>NC_081412.1:91600219-92326622 GCF_030272615.1 Cryptomeria japonica
CTGGATAGCATACATGAAATTGGTAAGGAACTAGTTTCTATTGGAAAATACAAGTCAGTCACATATGGTGTTAAAGATGGAAAATAATTAAAGAGGTGTGGGTTAGTGAAAAGGGATATATGCATAGCTGATTTTTTGAAGATGTTTCAAGAGAAACTAGTGTATGAGTACATAGGTCACAAACATAGAGATAAGTGGTTAGATGAGAAATTCAAGTTATCTAAGGACACTTTCCCCCTCGACACTATTGTCTCTGTCATTGATTTTTCTGAGAATTATACACTAAAGCCGCAAAATGAAGTATAATCTATGTATTACCACTCTACACAAGTTACAATTTTTGTACACATAGCATTCATGCATGCACATGATAGCACCGAGGAGGACATAAGGGTTATAAGAGAATATCACTTCTATATCAATGATGATCGTACTCATTCCTTAGAGTTTGTGCAAAGATGCTTTACATTCTTCTATGACAGTTTAAGGGAAAGTGATATAAGATACAACGAAACACTTAGTATGGTCGGACAATTGCACCGCACAATTCAAGAATGTAAGGATGTTCTACTGGTTGACTAGGATGCATGTGACAAGTGGTGTGGAACATTTTTGGAATTTCATTGAGGTAGGGAATAGAAAGGGAGAGCATGATGGTGCAGGGGCATGTGTGAAAAGAGCTCTTACTAGAGAGGAATTGAAGTACGAAGGTGGTGCAAGGTAAATAGATGCAGATTCAATTGTGCAATGGTGTAACTCTACGATGGGACCAGGTAATACAGGTAAGTCTATGGTTTCTACATATTTTTGGTTAATACGTGAATCTAATATTGAAAACTATCTAAACTGTTGTACACTTTTTGGATCAAGTGACATGGATTCATTTAGAAGTTCAAATGCAACATCACTAGTTATTTATACTAGACAGATTGCATGCTTTTTCTCTTTATGTATGCATTTTGTGTGGGATGAATGTGAATCAAAAGAGTGGGGTGACCAATAGTCTTGTAGACCTTTGCAAACCCAAGATACATATCAACTTCCTAGAGCACTATAAATGAACCAGATTGAAGCATCAGTGGATTTTGACCATGTATCAGACATAGTTGAACCAAGTAAAGGGTTGCAATTCGCTACAATTTTAAGCTCAATTTATTAGAATTAACTTATGTTGATTTTGGTATTAACTTATATCCTTCTATTAAATGCAGGTCATGTATATGCAATTATTGCAGATGAGAACAAAGAAGAAGGAACAAATTGATTTTGTGTCATTGTATTGAGGCCAAAAAGAAATTGACTTCTACAGTAGTTGATGGAGAGGGTATTGAGTACCCAATAGGATCCATTGTTGTGACAAGGACATGGCTTAGAAGGTACCATTGTTGTGTCGAGTTGTATTGAGACCTATTAAACTCATTTATTTAGTGTAGTCATTGTATTGATTTTGGCATTAACTTATTCTTCTATAAAATGTAGGTACCCTATCAAAAATTCTAATGCCTCGTTGTTTGAGGACTTTGAGACACATAGACATATTCTTCATTACTCAAACCTTCTTGTTGCAACAAATATTCATTTGATTAAATATCGTGGTAGACCTCTTAACAAGGATTTGTGGAAAGTTTGTGAATCTAACCATGAGGCAATACTTGAGACACTAAGGGTTAGAGCTGATCTAGAAGGTTCACTTGATTGATATTGGGCCATCTAGAAGAATAATTATACAATATGGTAGAATAATTTTGACAATTTTGTATTTATCTTTTGCGAAACATTGTAACTTCACTTTTTTGGATGTGCTCTACATGCATATGAGTTGTAATGTGCATATGTAGATGCCAAATTTTGTATATAAGAATATCAATGAGTTGTAATGTACATATCTAGATTCTAAATTTTGTATAAAAAAACAATAATGAGTTGTAATGTGCATATCTAGATGCTAATTTTTGTATAAAAAAAAATGAGTTGTAATTTGCATATTTAGATGCAAAATTTTGTAAATATAAACAGTAATGAGCTTGATCGTTTATATTAGATGCCAAATTTTATATATGAAAGTGTCCATGGGGCTGATTTGCAAATTTTGAGAGCCCAAATTTGTAACATTTGATTATAAAATTGTAGTATTTGATTATAAATAACTATGTCTGATTCTGACATATGTTAAATAACTTGCAAATGGGTATCTGAATATGCAATTTTTTTTCCAAGTGTTTTGGGAAAGTTTTGAGTTATTGTTGAATTAACCGAATTGAAGGGCCAGTAGGAATAGTCCAAAACCAAGATAGGCCCTTTTACATAATGACAACATGACCCCATAGGTTCAAATGGATCGTCCATAAGTGCCACGGTCTCCGAGTTATGCGACATCAAATTTTGACCATTTTTTCCACTTTGAATGCTCAAGGGAAAACATTGCTACGAGGTGGCTCAGAATGATCAGATGTCTTGGGGAGAAAGAAAAGGGCACACCTAGCATAAACCGGCCACCTGGACGCACTCGCACTGACGGTTCATTCCCATGATAAGCAGAATGAAAGATGCACTATTTTGCCACCTCTCACTAATAGTTTTTGATGCGATAGAAAAAATCTCACCACAAGAAAATAGAATCAATTTGTCCAAAACCAAGAGAGGATTTTTTAGGCAGCGACAACACGACCCCATAGGTTCAAATGGATCATCCATAAGTTCCATGGTCTTCAAGTTACACGATGTCAAAGTTTGACTGCTTTTTCCACTTTGAGCACTCAAGGGAAAACATCGCTATGAGGTAGCTCGAAATGATCAGACGTCTTGGGGAGTGAGACAAGGGAACACCTAGCATAAACCCGACCACTTAGACACTCTCACGCTGATGGTTTGTTCCCATGATGAGCAGAATGAAAGATGCACTATTTTGCCACCTCTCACTGATGGGTTTTGATGTGACATAAAAAATCTCACCACAAGAAAATGGAATCGAGTTGTCCGAAACTGAGAGAGTATTTTTTAGACAGAGACAACATGACCCCATAGGTTCAAATAGATTGTCCATAAGTGCCACAGTCTTCGAATTAAGCGACGTCAAAGTTTGACTATTTTTTCCACTTTGAGCGCTCAAGGGAAAACATCGCTACGAGGTGGCTCAGAATGATCAGATGTCTTGGGGAGAAAGATAGGGGTACACCTAGCATAAACCCAGCAACCTAGATGCGCTCGTGCTAATGGTTCATTCCCATGATGAGCAGAACAAAAGATGCATTATTTTGCCACTTCACTAACGGTTTTTGATGCTGTAGCGTCCTAAAATTGCGACACTTGCAATTTCGACTGCATTTCGGTCTTCACGATGGCGATGCAACACGCAACCTGAATGGAGACCCCGAAACTTGCTCACGACACTGAAAACTGCATTTTTCAAGCACCCTGGCCTGAACCTCCTTGCACCTTGCTGTCCCGGGAGGTGGGACCAGAGCGCCCAGCGCCCTGGTCCCTCAGGACCAGGGCGCCCAGCGCCCTGGTCCCCAGGACCATGGCGCCCAACGCCCTGGTCCCTGGGTCCTATTTTGGGCCCGGTCTCCTAAGGGGCTCGGGTCTTTTTGTTTGCAATTTGGAAATTAACTTTCCCTGGTCGGCCTAAGGTTGGGAAAATCAGTCTATCAGCCCTAAATGACAAGTATATAAACTACATTTTTCTCTTTCATTCGATATGATGGAAAAGGCGTGGAAACTGTACTCAAGCATTCAAGCATTCAAGCATTCCTTTAAGCAATTGATCATCTCAATTCTCCATTCAAGGCTAAGTGTTGCATTCAAGACAAGGATTCAACCATTGAAGAGGAGATCACATACTACATGCTACAACATACAACATACAACATACAACATACAACATACAACATACAACATCTAAACCTTCGCACATAAGGATACAAACATCCTTAGAACAAGGTATTAGTACTTGTTTTACAGTCATTTACATTTACAGCTCTTGCTCATTTCTTGGTTAATTCCAAAACTGAGGTTTGACCTAAAGGCAAACCCCCAATCCCTAACCCCCCAATCGTCTTCGCTTTTCTGTGTGTAGGTTGCAGGTACGCGGCTGAAATTGAAGATCTGGAATCCTTGTGCAGAGACGAACAGATCCCCCTTCGTTTCGTGGATTTTTCGGAGGACCGTGGCGCCGGGCGCCATCGTCCCGACAACTTTTGCTCAAATTTGCAGGACAGCGCCGTATTGACATTTTACTGCTAATTCCAGGTCCGCAGCTTCATCCTATAACCCGAACTCAGTTTATAAGCGAATCTTTATGACTTTCTATGCATGCTTAGCTTAATTTCCTTAACAACATTCTTTACAAAAGAGGGTAGCCTTGCTTTCCTAACCCTTGAAATTCATTTAGCATCCAATCTTGCATTGCGTGGGATTGGATCTTATGAGTTTCAACCCCTCTTTTGAATGTAAAGTCTCTCCCCTAAGTGAAAAACCATCGAATCCTAGCGAACCTCCCTTCTCTCTCCTCGGAGTCGGAAGAGGGGAGAGCAACTAGGGTTCGATCGCGATTTTTCCGCTTTACATTTTGGTGAACCCGACGTGAACATCCTTTTTGATTTTTCATGCTTAGATCTGAAAAAATTGATTACATTTCCATGTTTGATCTTTTGCAAAATTTTAGAGGTGATTGCATAAAAACCCTAAATTTTCTTTTTGGTAATTGAACTTGCAAAATGTCTAAATGTTAATGCCTGTTTCAGATCTGCCTTTCTATTACAAATTTTCAATTCATGTTTGTGCTTTAATTCTGAAAATTAAGTGGTTAAATGTCAAAACCCTAATTTTTGAAACCCTCTTAATTCAACCTTTGTCCGACAATTTGACCAATCAAAACATCTCCAAATTAGCTGTAACTTTGGATTCCGCAATAAAATCACAATATCTTTCATCCCTGAAAATTTGGAAAAAAGTTGCGAGGACCGTGTTGCACTCCGAGCGCCATCGTCCCCGACATTTTTTCCAAAATTTCGGGAGCGAGATCTTGCTGTATTTTCCTGCTAAAATCCAGAATTTTGGCTGATTTTATCAATTATAACACTTTCAAAATTACAGTCAAAGTTGGTCTTGCGATTGCTTGGTCTAAGGCTTCTAATCATTCAAAAGTCATTGAAATTAAAATTTTGTGTCAAAATTGCGTTTTTATTATCATAAATCTGAAAATTGTGTTTGCAGTCATTCGAAATTTCAGTGCTTTATTCAAATTCTTGCATTTTGTGACTTTTGAAATTAAGTGCTTAATTACAACAACTTTGATTTCCGCTTTCAAAATTGAATTTTGCGTGAAATTGAGTCAATTTTTGAATTTCAAAATTTGCATTGCTTTTGACATTCCCTCTAAAATCATAAAATTCAAAATTTCAGTTTCCCTCTCTTTTTCAAAATTCAAATTTTGCATTTTTCGACAATCTTGATAGGGTTCAATTTTGAATTTGCAACTTTAATTTGGCCTATCTACAGATCGTAAAATCACTCAATTTTTTCAGATTAGCTCTAAAATCATCATACCTTTCATCCCTGCAAATTTCAAAAAAAGTTGTAGGGACCATGTTGCACTCCGGGCGCCACGGTCCCGGACATTTTTTCCGAAATTTCGGGAGACTGTTGTGATTGCATTTAACAACTTAAATCCAGAAAATTGGTTGATCTTACTGAAAATTGCTACCTCTAAATTCAACATTTTCTCTCCTTCTCTAGTGCATGAGTTTTACAACAATAAGCCCTACTTACACTATTCCCGTTAGACGAAGCTGTAGAATTAAGTCTTTCCAAGGTTTAACTACTGAGGAGATGGAACCTAATTTGAATAGCCTTTTTAATGAGGACATGGGTAATTCCTCTAATCCTCCTAATGATGAAGAAGCTCTCCATGAGGTTTTTGTAGAACAACTTTCAAAATTGGATAACCAATTTGACGATTTTCGACAATGGATGTCTCAAGAATACCCTGATAGTCAAGCTCTTCCTTTAATTGAGGGTCTAAAACGTATGCTTCAAAGTGATAAGAATGGAATTGATATTTTGCGTGGTATTGCACACATTGTGGATTCGAATGTGATGCCTATGAAAAGTTGTGCTGAAAATTTGGGTTATACACAACCTCCTACACAAGACAATCATTCTATTCCTTTGACAACTCCTATTGCTAGTATACCTACCTTTACATCAAACATCATGGCTACCTCTATACAAGACATTCCTCCTGTGATCACCAGTCATGGGGGCAATCCCTCTTCTTCAATTAACCCTATTCCTTCATTCAATCCGACTTCTTCATTCATTCCTCCAATGAGTGTGCCTATTATATCATCACAAATGAACATGACGCAAGGGGGCAATTCATTTAATCATTCTATTCCTCCTTGTAGTGTTCCTCCTGTCCAATCATCTCCTATGACTAATTATCATAGGGTCCCACCACCTTACTCTCTACCTTCTTTCAATAACATAACACCTCCATCTCAATCTAACACATCCAATATGAACTCTTCGACTGAAGCGACCATTAACAATCTTGCACAAACTGTCTCTTCTTTACAGCAACAAATTGCCTCTATGAATCAATCTAAGTTTAGTGTGCCCACATTTGATGTTGCAAGCCCACTTTCTCTTGACATTGTCCGAGCTATCCCTCCTAAACATGTTGAAATCCCGCATTTGGAACTTTATAATGGTAAAGGAGATCCTCTAACACATGTTAAGACTTTTCAAACAATTTGTACTAATTTTGCTTATGACCAAAGGTTGCCTGCAAAACTGTTTACTAGAACATTAAGAGACAAAGCCCTACAATGGTATTGCTCGTTGCCTTCTTATTCTATTACTTCTTTTGAACAACTTGCAAAAGCTTTCATTCAACAATTTCAAAACAATATAAGTCCTAAAGTTACTTTGATTGATTTAATGCATTGTAAACAAGGTGTTAAAGAAAAAGTGACTGATTTCATTGGTAGATATAAGCATTTGTATGCTCAAATTTCTTTTCCAGTGCCTGACAATGATATTCAAAGAATCTTTATTTCTAATTTACAAAAAGATATTCGAGACAAACTTTTGTTTTCTGAGTTTACTTCTTTCCAACAGTTGTGCGCCACTCTTCACAATTATCAACTGACTGTGAGTCAAATGGAACAATCACATCCTATGGCTCCGAGTGATAAGGGTGATAGCAGTCAACAACCATTTGGGAAGTTTAAACCGAACAGAGACTACATCAAATTCAATGAAAACATCATCAACAACAATGTGAATGCAGCATCAGGTGTGCCTCCTATTTCTAAATTTTTCAAGAAAGAAAGAAAGTATACTCCTTTGAATGAATCATTGCATAGTATTATGAATAAGTTATTGGAACAAAATGTGCTTACTCTTCCTCCTATAAGACAAATTGATCCTGCAAAGATTACTTCACCTTATTTTGATAACAAAGCCTTTTGTCAATTTCATCGTCAGCCGGGGCATGATACTGAAAAATGTTTTTCTTTAAAGGGTAAAATTCAAGATTTGATTGATAATAATACTATCTCTGTTTCTGGAGTGAATGATAAAGGCAACACATCTGTAGCTCCTCCTAACCAAAATCTTCAGATTTTCACTGATCCATTGCCTTCTCATACCTCTAATGCGATTGAGACTAATGATTCCTCTCTCTCATCTGATGGTCTTGTGTCTATGACTCCGAATGTGATTAACTTTGTAGAGCAGCAAGAAATCCCTGAAGAACCTTCCATCACATTTGATTCTAGCGAAACCATTAGGGCACCTGATGGCCCTTTATACATAGTTGCAAAAGTTAAGAATACACCTTGCCGTGGAGTGCTTATTGATCCTTCGTGCATGGTTAATGTTATTACTGAAGAATTTCTTTTTACTTTGCAATTGAATCAAGTGATCTATGACAAAACAGATGTGATTGTGAAATTATTTGATGCATTTTCTTCTCCTGCAATTGGTTCTATTACATTGCCTATTGAGGTCCATAACAAATCTCTTGATGTGAACTTTGCTGTTATTCCATCTTCCAAACAGTTTCGTGTGAAGCTTGGCTATCCTTGGCTATCTTCCATGAAAGCTATTGCTTCTCCTATTCACAAGTGTTTGAAATTTCCCCATAATGGTGAAGTTGTTACTGTCAATCATAGTCTCTTTAAACCAGCTGAAAGAACCTCTAGTGTTCCTCTTGATTACTTTTGGCCTAAACAATTCCAATCTCTTCCTCCATGAAGTGATCATCTTTTCAAATCTTATCAAAAGTGGAAAACAGATATGATCCTATCTCTAAGTGAACCTAGAACACCTAAACTTGACATTCCTATCATTCTTGAGAAGGAAGTTCTTCCTTTGAAAGATAAAACTAATGTCTTTCCTCAAGAAGAATCTCAACCCATCCCTATGGATGTGACTATGTCTATACCTAATAAACTTCCTAAGAGTAGACCTATACCTCCTTGTCATGATGGACTTGGTCTTCTCCCTAAACCAAAAATTCCTCCTTTGTATGGAGCAGTTCCTCCTCCTTCTTTTTATAGAGAGAAGAAACCTTCTTCTTCTCCTATTATCCAGCCTAAGAGACCACAACCTAAACACCCAAGTGCTAAGGATGAGAACATTCCTCCTCCTCAGTCTTCGCAACTTCCTACTAAGACTAGACGAAATCATTCTGCATGTGAACGCCGATGAAAGCGTCGTCTTAGAGCTCAGGCAGCTGCTTCTCAAACTTTGCAAACTCCAAAAACACCTTCAACAAGCATTATTCCATTTTCTCCTCAGCCAGACATTGAGCCTAAATCTCCTAAACATAAGATGCATGATGGTCTTGATCCGGTGCGAGTTAAAGATCCTATTTTTATAAATCTTGATGATGATATAGATGAAAATGTTATTCATGATGAAAATGTTACTCCTCTTGCTTCTGATAGTGAATATGAACTTGTTGATGTTGATAACCATTTATCTAACGAATTTTCTAAAGCACTTATCCTAGCTCCTAGACAAGAACAATGTGGCTCGGAACATGAACATAGCCCTTGTTTGGATCTTGTGATAGCTCCATCTGCTGTGTTGGATGTTTCTCCTCTAGCGTGTTCCCTGCCTTCCCGAAACATTGATCAACAAGATCGGGGGGTAGATGACGTGCTAGACTAGTTACATTAGCATAGTAGACTCTCTCCCCCTCTCTTTTGTTACTTCTTCTATATGTTATTCTCATTCTTCTATTTGTTGTCCTTGGTGTTGTCTACTTGAGGACGATGCAAAGCATTGAGATCTCTCAATCTCTCTCATGTTGACTCAAAAGACACATGTGTTCCCTTCTTCTAGGTGACCTTCCTTGATTGGGGAATGAAGAACAATTATGCATACATATATATGATATATACATGACTTATCATACAGCATACTGACCCCGAGGAAAGCGAAGTCACCTCGTGCTTTGTGTTTTGTGTCTATTATCCTTGGGTTTATCTCACACTTGGGGGCTAAATCCTTGCGATAATGTGCTCCTTTCCTTTCTCATTCTTATGTGTATCACTACGTTAAAACAATCACCCCCGGTGAGGCATGTGCGATCGCTTTAACGTAGGGGGGCATACATCCCGTTCATATCTTTTCAAGATACTTGAAAATTTCTTGGTAAATTTAACCTTGCCTTGAAAATTTTTGATATCTTTCTTGCATGACTCATAGTGAGGGAACCTTACTACTGACAGTCATGGTTCTCCCTCGTGATCTTCCCTTTTACTTTGTCAATCGAAGTCGTAAGATCCTTAGTCCACTGGGGGCTTGGTGTATCTTGCCTCCTTGACGTGGTGAAAGTCTTTCAATGTTGTTTCCTTATACTTTATCGGAAGTATGAGCATACATACTCCCGCTAAAGTGGGGGCTAAATGTAGCATCCTAAAATTGTGACACTTGCAATTTCGACTGCATTTCGGTCTTCACGATGGCGACGCAACACGCAACCTGAATGGAGACCCCGAAACTTGCTCACGACACTGAAAACTGCATTTTTCAAGCACCCTGGCCTGAACCTCCTTGCACCCTGTTGTCCCGGGAGGTGGGACCAGAGCACCCAGCGCCCTGGTCCCCAGGACCATGGCGCCCAGCGCCCTGGTCCCCAAGACCATGGCGCCCAGTGCCCTGGTCCCTGGGTCCTATTTTGGGCCCGGTCTCCTAAGGGGCTTGGGTCTTTTTGTTTGCAATTTGGAAATTAACTTTCCCTGGTCGGCCTAAGGTCAGGAAAATCAGTCTATCAGCCCTAAATGACAAGTATATAAACTACATTTTTCTCTTTCATTCGATATGATGGAAAAGGCATGGAAACTGTACTCAAGCATTCAAGCATTCAAGCATTCCTTTAAGCAATTGATCATCTCAAGTCTCCATTCAAGGCTAAGTGTTGCATTCAAGACAAGGATTCAACCATTGAAGAGGAGATCACATACTACATGCTACAACATACAACATACAACATACAACATCTAAACCTTCGCACATAAGGATACAAACATCCTTAGAACAAGGTATTAGTACTTGTTTTACAGTCATTTACATTTACAGCTCTTGCTCATTTCTTGGTTAATTCCAAAACCGGGGTTTGACCTAAAGGCAAACCCCCAATCCCTAACCCCCCAATAGTCTTTGCTTTTCTATGTGTAGGTTGCAGGTACGCGGCTGAAATTGAAGATCTGGAATCCTTGTGCAGAGACGAACAGATCCCCCTTCGTTTCGCGGATTTTTCGGAGGACCGTGGCGCCGAGCGCCATCGTCCCGACAACTTTTGCTCAAATTTGCAGGACAGCGCCGTATCGACATTTTACTGCTAATTCCAGGTCCGCAGCTTCATCCTATAACCCGAACTCAGTTTATAAGCGAATCTTTATGACTTTCTATGCATGCTTAGCTTAATTTCCTTAACAACATTCTTTACAAAGGAGGGTAGCCTTGCTTTCCTAACCCTTGAAATTCATTTAGCATCCAATCTTGCATTGTGTGGGATTGGATCTTATGAGTTTCAACCCCTCTTTTGAATGTAAAGTCTCTCCCCTAAGTGAAAAACCATCGAATCCTAGCGAACCTCCCTTCTCTCTCCTCAGAGTCGGAAGAGGGGAGAGCAACTAGGGTTCGATCGCGATTTTTCCGCTTTATAGATGCGATAGAAAAAATATCACCACAAGAAAATTGAATCAAGTTGTCCTAAACTGAGAGAGGCTTTTTTAGGAAGAAAAAAAAAAACCCATAGGTTTACACAGATCGTCCATAAGTGCCATGGTCTCCGAGTTACGCGATGTCAAAGTTTGACCATTTTTTCCACTTTGAGCACTCAAGGGAAAACATCGCTACGAGGTGGCTTGGAATGATCAGACATCTTGGGGAGTGAGATAATGGCACACCTAGCATAAACCCGGCCACCCAGATGCACTCGCACTGACGGTTAGTTCCCACGACGAGTAGAACAAAAGATGCACTATTTTGCCACATCTCACTGACGGTTTTTTATGCGAAAGAAAAAATATCACCACAAGAAAACAAAATTGAGTTGTCCAAAACAAAGAGATAATTTTTATGCATAAAAAACATGACCCAATAGGTTCAAATGGATCATCCATAAGTGCCACGGTCTCTGAGTTACGCAACATCAAAGTTTAACTATTTTTTCCACTTTGAGCGCTCAAGGGAAAACGTCGCTACGAGGTGGCTCAAAATGATCGGACGTCTTTGGGCGTGTGAAATGGGTACACCTAGCATAAACCTAACCACCTAGACATGCTCATGCTGACGATTCATTTCCACAATGAGCAGAACGAAAAATGCACTATTTTGCCACCTCTCATTGACGGTTTTTGATGGTTTTTTATGCGACACCAAATAACTCACCACAAGAAAATGGAATCGAGTTTTCCTAAAACAAGAGAGGATTTTTTAGGCAGCAAAAAAATGAACCCATAAGTTCACACAGATCATCCATAAGTACCACGGTCTCTGAGTTATGCGATGTCATAATTTGACCATTTTTTCCACTTTGAGCACTCAAGGGAAAATGTCGCTACGAGGTGGCTTGGAATGATCAGAAGTCTTGGGGAGGGAGAAAATAGAACACTTACCATAAACATAACCACTCAGATGAGCTCACGCTGACATTTCATTCCCATGATGAGAAGAACAAAAGATGCACTATTTTGCCACCTCTCACTGACGGTTTTTGATGGTTTTTGATGCGACAAAAAAAATATCACCACAAGAAAATGGAATCGAGTTGTCCATAACCGAGAGAGGCTTTTTTAGGCAGAAAAAAAATGACCGTATAGGTTCACATGGATTTTCCATAAGTGCTATGGTCTCCGAGTTACGCGATGTCAAAGTTTGACCATTTTTTCAACTTTGAGTGCTCAAGGGGAAATGTCGCTACAAGGTGGCTCCGAATGAGAAAACGTCTTGGGGAGTGAGACAAGGGAACACCTAGCATAAACGCAACCACCCAGATGCACTCGCACTAACAGTTTGTTCCCACGACAAGCAGAACACAAGATGCACTATTTTGCCACCTCTCACTAACAATTTTTGAAGAAAGAAGAGATAATTGGTTTGATTTGATGTTAAAATGATTGCTTCAACTCTTCTTTTATAGGATATTTGGATGAATAGGTGTGTCTCTTACCCTAAGTATGGCTTGTTATGAAATAAAATTTAAATGAAAACCTTACCTAAGCCAGCTCATCCTTAGATAAATTTCAAATCCGCTTTGTGCGCTCAAATCTTGTATTAATTAGTTCTTGAAATGATGAACTTCGCTCCATAAGCATGAGTTAATGAAATAATAACTTCACTCCAATCTCTTCATGCACAAAGGACTCAAAGGAAATTCACTCAATCAAAATACACAATATCAACATTACCGATGTAGGTACTTGGGTATACACAATGTGAGCAATAGATAGTTTAAAAGTATACGCCATATGAGTTACAAGTAATGAACAAATTGGATCACATTTAAAGACATATACATAATGAACAAGTTTGATCATACTTCAATAGAAAATAACTAAGTTTCAAGAATATCAAGTTTCATATATATCAATGAACAAATTGGATCGAATATCAAGTTTCATATATATCAAAATGAAAATAATCGTGTACATATCAAAAAATGGCATAGATGTCAAATCAATAAGAGTTACAAAAATGTGGAATGTGCCATGTCTGTCAAAGTTGATATATACATATACAAATGTCAAAAATATAAAAAAATTGGTTCTTCAATGACCACAACTATAACTATATGTCTCTATTGGTATCTATGAATATGGTAGATCATCAAAATCGAGCCTCTTTGAAGCAGTACATGGCTCTTTAGGTGTCTACACAAGGACAATTCAAATGTCGAATCAGATATATTTTCTCAATATAACATCAAAATAACTAAATAAAGAACTCTAAATTGTTTGAAGTTGAAATGTTGATTACCTCATCTCTATCTTCTACAATTGGGTGAGGCCAAGGATCCGTGGGATGTCCCGAAGGGGGCTGTAACTAGTAAAATAATATTAATACATGTTAATAACATATATGTCAAATAACACATAATAACTAAAAATAAATAGACTAAAAAACTAGAGCATACCGGAGCTTTAGATGGATGTATTGTGGTCGTAGGAGGCAAAGCCACAGATGAATCAGTTATGACCATTTCCTATATCCATGGTAAGTGATCCAAAAGGAGTTAACTAGAGGGTTTCAACTCCGTTGTGCACTTAGTGAAAAGGAGTTGATCTAAGACAAACATACCTTTTCCCTTGGTTGTGTTGGATCCCATAATATACGTGTAGGGCTTCTATTGAAATGGAATAGTAGAATAACAATAGGAAGTTTGGAAGGGGCCTATAATAGGTTAAAGACAATTATACAAGTTAATAACCCAAAGTTGTTTACAAACTAGATAAAACAAATATTTTTAACATATGTAGAACAAATGCACACCAAAGCCTCGTATAGTTCTCCTGTAACCTTAGGAGGCTTAGCCGAATTTGATGCAGCTATTACCATTTCCTATATGAAAAATGATAACATATGATATAGACATAAAAGGATTTAGTTATTTCGATCAAGCAAGAATGCAATACAAAGTGAATATGAAGATATCACCTCTTCCCTTTGCTGAACCTCATCGACATCAGGTGAATTCATTAATTCCGTAAACCCCATATGTTTCTATATATAGAACAAATAAATTAAGTGCATTTATCAATATCTACATATACATGTTTAATCATAATACATTTCAACAAATGAATTTAAATTATACTGAATTACCTTCTGTCGTTTGGGTGTCCGAGAGGATATCTTTTTCTACCTCAGAGTGCTAGAGGATGGCTTTCTCACAGGAGATGTCCTCGAGGCAGGTGGGGTAAACTAGCATAAAAAAATTAACATAAGGGTAAAGAGAATTTATTTAATATATCACTTAAGTAAAAAATATATAAATCTAAATGGTACCGCATAGCTATCTTGGCCAAAGTCAATGGCCGAAAGCGTGATATCATCAAGTTGGGACATCTCAGCCATTGATAATCCCTATAAAACACCAAGTAATGATACATATTATTAACAAAAGATATTTTGAAACCAATGTATTATTATATTTTTTACAAATTTACAAATCTTTACCTCTGGTGGTGAAACTACTTATGACCGTGGAGTCGATTGAAAAGTATGTGGTGTACTCCCACCACCTGCTACACCTTGCAATGCATTTTATTTATATATCACTTTAAATTGTTCTAAAAATAAAAATTCATTTCTTTTTATAAGATTTAGTCACTTAATTGATAACATGTCATAAACAGAATTAAACACACTTGTTTTTGATAGAGAGAGTACAACATATTGATCAGTTCATTGGTGAGGGCCACATCCTCTACAATGGAAGCATGGCATATACTCCTACAACATGTACACAAATGAGATGTCAAACCATCCACGTTCGCGTCAGTGTCTACACCAAAACATACACCTTGGTAGGTGGGGCACATATGCTGAATGGACTGGCTCGTGCCAAATGATGCATGAGGTGATGCTGATGAAGGAGGTGCCATTGATGAAGGAGATGTTGTTGATGAAGGAGGTTCCATTGATGAAGGAGGTGCTGCAGGTGCTGGTACATTCTCTACTCTGACCAACTGTGTGCCATGCTGAACAATGACATCAATCAATGATGTAGCTGCCTGAAGAGTCTATAATTCCATAGACTCCTTCAAGGATATAGGAATAGTGACATGAACCATGGGTTTAGGAGTTTTATGCCTCCTATGCTGTGGCTCTACCACCCTATGGCCCCCAGGTCTATCCTGTGCAAAACCTCTCCCTCTACCCTAAAATTGTCGGATGTCAAAGTAATTCAGCTTCTTGCTGAGGATAAAATCACAATACAACTTTCTCAAAAAATATAGAGACACCTCCCAATTATTACAAGGTGGTTGGTCAAATACCATATACCACCTATTCCAAAAATCTTCTTTCATCCTAGCAAGAACACACCATTGTATAAGAAACTGAGTCGTATTTAGTTCTAGGTTGTTAATGGTAACAGGATCGGTGAAAAGAGCACATATGTCAGCTTTACCTATGGCCTTTTTTTTCACTTGATCATATGAGAACCCATCCACATAAAATGTTTGACATCTATCCCTCCATGAACCCCATTTCGTAAACTCCCTAGATACCTCATTTGCACTATTAGCCATTGTTTCTAGTGTTCTAGCGAGGGTTGAGTGGTGCTCAAGCCTAGAGGACCTCAACCTATTCACCAATATAGAAATTTGGGCACTATTTTGTGTAAGGCTATTGATGAGATCCTCTTGTGTGGCATCTCCATGATCTAATGGAGGACGTGGAGGGTTTCGGGGTGGTGGTGGTTGTTGAGGAGTAGCATTTTGAGGATTGTGAGGGTTTTCTTGTTTCTCATGTGCAATGTTTATAGGGTTTGCTTGTGTTGCTTGTGTAGGAGGAGGTCTTTGTTGTCTATTTTGTTTTTTGGGATTTCTTGAAGAATTTGACATCAAATTAATAAAAACAAAACTTAAATCAATTAAAAAACCCTACTTCAATTAAAATGCAAACAAAAATAATCAAACCAATCAAATCTTACATGTTCGACGAGGTGCCATTGTTGAAAATTGCTCTCAATGTTGGGAAAATCCAAAATAATTACAAACCCGTGTGGGTTCTATAGTTTTTTGGCTTTCCCTTGCTGTTCCACAGGTTTTAGTGTTGAAAATGGCCAAAAACCGTGGCCTACACAAAAAATAATGTTTCTCAAAACCCGTACGGGTTTTGAGAAACTTTTAATTTTTTATTAAAAAACAAAATGTTCCTCAAAACTCGTACGGGTTTTGAGGAACTTTTTGTTTTTTAAATTGTTTTTGGTTAGGCTTGGTGCTACCAAGCCTAGCACATTTTTGAATTTTTAGAACCCGCACGGGTTATGAAAAATTTAGTTTTTTTTGGCATGTGGCCACTTTTCTATTCACCATCTTGGTGCACTTACCCTTAGTTGTCTTCTAACTTGCCTTGAAAGAACAATATGATCATTAGAGCTAACAATGTATTACATAATTTTTACTAAAACACTAAATTAAGATGTAAATTGTGAAAAGAATAAAGTTGCAAGAGGGTGGGATATTTATTATCAACCAAGAGTCTAAAACCCACACAATGCAACTTAGAACTATATAATACATAATATAACAACCATAGAAAGAGGAAAAATATCAATCTTTTATTGATTATAAGGCAAGACTTAAGAATACATTTCACAACTCAAAGAATAACAAACATATCAAAAATAAGTTTTTTTCTTTTCTATTTTTATCTATCAGTTGAAATCAGAATTTTTTTGAAAGAGTATTGTTGGGTACTTAAAATCTATTAGCAAGAGAGGAGCAAGTAGAAATAGTCATTGAAGAGCCTACCACAATTCATTGCAAAGAGCTTGTAGAGCTTGACATAGAAAAGAAATCATCTAGAATAGGAGTAGAATAGATGGGTCATGTTCAATCAATTAGATATTTGTATAAAAAAATATGTAAGTAACAGAGTGTGTATGTAAGAAGATGTATGAATATGAGATGATAGGATAAGGAAGATAAGATAGATTAGAGATGCATTCATGATGTAATAGGAGATATAAGGACAAGATAAATGTACATGTTTAATCTTTGATGATGTTAATAAATAGGAGTTCTATATAATATGCCATGTCTTTTTTATGTTTTGTGCTTTGATGTTCTATTAAATATTTAAGTACTATGTTCAAATTAGCTCATTTCTCCCTTTGTATAATTGAGTCTGGGTTTAATGAAGAAACACAAAAATTACTTGGATTCCATAACTTCAATCTATGTTCCCATTTTTCTTGCTAACATTGGTTTTGTTATCAAGACCTTGGTTAGGTTATAGTATATATAAAGGACAACAATGACATACTCAAATTTGAATTTTTTTAATCTCGATAGAAAAGGAAGAAAAAGGATAAAATATATGATACTATATCCTTGGTGTCTTCCTCATGAGATGAGGTTAAGCTCCAAGGGAATGGATAATGGAAATTGGGAGGATCCCTTAACAAATTTCCCAAACTCCAATTGACCACCTTTGTTTGCCCATTTGTTTGAGGGTGATAGGCACTACTAAATTGTAACTTTGTTCCCATATTCTTCCATAAAGTTCTCTAGAAATGAATCAAGAACTTGGTATCTCGATCAAAGGTGATATTTTTTGGAGCACCATGGAGTTGAACAATTTCTTAAAAAAAAATTATGCCACCCTAGTTGCATCACTAGTTTTCTTGCAAGCAATGAAATGAGCCATTATAGAGAACCTATCAACAACAACAAAGATGGAATCATTACCTCTCTATGCATTTGTCAACCCCAATACAAATTCCATACTCAAATCTGTCCATGATTCTATGGGTACGGGCAATGGCATATATAACACTATATTATGTGATTGTCCTTTAGCTAGTTGACAAATCCTCCACCTTGCCACATACCTGGTCATGTCTCTTTTCATCTTCAGCTAGTAGTATTTATCTTCTATTAAGACTATTGCCTTATCCTTTCCAAAATATCCAACCATATCACTATTATGAAACTCTCAAATACTATTTTCTCTCATAGAGCCAACTCGAATGCATAATTATTTTCCTTTGAAGAGATAGCCATCCTACATAAGATATTCAACTTGAATGCTATCCATATTTCTAGGTATTTGATTTCTCTATTGGTCCACAATCTCCCAAAAAATAATTGTTAGATTCATGCAAATATTTGATTGTATCAAAGACAACTACCTTAGTTTCCATGGTGGTCAAATGCACTACACATCTACTTAAGGCATCTGCAACCTGGTTTTGTTTCCTTGATTTTTGCTTCGAAATAAAACTATAGCCTTAGAGAAAGGAGATGCATTTTGCATGTCAGATATTCAATTTCTTTTGTGTGTTAAAGTATTTCAATGCAATATGGTTTGTAAACAATACTGTAGTGTCCTAAAATTGCACCCTTCGCAATTTCGACCACATTTGGGTCTTCACCTTAGTGTTTGCACTCCTTGGCTCGATTGAAGACCTAATTATGCTCTTGCACATCACAAATGGCATATTATATCAAATAGAACCTTACATAGCACCTTGTGCCTATCCCAAAATAGGGCAGGACCATGGCACCATGCCATGGTCCTCCCTAGTTTGGGCCCAATTTGACCTCTTAGTCCTATTTCAAAATTGAGCAGGATTTCCCTCTTTGTGTCAGCTCATGTTGGAAAATTAGCCAATTTCATCAACGGACAAGTATATAAAGAGGATTTCCTCTCTCATTTGAACAAGACATCTATCCACAATCAAGAAAGCATACATGAGATCAAGAATTCAAGAGAAATTGAGCAACAATCAGTCTTCTTTCAGCTTAGGAGCAGAAGTAAAGTCAAGTTTCAAGCATTGAAGGACACATTATTCAACCCATTTTGTTGAAGACTTCACAAACCCTAATTCCATGTGGAGGCAAGAAAAACTTCACAAGGAGGTATCATAATTCAATTTTTAGTCATAATTCAACATCTCTCTCAAAAGTAGATCCTTTCCTTTTAGTCATTTCAATTACATTTATTTCAATTTCATGGTTAATTCCAAAATCGGGGTTTGACCTAAGGCAAACCCCTATTCCTAACACATTTTCCTTTCTTTATGTGTGCAAGAAACAAGTATAGAGTTGTACTCCTTAGATTAGGCTTCATTCATAGCAATAAATCATCTCTCTTTGGTCTGCAAAAATTTCAGAGGACCATTGTGATGCACCATAGTCCTAACAAATTTTTAGCAGTTTTGGACAGCAGATTAGTTTTAGTTTACATTGCTTAATTCTAGGTGCATGCGAAAATCTTGCAACTATAGCTCACTATTTTCATGCTTTTCCCTTCATTTTTTAGCATTTTACCTAATTTCAGCACTTCAACTCACAAAAGAGGATACCCCCTTCAATCCAAATTCACTTATCATTTAGCCTTGATCTGATTCACGACTAGATCTAGTGAATTACCATCCTCTTTTGAATGTGAAGGCTCCAAGTGAAAAATATCCCTAGTGGTCTTCATTCTTTGGGTGAAAAATCGAGGGAAGTCATTTTTCCCCTTTACAAATACAAACTCCTTGGGCACTAGATAATGTCTCCAATGTCTCAAAGATTGTACAATTGCATAGAATTATACATCATAAGTTGAATAATTCTTTCTCACACCATTCAACTTTTCACTAAAAAATGCTATGGGTTTACCTACTTGGCTAAGTACAAGTCCAATGCTCACATGTGAAGCATCACACTCCACCTCAAATATCTTATCAAAATTTGGTAAGGCTATTATATGAGCTTCTATAACCCTCTTCTTTAGATAAATAAAACTTTCCTTAGCTTCTTTAGTCCACAAAAATTCCCTGCCTTTGGCGCAATCTATTATGGGTGCTACAATACTATTGAAATTGTGAATTAATTTTTGATAGAAAGTAGCCAACCCATGAAAACTTCTTACCTCTAGAAACACCAAAATTTGTTGCATGGACATGCAATTCTTCAAATTTGCATAGAGGTTTTTTCTTCTCAACACCCCCAATATGATTCTCAAGTGTTATAGGCGCTCTTCTTTACTTTTACTAAAAAATAAAATATCATCAAAATAAACTACTATAAACTTACCAATATAAGGTTGTAGCACAATATTCATTAGCCTCATAAAGGTATGTAGAGCATTTGATAGACCAAATGGCATGACCATCCACTCATATAACCCATATCTAGTTTTGAAAGTAGTTTTCCACTCATCCCCTTCTTGGATCTAGATCTAGTGATAGTCACTTTGTAGACCAATCTTGCTAAAATATATGGCTCTTGCAAGCACATCCATCATGTCATCTAGATGAGGTATAGGAAATTTATACTTGATTGTAATCCTATTAATTTTCCTACAATGTGTACACATCCTCCATGTACCATCCTTCTTTGGAGTCAACAATTATGATACAACACATGGGCTCATGCTTTCTCTTACCACACCTTTCCTAATAAGTTTTGAAACTTTTTTATTTAATTTTGCATGTTGTGTTGGACTCATTCTATAGGTTTCTTTATTAGGAAGAGTTTCCCTTGAAATAAGATCAATATGATTTTTTGTATAGCTCTCTTTGTTGGTAAACCATTAGGTAGCTCATCTGGAATAACATAAAAAAACTCTTCCAATACCTTAGTTGCTTCACATGGTATTGACAATTCTTCTTCTGCTTGCCTTTGCACTAATAATGCATAACAACATCCTATTACCTTTATTTCTTTGACAAGTTCTCTTTCTGATAACACATTCTTACCCTTTCCTTCATCCTTAAGAGGCAACAAAATTACTTTAGATCCATCCTTCCAGAAGGTGTACACATTTTTCTCTCCATCATGAATAACTTTTCTATCATATTGCCATATCCTTCCCAACAATACATGGCATGCATTCATTGGAATGACATCACACCATATTTCATCCTTATAGATCTTTCCTATATAAAATTTAATTAGACATCTCTTATCAATTGTGACTTTATTCCCTTTTTTGAACCATGCAATGCGGTAGGGATGGGGATGTTTTTCACACTGCAAGTTTAACTATCTACCATTTCTCTAGAAACCATATTCTCACAACTACCTCCATCAATAATTATTTGGCATACCTTTCCTCCTAAAGTGCATCTAGTGTGGAACATGTTGGTTTAGAGCCATGCATCATTTGAACCTTTAGTTTGTTCTTTCTTCTTCTTTGGTATTACGATTGTTCTTCTCATCATGAGATTTTCTCCTACATTTGGTGAAACTTCTTGATCTGCTCCTTCATTCTCAGCTTGAGCCAGGTTCATCCTGGGTAGTCCTCCTTGATTTAATTCTTGCATGTTATAATTCAAACATTTAAATGCTCTGTGGCCTTCTTACCCACACCTAAAATAAGTGAAAGGTCTTCTTTGGCTTTCCCATCCTTTGCCACTGCCAAGACCTCTACCCTCTAAAATCCCCTTCCTTTATGTTGATTTTGTGGCTCTGGCTAAGCATATACTAGCTTCTTTATACCTTGGGATGAGTCTCCCTTACTATTGTTCAAACAACCTTGTGAAGGAGATGATTGGCACCTTCTTCCTCCTCTATTTCTTTGAAAATATTACCTAGTATACTTATCTTTTTCCTTGAGAGAAAACTAGTAGGTCTCTCCATACTATTAACTCAATGCATGCTTATTTCATCTTGAATAGAAATTTTTAAGACATTTACATATCAAGCAACTATGTGTTCATTAGTTTCTTGGTGCTCCACATGAATGGACAACTTGTCAAACTCATCGGTATAATCTTGTACAATAGATAATTTTTTTTTTGAATTTTGAAACCTATGAAAGAGGCTTTGTGAATAATCCATGGGAAGAAATTTTTCCCTCAACTTTTTCTCCATTTTGTTCTAGGTCTTTATCTTGTCCTTTGCTTTCCTAGTCTTTTACTTTTGTAAATGATCCCACCAGATCATTACATGACCCTTCAACATGGTGCATGCAAATTTAACCTTCTTTTCCTCAGTCATAGGCTTCCATTCAAAGAATTTTCCCATATCGTTTAACTAGTCAATTGGCTCCTTTGGTTTAAGACTACCTACATACTCTTAAAATTCAACTTTGATTCCTTCATTCTTCCCTTCTAATTCTTAGAGAATTCTCTCTTCAAAAGTCATTTGTTCTTCTTCAAGTTCTTCATGTTGGTCTATATCTCCATGGTCTTATTCTTGATCAAATTTAGCTTCTCTGTATCTATCTCTCTAATTTGTCATCATATTTGTCAGTTCAACTACTTGTCTTTGGAGGTTTTGTATTTATCTATGCATCTGGGAAAGACCTCCTCTTCCTCTCCTAGCCATCTTCTCACTTTGATACCAAATGATGTAACCAAATTACAACCAGACATTCACCATTAGCACAATCATAAGAAAATACACAAAAAGAGATCAGAATCAGATTAATTTCTCTTCCATTATTCACCAACTAAACTATTGCTACAATGAGAATTAAAAAACATTGTTTTTTAGCTACAATCCAAAAATTACCATTTTTGCAGATTTTCACAAAATCAATTTTTTTGCCATTTTCTGGTAATTTTAAAATCTTAGTGGTTGACTGAAAATTTCCAATTATTGAGAGTTAACTTGAGTGACACTACTCGTCAAATAGCTAAGACATTACATGCATAAATTTAAAAGATACTTCAAAAACAAAAGCTAGAAAATATCAAAAAAATCAGTAGAAGCCAATTTTGAGGCCTTATATGAAGGAATTAGGCTCTGAAAAAATGCTCTGATTTGAGGTCCAACTGAACTAGATTTGGTCATAAATCCAAAAAACTCCTCATGATACATATCCATGTCAAATTTCAGCCAAAATGGACATTGAAGTCAAAAGTTATGACTGTCAGAAGTCGTTGCATCATCTCTAAAATGAATCCTTGAAAGGGAGTCACCAGTAGAAAAGATGCCTAATAAATACTGTGAGGAAATATAGAGTAATGTTATACCAAATCAAACACGCCCATGACTATATGAGATAAGAAAAATTCAAGAGAGACTAGAGAAAAAATCAAACTAACAAAGAAAGTGAACATGGCAAGTCCAAATGGTGAGAAAGAAGACAAATATAGAATGAGGAAAGGGAAGAAAGATACCACAAAAGATTGGAAAATATGGAGAAGATAAGGAGTGAACATGCCAATGAAGGTTTTATTGAGTTCATTAAGGTGGGTATTGTTGAAAAGGAAAAGGAAACCATAGAAGATGAATAGAAGACCCTAGAGAAATCAAATTCACGGTGGGAAAAGATGGAACAACTTTTAACCAATTTGGAGAAGAGCATAACTGACTATGGAGGATATAAAAATTTGTTGTTAGTTGATTATAGTAGCATAAAGACTCCATCTGTACTGTAAATCTCCAAAATTTTGACAACCAAGTTAGATATGCCAAATCTAACAGTTAAACTAGATAATAGATTTCGCAAATTTCCTAAAACTCAGGAGGTCATATCCATTCAAGAAGAATACTTGGAGGAATTGGTTAAAGATAGATTAAAAAATTAAGAAAGGAAGAAATTAAAAAGTAAAAGAAGATTACATGTATAATTTGAGAGAATAATTATGTTCACTAACTAAAGAGATATAATTTTAAGAAACAAAAAGATGTTATGAAGAGTCACAACTCCCAAATGAGGATCATGTTGGGTATTGTTGTTGCTAGGATATGTTGTTGTCATTGATGTCAACATATTCATGTGATTTATTGCTCTAATGGTTGTAGATTAGTTTATTGGAATCATGGTTTGGTGTATGGAATATTTCTAGTATCATTACATTTTTCTGTATTGGTTTTGGTGATCCAGAAAGCTTAATTGATCATATCATATGATCTGGTTTGCTGTTTAGTTTTTATGATCAGTGATTTGCAGAGTTTAGTATTTGCTCTGATATATTTCAGTGTGATCAGATCTTGAGCTAAGTTTTTGGGAGATTATTTGGGAGGGTCTTGTGTATCTTCATTTTAGATGGTTCATGATTTGGTGCTTTGCAAGTTATCTTTCTTCATGATAGTTGTTGTTGTTTGAGTGTTCTTGAGTTTCAGATGTTGACCAATGAAGATTTGATAAGTAATGTTAGTGCAGATGTTATTGATGATTCTAATGTGCTTGTTGTTGTTTCCTAAGTGTGTCCTATTTTTTTGATGATCCGCATTGTTTTTTGTGTGAGTTCTTGGTGATTTTGCTAAACCGATGATGTTCTGCGTGTTTTGCGCTATTCTTGGTGGTGTAGTGTGTTGCGATTTATCTTGGCGTAATTTCTGGTGGTTTTGCATATTTGGAGATTTGAATTAGGTCAATAATATATCATGTATATCATTATATTGGCTTCGTGGTCAATCTTTGTATTGTGTGATGTAATTTTGTAATCGTGAGTTGAGGGTTTAGTCGACCTTGTTTTCAAGGTTGATGATTTGTATAAATAGGTGATATACTCATGTAATTTAGGTGTTGAGGTTGTGTCTGCATTATCAGAGAGTAGTGTATGTGCGAACAAGGGATTCATCTTTCGGTGTGGTGTATTGAGTAGAGATTGGTGTTGCAGAGCAGACAAATGTGCTTAACCAGAACTGTCATCAGGCATTTGCAGATGTTATTATTATAGTTCATTCCTTCTGGATTGTAGTATGAATCTTGTTATAAGTCATTGAGACTTCCTTGAGGGTTGTAGTTTTCTAGGTTATTGTATCTTGAGCTGTCAGCTCTAAGTAGTGTGCCTAAATGCTGGTGCATTCCCCATTATAATTTTTTTTCACATACTATTGCAGAGTATCGTCTTATTGTGGGTCGGTTCCCATCATATTTTTTTTTCCCTTAAACGGGTTTTCCACGTCAAAATCTTGGTGTTGTGTCTTGTGCTATCAATTTGCTTATCTTTTTTGTTGTTGCCATTTATCAAATTTGTATTTGTGGTTGAGTTGGTAGATCTGGTGAAAATTGATTCACCCCCATCTTAGTTTTCTCTCATTGTTGTTGCCAACAATTGGTATCAGATCTAGATCCTTTGGAAGAAGCTTAACCGCTTGAGGAAGATCCGAGATGGAAACTAGAGGAGTTGTCTTTAAGAAGGAGACTTCAACATTTGATGGAAGTAATTATTCTATATGGAAGAA
Source organism: Cryptomeria japonica (assembly GCF_030272615.1). Lineage (NCBI taxonomy): Eukaryota > Viridiplantae > Streptophyta > Pinopsida > Cupressales > Cupressaceae > Cryptomeria > Cryptomeria japonica. The sequence continues at coordinate 91,625,551 of NC_081412.1, forward strand.
TCAGATGGAGGTGCACTTGAGATGTCTTGGAGAAGATTACTGGAAGATTACAAAGAATGCCTATTATGTTCCTCCTAATGGACCAGTTACTGTTGATGAGATCAAGGAAGCTGAAAATAACATTAGAGCTAAGGAAGCATTGCTAAGTGCCTTGACTGATTCGGAAATGACTAATGTGATGGGACTGCAGACTACACATGAAATCTAGGAGAAGATTGAGACCTTGTATGAAGGAGATAAACAAGTCAAAGTTGCTAAGTTGCAGAGTTTGAAAGGTAAGTATGAGATACTAAGAATGGGAGAAGATGAGAACATAAATTCCTTTATGGCTAAGGTGAATGAACTTGTCCTAGGTATCAAATGTGCCAGTGGAGCCCTTGAAGAAGATGAAATTGTTGCTAAGGTGTTGAGATCATTGCCTCCTACTTAAAAACATAAGGTAGTTGCTATTGATGAGATTTGTAGTGTGACTATTGTGACAAGAGATATGTTGCTTGGAAATATTGCCGCATTTGAATTGAGAAAGTTTGGCGAGTCACATGGAAATTGTGAGACAACATTTAGAGATTCTTTATCCAGATTGTAGAAATATGATCTTGATGAATGCAAAATATCTAGATATGAAAGAGACAGAAGAGAATTGGAGGAGCTTGAATCATTGATTGTTTGGAGATTGCCTATGGGAGCTAGTAAGTATGATGGAAAATTTCCTTTGAAATGTTTCTCTTGCAATATAGGACATTTTTCTTCCATATGCCCAAAGAGAATGTCTAAATATGATAGGCATGATAGGAATGATAGATATGAGAAGCATAAGAAATATGATAAGCCTTACAAGCCTAACCGAAAGTATAAGCATCAAAAGAACTATTATTATACCGCTTATGAAGGTGTTACAGATGAAGAATCAGAAGGAGATGAAGTTGTGTTTATTTCTATCAAAGAAGATGGACCAATACCTATTGATTCTACAAGCTGCACTATTGAGGAGAAAGATTTAGCTGTTAAAATTGAAGAGAAAGATGAATGGGTGATTGACAGCAGTTGTTCACATCATATGATCGATGATAAAAGCAAATTTGTGAGTATGAAAAGATATGATGGTGGATCAGTAAGATTTGGAGATGACAAAGCCTGTGTGATCCGTGGTAGAGGTTCTATTTCCTTTGATGGTAAGCATAACACTACTGATGTATTGTATGTTGAAGGTTTGAAGAATAATCTTTTAAGTGTTGGACATATGGTTGACAAAGGTTATGATTTACAATTCAAGAATGGAAAATGCAAGATCCTAAATACCTCTGGTATAGAGATTGCATCTAGAACTAAGATTGAAGGTAATATATTTCATTTGAATGCTAGTGAGAAAAGTTGCTTGATTGTTTAGATTGATGAGAGTTGGTTGTGGCATAGGATAATGTGTCATTTTAATTTTGATTCAATAATTAAGACTAGTTCTACACAAGCTATTAGAAATTTTCCTAAAATTGTTAAGCCTATTAATCCGGTATGTAAATAATGTCAAATGGGTAAGAAAACAAGAATTTCTTTCAAGAGTAAGCAATATACATTTGAAGGATTGCTAGATCTTGTGCATAGTGATCTATGTGGACCTACAAATGTTAGAAGTGTGCAGGGTGGTAGATGCTTTTTGTTACTGATTGATGATTATTCTAGAATAACGTGGGTTGTCTTTTTGAAGGAAAAATTAGAAGAATTAGATAAATTCAAGATATTCAAAGAAAAGGTTGAGACTGAGATAGGACTAAAGGTGAAATGTTTGAGATCTGATGGAGGAGGAGAATTTTGTTCCAATGAGTTTGATTCATTTTGTGAGAAGCATGGGATTAGAAGAAAATTATCTGCTCTTAGAACCCCACAACATAATGGAGTTGTTTAAAGGAAGAACAAAAATATCTTGGATGTTGCACGGACTATGCTGATTGAAGGGAATGTTCCAAAGATCTATTGGAGAGAAGTTGTTAGTACTATTGTTTACATATTCAACTAAGTGCATATAAAAGTTGATATTGGTAAGAGTCCTTATGAGCTATGGTTTGGTCATGTTTCTACTATGATATATTTCAGAATTTTTGGTGGCAAGTGTTATATCAAGAGAGATGAGGATATAAGAAAGTTTGATGCAAGAAGTAATGAAGGATTTTTCTTGGGATATTCAACAAAGAGAAAAGCCTACAAGTGTTACAATAAGAGATTGAGAAAGATAGTGGAAAGTGAAAATGTCAAGGTTGATGAGAATTGTGGAAAAGAAATCAAAGCATGCAGATATTATAATGGTCAACAAATTGTTCTAAAACCTATTCAGACTGAACAATTGAAGTAGAATGATCCAGTAGAGATAGTTAATCCAGATATTGTTGTTGTCGGTGGAGAGGTACAGGAACTTGAAAGTCAGAATAATCAAAAGACTCCAAGGTATGTAAGATTGAATCACTCTGAAAATCAGATTATTGATGATAAAAATAAAGGTGTGATGACTAGAAGAAGGCTAGTTGCTGAAGAGGTATGTTTGATTTCCAAAATTGAACCTAAAGATATTGTTGAGGCTTGTAAAGATGAAAATTGGATAAGGGCTATGGAAGAAGAATTAGATCAGATTGAAAAGAATAAGACATGGGAACTTGTGCCTAGACCTAAAGACAAGAATGTGATTGGCACTAAATTGGTATTCAGGAACAAACTGAATGCAGCAAGTGAAGTTGTCAGGAATAAAGCAAGATTGGTATGCAAAGGATATTCACAAAAAGAAGGAATTGATTATGAGGAGACTTTTGCTTTGATAGCTAGACTCAGATGTTAGACTGTTTCTTTCATATGTTGCCTATAAGGATTTTAAGGTATATCAGATGGATGTCAAGTCATCCTTTCTGAATGGTGATCCAGAGGAAGAAGTCTACATTAAGAAACCTAATGGATTTTCATTATCAGATGATGGAGACATGGTATGCAAATTGAAGAAAGCTCTTTATGGATTGAAACAATCCCCTAGATCCTGATATGCTATATTGGATAAGTACTTGCTGAAATTAGGATTTAATAGAGGTACCATTGATAGTAATCTGTATTTCAAGATTGAGAATGATAACATCTTAATTGTTGATGATATTATCTTTGGAGAAGATGATAACTTGAGTATGAAGTTTGTTAGTGATATGCAAAAAGAATTTGAGATGTCTATGATAGGAGAGATGAAATTTTTCTTAGGTTTGCAGATTTCACAGATTGGAAAAGGTATTTTTATATCTCAAACTAAATTTGGGAAGAAATTATTGAAGAAGTTTGGGTTAGAAGACTCCAAACCAGTTGGAACTCCTATGGTGACTGGATGCAAATTGTCTAAAAATGATGAATCTCTGAAAGCTAATTAGTCTTTATACAAATCTATGGTTGGTGGACTGCTATATCTTACTCAAACTAGACTGAATATTATGCATGTTGTGTGCATGGCTACTAGATATCAAGCCGATTCGAAAGAGATTCATGTCACTACTGTAAAGAGGATATTCAAATACTTGAAAGGGACTATGGATTGTGGTTTGTGGTATTCGAGGAATGATGATTTTAGGTTATGTGCTTACGCTGATTTTGATTGGGCCGATGATGTTGATGACCAAAAGAGTACCTCTAGTGGTGCATTCTTTTTGGGTAAGAAATTGGTTTCTTGGGGGTGTAAGAAACAAGATTTAGTGTCCTTATCTATTGCTAAAGTGGAGTACATTGCTTCTACTAGTAACTGCACTCAGGCAGTTTGGATGAAGTAAATGTTGAAGGATATTAGAGTTATCTATGACGAGCCAACTTTCATATATTGTGATAATTCTAGTGCTATTAATATGTCAAAGAACCCTATGCGACATTCTAAGACTAAACATGTATCAATCAAATATCATTTCTTAAGAGAAAAAGTCAGTGAAGAGGAAGTAAAGCTGGAATATGTGTCTACAAAGGAATAAATTTTTGATATTTACACTAAGCCTTTGCTTGCAGATACATTTTTCTATTTGAGAGACAAGTTAGGGGTATCCACCCCTCTAAATGAGAACTAGATGCATTAAGTTGCATCAATCCAATGGACTTCATAGTCTTATCTTTTTGTCCGGATTGATGAATTTATGTTGCTACTTTGGTGGAGTAGTCTATTTAAGGTTTGATTGGTTATATGTTTTAGGGGGAGAGAATCATGATTTGTTTATCAAAGGGGGAGAGTAAGTTTGGTTTTCTATTTTGAGAATATTTGTCATTGATGTCAAAGGGGGAGAGAAGCATGTGAAAAACAATTTTATTTGCCTGGTCTCAGGGGGGGTTTGTTGGAGATGTTTTATTTCTTTGCATTGATTGTTTTTCACATTCATATGTTTCCATCAATGCCAAAGGGGGAGATCATTGGGCATTGTTGCTACTAGGATATGTTGTTGTCATTGATGTCAACATATTCCTGTGATTTAATGTTTTGGTGGTTGCAGATTGGTTTATTTGAATCATGGTTTGATGTATGGAATATTTCTAGTATCATTATATATTTCTGTATTGGTTTTGGTGATCCAGAAAGCTTAATTGATCATATCATATGATTTGGTTTGCAGTATAGTTTTTCCGATTATTGCTTTGCAGAGTTCAGTATTTCCTCTGATATATTCTGGTGTGATTAGATCTTGAGCTGAGTTTTTGGGAGATTTTTTTGGATGGTCTTATGTATCTTCATTTTAGATGGTTCGTGATTTGGTGCTCCACAAGTTATCTTTCTTCGTGATAGTTTCTATTGTTTGAGTGCTCTTGAGTTTCAAGTGTTGATCAATGAAGATTTGATAAGTGGTGTTGGTGGAACTGTTATTGATGATTCTAACATGCTTCATGGTGTTTCCTAATTGTGTCCTTATTTTTTTAATGATCTGCATTGACCATTGTGTGAGTTCTTGGTGATTTTTCTGAATCGATGATGTTCTTCGTGTTATACGGTATTCTTGGTGGTGTAGCATGTTGTGGTTGATCTTGGCATGATTTTCAGTGGTGTTGCGTGTTTGGAGATTTGAATTAGGTCCATCTTATATCATGTATATCATTATATTGGCTTGGTGGTCGATATTTTTATCATGTGATGTAATTTTGTAATTGTGAGTTGAGGGTTTAGCTAACCTTGTTGCCAAGGTTGATGATTTATATAAATAGGTGATATAGTCATGTAATATAGGTGTTGAGGTAGTGTCTGCATTATCAAAGAGCGGTGTATGTGCAAACAAGGGATTCATATTTTGGTGTGGTTTATTGAGCAGAGCAAGCAAATGTGATTAACCAGAACTATCATTAGACATTTGTAGATGCTATTATTGTAGTTCATTCCTTCTGAATTGTAGTCTGAATCTTATTGTAAGTCAGTGAGACTTTCCTGAGGGTTGTAGCCTTTCAGTTTATTGTATCTTGAGCTGTAAGCTCTAGGTAGTGTGCATGAATGCTGGTGGATTCCTGATTGTAATTATTTTCACATAATACTGTTGAATATCATCTTATTGTGGGTAGGTTCCCATCATGTTTTTTCCCTTAACTATTTTTTTTACATCAAAATCTTGGTGTTGTGTGTTGTTCTATCAATTTCCTTATCTTTGTTGTTGTTGTAGTTTATCAAATTTGTATTTGTGGTTGAGTTGGTAGATCCGATGAAAACTAATTCACCCCCCCCCCCCCCTCTTAGTATTCTCTCATTGTTGTTGCCAACAGATTCATCCCTTATGTCATATAAGAGTTGTAGGATTTGAATCAAGAAAGAACCATAAAGGGAAGAGACAAGTAAATGAGAGGAAAGAGAAATAGATTGGGTATAGATTCTTGGAGAAGAATAATTTGAGATTAAGTTAGCATGAGATAAGGGCAAATAACATAAGTCTCCTATAATAAAAAAACATCAAAATAGAGAAAAAAATCAACTCACCAATATAGAAACCCAAAATAGAGAAAAAGTAGAAAAATAGAATCAACAATCAAGCTGCCAACATTTGTGAAGGATGCTACATGAGCTATGGAGCATATATTCCTTTTTGAATCATTATTGGCAAGGCAGAACATTGAAGAAGAGAAGATGAAATTAATAGACTTTACAACCTCCTTGTAGAAATACACACTAGACTGGTACAATTTGGCATACCCTAAATTGGGAAGAGAAGAGAGACTTCTTAGAATTCCTACAGAATGTGTAAGAAAGATGAGGGACTAATTTGAAAAAGAGGATGAGTTAGTTAAAGCATATGATAAGAGGGTCACATAGCCATGCCAAAAATTAGAAGAACCCTCGACTAAAAGATAGAAGATTGAATATTAAGGTTCATTTCTTGTTTGGGTGTGTGCAAGAAGTTGATTCCACCTTTTTGCCTGTAGCATTGTAAATTGTACACCCTTACTAGGGTGGTACAATTCTACACTTAGTTTAGCACTCATCTTAGTGTGTTTGCATCTTGCATTGTGATTTCCCTTTAAGAATTTAATTGATTAATTTAATTAAATCTAAAGTCATATTTCATCACTCCCCACATCATGAAAGTGGGCCCTTTACCCTAAGTGTGCCCCTTTTTATTTTACTCCTCCAATAAATCATAAACCTTAATTATGTCTTATTTCGACCTTTAAGGCCAAATTTCGCATATCAAAACATCTTTAAATCAGTTGTAACTTTGGGATTCACTCTAATATCATCATATCTAATAGCCTTGAAAATTTGGTGAAAAGTTGGTTGGACCAAGTGCAAGTTGCACTCTGTCCTTGACATTTTTCCCAAAATTTCGGGAGCATAATTCTATGATATTATAATGCTTAACCCCAAGATATTGGCGAGAAATTAAAATCCTAGGTTAGCCTAAAGACAAAATTAAGATCTAGGTTTTCATACATAAGAGCTCTCTTTCTTCATTTCAAGGGATCTAAGATCAAATATAAGGAAGTTTTTGGTGAAGTCTTTTGGCGATCACAAGAAGCCTTCTATGTAGTGAAAGAGAAGCTTATGTGGAGTCTTCAACAACATTAATCAAGAATTCATCAAGTATTCAACAAGTATTCATCATCAATTAGGAGCCTTGAAGACATTGAAGAATAATAGGAGATCAAGTGGCTTATATCTCTCCCTTGGGGATTGGTATGGTTTCATGTTATTTTCATGTCTTTGTGTGAGCTTCTTTACACTCATTTTCACATTTAAATTCATGCTTTCGATCATTTAGCATATTTGATTTAGAGAATTCTCATTCTCATTTACATTTACATTTACATGCATTTAGGGTTTACTCTCCAAAGTGTAGGGTAGCTCTAGTTTCTTAACTTTCTCATTTTAGGATCTTGCACACACACAAGATTCCTGCACACACTATTTTACTATACAAATCGGCTATTTGTTGAGGTACAAGTACCTGAAAGACCTTCAAGACCACTGAAAGCTGCAAGGTGTTGGCCATTTGGTGGAATTGATTATGTGTTGCATTGATGTTTTGTCATTGATGCCAATACTAGTTGTTTGGATGCTTTACCAACACCCTTCTGGTCCTGGTAGGTTGAGTGGATTCTGGTTGTTTTGGATCTGTGATGATCTAGTAGGCTCCAGTATAGTTTGGTGATAGAATTGGATTGTTCATGATACTCATGCTTATATTTGGTCAGTTGGTTTTGGTTTGATGATCGAATGATATCCTTCTTGCTTAGACGCTTAGTTTCTAGTTCCGGCGAGGGTTTCACTGGAAAATATTTTGATGATCTTTGATAAATTGCATAAGTGGTGTTGGTATAGCTTTTGGTGGAGTTTCAGGATTCTGTTGGTGATCATGTTCAAGACTTGGCAGATGGAGATCATTGTTGTAGCGTGTGGACCTATACTGGGTCCCAATTGATCTAGGTTATGGACCGACTTTAAAGTAACTTGTGGATTGGACCTCTTGATGTGTTTCTAGGATATCTTATGTGTTGGATATTATTTTTTTGGTCCAAGGCCGACATGGTTTGTAATTATGTAATTGGTTTATTATCTGGTGGCCGGCCTAATTGTTTATGGTCAAGGGTTTGTATATATAGATGTAATATCTCATTGTAGATCATCATGGTTATGTTAGAGGTCATGGTCAAGGAATGTAATGTGTGAATAATGTAATATCATTCAGGTAGAGGATTTGGTTGATCATTGGAGATCGAATTGGTTTTATTTAAGAGGATTCAGTCCTCCGGTATTGAGCTTAACCGGAACTGTACTCAGGCATAGAGGATGCTATCTTTTGCAGTTCAATAGTTCTCCAGATTGTAGTATGGATTTCTATGTAGTCAGTGATGCTCCTTTTATGATGAGCAATGTGCTCTAGGATGTTGGCCTTCCTGCAAGTGCAAGCCCCTCAATTCTAATTCACATACTTACTGCAAAAGTATTATTTGACTGTGGGTAGGCTTCCCACCATGGTTTTTCTCTTTACCAGGTTTTCCACATATAAATCTTGGTGTCATGTGGATGGTTTTTATTCTGTGATTATTGTTTATGCTTAATTGGTTTAACTGCTATTTTGGTATTAATGTTTTGGGTTCCAGTATTAAAGTTTTAAATTTCTAATAAGTTTGGCAATCTATGTCAACTAATTCACCCCCCCCCCCTTCTCAATTGTCTTCCAGTTATTTGAACTATCTAACAATTGGTATCATAGCTTTGGTCCTCTCTGTAGAAAGCTTAGGTTCATCTAGTTCTTTTGGATCTATCTTTCAGAGGGATATTCCAAGGCTTGATGGAACAAATTACATAATATGGAAGATTCAGATGGAGACTCATCTGAGATGTCTTGGCAAGGAGATTTGGGAGATCACACAGAATGGTCTCACACCTAATAATCCGAGATCTAGAAATCCTCCTCTGGCAAACCTGGACAAGGAGTTTGAGAATAATTGTAGAACAAGAGAATCCCTCTTGTGTGCACTTTTTGATCAAAAAATAATGAGATTAACTGACAAATCTTCTGGAAAGGCTATATGGGATAATTTGGAGACTCTTAATGAAGGTGACCCTACATTGAAGATTTCTAAACTTGATGGTTACCGGGTGAGATATGAAAACCTAAAGATGGAAGAAGATGAAAGGAATACTGCATTCATGGAAAGGGTAAATGAGATTGTTATGGGAATTCAATGTTGTGGTGGAACTTTGAGTGAAGATGAAATTGTTTCTAAAGTCCTGAGAGCCCTACCACTAGCTTACAAAATGAAGGCTACTACTATTAATGAGTTGATAACAATGGCTAATACATCTGTCAATAGAGATACTTTGGTTTGGAAACTATCTGCTTTTGAGCTTGAAGAAGTTGGACCTTCTGGAGCTATGAAGTCTGAACCTACTTTTCATGCATCTACATCTACAATTGGTAAGCAAGCCTAGAAATATTTGTATGCAAAGGAATTAGAAGATATGAAGAGAGAAGATGATGGATTTGAGCAACTTGAAGCACAATTTTCTAGAAGAGTACCTAAAGGACACATAGGAAGTAAGGATGAAGGAAAAGCACCTTTTAAATGTTTTGCATGTAATAAGATTTGATCATTTTGCATCTCAATGTCCTGAAAGGAATTCAAGATTTGAAGAAAGAGCTAGAAGATCATTTAAGGCCAACCTTGGATATCATAACAAGTAAAAATACAAGAAAAAAAAAGACAAATCATGCTACATAACGGATGAGAAAGGCATTACTGATTCTGATGATGAACCAACAGAAGACTCTACTAGTGGTTCCGACAATGAGAAGGAATGGGTGTTCCTGGCTATCAAGGGAGATGATCTGGCACTAGAAGTGAATGTACCTAAAGAGAAGGCACTTGTTGCTAAAATTGAAGGCAAGGATGAATGGGTAATTGACAGCGGTTGTTCACATCATATGACTAGAGATAAAGGGAAGTTTCTATCTTTGCAAGAATTTGATGGCGGTCTAGTTATATTTGGAGATGATAAAGCATGTATGATCAAAGGAAAATGAACTATATCACTGGATGGTAAGAACAATACTAATAATGTTTATTATGTTGAAGGTTTAAGACATAATATTTTGAGTGTAGGACAATTGGTAGATAAGGATTTTCAATTACAATTCAAGGATGGAAAATGCAAAATCATTAACAAATCTAGTTTAGAGATTGCAACCGGTACATAGACAAAAGGTAATATATTTCATTTGAACTCCGGTGAGAAGACATGTTTGATTACACAGATTGATGAGAGTTGGCTATGACATAAAAGGTTGTGTCATGTGAATTTTGGTTGCATTGTGAAGATCAGTTCAACTAAGGCAGTTAGGGATATACCTAAGATTATGAATCCCTATAATCTGGTATGTAAAGAATGTCAAATGGGTAGACAAGTCAGAACCTCTTTTAGGAGTAGACAAGATAAATCAAATGATGTTCTTGATCTTATTCATACTGATTTGTGTGGGCCTGCTAGAGTTTAAAATTTTTCAAGGTGATAGATATTTCATGTTGATCATTGATGACTATTCTAGAATGATGTGGGTTACTTTTTAAAAAGAGAAATTTGAAGCATTTGAAAAGTTTAAAATCTTTAAGGTTAAAGTGGAAACTAAGATAGGATTGAAGATTAAATGTTTGAGGTCAGATCATGGTGGAGAATTCACATCTGGTGAGTTTAATAACTTTTGTGAGAAGCATGGTATAAGATGACAATTTTCTACTCCCCGAACACCTTAGCAGAATGGAGTTGTGGAAAGGAAGAACAAAACTATCTTGGATGCTGCTAGAATAATGATGATGGAAGCTAGTCTACCTCTTATCTACTATAGAGAAGCAGTGAACACATTGGTTTATACATTCAACAAAGTACATATCAAAGGAGAAACCAGTAAGACACCTTATGAATTATGCTTTGGCAATACACCTACAATGAAGTATTTCAGAATTTTTGGTAGTAAATGTTATATCAGGATAGATGATATCATTGGAAAATTTGATTCTAGATGTGATGAAGGTATATTTCTTGGTTATTATAATGAAAGCAAAGCATATAGATGTTATAACAAGAGATTGTAGAGAATTGTGGAGAGTGTTAATGTCAAAGTAGATGAGCTGAAAAGAAGTCAAATCAGAGTTTATGAGAAGGAATCGACAGTGGAAATGATTATTTTTGAACCAGTAGCACTTTACCAGAACATAGTCTTGAACCAGTTACTCCAAAAGTATCAGAGAATTCTATAGTAACTGAAGAACATGGAAGAGGAACAAAAAGTCAGAAAACTCCTAGGTATGTGACATTGAATCATTTAGAAGATCAGATCATTGGGGATAAGAGTAATTGAGTGATGACAAGAAGAAGACTGACAACTAATGAGGTATGTTTAATTTGACAAGTTGAACCGGTATCAGTAATTGAGGCATGTAAAGATGAATATTGGTTGAAAGCTATGGAAGAAGAATTAGATCAGATTGAGAAAAATAACACATGGACCTTGGTTCCCTGGCCTAAAAATAAAAATGTTATTGGAACTAAATGGGTTTTTAGGAATAAATTGAATGAGGATGGTCAAGTTATAAGGAATAAGGCTAGATTTGTTTGTAAAGGATATTTGCAGAAGGAAGGAATTGATTATGGAGAGACTTTTGCACCTATAGCTAGGATTGAAGCTGTAAGATTATTTCTTGCCTATGCTGCTTATAAAAGCTACAAGGTTTATTAGATGGATGTTAAATGTGCATTTTTGAATGGAGATCTTGATGAGGAAGTTTCTATTGAGCAACCTGATAATTTTTTCACTATTAGATGATATAAATATGGTTTGAAGGTTAAGGAAAGCTTTATATGGATTGAAACAAGCACCTAGAGCTTGGTATGCAAGGTTGGATAAATATCTTTTGAAGCTTGGTTTTACTAAGGGTAGTGCTGATAGTAATTTATATTATAAGATAATTGATGATGATCTACTGATTATTGAAGTATTTGTTGATGACATTATTTTTGGAGGTGAAGATGAGTTATGCATAGAATTTTTTAAGAATATGGAGAAAGAATTTGAGATGTATATGATTGTTGAGATGAAATTTTTCTTAGGTTTGCAGATTACTCAGACTGACAAAGGTATTTTCATCTCTCAAACTAAATATGCTAAGGAATTGTTGAAGAAATTTGGTATTGGAGATTCTAAACCGGTAAGTATTCCTATGGTTACAAGTGAGAAATTGACAAGAAAATATGTTTCTACACTAGTAAATCCTACAAGATATAAATCTATGGTTGAAGGTCTTCTTTATTTGACTCGGACTAGGCCTAACATTATGAATGTTGTTTGTATTGTTTCAAGATTTTAGAGTGATCCTAGAGAAAATCATGAGATTGTGGTGAAAAGGATTTCTAGATACTTGCAAGGTACATCAGAATATGGTTTGTGGTACCCTAAGGATGATAACTTTACTTTATGTGCATATACAAATGCTGATTGGGTTGGAGATATTGATGACCAGAAAAGCACTTCCAGTGGAGCTTTCTTTCTTGGAAAGTTGGTTTCAAGGATTAGCAAGAAACAATCATGCACTTCTTTATCTACTACTGAAGTTGAGTATGTTGCTGCTGCTACTAACTATACACAAGTATTATGGATGAAGCAAATGTTGATGGATATAAAGGTGGATTATGATGCATCGATAGTTATTCACTACGATAACTTTGCTGCTATTGGTATATCAAAGAATCTGGTATTTCATTCTAAAATAAAGCACATATCTATCAAATATAACTTTTTGAAGGAAAAGGTGAAAGCAAATGAAGTTAGACTGGTTTATGTGAACACTAAAGAGCATATTGCAGATATTTTCACTAAACCTTTGCTCAAGGAATCATTTGAGTACCCGAGAGACAGATTGGGATTTTCTGCCCATCCAGTGGAGACTTGATTGATGCAGTTTGGCATTAGTCTGGGATGCATTATCAGAGATACTATTCATTTTGGCATTGATGTGGGATGCTACTACTCAGGGGGATTAGTCAGCTTTGTGATTCAGTGGTTTATGTTTTTGTTTTGATTTTTTTGTTAGATTTCTAGCATTGATGTCAAAGGGGGAGAGATATTGATGTGAAAAAGACAAAGAAAGAAAAAGAAAAAGTCAAAGGGGGGGAGATATGAATAATAGAAGTAAATTTGATCCTCTAGTAGAGACTTGATTAATGTAGTTTGGCATCAGTCCGACATGCATTATTAGAGATACTATTCATTCTGACACTCATGTGGGATGCTATTACTCAGGGGGATTAGTTAGCTTTGTGATTTAGTGGTTTATATTTTTGCTTTGATATTTTTGTCATATTTCTAGCATTGATGTCAAAGGGGGAGAGATATTAATGTGAAAAAGATAAAGAAAGAAAAAGAAAAAGTCAAAGGGGGAGAGATATGAATAAGAAAAGTAAAGGGGAGAGGTATTGACATTCAGAGCTATATGTGGGATATTTTTGGTTGTCTTCCATTGGGGGAGACTTGTTTGGAATTTCTTGGTACTTAGATGTTTTTCACATCTAGTGTTGCCATCAATGCCAAAGGGGAAGATTTTTGGCCATTTGGTGGAATTGATTATGTGTTGCATTGATGTTTTGTTATTGATGCCAACACTAGTTAATTGGATGCTTTACCAGAACCCTTCTGGTCTCGGTAGGTTGAGTGGATTCTGATTGTTTTGGATCCGACATGATCTAGTAGGCTCTGATATAGTTTGGTGATGGAATTGGCTTGTTCATGATACTCATGTTCATATTCGGTCAGCTGGTTTTGGTTTGGTCATCGGATGCTATCCTACTTGCTTAGAAGCTTAGTTTTTGGTTCTGGCGATGGTTTAACTAATAGAGCTTTTGATGAAGATCTTTGATGAATTACATGTGGTGTTGGTGCAACTTCTGGTGGAGTTTCAAGATGCTATTTGTGATCATGTTCGAGACTTGGCGGATGGAGATCATTGTTGTAGTGTGTGGACCTATACTTGGTCTCGGTTGATCTACGTTATGGATTGGCTTTAATGTAACGTGTGGATTGGACCTTTCGATGTGTTTCTGAGATGTCTTATGTGTTGGATATTAATTTTTTGGTCTAAGGATGACATTATTTGTAATTATGTAATTGGTTAATTACCTGGTGGCTGACCTAATTGTTTATGGTTGAGGGTTTGTATATATAGATGTAAGATCTCATTATAGATCATCATGGTTATGTTAGAGGTCATGGTCAAGGAATGTAATGTGCGAATAATGTAATATCATTGTGGAAGAGGATTTGGTTGAGAATTGGAGATTGAATTGTATTTATGTAAGAGGATTCAGTCCTCTGGTATTGAGTTAAACCAAAACTGTACTCAGGCATAGGAGATGCTATCTTTTGGAGTTCAACAGTTCTCCGGATTGTAGTCTGGATTTCTATGTAGTCAGTGAGGTTCCTTTTGTGATGAGTAGTGCACTCTAGGCTATTGGCCTTCCTGCAAGTGTAGGACCCTCAATTGTAATTCACATACTTACTGTAGAAGTATTATTTGACCGTGGGTAGGCTTCGCACAATGGTTTTTCCCTTTACTGGGTTTTTCACATATAAATCTTGGTGTTGTGTGGATGGTTTTTATTCTGTGACTATTATTTATACTTAATTGGTTTAACTTCTATTCTAGTATTAGTGTTTTGGGTTCTAGTATTAAAGTTTTAAATTTCTAATAGATCCGGTAATCTGTGACAACTGATTCACCCCCCTTCTTAGTTGTCTTCCGGTTATTTAAATTATCTAACACAAGGATTGTCCTAAACAATCAGATCTGCCCCAAAATCATTAGGGAAAGGGGTGTGGTTCCCTAGTTCTACCCAAGATAGGGGCGTGACGCCCTGGTCCCCCCACTTTCAGGTGATTTTTCAGTAGGGTGGAAGCTCAGAACCTTCAAATTGTAGTCTCTCAGTTATAGCTCTCTGTCAGATAGAACATGACTAGAGCGTGGCACCCCTATCCAGGTCAGTTTGGATAATTTTTCAACACCAGGTACACATTCAAATTCCTCCCCCTTCTCTTCTTTTAGTATCTCAGTTTTAGATCTGCATGTCCTTGCAATTTCAGTTCATATATTCTTCATTGTTTATCTCCTAGCATAGTTCATCATTACATTCGATTGTGCATATCTTACCTTCATTTAGAACAAGAGGAATAGAAACCCTAATATATAATCCTTGGCTCTCTCTTTCTCACAATATGTAGCCAAAGTGATCTATCTCCCTAGTCTCTTTCGTATTGCCAATGTGTTGGCAAAAGTGGGATTAGGTCCTCATTACCCGATCTTTCTTTTTCCCCTCCACATTTTGGTGAACCCTACATGAATCCAATCTTCTTTAATTATGATTTATGTTCTCATATCTGAGGTTTTTTTCTATTTCAAATTCAAAATTACATTTACAAGTTTCAATTCCTTGCAAATTTAGAAAAAAATAGAGGTCAATTTTGTTAAAACCCTAATTTTTCAATTCAAAATTATAAACTTGTGGATAGCTTAATTTGGATCATTAATTTCAAATCTGATTTAGGAACACATTTCACTCATAAATTTAGTTTTCTAAATCAACATTTAGAGTGCTTGCATTGGTTAAAATTGAACATTTCCTTCTATGTTGCATATGTTATCATTTGAAAGAGGAAAGTTGTTGTCATGATCCATTCATTTCATAAATGTGATAATGGGTTAGCTTCCCTTGCTTCAATTTTTTTGGATCTCGTAAAGAACCTTCTCCTATCTATGACAACATTTTAGTGCCTAAAGTAGTAGATACCAACCCCATCGAAACTCTCCTATGCTCTAAGGATGAAGATTTGAAGAGTGATCTTGACAATTCTCCTAAAATGTTCCCTTCCCATCTAGATATCTTAGAGGAAGAGGATGATATCATAAACACTTTTCTTAGTGTTACTTTACCTTCTTTACATGATGCCTCTCTAAGTGAAAAGGTATTTAAGGACATTGACTTATCTTCTCCTAGATTTGGTCTTACCAATGGGGGCATGTTAGTGCAACAAAAGGTTATGAGTACTTCTTTCAAAGATCTCCTTCCTAAGCATGAATCTTTGGGGAAATATGCTCATCTCCCTCCTAAAGAATTCTCCCCTCATGAGGATCATTTTGTGCAAGAAGATCGTATTGTCCCTTCTTTTCCTAGTGATGGCATTATTAGACAACTCATATAAGCAGATAACAACTGAGAGGGGGGAGGGTGAATCAATTGTCAACAAATTACAAATATTTAAGCATTCAAATCCTTATTACCAAAACCCATAAACCCAATACTGGAATGCATAAACTAAATACCGAAATAACTGATATAGCAATTAAGCATAAACATAAATCACATAACAGTTACCATCCATCCAGAACACATGACACCAAGATTTGTACGTGGAAAACCCAATAAAGGGAATAGTCAAATAATACTTCTATAGTAAGTATGTGATTATAAAATGAGGAGCCTACACATGCAGGAAGGCCAACAACCTAGAGCACACTGCTCATCAAAAAAGGAGGCTCACTGACTACAAAATAAATCTTCTTACCAACCAAATTCGATCACCTATGATTGACCAAAAATCTTGCATATGATTACAATATTATTCACACACATATAATCACATAACCATCCCATAACCATTTTATCTACAAAGAGATCTTACTGTTAGGATTCCCACAGATACTGAGAGGGGGGGTGAATCAGTGTCTAATCAATAAAAGCAATTTCTTAATTTAAAACATGTAGAACATAATAATACTACATACCAGTAAACAAAAAGTAATGCAACAAACAGAGATAAAAGCAACCACATGAAAAACACACCATAACACAGTAGTTTAACGAGGAAACCCAGTGTGGGAAAAAACTCAGTGGGATTTGTGACCCACAATATTCACTTACTGGCTAATAAGAGAATATTACTACTACAAGAGGGGCCTGCACATGCAGGAAGGCCAAGTGCCTAGAGCTCACTACTCAATTATAAAATGGGAAGTCTCACTGACTTACAAAATGGATTATATAAATCCAGTCTTGTACTGCTTCAAAATGGCATCTACTATGATAGATCCAGTACTGGTTTATAGCTATGCTTCTTACATAAATCCTTAACCTATAATTCGCATAATAGGTCTGCCTTATTTTGCCTAATTACATTCCTCATCCTTACCTAATTGTTCTACAATGATCTCTTATATATATGAGTCATTTTACAATTTTCCAAGTCGGCTTACAATGATTTTACAAAATATATTACAAACAAAATTCCTGTCGGCTTCTATGTGGGTATGCTTCCTTTCACTACTGGTGCCGATGGTCTGTGTGTCGGTGTAGAATCTGACTTTGTTGGTGTTGGTGGATTGCCTTGCCGGTGTCATAGGATTGTAAGGTTGCCATCAATGACAAAACCTTCAATCACTTACAATGTCTCATTGGAGTGTGCATTTGCCAACAATCTCCCCCTTTGGCATTGATGGCAACACTCATGAGAAAAAATTCAAAAGTGTATCCAAAAATTGAAGTCCAAAAAATGTTACCAAAAATGTGTTCTCCCCCTAAGCAGATGATCCCTAAGTTATTGGATTTTTCTCATACCACTACTCCCCCTTTGGCATCAATGACAAAGGTTGTCAAAGTGTCAATTGAGTGTGGTTACCTATTTCAACCTTGTAACCGGTTGGTTAAAATCTGAAAAAGATCCACCAAAACTAGATTCAGGCTTTCAAGAAACTTTTTGCTATCTTTTATTGTGGCCTCTGTCCTCTGAACTGTACCCGTGAGGTGTTGCATTTGCTTTGCCGATGTTTTCTATCCTTGAACCAAAGCATCAGATATCTCTTTCCTTAAGGAGGCGAGGTAGTCCAATTTTGGACTTAGTCTCCATTTAAGATCTTTAGCCTTGTCTTTTATCCTTTCTTTTTCTCTTTCCAACTTTAATAATTCTTCCTCAAAACCTATTATCTTCTGCTCAAAAACTGATAATGAATCAAATGAATGAATGAAATTGTTAGCTAGTTTATTTATTTCTTCCTGTATCTTGCTAATCTTTCTATCTATATCAATTGTCAAAAAGTTAGTTTTGCATGTGTCTCTATACAAAGTTTTGAATTCCTTTAATGTACTACATAGTTCCGGTAGAAGTATGTCAAACTGCCTTGTACACTTCTTTATTTCTTCCTCAAAGAATTTGTGTTTTTCTTTTTCTAATCTTCCTTGAATGCTTCCTCTTTTATTTGTTCAACTGTCACAGTGTTGTCAATAATATACTTAGACAAAGTGTCAAGTTGACTCAAAGAATCCTTATTATCTACATTACATTTTGGAGCTATCATTTTTAAAATTGGAATTGTGTCATCTATAGCCTTGTAAGCTTGTGAGCTACAATTTGTTATTTTCTTTATGGAGTCCAAAAGAACTTCTGTTACATTAGTTGATTTGAATCCTGTAGTTGAAGGGCCAACACTCTGTATCCTGCTGATGGGAGAAATATCCTTTCTTGTGGTGACCTCTGGTAGGTCAGTTTGTGTTTCCATTTCCTTAAGAAAAGGTTTGTCATGCTCAGTTGTTGCCGGTGGCACTGACTCTGTATTAACCTATTGCTATGATGGAGTCTTTTGTTCTGCTTGTTGTTTAGTGTTACCATCTGCTGGTTTACCTTCTGTCTTATCTATTACCGGTGCCTCACTACCCATATCTGTCTTTCTAGTTGTGTCCTTATCTACGAAAATGTTAACTTTCTAAGTGTTAATGTCTTCTATGTATAGTACCTCAAAATTGGGATTTGTGTCCTCTTGTGGTATATCCATACTCTCATTGGCTGGCTGATTTTTAGTAGTTACTACTGGTGGAGTATAAAAAGGTGGTGGGGGTAGATTATCTATTATTTTTATGCTCAAAGGTCCACCAACCTTGCCTTTTCCTTTATCCTTATCTTTTTGATATACTTTTATACATTTAGGATTTCTATACTCTTCCCGCTTTTCCTCCTCAACAAGGAATATGTCCCATGCATTTGCAGTTTCCTCTGCAACCTCATTCACTCTACCAACCATAAGTGCTATATGCTGGTGTGCAGTTGAGAATACTGACTAGTTAGCCTCTGCAATCAGATCATCTATCTCCTTTGGTGAGTTAACAGGATAAACAACAAGTAGTTTTTCAACTTTAATTTTCTTGTCAAGCTCTACAACAACTTGCCTTCTAGCTTCAAGTTGTTTAAACAGTTCTGCTGGTAGTTCATCTACAACTTGCATTAGAAATTTCTTATAAATGTCCAAGTGTATAATTACACTATTTTCAACTTTCTCCTTATCATCAATTGATAATGACTCATATAATTTGTTGATGTTCTTAATCTTTCCTTCCTTTGTTATTTCATCTTAAATTTTGTCAATTGGAGCAATATCTTGTTGACTCTTTTTCTTTGGTGTTAAATTTTTCTTCTTTGGAGTTATCTTCTTAGCCGGGGGCCTTACTACCTATTGTTTTTGTCTGGTTCTTCTAGGTGAAGGTGTAGATACCGGTGAAGGTTCTCTTTTTCTTACAACTCTTTTAAATGCAGCTGGCATATCACTCTACGAAGAAGTTGCTACTGGTGAAAGGTGAGTTTCTGGCTGTAGTGCTTCTAACTCATCTTCACTGATACCAGTTTGTTTGATTACATCTTCTTTGATAGCCTTAGCCTTCCTAGATCCTCTTCTTATTGTTGCTTCTACCTTCTTTACTCTTTTCTTAGATTGGATTTGATTCTCAATAGTTTTAGCACTGCCAAATACCTCTTCTTCAGGTTCTTTGGGTGCTTCTAGAAGGGCTTTTGCATATGTTTCAATTATGTGATCATTAGTCTCATAACCCATCTCAGTAACCCAAATTGTTCTTGGGATAACTGCCTCCATCCAAATCTCATCCTTCTTAATGACAAAACATATTTCATCCTTATATTTATTTACAATTTCTTGTGATAATCTGACTCTAGTGTTCATCTGGGCCTTTAATGCTTGAAAATATTCATTTATATTCTTTTCTCTATTTTCACCCATGTTATTTAGTAAATTAGACAATTGTTTGCCTATCGGTATGTCAAAACCAAGATTCTTGTTATTGATATCGGGCACCAATTTTTTTATATGCAACATTAAACAGACAAGTAGGTTTCCAAATCTAAATGTCCCCTTTTTGTCTTTCTTAATCTTTCCAAGATTGTCAATCAGTTCATCCTTCAACCATTCACACACATCTATTTTTGCATTATCCTTGATCATATCATAAGCACTCTTTATGCATAAACTAGAAACTAAATTTAACCTGTTTGCACGAGTGGTTTTATAGCCTAGAATCATGCTAATGAATCTGACATTGATGTCGGTTACATCATTTACCCTTAAAGACCTTTTATCAGATGTTGCACCTGTTAGGTTCATCACTAGGTTATTTGAGACCTTCTTTGTCTTATCAGGTTTGTTATCGATGGAGGGTAACCTTGTTATAGCTTTTACTGCCTCTTTAGTAATTTTGTGAACTGAATCCAACCAGAAGAATGCACCATGTACCTTGCTTAGAACTATCCTTATCACTTCCTTAGGAAAATCCAGAATGCTGAGAATTTCAGTGAATCCTAGGGTTTCAACTATTTTTTTTTCATATTTCAAATTACCGGAATCATCACAAATTATAGTTTTATACATGTTCTTAATTTCCTCATCACCTAATTCTTCTATGTGACAATGAATGCACATTCTAGGGTCTTTTGCAAAAACTACTCCTTTGGGAATTTGAGAAAATGCACCAACATTATCATCCTTCTTAGCAATTTCAGGAACTAACTAAAATACGGGCCTAGGGCATTTGATTACTTCGACTACAGTAGAGTTTTCTATGAATTTAGGTATAGAAGAAGATGCCATGATTATAAATACCTTTTTTTGTCTTAGGAAAGATTGTTTGCTGAATTGCTTTGCTTCTTTGCTCGAAATTCCTTTGCTTAGAATTTTTGCGCTCTTCGAATGTTTGAATGCTCAGTGAAATGAAATAAGAGCCAAAAACATTGATTTATAATGTTAATTTTCCAACCACCACATTTAATGCTTGCCGGTTAAGTAATCACTTAACTTATCTACCAGTATAGAAGTAATTTCAACTTCTTAATTACCATCAACTGAGGGAATAATAGCATGTTTCACATTTGATTGCCAAACCCTCAAAGGAATTTTCTTCAGTTAGATGAAGAAACTCCTATTGGTGGAGTGCTACTCTGTTCTGCTGGTGGAGGAGTATTCCTGTCAACATTCAGTTCTGATTTCTTGATCCATTGTTTTGAGAATTCATGCTTAACTTCTTAAACTTTTTCTTTTCCTTTCAAACTAGGACCTTTGTTGTTTATCGGTGAGGACTTGCTTCTACAAAATTTAGCAATATGTCCAATTTTGTTACAGGCATAACAATTCACATTATTTTTCTGAATAGCTTACCCATAACCTGTGCTGGTTTGTGTTCTGCATTGATTAGATAAGTGTCCAAATCTTCCACAAACATAACATCTCACATTCATTCTGCAATTTTTAGAATTATGACCAACTTTGTTGTATCTAGAACATTGATCGATGGGTGTATTGGTATTATGATAATTTCTAGATCTACATTGATTTGCTCTATGACCATACTTATTACAGTTAAAGCATTTACCATTGAATTTGTAAGCAGTAGGTTGTCTTACCGGTTTGTTGTGATCCTATGTATTTGCAGTACCAGAGCTTTCTCCAACTTCAAAGCCAAGTCCACAAGTGTCACCATTAGGTTTATGATTCTTCAACAATTGACCAAGTTCTTTTGAGCTTTTCTTGAATTTCTCTTTGTGCTGATTTGCGGTATCCAATTCTCTTTCTAAGATTTCTTTCTATCTCATAAGTTCATTGGAGTCATTTTGTGTATGCATCAGATCTGTCTTCAACAAATCATTTTCATAGCTAAGTCTAGTGTTCTCATTTGCAGCATCACTTAGTCTTCTAGTCAAACCTTCATTCTTTTTTCTATCTTCAATTTCCTTACAAAATCTCATAGTCATATCCTGCATCTCATTCTTTGTTGTCATGTTTTCTTGTTTCAGCTTGTTTATCTAATCACTAAGAGTTTCCTTTTCATCATTCTCATTTTGCATCTTTTCACAAATTTCTCTTCTCTTATTTCTTGCAATGGTAAGATTTTCTCGAAGTGCTTGAATAATATCCTGTGTTGCCTTTAGATCATCTTCAAGTTTGATATTTTTCAACTTTTCTGTATCATAGTCTAAGAGAGCTGCTTCTAATTGCTTCATCAAGTTTTCCATCTCTACCGGTGTCAAGATCTTCCTCAAGCTATTAGGCTTCTAAAAATAGAGGACCAAGCTCTGATACCAATTTTTAGGATTCCCACAGATACTGAGAGGGGGGGGGGGTGAATCAATATCTAACCGGTAAAAGAAATTTCTTAATTTAAAACATGTAGAGCATAATAATACTATATACCGGTAAATAGAAAGTAATGCAATAAACAAAGATAAAAGAAACCACATGAAAAACACACCATAACATAGTAGTTTAATGAGGAAACCCAGTAAGGGATGACCCTTTGGTGAAATGGTGGGGCTTCTTGCCTATAGTGCCTACAACCTAGGTTCAAACCCTGTGGGTTCATCTCTACTGTGTTGATAATGGAGCATGTTTGTCCATGGGGAGAACCTTCGAGAAATGGTGGGGCTTCTTGCCTGTAGAGCCTACATCCTTGGTTCAAACCATACAATTTTTTTATCATGGAGGGAACAACACAAGTAGGGGGAAATTTGAAAACTGGAAATGGAGGGAACAACAAGACTGGATCCACTGGTTCTGATGCCACTGCATCTCAAGGACAAGCGATGGATGATGAGGATGGGAGACCAGATGGGGACCCACGGCTACAGGACCCTCCTTCTGACTGCAAAAAGATGATAGATTCCCCAAAATCGGGTCCCGGGGCTGTGAAAGTTGACTCAGAAAAGATCAAGGAGGTGCAAGCCCTCAAACCTTGGAGTAGTGTTTTTGCAAGGAAAGTAACTGGAAAACCGACTGGTAAATCATCCTTTCCCTTTGTGAAAGATATATCTGATAGAAAAATGGGTAAACTTACTATTGAGGTTCCAAATTTGGTTATTGATCATAGCATTTCTTTAATGGCTTTCTCTCTGGTGGGGAAGTTTGTTGGACCACGACCCAATATTGAGGATGTTAGGTCTTTTGTAAAGAGAAAATGGAGAATGAAAGGTTAGGTTGATGTTTCTGCCCTGTTCAAAGGATTTTTTGTTTTCTCCTTCTCTTGTGGGGAAGATATGGAAGCAACATTAAGCGGTGGCCCTTGGATGTTTGGTAAATCCTCTTTATCTATGAGAAAATGGTCTCCTAACATGAAACTCAATGACTCTTTCTTTGAATTTGCTCCCGTCTAGGTAAGGCTGCCAGGCTTGCCGATGGAATTTTGGGTTGAGGATGATTTCTCAGGAATTGATAACTCCTTTGGGGAGCTTGTTGCGATAGATCCAATGACTACAACTCGTAAAAGATTGGTTTATGGACCTTCCTAGCACTATTGATATAAGTTCCAAACTTGGATTATGGGAACAAACAATAGAGTTTGAATCACTCCCCTTTGTGTGCTTTTCTTGCAAAAAAAGCTGGTCACTGGGCTAAGGCCTGCCCTAGCAACCCTAAAAAACTTGTGATGGTAAACACCCACAAATAGGTTTGGAAAGAAAAGAATAATAATAAGGAAGGTAAAAAATTGGAAGGAATAAACGAAAGTCCTGGTAATATACTAGAACTATCAGAAGGAGGTAGAAATGACCCTCCTAAGAATTCCCCTTTGAAGGAAGATAAAAAGAATGAAATCAGGGAGTTTGAGATCAAAACAGTCAATACTTTTGAGGCTCTATAGATTCAGGAGGAGGATAATGCTATCAGTGAAGAGACACTTGAAGATGGTGAGATTGAGAATATCATTGACTCTCATCATGAGGTCCCTCAAGTTTCTATAACAAAAAGAGATGAACAGTGCCTAGATGAATTTGAAGGACATGAAATTAAACTTGGAAGGAGTAACAAGTTTGGATCGCCTCAGGTTAATCTAAATGCGTTATTCCAAAATATTAGAGTTGATACACCCACATCATCCCATAAAAGAGGAGAACTATGGAGTAATATGCAAGATGAGCCTAGAGAGGAGCAAGAAGAAGAAATAACAGGGAATGGAAAAAAGAAAAAAAAAAAAGAAGGCAGGAGGCCTTAATGGGGTGAAAACTAGGACCAGGTCCAAGGCTGATTTTGGTGCATCAAAATCCCTGTCGGGACATAAAACTATGAAATGGCACAGGGACTAGGAGAGCAAGCAAAACATAGCTGATGGAAGGTAGCGAACTATACAGGAATCCTGCCCCCAGGTTTCCAAATGAAGGTAATATCATGGAATATCAGAGGCCTAAATGGTCTCAATAGCCAGGATATATTACAGAATCTCATTCATGACCAAAAACCAGATATTATCCTTGTTCAGGAAACCAAAATGAGTAAGGAGAAAGTGGAGAATTTAAACTTCTTTAAAAATGGAGGGTATGTGGTAGCAACTCGAATGGGGTATTTGGTGGGGTGGCGATATTCTGGAACAAGAAAACTATTTTAGGAGAAATGATTGATGAAGATGGTAACATAATATCCATGAAAGTTAAAAGCATCTATGAAGGAAAGGAATGTGTGATTACCAATAT
This sequence comes from Cryptomeria japonica, assembly GCF_030272615.1. Lineage (NCBI taxonomy): Eukaryota > Viridiplantae > Streptophyta > Pinopsida > Cupressales > Cupressaceae > Cryptomeria > Cryptomeria japonica. The sequence continues at coordinate 91,650,345 of NC_081412.1, forward strand.
CTATGCCCCTAATTCCAAATCTGTTAGAAACAAATTTTGGGATAAAATCCAGCAAAAAAGAAGATCTTTCCGTAAGAATAGTTGGGTTGTGATGGGAGACTTCAATACTCCTCTGCAAGGCATTGATAAATCTGGAGGAACTCAAGCTCAACCGGATAGCAGATCTAACTTGATGGACTTTATCAATGTCAATGCTCTTATTGATATGGATCTTAATGGAGCTTGCTACACCTAGTCTAATCGTAGGGATGGTGAAGACCTCATTTAGGTAAGACTTGATAGATCCCTTGTTACAAATGATTGGATTCTTTCCCATAGATGCTCCCTATCTGTCATCAATAGAATTGGTTTGGATCATTATCCCATTACTTTTGTTGCTGAGAACTTTAAGAATAATCAGAGTTTCCCTTTTCGATTTGAGAAGATGTGGATTTCTCACCCCTATCTTGAAAAATCTATTGCCAACTGGTGGAATATTGATGTGAATGGAAGTGCCATGTATAAAGTTGCTAAAAAACTTAGAAACATCAAAGTCAACATTAAGATATGGAACAAGAAGGTCTTTGGTGATATTTTTGATTCAAAGAAAAAGTTGACGGAGGAACTAGAATAGATCCAAAACTCAATACAGAAAGATGGCTATAAAAAGTATCCCAAAGCTATGGAAGATGATGTATTAGTCAAAATTCACAACATCATTTCTAGGGAGGAAATCTATTGGAGGCAGAGATATAGGGCGATTTGGTTGGAGGTTGGGGACAAAAACACTAAATTTTTCCACATGACTTCTTTGAAACATAAAGCTGCGAACAAAATTTCCAGATTAATTACTGAGGACAAAATTCTTCTTAATAAGGATGAAATTAGGGATGAAGTTGTTAGTTTCTTCTCTCACCTCCTGACCAGGAACAAGGATATTGATTATACTCAACAACAAGAGTTGGTTAATATCATTCCCAAGATCATTAATCCTAATCAGAATAAGGCCCTTTCCGCTATCCCTTCTGCTGGAGAAATTAAAAAAGTTGTCTTGTCTTTTCAAGGGGATAAAGCTCTGGGTCTTGATGGCTTCCCTATGTTTTTCTTCCAGGAATTTTGGCATATTGTGGGAGAAGACATGGTCAATGTGGTTAAAGAATTTTTTGGTTCTAGAAGAATCCTTAAGGAATTCAATTCCACTTTTATTGCCTTAATTCCTAAAGTTGCTGGGGTAGATTCAATAGGAAAATTTAGGCCAATAAGTCTATGTAACTCTTTCTATAAGATCATATCCAAAGTTTTGACTACTAGAATTTTGGCTGTCCTCCCCTTCATCATCTCCGAGGAGCAGAAAGGTTTCATTCCTGACAGGCAGATCTTAGACTCTATCATTCTTGTGCATGAGAATATTCATTCCCTCAATGCTACTAATAAAGAAGGGTTTTTGATAAAGTTGGATTTGGTTAAAGCTTATGATAGAGTGGATTGGCAAGTTCTTTTCAGAATCATGGAGGATTTTGGATTTGATGAGAAGATGATCAAAATTATCAGAGAGCTTATCTCCACTCCTATGTTTTCAATTTTCATTAATGGATCTCCTACTAAATTCTTTAAATCATCAAGGGGGCTCAGACAAGGAGATCCCATATCTCCTATTCTTTTCACCATCTTGGCAGAGAGCATGAGCAAATTCATCCATAATTTGAAAGTGAAAAAAATCATCAAAGGCCTTCAACCTTCCTTTGCTAATGTTTTTTGTTCTCACCAATAGTTTGTTGATGATACTATCCTTATGGGATATTCGTCTATTGGGGAGGTTGATTCCTTCAAAAGTGCTCTTAATTCTTATTCTTTAGCTACTGGCCAACAAGTCAATTGGGACAAATTGGCTATATACTTCATGAACACTCTGGTAATAAGACAATAGAGAATTGCTAAAATTATTGGTTGCAAGGTGGACATGCTCCCTTCCACCTACCGGGGTCTCCCCTTGGGTTTATTTCCCCCAAACTCCTTCTGGAATATGATTATTGACAAACTCAACAAAACACTTGCTAGATGGAAAGGATCCATTTTATCTCAAGCTGGGAAGTTATAGCTTCTTCAAGCTACACTCCAGAATCTCCCTGTTTATGCTCTCAGCTAATTTGGTATCCCGACTAAATTTGCTAAAGCATTAGAAAGAATCTAGAAGAGATTTCTATGGTCAGGAGTTGAAGAAAAAAAGAGGATATCCTTGGTTGCTTGGGACAAAGTGTGTAAACCAAAGAGTAAAGGAGGGCTTGGGATTAAAGCTCTAAAAACTTTTAATAAAGCTCTCCTTGCAAAACAATTATGGAGAGCTTATGACATCAAGAAAGATTAGAACCGAATCTAGTTTGACAAATATATTCAGAATCAGCCTATCCAGGATTTCCCTAACTTTGAAGACATCCCTGTCAAATCCTTCATTTGGAATAGTATCATCAAATCCATAAAAGTGGCCAAAGCTGGAGATGGATGGTTCCTTGGAAAAGGTGACAAAATAAGGTTTTGGGAGGATCCTTGGATGAACAATGAATCTCTCTTTGATCAAGGAAACAATCAACTTATTGAGGAATGTAAAAGGAGGTTTGGACCTATGGTGTGTGACTACTCGAAGGAGAACAAATGGGTGAGGCTTGATGTTATACATGCTGGATTTTCCTCCTTCTAGAAGGATCTGCTGTCTTTTTCTATTAACAAAGACTATAATGATGTGTTTCTCTGGAAAAGTAATCCTAGAGTTGACTTTACGGTTGCTTCTACCTACAAAAACACTTTCACTTAGACCAGTAACCCCATTTGGGGTAAAGTTTGGAACAAAATTCTGATCCCTAAAGTCAATATGTTCCTTTGGCTTACTACTCACAAAAGGATCCTAACTATTGACAACTTGGTCCGAAGAGGTTTCAAATTCCCTAATAGGTGTGAGCTATGCCAGAAAGAGGAAGAATCAGTTGATCATCTATTTTTCCACTGCTCATTTACCTGGGAAATTTGGAGTAAGTTGTGGGAGAAATGGAAAGTTGATTGGGTCATGAACAAGAGTCTCAAGGAAATTATCTGGCAATGGACATTCCCCACCAATTGTCCTCTTATAAGAACCTTTGGTCCCTGATCCTCCCTATGACTTGCTGGGGAATTTGGAAAGAGAGAAATAACAAAATATTTAGGGAAGCTAAGTGCACCTCTCATGGGGTCTTTGAAATTTTTTGTAGGGCTATAAAAGAGAACATAAATATTCCTCACAAGAATAATAAGCAATGGCTTGTTATTGATATGAATGAAATTGAAAAAGGCATCCTCACTGAATGGAACTTAATACACAAATTTTGCAGATCTGACAATAAGAATAGGAGGGATAATATTATCTGGTGCTTTCCTGATCATGATTGGATAAAGGTGAATTTCGATGGGGTGGCTAAAGGCAACCCTGGGAAGTCTGGTGGTGGAGGAGTCATCAGAAATGCTCAAGGTTTCTGTATTGTGGCTATTGCTTCTCCTTTTGGGGTCCAAAATAATCATGTGGTTGAAGCTCTGGCCATGCTAAAAAGCCTCCAGCTTGCTCAGGGATTCAAATTTAAAAAAATTTGGCTGGAAGGGGACTCCCTAAATATCATCCAGGCCCTTAAAGGTACTAGTTTTGTTTCTTGGAATATTACTAACTTAGTTGAAAGTGCTAAAAAATTATTAAATAACTATGTTAGTATTATCATAACTCACACTCTAAGAGAAGGCAATAAGGTTGTGGACCTCTTAGCTAATGAAGGGGTCAATTTAGAGGTGGATGTTAAATATATTGGAGAGACCCATTGCAAAAGGGATGTTAGAGAGCAATTATTTTTTGATCGCATCAATGGGTCAAGTTAATATCATGATTATCTTTTGGGGTCTGGATTCCAAAGTCAGAGTTTGGGGGAAGATTAATTGTCAGTTAATGATTGCCTTTAGGCATCATTTCTATGATCAAATGTTTGAGGAGGATTATAATAATAAATGTTGGTTTTGTGCGGCCATTAAAATAAGCTTTAAAACTATGAAAGAGACTTTGTTCTATTATTCCAGAATTTTACACAAGAACTTAGGGTTATACCTACGGATTGTGAGATACATCTTTGGGTACTTCTACTTGCTATTCAAAATGGGTGGTAACTTAAACAAGAATGAGCCCCCTGGCTGCAAAAACTAGAAGAGTGAACGAAAAGTATGGAGAAGGCTTCATAGATATGGTTTTACTGACTATATGGAAAAGCTACACGGAAGCAAAAATTTGGTGTCACATGGCTTTGGTAGAGGCTGGAACAACAACAGAGTCACATTGTTCAAGGAGATATGGAAAATTGATGAGGATCTGGTTGTGGAGGTCATGGGTCTTCAGAAGGAGGGCACTAAATTCTATAAAGACCAGAAGTATGCTGCCGAAGCATTCAAAAACTTCCTAAAATTGGAGGATGAGAAGGCCAAGCTTGTCAAGAAAGACAACATCTCCTACTACCTTCCCCAGTAGGTAAAGTCCTTTTGGTAGAAATTTTTAAGGGTTTTGATGGAGTTTCTCACTATTGATGGTAGATTCACTAAAATCTATAACTATCATTTTGCAGTTCTTAATCACTTCCATCATGGGGTTAAAATCTCCCTACCTTATTACTTAGCGTCTTCTCTAAATGAGAGTTTGGTTGATCATGCTAAAAAGCCTAAATCTTACCCTATAGCCCATTAGGGGCTCATCTTGCTCATTTATGAATACCTGAAGGAAAAAGCTAGGACTAGCAAAGATGATCACCTGGTCACTAATGCGCATATTTCTGAGAGTTGTAAAGATTCTGAATCGGATGAGGATCAGCCTAATGCCTCTACCCATAAAAAATGGAGAGTTGATACAGATAATGTGGAAATGGAGGTGCACTGTGATTTGGAGGAGGAAAAGGGGAAGGATACTGAGGCAAAAATGGAGAGTGAGAAGGATGAGAATGTTGGTGAAGAGGAAGAAGGGGTTAACTCTTAAAACCCTTACTCTAACCCTATGAGCTCGGATAGCAGGAATGTCGCCCTGAATTCTAAGGAGGAAGACAACCCTAATTTTGTGGGCACTGAGCAGGGTAGGGATTCAGTGAATACTATTTTGAATACTACCCATAACTGTACATTGGAATCCTTCAACTTCCAGAAATGGGTTAATGAAAACATTACTAGCATTTAGAGCAAACAAAGGGACTTGGAAAATATGGTAAACAATTCGATTAAGGAAACAAATTCGGGGAAAAAGAATGAGGAGATGGAAACCACTGAAGTTGAGGAGGAAATCAAGATGGAGGACTGGCTGGAAAAAGACCTGATTAAAGGGGATTTGAACCATCTAGAGGATGTTATCAGAATTGTGAAAGAATAGACTAATGAGGATAAAGACAATATCAATACCCAGGTTGATCGTACTGAGAAGGCTCTGAAAAGTTTCATGAACCACAGTCTTGAGGTCCTAAAAGTTTCATCACATAATATGAATGCCTTGGTGGATCACTTAGAGAGAAAAAATCAGGATAAGAACTTGGTAATCATTGAAGATGTACCGACCCCCAGCTCCACCCATCAAATTTCCAGGCGAAGGACTAGGCAGAACACCACTAAGATGGAGACCAAAATGAAAGACATCTAGCTGAAACAAGAGAGCAATGATCTAAGGGAAGCAGCCAAGGCAATGATGCTATTGGTTCAAAATGCTGAGGAGTCTATAAAAGTGTTCAATTGATATGTAATGCTGGGTTTTGGATGCCAATTTCTTGTTGGCTCCTTGCTGTCTTTTTGTCCTAGCTGTTGGTTTTTTGTGCTGGTCTTTTGCAGCTGTTTTGTCTTGTTTCTTTCATGCTCATCTTTCATATTGTAAGCAGGTTTTGGGTCCCTTAAAACTTGTTTTTTTTTAATAAAAAATGAGGAAACCTGGTGTGGGAAAAACCTCAGTGGGATTTGTGACCCACAATATTCACTTACTGGCCAATAAGAGAATATTACTGCTACAAGAGGGGCCTGCACATGCAGGAAGGCCAAGTGCCTAGAGCTCACTGCTCAATTACAAAATGAGAAGTCTCACTGACTTATAAAATGGATTATATAAATCCAATATCTTGCACTACTTCAAAATAGCATCTACTATGCAAGATCCAGTACCTGTGTATAGCTCTGCTTCTTACATAAATCCTTAACCTATAATTCGCATAATAGGTCTACCTTATTTTGCCTAGTTACACTCCTCATCCTTACCTAATTGTTCTACAATGATCTCTTATATATATGAGTCATTTTACAATTTGCCAAGTCAGCTTACAATGATTTTACAAAATATATTACAAACAAAATTCCTATTGGCTTCTGTGCCGATATGCCTCCTTTCATTGCCAGTGCTGGTGGTCTGTGTGCTGGTGTAGAATCTGACTTTGCTGGTGCTGGTGGATTGCCTTGCCAGTGTCATAGGATTGTAAGGTTTCCATCAATGACAAAACCTTCAATCACTTACAATGTCTCATTGGAGTGTGCATTTGCCAACACTTACATCATATTTATACCAACCCGGGACCTAAACAATTAGGTTGGCCACCTAGAAGATAATACAATAAATTCATAACATAAACCTACAATCCAATGGTCAACCAAGTCAATCTAAGACTGAAACAACATAATCCAATCAATGAATCCATTTGGTAACTCATCGGGATCACCCATCAACACGTTACATAAGCCGACAGATAACCTAGCAGAATAAAATAACATTAGGTCCAGTCCAAAATGCAACACCACCGATCAACATGAATACGAACAAGATAACCAACAACATCCCGAAAACCATCTAGAAGCCACACCAACACCACTTATCACATGCATCAAAATATCTTCAACAAAGCTCTGTTGGTAAAACCCTTACTGATGACCAAAAGGATTACTAGAACAAATGATAGTATCTGAGTCATCAAATGCCAAACCAACTGATTGTGATACACATTTGAATAGCCTGAATGACAAATCCAAATCAATTCCACAAATGTGTTGGCATTTTTGATGTTTATGTTGTGATTTTCATTGATGGACACACACTTGCATTGAGATCTCCTTTATATGTATGAGTTAGAGCTCAACCGGCATATGTTCCAATCGGTATGATGTATTATAGTCTTTAGACTATTGGTATTTTGCAGAACATGTTTACCGGTCTGAAGTGGCATGTTGACCCCAAGTAGTACGAGGGATTAAATCGGCATAACACATTTTTACCATTCTTCATTTTTGTCAAAATGACAACCAACATTTTGCTTGAACTGACATATTGTATGAACTGGTAATACTCTGTGATGAGTTACCAATCGGCATTTTGTGATGAGTTACCATCCATCGATTATTTGACGATGCCGACAAATTAACAGTGCTTTTTGTGTCATGGTCACAAGTATGACCAGGTTCATTGAACATAGGAAATTGTAATGTAATCCTATTTGTGTGTGCGAAAAAGTGAACCTGTAGCTCTAAGCACAACACTTCAATTAAGTCATTATATGCATGGTTAATAATCAATAATCAATAAGTAAAAAACCATAACAAAGCAACTAATTGCCTTCTAAAAGATGCGAGTATAAGATTGCTCTCAGATTGTTATAAGCAATGCCAGTGACTAGACTACACCAAGATGAAGGATTTAATCTATATGATATTTAACTATATGGATGCAAGATGGATGAATAATTCAAGCAAAAATCAATTCAAGCAATAATGGATGCAAGCAATAATGAATGGAAAATGGATGTAAACAATCTAAAAAAAAGCACAATAATCTTCAATGACTCCAGAGCAAAATTAGTGTGATAATAATTTCCAAGCGCGTTCTCAAAAATCTCTGGGGTGAATTGGAATGAGAGCTGAAGATTGAATTTATAGAGAATTGCAAGAGAAAAAGCTCAATTTAGAATTAATTGAAAATAATTGAGAAATCATGTTTAGTTAACCTTGAGATAGATTCCAATTATAGTTTAATTGAAATGCATTCAAATTAGAAGTCCGAGTTGCATTGGAAAATAATAATAAATTAATTCCATGCATATAGGATAAAAATAGATAATTCTTTAATTTATTCAAGAAAAAGGTCTTTTCAATGCAACTGAACTTCTTTTTCTGAAAAGCTTTGAGTTCCAAATTTAGAGAATAATTCAATAATTCAATTAAATTGCTTTTCTGATTTCAAGTTCTAAATTTAGAAAAAAGAAATAATATCTCAAGTTTGATTTCTCTCTCAATTCAATTCTTTTTTTTTTGTTTTATTTTCAATTCAACTCTTTGTAATAAATTAATTCATCTTTTGTAATAAATTAATCCTTTTTGCATGATTGAATGGCAAATTTATTAATTAATTAAATATGCAAGGATATTTAATAAATTAAAATGGGACAATTGATCAAAATGATATTCTTGGAAATGATTCAATTAATTAAATAAATATTTAATTAATATTGAGTAATTGATTTGCCATGTGATTTTTGATGATTAAAGAATTAATAATGTGCTCAAGATTAATTTTAGTGCCTTTGGTTAGGACCTTGGTGATGTTGTCGAGATTAGGGGCCCATGGTTTAGATGACCAATTTTAGGGTATTACATTTGCCCCTCTTTGAATTAATGTGCGAGCAATGCATTGGTTCAAAGAATGTGTGATGTCTAGGAGATGCTAGTTCTGAACTTGATTGATCACAAACTAGATGGAAAGCGAGGTGTTTAGCTTGATTCGAAGCAACAAAGTTGAATGAAGTCTGATTAAAGTGATACCGATCCCAAACTTGATTGAACTGAGGAACGATAGAAAACAAAAGATACCGAACTTGAACTTGATTGATCAAGAAACGAATCTTACTGATCTAGAACTTGATTGATCTTAGATGTAGTGAGTGATGATAAAAATTGATCTTGAACTTGATTGATCAAGACACAATGAACGAAGATAAATTGTCCAGCTTGATCAAGAAACAAATACTAAACACCTTCTTAGATTGAGTGTGATCAAAGATACTCTTTAAACTTTTGATTGAGTTTAAACGAATAATCAATTTGATTTGAAGCAATGAAACTGATTAATGTTAAGAGATTAATTCAGATGAAAGACAAATATCAGCTTGATTTGAAGTGATGAAACTGATATGCCCCTAGCGATTGATTCGATTCAGATGATCGAGAGATCTCAACTTGATGTGAAGCGATGAAGTTGAGATGCCCCTTAGCAATAAGAATTGATTTTCTTTAGTTGAAAAAAAAAAATTGCTTGACTTTTGATGAGGATTTGAAAAATTATCTCGACATTAAAGATGTAAGGTCATAAGGTCGTAAATATGCCCCCTCGGGAGCAAAATCGAAAGATAGCGAGAGTGTTTAATTTTAGGCAATTTTGAGCAATGATAATTTATGTGACCACAAATTGATTTTGAAGAATTTTGAAGATTGAATTGATTGTGAAATTGATTTGTAAATTTGAAATTGAGATTCAACATTGAAATTGAGAAATTGAGCACAAATCGAAGAAAGACTGAGAATTTGATGAAAAGAGCGCTAAGTGGTCCAAAATTGTGAAATTGGCTAGCAAAATGATCTTGAATTTTGATTTTGATCCCGAAAATGGAATCAGAGCAGGCACATTAGCTAAGGGTACAATTTTCATAACCATCAGAGAAAGTTGAAAAATTAGGTCTTTGGCTATATATGAGAGATGGTGGCCGAGAGCCTGCGAGAGAGCAGGGAGCTGACACAGGACAGTCGATGAGAGCACGGCTTGCAGAGCTGTAGTCACAGTTGATAGTGGCTCAGACTCAACTGGCGGAGCGAGACTAACAGCTGGTCGAGGTGAGTGCCGAGCGGGATCGCCGGATCGTGGCTTTGAGAGCAGAGTTGAGAGCTGAGATAGAGTCTCTACGACAGGAGGTTCTTCTCTAGAGCAGTAGGGCAGCATATTATGTGGTGGCATATAGTGTCGCAGTTCCTATTGCATAGCAGGTGCAACCCTATTCACAGTATATGGCCCAATCAGAGGGAGCACGAGCACCGCGCCAGGATCCCGGGCATTAGGCTCCTCCTCCTCCACTAGGCGATGAGGGAGAGGGTGCCAGTAAGATGATTCATTTTTTTAGCTGGGATATTTTTTGTAGACACACCCATTTTTTGTAGCCGATATGATTCTTGCTCCGATGGGAGTTTGTATATGTCATTCAATATCATTTTGTACTCTTATACTTGATATGATATATATACAAGATCCATTTTGATGTCATTGTACTTATGTCAATCGACTATGAGATGTTTCTATATGATTTATTCTATATGTATGCATTTATTTCAGCATGAATGTATGTAATGCAAATAAATATGGATGTCTATGTTTTGGATTCTTTTCATATGCAAATAAATGAGTGAAAATGAGTAATGAGTAATGAGTAATGCAATTTTTTCATTTTTCTATGCAATAAGATCAATATAAATGAATAATAATGAAATGAATGAATCTATATAAAATGTTATGTATGTAGCTAAACATCTCAAAACACAAGTACTCAATTGGAGAAATAATGATAAATAGACCACATAGCGTAAGAAATGATGATGCTTTCAGCTCTCATTCAGAAGATAAAGAGATTATTACTGTAGACATCTAAAAATGGTCAACGCTTGTGGAGTCATACTTTAACATTGGTGCATTGCCTTATTTTAGGGTTTTTGTGTCGCATTAACATTTCTTCTATGTTGCACACTTGGTCTTTATCATTTGCAAGCATCGAGTCTTTCTTCTGCATTCTTCATTTGTCTCACTTTCAAATTTGGTATTGTCGATAATAATCTTCAGTCATGATTTTGGTCGATCTTATCCTGTCCCATCAATGTGCATGCTCATTTGGCATATTTTGACATCGTCAATTTGATTTCATTTTGGACATCGTCAATCCTAATCGATGATAGAATTAGGGTTTTGTCCTCTTGTCAATCTTGTCATTTTGCGATCGATTCGTCATCAATCCTTGTCCTTGTCAATCTTGTCATTTTGCAATCAATTCATCATCGATCCTCGTCCTTGTCAATCTTGTCATTTTGCGATCGATTCGTCATCGATCCTTGTCCTAGTCAATCTTGTCATTTTGCGATCGATTCATCATCGATCCTTGTCCTTTTCAATCATGTCAATTTGGATCGATTAGTCATTGTTCCTCATCAATTGGCGCCTATCAATTTGATCTCCTTGTCAATCTTGGTCAATTTGTCATTGATTTTTGTCAACCAATCTCAATCATTTATCAACATTGGTCCTTTGTCAATCAGAATCATGATCGAACCTACATTAATTTCTTATTGTCTTGACCTAATTCCTTGTCCTCTTATTTCTAGGGTTTTATGATTTGATCATTAAATCCTTTTCTTCTTCTTGGTGGGTTAAATAAATCTATTTATTTAGTCCTAGGTCTTTTCATGAATTAATTAATGGATGAAAACCTATTAATTAATTCACCTAATTTCTATTTCATATTTTTTTCTCAATTTTCCAATTTACTAATTTCTCCTAATTCCTAAGTTTCTATTTCTCCTATTTTCTTCAATTTTTCTAATATTTCCCCTAATTTCATGGGAATGACATTTCAATCTTGTCATAATTTGTCATATTTGTCATTCTTGATTTGAAATTTCCTTTCAAATCTCTTCATGCTAATCTTGTCATCTCTCCAATTTGTCTATAAATTGGATGAATTTCTTCAATCAAGGGATCAATTAATCACATTATCGATCTAACCACATTTTCAGAGAATCAATCACGCTTCTAGTATACTTATGCTGCCATTTCATCTTGTCAATCTTGCTTTCATACTATGCTTTTGCATTTGTAGGTGAGATCCACAAACAAAGTAATTTGAAGGAGAAAGAAGGACAATGGAGAATTATGGACGAGATATTTGCATTTATAATGGTTTGCATTTGGTTTGATTATCTTGTCTTCATATCTCTATTGAATGTTTTTAGGATTTTCTTATCATTGCAATCTGGTTTTTGTGATTGAGCTAGTTTAATATCTGTTTGCTTTGATGATTTCTAAATTCCTATCTACATTTTCTGGTGAACCCGACGTGAACTAACCATTTAACCATGTTTTGAGTGCCTTTTGAGCTGATTTGCAGGTGAAAAATTCAAGAAACAGGGCGACCCAGAGCTTTCTAGACACTTCTATGCCTGTGTAGGAGGGATCTGTGCCTGTGTTAAGGAGACCTGCGCCTGTGTCAAGGCATTCTGCGCCTGTGTCAAGTTATTCTACGCCTGTGTTGAGACATTCTGTGCCTGTGTAAGGCCATAAACAGAGGTGAAATCAGTGTTTTTACTTGCAAATTACTTTGTTTTCATTCTGTTATTATATTCTGCTTTTCTTTGGTACTAATTCTCTATGCAGCACCTTGGCGTTACATGTGACAAAGACAAAAGAGTGAAACTACTAACAAATCTTATGCAGGATGCGGTCAAAGACTTTTATTAAAACATCTTGCATGTGATTTTTAGAGTAGTTGCACATTTAGTTTCTTAAAGGTTAATGAACACCATGCATGCTTTGTTTGCTTTTAGTTTGATTGCATGTTTTAACCCTTAGAATTGAGCCTGCCTCCCGATTTGCCTGGCACTTCGCACAGGCATTGGTGAGAGGGAGTGACCCTAAGTGGTGACGGGCTGAAGCCAAGCTCTTCCGAACCACTCTAAATAACTGTGGATGCAACGAAAGTTGTAGACAATGGGTGCTGGAATGGTATTGCGACGATTTATTTGCTGGATCAATACCCACCTGAATGGATACCCTTACTAGACTCTCTTGTTTTTAGAGGCCAAAATCCTTCTATCTGTTGGCTCAGGTGTTGTGATACGTGCATGCCAAAGACACCACTCATGTACTCCTTAGTTAGAGATAGCAAGTTCTTGGGAAGTGATGCCCCTTGAACTCAAAGCTTGGTATGCCCGAGAAGTGAGTGCATTGTAAGGGGGAGCCAGTGCTACCAAGCATCTAGCTATCTAGCTAAGTGTTGTATTTTATGGTTAGAGGATTCAACAGATATTGCCCTTGCTAGCCATAGGATTTGTTGTAAATGTGCTTGATTGTCTTGAGTCAAAGTCAAACAAACATTTTGTCTTCTGTGATTGTCAAAGGTTAAATTAAAAACAAACTTTCAAAAGTGCTCATAATCAACTTGGATTTTCAAAATCAACAACATTCAACTCAAAACACAATCCGAACAAAGGTCCAAATTTGTCCAAGTATTCATCCAACATTTGAACATGGCTTGTCAAAAACATTGAATGTCTTTGTTTCAAAATTCATGTCACTTTAGGCTAGGTTTTGCATAGTCCCATTTAGGTCCTAAGGCATGTTGTCATCTCCTTTCATTTTAGTCCTTTTCATTGCAAGTGTCCTCATTTTGCACTTAGGTCCAAGATCATTTCCCCTAAGTTTGCATTTCATTGTCATATCCAAGATAGATTTCCATTTAGGTTGCATAGGTTGCATTTCGCATATTCCAAGTCATTGGTCTTCGCATATCCTTACCATTGCATTGTCATATCATATCCTTAGATCATTTTCATATCATATCCTAAGTCATTGTCATAATCATTTCTTTCTTGCATGTAGTCTCAAAAACTAGGTTTTGTCATACTTGAGTAATCCAAATCTTTGAATAAACCCTAAGTCATTGTTAAGAAGTCTAGACCTTATCAAATTTTTGTCTTTTTGTCATCAATGTCATTTGGTCAAACCTAGCTTAGTATCCAAGCATATAGGGGAGACATTGTCATTTTGTCCTTTTGTCACTTGGTCCTTTTGTCCTTTGAGGTCTAAACATCATTTCAATTTCCGAAGGGTCTCATTTCTTAGAATTGCATTCATGAGTTTGTGAAAATCTTGAAAAAACAACAAAAACATAGGTTGCATTCTTGCCATAGATTGCATTTTCATCTATTTAAGTTGCATTTAGTTGCATATCATACATCATCCTTCTAAAATAAAAAAAAATTCCAAAAAAATATTGCATTTGCATAGTGACATGCCTGTTGAAACAAGGTCAAAATCTAAGAAGATGGGCGAACCAACATATCAACCCATTGACAACGTATCAAACTCACAGTCTCAACCTACTCAAACATTACAAGTTGAAGGTTTGTCAAACACATCATTACTACCATATGGAATGGTTCAACTTGGACCACCTCCATTATATGAGCCATTGTTTGTACCCATGAAACCGAGATATGGGAGTGTTCCACCAACACCAAGAGAAAATGTACCATTTGATTGGAATCAACTGAACCTGCAACATGAAATTCAAACATTACATGAGGAACAAACTCTTTCACAAGGATTTGGTTCAGATCAAGGTGTTCAACAAGAAATAAATTCAAATGTTTTACCAGATTCTTCATCAGATTCCGATGCTTCCGATGATGTTGATATGTTCCTTAAAGATCCAAAGTTGACAAAAAAGATGGATAAATTCTTGAACAAGGTCTTTAAGATGTTCCCACAAAAATATCTTGACATGATGAGTAATGTGACCTCCTCAAGTGAGCAAATTAATGTGCAAAAACAACAAGGCAGTGAACTGTTAAGTTTCTCTCCACATCCAAACAAAGAAAATGTGCAACAAGAAACCCAACACACCTTGATGAGTAAACGTGCTTCAAAAATGTTGACAGTGACTATTCCTCAAAAGTCACCATTCGAAACAATAAACAATCCGTTGTTTAATACAACACCTTTAACACAAGATCAAATAAGGGCCACACAAATATTGATAGCTGTCCCTCAACAAGAAATGACTCCTCGAATAATCACAAGTGGATCAAAATCTAAGATGCAAGAAAGCCTTATGACTGGAATGCTTGATCTTACCAATGTCCAAAACAATTCCACATTGCAGCAAAGTTCCTATGTCCCATTAAGTTCAATATATTTGCCAAATACTCAAGTACCTGTTATGCAAAATATTGCGACAGATCCTTTGATAATGGCAACACAAAGAGCCACAAATAGTGGTTTGCACCAACAACAAGTGTTACAACAATTGAGTAATACACAAAAGGCACATTCGAATGTGCAAACAGGCAATGCACAACAACAACAATATTGCATTCAACAACACGTTGCAGTGTCTTCTGCACCATTACAAGTTAATTCAAACTTGCAACCACCACAATGGACTGGACAAACAACACAACAAGTCAATGCAAGTGCCATACCCCATCTCAAGGAGAAACAACAAAAACCTCCCAAACAAAGTTTTTTGCAAATGATGGGATTTACATCAAGACAACAACAATTGGCACAAAGTCAGCATATTCTTATTCATCAGCATCAACAACAACATGCGCCTCAATATGTGCCAAGACAAACAAATTATCATACTTCACAACCACAATTGATGTCCGTTCTATATCAACAACACCCTCAATTGCAATATCAACCAAGGCTACCAGTCATGATTCCACCACAAGAAGCACAACAACAGGGTCAATGTGAAGGCACGACACAACCATAGCAACAAGAGCTATATCAAGAACTTTATACAAATCCCTTGTACTATTTGGAAATGCAAGATTTAATGCCATCAAATGCTTCTCTTTTAGAGAGTCCCATTCAAATTCCATCCCCTTCGTGCCAAAGGATTCATCCCTTGCCAAAATCCCCCATGCATATCCAAAGTCCAACCCCATGTTAAGAGGATAATTTAGAGCACGAAGAAATGTGTCTTGAAATAGATCAAGATCAAGATCATGAAACCTTATCATCCCATCCAATTGTTGACCAGGATCCCATTTCCCCAGACACTCGCAATGATTCCATTATTCCTGTCCATTCTATCCAAGAACACAATATCCTTTCAAATCCCATTGGCATTCCACTTCCTAAGAAAGATCAAGATATCCCTTCCATCCTTTCTGATGATCCCATTAAAAGTAAAGAGCAAAGCACCTTTAAAGAGGATTCCAATGATCTTCCTCCTTGTCAAGATCAAATTATTCCTTTAAATCCTCCACAAGATCCTTTTGTTCCTCCATCTCCTTGTCTTAATACTCCATATACACTCCACGGTCTCATTTCTTTTGATGATCCCATTATTTCTCCCATTCCATCTCTTGAAGAGCCTATCATTGAACCATGTCCACTACACAATCCTAGTCCCCCTCCTGATCCTAATCCCCCTCATTATTCTAACATGGTGCAAGATGTTCATGAACCCTCGACATGCACAATGGGTTCTTCCTCTTTGGTCCAATCTGATCCACTTCAAGATCTCATTATTTCTCTCATATCATATCCACCTCATAATGGACTCGTGTCTTCTTCTCAAAGAAAAGAGTATCCTACAAGTCAAGATATTCATAAAGGCAAAGGAGTAGATCTCCATAAGAAAGAATATCTCCATATCACATGTCTACACAACTCACTCTCAAGACGTTGGTATCCCTCCATCACAATCAAAACATACACCTTCCCCATCATACTTTCCATCCATCTTAGGTCCTTATATCCCTTTGTCCTCTATGCAAGGTCAGCAAAGGCACACATCCTTGAGTAAATTTCATCAATCCAAAAGAACTCCATTTCATTCATATCCATCCATGCATTCCTTTCCCCCTCCAAGCAATTTGGATGCCAAGTATAAAAGTCATAAGTCTAGAAATCCACATGTATTCAAGGATCAACATGTCCAATATAATCGACATGTCAAAACAAAGAACAATATGATCTATAAAGAAAAAGAAATATCCAAAAGGCCACAAAGGCCCACTGAGCAAAATAAAGAAAAGTCAAAATATATATGGGTTCCTAAATCCCTTGTGCAAGCAATGCACTCCAAGGAACCACAAAAGCATGAAAAATCAAAAACCATGTGAATCCCTAAGCGGCTTCTTGAAGCACAAAATCCTAAAGAAACATCCAACTTGGCATCCAAAGTTTCTATTCCTCCATCCAAACCTCTCAAATTTGTTCCTCCACCACCTTCTTCATCCGTTTTGGGCCCTTATGTCCCAAAATCCATAGCCTTTCCTTCGTCAAAATCTCAATATCCAAAATACATTTTTCCTCCATCAGTCCATCACCCCTCAAGGTGTGTGCCAATGTTGATCTTGCCTTCATTTCCATCTAGTGAAGCCCAATTCTTCCAATACCCTGTCCATTATCCAATGCATATTTTCCATCCTTCGATCCCTTTGATCCCATCCTTTGCATAAATCTAAGCCTTAATTTCATCTCTTTTTCCATGTCCTTATCCTACCAACGTCTTTGAGCATACTTTTAAAGGTCATGGTTCATTTTTTTCAAGGCTACTATCCAAACAAAAAGACGCTTGAGTCCTTCTTCCATCCCCTATCATGTGTCCATCTTCTATTGAAAAAGTCAAAATAAAAAAAAAGTGAGAAAAAAAAAGACAAAAAAAGAAAAAAAAAACGTAACGCAAAAAATAATTCGTCCACTGGTGAAAACCTGGCAAATAGGTGCCTTGGGCAAGTACCATGATGAAAACCTAGCAAACAAGCACCATGCGTAATCTATGAACTTCTTGCATACCATACTTGGGGGTAGGTTTCCTCCTTCATATCCTATTGCCCTTCATTATCCTATCATACCATGTTATTACCCTTCATATCCTATTGTCCCTCATGTCCAGTTTCCCTTTCCATCTTTGATCTTGACAAGGCTGAGGATATTCATGAGCATCATGCATCTTGTTTGCAGCTTTGAGTCCATCACAGCTTTTGGTCTTTATCCATTTGCTTATTATAACCTTTCATCCATATTCCCTGGCTTATTGCAACTTTCTGCCACTATCCCTTAGCCTACCCCGACCTTCAGTCCATGTCCCTTATCCATTCTTGGTCTTGCTTATCCTATCCATATCTTATCACTATTCATACACTCTTTTTCATTCCTTGATCTTGATTTGACATAAGGACGCAAAATTTAAACATGGTTTCAAAAACCTCTTGACATGTCCCTCATGCCATGTCACTGCTTTATATTGTCATATCTAGTCTCTTGTCCCATCACGCAATAGCCCTTGAAAATTGCATCCGTATTGCCTCCATAATAAAAGGCCTTTGTCTTCCCTCTATCCACCAACATTTCAGAAAGCCTATTTATTCACTTGTCATATTCCTTGCCTTGCTAGACACTGGGGGCAAAATCAAAAAAAAAATTGAAAAATATCCTGAAATAATAAAAAAAAAAAAAAATTGAAAAATGACCTAAAATTATCAAAAAAATTTAAAAAAGTCCTAAAATAATCCAAAAAAAATCAAATAATGTCCTGAAAAAATCTCTAAAAATTCAAATAAAGTCCTGAAAAACGAACAGAAAAAATTTCAAAACATCAAAATCCAAAAACAATTCCTTTGGCATTTTGCATTTTGTCAATAAATGGTCCCCTTTGTGCATAGATAGATCACTGAGCATACATCTAACAATAATCAATCAAACATTGTGCTTTAATGAAATCACGTATTAACAGATGAACTTTTCAATCAAACCAGACATTCAAACTGATCAAAATTGTCATATCAATCAAAACAACATCAATATCATTTGTCCTTGTCATTATTATCATGGGTCTTATATAAGGTGTGGTATACTCGAAACCAGATTGTGTCCTGTCTTAGACGGGGTTCCACATTCCCTGGAACTAGACAGCATGATCATTCTTGTGTTCCACTTTTGACAATGACGATTAGAATGTTTGTTTGACTTGGTTGAATTTGTGAGTCTTATCTTTTTACTGATTTATCTTTGGCTTCGATCATGTTCCTATGTTGCTCGAGGATGTCACTAAGTGATTTAGAGTGATCAGGATGGTTCATGGTCCCTTTTTCTTTTCTTTGTTGTGTTTGTTGTTTATGGAATGTTTGTCACAAACTGGGGCAACTATATCATTGGGTGTCTGTGATAAGTATGTTTGCTTTGTGAATGCCGCACATACCTCGACCCTTGATGTATGCACCCTAGGATGCTTCACTCATTCCTTGTGTGCGATGTGTCTATCTTTTGCAAAAGGGGTTGCGTTCCAGGTCTGGCCTTCAATGCCATGATGCTCTGCATCTACTTTGCTATAATAAATAAAGGTTCTCACCTACTTATGTGCATTTGTAAAAGCAAGTTTTCCTTCATCTCTAATTGTCCTCTATCTAATTTCTTCTTACTAACATTTCTTCCATCAGTCTTGGTAGTCCGTCTAGTTCTCCGATCTCCAACCTATCGTTTTCTGTCATTCTTATCGATCACTTGGCTTCTTTTCTAGATTTTTCCGACCAATTCCTCAAGGGGGCATGCATATGTTAATCTTGTCATTTTGCAATCGATTCATCATCGATCCTCATCCTTGTCAATCTTGTCATTTTGTGATCGATTCATCATCGATCTTTGTCCTGGTCAATCTTGTCATTTTGCGATCGATTCATCATCGATCCTTGTCCTTTTCAATCATGTCAATTTGGATCGATTAGTCATTGTTTCTCGTCAATTAGCGCCTATCAATTTGATCTCTTTGTCAATCTTGGTCAATTTGTCATTGATTTTTGTCAACCAATCTCAATCATTTATCAACATTGGTTCTTTGTCAATCAGAATCATGATCGAACCTACATTAATTTCTTGTTGTCTTGACCTAATTCCTTGTCCTCTTATTTCTAGGGTTTTATGATTTGATCATTAAATCCTTTTCTTCTTCTTGGTGGGTTAAATAAATCTATTTATTTAGTCCTAGGTCTTTTCATGAATTAATTAATGGATGAAAACATATTAATTAATTCACCTAATTTCTATTTCATATTTTTTTCTCAATTTTCCAATTTACTAATTTCTCCTAATTCCTAATTTTCTATTTCTCCTATTTTCTTCAATTTTTCTAATATTTCCCCTAATTTCATGGGAATGACATTTCAAACTTGTCATAATTTGTCAATCAATCAATTTTGCATGTCAATCTTGTCATAATTTGTCATATTTGTCATTCTTGATTTGAAATTTCCTTTCAAATCTCTTCATGCTAATCTTGTCATCTCTCCAATTTGTCTATAAATTGGATGAATTTCTTCAATCAAGGGATCAATTAATCACATTATTGATCTAACCACATTTTTCAGAGAATCAATCACGCTTCTAGTATCCTTACGCTGCCATTTCATCTTGTCAATCTTGCTTTCATACTATGCTTTTGCATTTGTAGGTGAGATCCACAAACAAAGTAATTTGAAGGAGAAAGAAGGACAATGGAGAATTATGGAGGAGATATTCGCATTTATAATGGTTTGCATTTGGTTTGATTATCTTGTCTTCATATCTCTATTGAATTTTTTTAGGATTTTCTAATCATTGCAATCTAGTTTTTGTGATTGAGCTAGTTTAATATCTGTTTGCTTTGATGATTTCCAAATTCCTATCTACAATTACTATACCGAAATCACTCTAGATTCACAAAAATGCAAAATGATATGCGGAATGCAACCTAAACCTAGTCACTTAATTTAAAATACTTAAGATTCATCACTGAGCATAACGAACACAACAGGCAAGTTAGAGTTCCTTTCTTTTTCAATGTGCAATTTTAATTATCTTGTCTGCAATGACCCTTTTTAATTCATATCCTTGGACAGATTTCACAGGGACCCGAATTGCATCATAAGGAAATTCCCTCAAAACAAACAAAGAAATGATATGGACCTCCCTGTAGCATACAAATAAGCGGAGTCGAGGTATATGAGGCGATTTCACCTTAATGTGAAGGCTCTTATCACAGAAACCCAGCTAATTTATATGTTTCCAGATCATCAGAATCATTCCTACAAGCAAAAAACAAAGAAAATATTATGCCCCCAATCCTTGCTCCTCTTAGTCACAATAGACTTCCTCGAGTTACTCAGAGGGACAATAATCAAAAATCAATATAAAAGACAACATACAAAGAAAATTTTCATTCATAGCTCAAATTGTTTAGTAATTGTTTTCTGTTATGTTGTTTTGCTTGTGAACTCAGTGATAAACTCTTTGGTAGTTAGGAGATAGGTGACTGACTTAGAGTGGATGACTAGGTTTCACTGACGGAAGAATGACTTGGTTGACACTGCTTAGGATATGTAATATGCTATGTTGAGTAACCTAAGACTAGGACATTGATCAGTTTTAAGTCATGAGGATTCCAACGAACCAGGATGTCACAAAAGTGACTGAAAATATGTACAAGAGAAAGCAAAAGATGTTTGAAAGCAGGAAATGCCAATGTTGCATTGATAGATGGAGCGCTTGAGTACAAGAGGCGCCTGTTTGCCAAGTTTTCACCTGCTTGGCTGAGATTCTTTTTTTTTTGTTTACCAAGGTGCCTGTTTACCAGGTTTTCACCAGGGCATTTTCTCTCGTTATATTTTTTTTTTCTTTTTTTTTTTATTTCTTCAGGACTTTTTTTGATTTTTAGGATTTTTTTTAGGACTTTTTCAATTTTTTTGATTTTTTTCAAAACTTTTTCCATCTGTACAAGTTTGCTGGAGTAGAGAGTGCTAAGCGAAGAATTTATTCAAGTGGATGGTGTTAATTGATTCACAAAGCTGTTAGCCTTCTGAGTTTGAGAGTTGATAGGCACAAGAGCCGAATACTACAGTAACAATGTAGGGACCCAGCCAGTTGGGTTCAAACTTCCCTTTATTATCGCAAAACTATTGATTTTTTGGATTCTCTCTCAAGACTAGGTCACCAACTTGAAATTCTCTTTGTTGAACTTTCTTGTTATATCCTCTGGACATTCTCTTCTAATACACTGTGAGATGATCAAACACCACTTGCCGATGCTCATCCATCAATTCGAATTCTTGCAATCTAGATACTCTATGATCTTCATCAGTAACAAGACCTTGCAACGAAACTCTTAAAGATGGTATTTCTACTTCAATAGGTAATACTACTTCGGACCCATACACCAAAGAGAAAGGTGTAGCCCCAGTAGGTGTTCTGATACTTGTTCTGTAACCCCATAGTGCAGGTTTGAGTTGCAGATGCCAATCCTTCCCAGACTTGTTCACTGTTCTGTGCAAGATAGTCAATGGGTTTTGGTTAGATGCCTTAGCTTGTCCATTACCTTGAGGGTAATATATTGATGACCAGTGTTGCTTTATTTTGAATTTCTCGCAAAGCTCGTCCAGATCTTTATTCTTGAATTGTCCTCCATTATCAGTCAGAATGGATGAAGGTATCCCATACCTGCAAATGATATAGTTTAGGATGAATAAAGCGACTTGTTTACCAGTTGCTTTGATAAGCGGAACTGCCTCTACCCACTTGGTGAAATACTCAGTGGCAGTTATGATGAATTTATGTCCATTGGATGAAGCCAGATATATCTAACCAATGAGATCAAAGGCCCATTGCTGAAAAGGCTAGTGTGTAATGAATGGTATGAGGTCCCTTGCTGGGGCATGTATGAGATTTCCATGAAGCTAACATTTTTCACAAGTGTTAGCAAATTTTATAACATCTTTTTCCATATCTGGCTAGTAGTAGCCAACCCATAATAGTTTTCGAGCTAAAGTAAAACCATTCGAATGAGATCCACAAATACCTTCATGGACTTCCGATAATTCACGTTTAGATTCTTCAGTTTCTAGACATCTAAGCAATGTACCGTCCAAACCTCATCTAAATAAATCGTTAGCTATGATAACATACCGCGAAGCATTTCGAGTTAGGTTTCTTTTCTCGTTATGAGTAAGGTTTTTCAGGGATAATTTGATCACATAGATAGGAATAGATGTGGCTGTATCAGGATGAGTCATGTCCAATAATAGAACAGACTATTTGGGTCTCAGGAGAATCATAAGCGGGGTAATATAACTCTTCCACTAGGAAATCAAAGCAAAAATTGGACTCCTGTAACTCAGGTATAGATGTCAAGGTGGCCATAGCATCTGCTGCTTTGTTTGCTAATCTAGGAATCTGTTGGAATGATAGAAAAGAAAAGTACTTCTTGAGATCATCCACCATCCTCTTGTAAGGCATCAATTTCTCATCTCAAGTCTGATATGTATCGTTGATCTGATTGATGACCAGCTGAGAATCTCTATAGATATGTAATTCAACAACCTTCCATTCAATGGCTAGTTTTATCCCATTTAGCAAAGCTTCATATTCTGCAATGTTGTTTGTGCAAGGGAATATAATCTTATAAGACTTTGGGATTGAATACTTTTGAGGAGTAATGAATTGTATGCCAACACCTGAACCATTTTGAGTAAAGGAACCATCAAAGAACATTTTCTAGGGTTGTTGAGTAAGATGCATTATTGATTCATCTAGGAACTCGACGTGTAGTGGTTGAGTATCCTCAAGTGGAGCTTCAGCAAGTTGATCAACAATTACCTGTCCTTTTATGGCTTTGCGTTCCACATATTCAATGTCAAATTCTATAAGGATCATGACCCATTTCGCCAATCTTCCAGTGAGTGTCACTTTATTAAGAAGATACTTGAGTGGATCAATTTTGGCCACCAACTTGAATGAGTGTGCTAGCATGTAGTGTCTTAGTTTTTGTGATGCAAAGACTAATGCTAAGCATGTTTTTTCTATTATACCGTAGTTCATTTCATAAGACACCAATGTCATGCTGATGTAATAAATAGCTCTTTCCTTTCTGTTGTCATCGTGTTGCGCCAGAAGTGCCCCCAGTGATGAATCAATTGCTGATATATACAAGATTAGTGGCTTACCCTGAATAGGTGGCATCAATATCAGTGGATTAGACAAGTACTCTTTTATCTGCTAAAGATGTTGTTCACACTTCTGATCCCAATTGTATATTATTCCTTTTCTCAATACTTGTGTGAAAGGTTGAGCCTTGTCTAGTAGCTAAGAAATGAATCTTCTAATGGATTGGAGACATCCCTGTAGACTTCTCATTTGACTGATGTTCTTTGGAGGTGACATTTCCATTATAGCTTGGACCTTCTCAAGATCAAACTCAATTCCCTTCTTTGAAATGATGTAGCCAAGTAGTTTACCAGATGTCACTCCAAATGCACACTTCTTTGGATTTAATCTAAGCTTAAACTTTTCCATTCTGTCAAGTATAGGACCTAACTCTTGAATATGCGTTGATCTTTTCATAGTCTTCACTAAGGTGTCATCAATATAATCTTCCATATTCTTATGCATCATGTCATGAAAGATAGTTGTAACTGCTCTTTGATAGGTCACCCCTGCGTTGTTTAACCCAAATGGCATAACATTCCAGCAAAAGGTTCCCCATGCATAAGTGAAAGCTGTCTTTTCTTGATCTCCAGGAGTGATTTTAATTTGATTGTAGCTGGAAAATCCGTCCATTAGTGAGTACATCTCATACCCAGCCATCATGTCGACTATCATATCAATATTTGGCAATGGAAAGTCATCTTTCAGACATGCTTTGTTGAGATCTCTAAAATCTGTACAAAATCTGATAGATTTATCTGCCTTCAACATAGGCACTATGTTGGAAATCCATTTAGCATAATCTATTGCTCTGATAAATCCAGCTTTGAGTAGTTTCTCTAGTTCAGCTTTGACCAATAGTGCTACATGCAGGTGCATCTTACGGAGTTTTTGTTTAACTGGTTTTACTCTTGGTGTGATTGAGAGATGGTGCATAATAAGATCAGGATCCAAGCCTGGCATATCAGAGTATGTCTATGCAAAGTTTATTTTCTTCTCTAAGAATAGCTGAGTGAAATTCTTCAATTCCTCTACTGATAGTGATTGAGCTACATGAATGATTTGTGGTGTCTCTTGATTCCCGATATTCACTAGTTGAGGGCTCAATCAATATGGAAGACCACTCTTGAAAATGACTGGGCAGTATACCAAGTATCTCACCTTCAGGCACCTCAAAGAGGTTTTCACCTTTAGGTACGTCCTTTATTTTCTCTTTTTTAGATTTTGACACCGCCACAATATGGTTTTCGCCATCAGATCTTTTATTTTTATTTTTCTTGTTTTTGCGACTAAGATACTTGATATCTGCTTCAGTCATATTTTCACTCTATTCACTGGTGGAAGAGTTTATAGGTTTGACTGCATTTAGATAATAGGATAATGTATAGTCATTGGCAAAAGTAGGTATATCCATGGGTTGATTCTATAAAGTACAGTCAATCAATTCAGGATGTACTAAGGACAAATTTTGGATAGGTTCAAGAGCGTTCACGATATTGTTATCATAGCTGCGGATTGAAAAGTCAAGTTCTAGAATGATACCTTGCGTAAGTGTCTCGAGACCAGGAAGAGTTAGATCATGATTATTCAAGTTCACGTTAATATTTAATCGATCTAATCCAATAGACATACTTGTAACATCGTTTACTACGTTGGACTGGACATCATATCGTGGTTTAATAGTAATAAGACTAGTAGGCAACTTTTCATTGTTTGTATCAGATGATTCAGAATTTGAGGCTGAGTGGGTATCATCATGAACAAGACTGTCATCAGAGTCATCAGAGTCATCGAATGAAGTTTCCAAGTCTCTTTCAGGTGATTTAGTAAGCATATGTATGGTATCAATACTAACATCTTTAATGCTACAAGTTCTTTCATGTTGTGGTTCATTTGTCATTTGTATCTGACACACCCGTTGACATGATCTCATTGTTTCTGTGATTTGTTGTCATCTACTCCATTCAGTTTCTTCTAGATTGATGACTGGTTCTTGTTCTGTAGCTTCCAACTCTTCCTGTGTAGTGCTATAGCTGATTTGTTCTATTTTAGGATACGAGCACATAGATGAGAAGCTTTTTGGTATTCTTCCTTCTTTCAATCCTTGTTCATAATTTGGTTCCCTCTTTTGTCTAATTTCTTGTATTTCCTTCTCTAGTTTTATGCGCATCAGCTCTTGAGTATTATCTATGACACCACTAAATTCTTCTGGAGTTTCTATAGTGGATGTGTCTGAAAGGTAGTCAAGACCCATTCATGCTCATTTGAATCAGTCTTTGAATAATCTACTTGTTGCCTGCTAGTATATGTGACTGGAACTTTTAATGGTACGAACAACTCTCTGATTCTTACCACTTCATCTCTTATATCCTCGGGAACCTCAACTTCTTGTACTATCATAGCTGATACCATCAAAGCCTGAGCACTAACTATTTCTTCTTTCTTGACTGTTGATTCCTCTTTCTCTTCTCTACACTCTACTTTTGTTTGTTTAGTGTCTACTTCATGTAATGTTAAAGGTGATATCTTTTTCGAGCACTTAGATTTAGAAACATGTTTTTGGTCTGATGTCTTTTTTGGATTGTATCTTAGTCCAGCCTTATCATGTGTGGATTTGGTTTGTAGCTGAATTGGTTCAGTAATACCTTCTTTTTGTTTGCCCAAAGGACCAGTACCTGAGTACCCCATGCGCTAAATCATTTTGTAACCATGACCATATTGGTTTGAGGAAATCTCACAATGTCGTACCTCCTCATTTTGACTATCCTCCTTAAAGAGCCAGTTAAGCACAACATCCTCTTCTATTTCATCCACCAAGGAGGTAGAAGACTGTACAAAGAGACCATCATATATAGTATTCAAAGCTGAAGTTTGTGTTCTCATTGCCTCTGATGGTTTACCCAATTGTTTTGGTGATGGAGGGAGAGAAACTAATGAAATTACCTATTCCATCTGGTAGCCATCCATGCCAGTATTTGTAATCTTCAATCTCTTTTCTAAGTCTTTCATCAGTGCTTCTGGATCTTCATTTGGAGAGGCTACCCTATTATGTGGCACAAAAGTATCTGCACCTTTTGTCAATGCATTACAGACAACATTTGTATCAGCGAGAATACTGACTTCAGCCTCGTTATAAGGAAACTTTAAGCATTGATGATATGTTGATGGTACTGCCTTCATTTCATGAATCCACGACCTGCTTAGTAAAATATTGTATGATAATGGAATATCGAGAACCTGGAAAAGGTCATCTCTCTATCGGTCCCACTCTAATTGGTAATGATACTAGACCTTTGGAGGTCCTTTCTTCCTCATCATAGGCTTTTATTGTTATTTTCTTGCCGGGATCAATAACGTTTTTAGAGAATCCTCGTTGTTTAACTCTGTGTTTGTGGATCATGGCCTTAATATGCAATGGCTGGTTATGTGGATGAATTGATGAATTGTCATCTTCTTCAGAGAAGGTCAAATAGTGAGGTGAAGTCAGATGACCCACCATAGACTGAAACTGATCAATGTCTAAATCTTTTGGAATGTTGGTAGTGAGCAATGCTTTGTCTAGGATTTCCTTGTGAGCAGATGGGAGTTGTAGCAATTCAAAAATTGAAATTTGAGCATTTGTCCTTTTTAACTGTTCAACCATGCTGTATCCAAAGGATGATGATGAGGTTAACCTTTTAAATTTGTCCAAGGTTGATTGCTTTTGTTTGTTTGGCAAGGCTGTTGGATTTGATGTTTCTTGAGCTGGGTTGGAAGAACTAGCTCCTTGGAGGATAACATTCTTTGAGATCGAGTCAGAGCTCTTGCATATCGTGATTCATTTGGTTTATCTTGAACTATAATCACATTGCAATATTCTGAGTGTGAAGGT
The DNA here is from genome assembly GCF_030272615.1 of Cryptomeria japonica. Taxonomy (NCBI): domain Eukaryota; kingdom Viridiplantae; phylum Streptophyta; class Pinopsida; order Cupressales; family Cupressaceae; genus Cryptomeria; species Cryptomeria japonica. The sequence continues at coordinate 91,677,974 of NC_081412.1, forward strand.
TCAATCATGTTGATGACGTTGTCCTGGCTGGCATAAGTATAATTTACCTTGGCACCTCCTTTGGTCTTTGAGGTATCACCTTGTTCGTAAACAGGCAAAGGGTCCTTAAATGCTTTATGATCAGCATTGGTTGGATGATTCCCAACAACAACTTTACCAGCGTCTATGAGATCTTGAATCTCATTTTTTAACTTCATGCAATTGTTTATGTTATGACCCTTATTCCGATGGAAGTCACAATATTCATTTTCTCTCCACCATCTTGGTTTGACATCTGGATCATATGGTCTGGAGTTATCTGGTAGTGTTATCAAGTTGTTTTCCAATAGAGTTTTGAAAGCGGATTCATATGATTCTTCAAGAGGAGTAAAATCACGCTTAGGTTTGGAAAGCTAAGGCTTTTCTTTGAACCATTCCTTTGTTTTCTTTGGCGGATTCTCTACGGCAGCCTCAGCAACTTTAAGTGCTTGTGTGAGCACTAGCCAAATTGAATATTGTAGATTTTGAGTTGGTTTTGATAGTGTCTACTACTCCATCATTAACAACATTCTTGTTGTTGTCTTTGGAAAATTTCCAATACTTGTTCTTCTCTTTAGAGCTAGATCCTGTTTGTGTTTCTTTCCAAGGTGTGATATCTCCCTTCTTTATGAGCACATCTTCCATTCGAATGGCATTATCTACCATTTTGTTAAATGATGGGTGTACTTGCATTTGTATGCTAAATTTCAGTTTGGGGACCAAGTTATTGACAAATATATCCATTTTCTCAGAGTCTAGAATAGGTCGTGGGTACGTAGAGAACATCTTTCTCTAGTGTTGGAGAAAAGTAAGAAGAGGTTCCCCTATTTTCTATTGAGTATTACAAAGATCGATCATAGTTACAGGATGTCAAATGTTGTATGAGTATTGTTGTAGAAATAGTTGGATTAGTTCTTTGAATGTTTTTATTCCTTTGGGTAGACTTGAGAACCATTCCATTGCTTGACCCCCTAAACTCCTTGGGAAGAGATGCATGAGGTATATTTGATCATGCATGAACTCCATACAGGTAGCACTAAATTCCCTAACATGATCTTGAGGATCTGAGGTACTATCATATTTGTCAAATTTTGGGATTTCCACTCGTGAAGGAAATGGAGGCATGTGTAGATTCTTGTCAAATGGAAAGGGACATATTGTTTCTAGAGAGTATTTTTTCGGGGACTTGTCCTTATTCTTCAGTTCTGTGACCTCCATCCACAGAGCTAGTAACTATTAGTGTATCATGAGTATAGGTGAGTCTTCCTCTTTAGTAACAAGTGTCTAAACATCATATCTAGTAGGAAGTTTGGCACATTGTTTTGCTAGTTCTAAGAAATAGTCTTCCTTTTCTCGGGTCATGATAACTTTCATCATTTTTCTAAAATCTTTGTCCTTTTGATAGTCAAGGATTTCTTTTTCTGGAGGTTCAGTGTCTTCATCAGTCTCACTTGATGATGAGGAGTCATTATGATTTTTCGGAATATTACAATCGTTTTTGTTTCCATCATTGTATTATGTCTCATGTATGGTGGGAGATTCAGGTTCATCAAAAATTGGTCCACCTGATGACGATGGCATGTCAGTGAGTGGATCCTTCACATAGAATGGATTATCTTGATAGGTGAAGGTTTTTCCTTTGCCTTTGGCTTCTTTCTTATGAGAACTCCTAGTTTGAATAGGAATTTTTATAGATTAGTGTGACCTAAAATCATTTTGTGATGTAGAGGTCAAGATCAATTTCAGAGCTAGTTGTTCTGTTTAGAGTATTGTTTGGGAGAAACAACTGAGATTTAGTCTGATTTCAAGAATGATCTATCCTATCTAAGACGTTGTCTAAGTTGATTCTAAGCGTAGTGTAAGATTCAGTCTAGTTTCAGGAACAATCTATCCTGTATAAGACTTTATCTAAGTGACTAAAATTTGATAGGTAGTTGATTGAACTAGCTAAAAGGTGATCGACCAAATTGTGCAATGTAAATGGCAGAGGTACACTGTCTTGATCTGTTTATGCTCAGGAAAATGATAACCAGTATTATATTTGTTGTAAGTTGTTTCTAGGCAAGTTTGACTGTTCTATTCTGACAAAACCAGGGACTCGTACGATAGGATTTTCTGGACCGGATGATAATTTAGCAGCTACAGGACGACAATAGTTCTGATTTGTACAAGTTGCTGCCTCATACCGTATGACAAATGGGTATGTGAAGAACAACAAAAGACTTAGAGCAGTTCTATTTCGTAAGACACAAGATACAGAGCCAAACAACATAATAAAATGACTCGTACGACATATGATTAGGTCTAGGATGACAAACCAGAAGACTCGTATGACACAGGGTGTGATATAGGACGATGAATTATCAAACTCGTACGATTGTTCACAGGACAGAGCCTAGAAATTTTAATTTTTTTCGATTGTTGAGTATGATAATTGAGTATGACCAATTCTGAGATGGACTAATTTTTGACCAGGATAGACTAGTTTCTGACTCAAACAGATTCCCGACTTGAAATTGGACTAGTTTCTGACACGGATAGAGTTTCGACTCAGAATGGACTATTTTCTGACACAGACAGAGTTTTGACTCACTGAGTTGTTTCTAGTCTTCATTGATTTTTGGTATTTCAGTTTTTGTTTCAGGGATGAAAAAACACAGAGAACAAGTAGTATGTATAGTGACTCCAATCACAGCATGCAAACCCTAAGGAATTTGGTGAGAAAAGAAAACCTTTGCTTGTAGACTTAGGTACACACCCAATAGCTAATCAGAATATGGCTACTGAGTCTCATGTAATGGATTCTCAATGCCGTATTATCTGACTCCAAACGCTAATGGGGGCACAAAATGACAAGTATCTTGGGAGAGTTACTATCTCTCTTACACAAAGATTATCCCCCTTTCGGAGATGAACCGGGTAGCTTCTAATTTTAAATTGGATTTAGTCAGGGATCTGTTTAGCACGTTGAGGTATAAACTCAATTAAGAGGTCTCCTAGACTTGAAAACCAAGGTTTAATATACCCAAAGGTATGGAGGAGAGCTATTCCTGAGCACTGCCATTGACTTGATTTTCATCAAATCACATTTATTTTATAGTGGGTTGGAGTACTTGGCGTCTAGTCATTCCTACTTAGGTCATTCCCCTCACACCAACCGTAACAGCTTTAAGAGTTTTTCAACCCCTCGAGAGGGCAGGCCTGCTAAAGATGTACAAATCTCAAACAAAGAAAAAGCTTCAAGGGTTTGGATTTCTGATTGTCTAGAAAAAGACAAGAGCATACTCTCCTACCTCTTAGAATCTTCTAAAAGCACGAAAGACAATTTTTTTCTTTAACCAGATAGTAAGTTAGGTTCCTAAAAATAAATTTAAAGAATACATGATGTTTAGTCGGTTCTCCTTAGGCAACCTGCAAAGACAACGAATTAGTAGTCATATTGTCTTTGTGCGACAAGCATATTCTTTGACAAGCGTTCTGCAAAAACTAGTTAGGGTGTAAAAAATTCTGAGATAGACAGATAAACAGTCAGGGTCAGTCATCAAAATAATCAATTAGAAATGAGAAAATTATGGAATTTGTCTTTTTTTACCAGGAAATACAGAATCGTATGAAAGGCACTTGACTCGTACGAGACAGGATGCAGTATCGTACGAAAGAAGATTGTTGATGATGTCTGCTCGTATGACAAAGGATTTCTGCTCATACAGCAGAGGATCTACTCGTACGACAGAGGATCTACTCGTATGATAGAGGATCTGCTCGTACGCTAAGATATTTGCAATTCGTGCGACACCTATAGTTTGTTGTTTTAGCCTGTAAAAATTGTCATACAAGATGTACGGATGAAAAAAAACTGAAAAGTCTAAAACCTAGAAAATAACAAAAAAGAAAGTGGTCAATCTTGGAGGCCAAAAAAAAAAATGTGAACCTGTAGTTGTAAGAACAACACTTCAATTAAGTCATTATATGCATGGTTAATAATCAATAATCAATAAGTAAAAAACCATAAGAAAGCGACTAATTGCCTTCTAAAAGATGCGAGTATAAGATTGCTCTCAGATTGTTATAAGCAATACCAGTGACTAGACTACACCAAGATGAAGGATTTAATCTATATGGTATTTAACTATATGGATGGAAGATGGATGAATAATTCAAGCAAAAATCAATTCAAGCAATAATGGATGCAAGCAATAATGAATGAAAAATGGATGCAAACAATCTAAAAAAGAACAATAATCTTCAATGACTCCAAGCGAAATTAGTGTGATAATAATTTCCAAGCGTGTTCTCAAAAATCTCTAGGGTGAATTGGAATGAGAGCTGAAGACTGAATTTATAGAGATTTGCAAGAGAAAAAGCTCAATTTAGAATTAATTGAAAATAATTGAGAAATCATGTTTAGTTAACCTTGAGATAGATTCCAATTATATTTTAATTGAAATGCATTCAAATTAGAAGTCCGAGTTATATTGGAAAATAATAATAAATTAATTCCATGCATATAGGATAAAAATAGATAATTCTTTAATTTATTCAAGAAAAAGGTCTTTTCAATGCAACTAAACTTCTTTTTTTGAAAAGCTTTGAGTTCCAAATTTAGAGAATAATTCAATAATTCAATTAAATTGCTTTTCTGATTTCAAGTTCTAAATTTAGAAAAAAGAAATAATATCTCAAGTTTGATTTCTCTCTCAATTCAATTCTTTTTTTGTTTTATTTTCAATTCAACCCTTTGTAATAAATTAATTCATCTTTTGTAATAAATTAATCCTTTTTGCATGATTGAATGGCAAATTTATTAATTAATTAAATATGCAAGGATATTTAATAAATTAAAATGGGACAATTGATCAAAATGATATTCTGGAAATGATTCAATTAATTAAATAAATATTTAATTAATATTGAGTAATTGATTTGCCATGTGATTTTTGATGATTAAAGAATTAATAATGTGCTCAAGATTAATTTTATTGCCTTTGGTTAGGACCTTGGTGATGTTGCCGAGATTAGGGGCCCATGGTTTAGATGACCAATTTTAGGGTATTATACTATTGGACCAACATGAAATCAGATTCCTTTATAAGGACATCATGTCTAGGGTTTTAGGTTGTTGATGCGGATGTAGCGAAAGTTTATGTTGTTGCTAGGGTTTAAGGTGATTGAGGAGTTGGAGAGAATATGAATGTGTAGAAGATTGAAGTAATGCTAGAGTGCATTAAGATCGAGCTATCAAGGATCTAACCAAGCAATCTATGCTATTTTCTAGATCAAACACTTGTTGATTACTCACATCTTTGACAAGTCTGTAGCCCTTAACTGGGTAGGCCCAAAAGCCTTTTGTAAATACTCTAACAAGGTGGCTCACATCTTTGGATCTAAAATCCTCTAGCAAGGTAGTCTTTAATCGGACTTATCTCGTAACAGAGATTGAGATTCCTAACAAGATCTATTCTGGTAAAGAATAGTATAAGACCTTAACCGGTGTGACCTTAACCGGTCTAGTTCCTATTCTGCAGATAGTGACTTGTGAGTTCCATCTCACCGTGGTTTTTCCCATTTGGGTTTCCATGTCAAAATCTATTGTGTTATGGTGTTTGTGCTTCTGTGGGTGAATGCATTATTAGCTATTTGGTTTGCATGTTTGTTAACCGGTTTGTCTGTTAAACTGTTTTACTGGTTTACTATTAGTCTTGCAAAGTGTTTAAGTGCATAGATTTTTGGCATACTAATTCACCCCCCCTCTTAGTATTCATCAATTGTTATTAGAACCAACCTTTCTATAAGTTTAACCACTTGGAAAGAGATATGGGGGAATAGATATGGGGGAATACACTTTGAGGGAACTTACCCACCGGCTCACTCAGTCTGACTAAGCCTATGATGATCTTATGGTCAAATACAAGGCATCTCAAGCAAAAAGAAGAGAACATGCAGAAAAGTTGATGGAGCTATCTGAAAATAGTTCTTCAGATGAAGCAGACATGGAAGCCCTAAGTGATGAAGTAAATAAGTTGAATGAATCAAGCTCCAACCTAAGAAAGGAGTTGGAAGGACTGACTATTTGGATGTGTCAAGAGCTTGAGAACTGGAGGAAAACTGAAGATCTGGTGAAAGAAAGAGATCATGAGATCTCCAAGCTGAAACAAGAGATCAGTGTCCTAAATGTTCAACTCCATGCAAGTAAAGTGGAAAAGGAAGACATGCAAGGAGAATTGAACACTGCCATCTCTGAGTATGAAAACTTGTTGGTAACAAATGCTGCTATTTCCAAAGAACTCTCTGAGTCAAAGGAAATACTTGCTAAGTTCAACAAGAGCACTGCCAAGCTAGAGAAAAAGCTTGAATCTACCAAACCGGTCAAGAATACCAATGGACTTGGTTATTCTGGTCATGAGGAAGGTGATACCTCTGGTACAAATGTTGGACATCAAAGAAACAATCGACATCAAAGGATAAAGGTAAGCAAAAGTTTAAACCTATTTGTTTCAACTGTCTTAAAGAAGGACATACTGCAAATGTGTGTAGGAGTAAGGCTTACAACAATTTTCCTTATTTCCTAAATGATAAGCCTAGATCCTATAGATTTGATGGTAACTATTATGCATGCAACAAGTATGGGCATAGAGCATAGGAATGCAGGCCTGTTATGAAAAACACTGGAAGATATCCTCAGAGGACCCAAGGAGTTGGTCCTGAACCTTTTGTGAACCAGAGTCACAACCGGTTTAATGCCTTCAATCATTAGCCAAGAAGCGGTGGTTATCAAGTAGCAACCAGATGGAGAGAAAATTGTATGATCTATCATGGTCAAGGTCACACTGCTGCAACATGTAGAAGAAAGAATGGAAACATGAACAAATCGGGTCACATTGCCAGATTTTGTAGATCAAGAAAGAACATATCTGATGATATACCGGTCACTCCGAAAGGAAAAATTGATGTTGACATTGTTTAAGCGGACATGAACAAAACCTGGAAGAAGAAACCAATGGTGTTACAAGAGGAACCTATTTCTGCACCTAGTGTGGAAATCATGGAACCGGCAAACTAAGCTTTAGAAAAGCTTAGGGGGAGCAAACGGCAAAATGCTTTTGAACCCCCGATTGACACCGGTAAAAGACCTTAACCAGTATGTGATACCTATCATTAGGTAGAAGACCGCAAATGGTAAAAAGGCAAATTTGGGTTTATGCCCTAATGGAGGAGCATTAATTACAGTAGGTGAGGAATATGTTTAAAATCATTTTATAAATCATTTCTCACTATCAGTTTTTCAAAGAGAAGAGGGACGATAAGGCGATTTGAGCAGAGATTTTGAGAAATTGAGAAACCGTGAAGGATATTCAAATTCAAACTAGAAACGGTCAAGTGGAGAACACAAAGCGATGATTTAGCAACTAACAGAGTGTGAAGTGAAGGAGAATTGGCAAGCCCTAATTTCACATGTTTCAAAAGGTATTTCTCGAGTTCTTAAGATTTCTATCATGGCTTTCGCATCTCATACTAGTTCTAGTGCATCTGTTGAGTCTGCAAGTTTTATTCAATGGAAGTCGAAGTATAATGCCCTATCACAAGTTTCAGCTGGTGTGATAGTAGAAGGGGAAATTTTTGACTACATAGATTGCAAGATGGAAGACCTAGGGTCTCTAGCTATCCACACCTAGTTAGGTTTATTTTGTGGAAAAGATAAGAAGATCAAACTAGAGTTTAATATTTTGGAGAAGAAAAAGCTCCACAATGCTATTTACTTCCTAGAGGATTTCATAGAGGATCATATAAGGATCATTCTGAGTAGAGTCCATGGTGACAAGATGTACCTGGAGAGAACACATGATATCATGCTACAGGCAATTCATGCAGTCACCGGTTTCTGCAACATAGGGGAAGTGTCAGCCCTCAAGACGGTAAGCAAAACTGAAATGACTAAGCTCACCGGTTCAGTGAGCGACTCTCGAGGCATGATAGTCAATTCTATCAAGGATGATCTGGTAAAGTATGCATGTATGGTGATTGGATACCAGACATTCTCAGCTAGTAGAATTAACTCTATATCTACTGCAGTGGTAAATGCCTCTTACCAGATGATAAATGAGGATGCATCATTTGATCTGTGCACTGGTATGTAGAGACAACTCCTATTGAATCTAAAGTCGATCAAATAGGATAATGCACTAAGGTTCAAGTTTGGACAACTATTGGTTGGGTTGTTCTTCTGTTTACAAGGCTACTTTCCAAGAGTAGGAGATGTCCAATGGTCTGGTGACCAACCGGTGACCAAGCAAATCAAGGAAAGCATTGAAGTAAATGGAACCGGCTACCCTTATATTCTGAACAAGTATTTTGATGAGTTCAGAAGGAAGATGAGCCAAAGACTGAGGATATTAGGTGACATCGTCAAGAAATATGAAGATGATATCTGCTTCACCATCCAAGTAGATAAATGCATAATGGAGGTTGTTAAGCCTAGATAGGAAGAAGTGGAGCCAATGGGCTATGAGGTGATGTACGATATGCTGGAAGAGTATGCCTCTACCCTTATTGCCTCACTGCTTGATCCTAAGGCAAAGAGAACTGGCACCTACCTAGAGAGGATAGCACCAGTTGAGGAACCACCAACAATAAAAGAAAAAGAACCGGCAGTAAAGAAGACAAAGGCAGTGCCTACAACATCAACACCTGTTACTACTACAACTCCAAAAGTGACCAAGCGGTCACCAACCAAGAAGAAATTGGAAGCAGCACTGGCTAAAGTATTCAAGAGAAAGAGGAAGACAAGGAATACCTCTGCAGACTCAGAAGAAACTATGTCTGAGGAGCAGCCCAAGAAGGCGAGACAGACAAGAAAGAAGACAAAGAATGAACCAACATCATCTGTACTGGTAAATATTGATATCTCCTCCTACAAACCTTCGACACATTGTTAAAGAACCATCAAAAACATTAGGAGAAAAGTATTGAATGATTTAATTGATTATTTTGATGACTTTAATGATGATGAAAAGGAGGCGATGGAAAAAGAAATAATTTAGTATTTATGTGTTAATGACCGGTCCCCTTCAGAAATTAGATCTGAAACACCAGATTCTTTGTATAAGTCCTAAGACAATTAATGGCACATTGCCATAGAGCAGGAACAGGAAATAAGAGAAAATGTTTTTGCTGAACATTTTCTTGATGTATCAAATTCGGAACTGTTCGATGTAATGAACAAATACAAAGGTCTTTTCTTCATGAGAAGAAGAAGACTCCTGTTACTGAAAGGAAAAGGTAAGGAAGTTCTCAAGGATACACACACTCGTTCTCTAAATGCTCTGAAGATGCATCGAGTGGCTGAAGCTAACCGGCAAGCTGAGAAAGAACCGGTTATATCCAAACCTGGTGAAGCACTTGATGATGAAGGAAATCCAGTTGATGAACTGGTCGACACTATTGATTTTGATGCCCTGGACGAAGAAGATGTTACTCAGGAAACACCATCTGAGGCAACAAGATAGGAGCAACAGGCTGAACAGGTTAATAAGCAAGCCGAAGACAGACAGGAAGCAGCAAAGGAATAGGCAAAGCAGAAGAAAAAGGATGAAGAGGAGAAGAAGAAAAAGGATGAAGAGGAGAAGAAGAAAAAGGATGAAGAAGAGAAGAGGAAAAAGGATGAAGAGGAGAAGAAGAAAAAGGATGAAGAAGAAGAGAAAAGAAGATGAAGAGAAAAAGAAGCATGAAGATGAAAGGAAAAAGAAGGAAGAGTAAGATAAGGAACATGAGAAGAAGAAGGAAGTAGAGAGGAAGAAGAAGGAAGAGGAACCTAAGGAAGAAGAGAAGAGGAGAGAAGTAGAGAAAAAGAAGAAGGAAGAGGAAGAGAAAGAAGAGGAGAAGCGGAAGGAAGCAAAAAGGAAAAAGGTAGAGGAAGACAAAGAAGAGGAAAAGAGAAGAGAAGCTACAAGGAAGAAAGCAGAAGATGATGAGGAAAGAGAAGCGACAAAGAGAACCTAGATGGAGACTCCAAAGGCAACTTGTAGTCAAGCCAAACTGGTTGACCTCACCAATCTTATCGATCTCCAGTCTGCAAGTGAAACAGAGCTAATGCAGAGCATCAAGGTAGCTCAAGAGTGCCTTCAAATCATTCGACAGAAGAAGGAACAAGATGTAATTCAAGCGGCTATGGATACGCTTACCAGTTTGATACCCGGTACAAATCTTCCCAACACTAATTCATCACTAGCTAAACTCAAGCTCCTATGCACAGTAGTGGATGATCAGGTGCAGAGGCTAATGTCAAGAAGGAGCATAAAAAATCTCTTAATATAGCTTTGGTGAAGAAGTTGAATGAGCTCCAGACTAAACTGAAGAAAGAACAAAAGGATATAAGGGATGCTCTAGATGAGGGGAATCTGTTACTCAACAAAATCTGCCAACCCCATCTGTTCTATGATGATATGCTAGCTCAAAAGAAAAAACTTGAAAAGGACTTGCAGTCCTACTTGAGCATATTCAAGCCACCTTATGATTCCTTTACAACTTATGGGCAAACCGTTCACTAGTTTCACATCTAGTTAGCAAAAATGGAGCAAGAGATCAGCACTCGGTCTAGAGATTTGTAGGAGCTACAACTAGTTCTACTCCCACGATTGCAAATTCTTCAGAAGTGCTATCTGAACCTGCATGCCTTGACAGTTTCACAGGAGATGAGCACAATTGATGCCATGGAAGAATAGGTCTCCCAGATGCAGACATAAATAGAAGTAGCCACCTCCCTACTTGAGTCCTGGTCTTTGTCGATGAAACAATTCTTACAGGACTTTAAATCTATTTTTGACAAGTATTATTCCTTATTGTCCTAAACTCTTATTACTTTAATATCAAATGAAAACAGGGTTGCTCAGCTATACTTTGTCATTGTTGCCAAAGGGGGAGAAGAATACTATTTGGGAGAAGTATTTGGTAATCAAAATTTTGATATATGCTTTGAATATCTCAATGTTTATGCTCTATATACAAAAATGTTATACATTTTATTGTTAAAGGAATAGTGTATATGCTTAGGGGGAGCAATTTTTCTAATGGCATGATTTTGTTGTAAAACACTTAGATGTCAAAATTTTATTTTCCTAAGTGTTGCCATCAATGCCAAAGGGGGAGATTGTTGGCATTTTTTATGTTTATGTTGTGATTGTCATTGATGGACACACACTTGCATTGAGATCTCCTTTATATGTATGAGTTAGAGCTCAACCGACATATGTTCCAATCGGTATGATGTATTATAGTCTTTAGACTATTGGTATTTTGGAGAACATGTTTACCGGTCTGAAGCGACATGTTGACCCCAAGTGGTACGAGGGATTAAAGCGGCATAACACATTTTTACCAGTCTTCATTTTTGTCAAAATGGCAACCGACATTTTGCTTGAATTGGCATATTGTATGAACCGGTAATACTCTGTGATGAGTTACCAATTGGCATTTTGTGATGAGTTACCATCCACTGATTGTTTGACGGTGCTGACACATTAATGGTTCTTTTTGTGTCATGGTACCAAGTATGACCAGGTTCATTGAACCTAGGAAATTGTAATGTAATCCTATTGGACCGACATGAAATCAAATTCCTTTATAAGGACATCATGTCTAGGGTTTTAGGTTGTTGATGCGGATGTAGCGAAAGTTTATGTTATTGCTAGGGTTTAAGGTGATTGAGGAGTTGGAGAGAATATGAATGTGTAGAAGACTAAAGTAATGCTAGAGTGCATTAAGATCGAGCTAACAAGGATCTAACCAAGCAATCTGTGCTATTTGCTAGATCAAACACTTGTTGATTACTCACATCTTTGACAAGTCTGTAGCCCTTAACCAAGTAGGCCCAAAAGCCTTTTGTAAATCCTCTAACAAGGTGGTTCACATCTGTGGATCTAAAATCCTCTATCAAGGTAGTCTTTAATTGGACTTATCTCCTAATAGAGATTGAGATTCCTAATAGGATCTGTTTTAGTAAAGAACATTGGAAGACCTTAATCGGTCTGGTTCCTATTCTGCGGATAGTGACTTGTGAGTTCCATCTCACCGTGGTTTTTCCCATTTGGGTTTCCACGTCAAAATCTATTGTGTTATGGTGTTTGTGCTTTTGTAGGTGAATGCATTATTAGCTGTTTGGTTTGCATGTTTGTTAACCGGTTTGTTTGTTAAACTGTTTTACTGATTTACTGTTAGTCTTGCAAAGTGTTTAAGTGCAAAGATTTTTGGCATACTAATTCACCCCCCCCTCTTAGTATTCATCAAAATGAAAGCATACTGAATCAATATCATAATCCAACCACTCTACCAGAGCCAACAAAAAACCGATAAACAACCAAAACAGTCGGTGTTGTCATCAATGACAAGACATCAATGCAACACATAATCAATTCCTCCAAATTTCCAACAATCTCCCCCTTTGGAATTGATGGAAACACTAGATGTGAAAAACATCCAAGTGCCAAGAAATTCCAAACAAGTCTCCCCCTATGGAAGACAACCAACAATCTCTCACAAAATGAAATAGCAATGAAGCTCTGAACCAAACTCCCCCAATGAATATATCTCCCGCTTATGTTTTTCACAAGAATAACTCTCCCCCTTTGACATCAATGCCAAAGATCTGACATAAATATCAAAGAAAAATCATAAATCCTCTTATTCTTACAACTGACTACTCCCCCTGAGTAGTAGCACCACCACACAAATCTGGAATAAGTAATAGCTCTGATAATGAATACTAGACTGGTGTCAATCAACATCACTCAGGTCTCTATTGGAGGGGAAGAAATCCCCAATTTGTCTCTGAAGTACTCAAATGATTCGTTAAGGAAAGGTTTAGTGAAGATGTCTGCAATCTGCTCTTTAGTGTTCACATAAACTAGTCTGACTTTATTTTTTTCCACCTTCTCCTTCAAAAAGTTATACTTGATAGATATGTGCTTTGTCTTAGAATGAAATACCAGATTCTTTGATATATCAATAGCAACAGAGTTATTATAGTGAATAACTATTGGTTCATTACAATCCACCTTTATATCCTTCAACATTTTCTTCATTCATAGAACTTCTATACAGCTAGTAGCAGCAACAACATACTTAGCTTCAGCAGTAGATAGAGAGGTACATAACTGCTTTTTGCTGACCCATGAAACAAGTTTCTTTCCAAGAAAGAAATCTCCATCGGATGAGCTCTTTTGGTCATCAACATCTCCAACCCAATCTGCATCTGTATATGCACATAATGTAAAGTCATCATTTTAGGATACCACAAACCATATTCAGTTGTTCCCTACAAATACTTAAAAAAATCCTTTTCATCGCATTCTCATGATTTTCTCTTGATATTATACAAACTGCATTCATTATATTTGGTCTAGTCTGAGTTCGATATAAAAAAATCCAATCATAGACTCGTGTCTTGTAGGATTTACTGGTGCAAATGCATCTTTCTTTGTCAATTTTTCACTTGTAACCATCGGAGTACCAACTACTTTAGAATTTTCCAACCCAACTTTCTTCAACTACTCTCTATCATACTTAGTTTGGTAGATAAAAATACCTTTATCAGTTTGAGTAATCTGAAAACCTAAAAAAAAATTCATCTCCCCAATCATAGACATCTTAAATTCATTCTTCATATTGTTAGAGAATTCCATACACAAGTTATCTTCACCTCCAAAAATGATATCATCAAAAAAGACTTCAATAATCAATATGTCATCATCATAGCAAGCTCTAGGGGCATGTTTTAATCCATATAAAGCTTTCTTTAACCTGCAAACCATGTTTTTGTCATCTGAAAGTAAAAATCCATCAGGTTGCTCAATATAAACTTCCTCTTCAAGATCTACATTCATAAATGCACACTTAACATCCATCTGATAAACTTTGTAGTTCTTATGTGCAACAAAAGCAAGAAATAATCTCACAGCTTCAATCCTAGCTACCGGTGCAAAGGTTTCATCATAATCAATTCCTTCCTTCTAAGAATATCCTTTACAAACCAATCTATCTTTATTCCTCACAAATTTTCCATCTTCATTCAATTCATTCCTAAAAACCCATTTATTTCCAATAACATTCTTATTTTTAGGTTGGGGAACTAAAGTCCATGTCTTATTCTTTTCTATTTGATCTAATTCTTCTTTCATAGCTTTCATCCAATATTCATCTTTACAAGCTTCAATTACTGATGCCAGTTAAACTTGAGAAATTAAACATACCTAATCAACTACCAACCTTCTTCTTGTCATCACTCCTTTGCTTTTGTCTCTAATGATCTGATCTTCTGAATGATTCAACCTTACATACCTAGGAGTCTTCTACTTTTTTGTTCCTCTACTCTAATCTTCAGTTACTGTTGAATTTTCTGATACTGCCAGAGTAACTAGTTCAACATTTTGTTCTGGTGTAGTTGCTACTTGTTCAATTATGATCATTTCCACTACCGGTTCTCTCTCATAAGTTCTAATTTGACTTCTGTTCTTCTCATCCACTTTGACATTTGTGCTTTCCATAATTTTTTGCAATCTTTTATTGTAACATCTATATGTTGTGCTTTCATTGGAATAAACAAGAAATATTCCTTCATCACATCTAGGATCAAACTTTCCAACGGAATCATCTCTTTTGATATAGCATTTATTACCAAAGATTCTGAAAAACTTAATTGTCAGTGTATGACCAAACCATAACTCATAAGGTGTCTTACTGGTATCTCCTTTGATATGAACACTATTGAATGTGTATATTGTCATTCTTATAGCTTTTGTCCAATAGACATTGTTGGTCCTCACAACTGGAATGGAAACTAGGTAATAAAACACAATTAAGAGATTGAATAGCTAGCTTTCTTGTAGCAAAGGCTCATTTACTTATCAACTAGGGACGTAAACTTAAAATGGGCAGTACTCTATGTGCACCAAGTTCATATCACAACCATTCTATATTACCGCATGAAAGGAAATTCTTTTAAAGTAAACATGCAAAATCTCAATGAACTAATACTTAATCTTACAATTGGAAATTACTTTAAACAATTACTATTAAATGATAAAGTTCTAGCAAGCAACAAGAACTACTCTCCTGCTATGGTTGCAGGAACAAATGCAGAAACAAACACAGGAACTGTTTCCAATGGCTACGGGAATAGACGATTGTTGAAACAACTATTAATGAAAAATGAAAACTAACTGGAACACATAAAGGATTAATCACCAAGTGGCCCCCCTTGAGTGAGTATCTCCAGAACTTTCAGATTGCAACTGTTTAAGCGTTCAAAATCACATTGATCTCTTTATTTCATCTTGACTACAAAAAATACATAAAATACTAGAAGACTACATATTACAAATATTATGGTCATTCTCTACTATCCCCAAGAGGAGAGAGATACCTTTGTTTATAAGAAAAATTATAATAGTCTCCTAACTAATCGATCACAGTCCTACATAATATGTGAACATGATTTATTAACAAAAGAAGAAGAAGTCAACGCAGGAAAATAGAACAACATATGTCCTGCAGCTAAGAAAATATAGCATGACTTGCTTCCTGGATCTAAGCTTCACTAAGAATAGTTATAAATATTTCATAAATCATTTTGCTGAAAAATCGGTCAAGTGGCTTCGATCATTACTGCTTTTCTTTGACTAGGTCTGCATTGTGGCTATATACTTGGTGCTTCTTTAAACCACCACACAATCTTTACTTCTCCTTTATTGACCTTGCATCATGATATTAATGTGCACAAAAAACATGTGTGTATACTAATGCTAACATGATATAATGTAAACCATACTTAAAAATTGATTTTAGATATTTGTATGGATAAATCATTTAAAACCATTATATGACATCCTTAAGTATAAGTCAAATCAGTTTCAAAAACACTTAAAAGGTATCAACTTGGAGAGTATTATTATCCAAATATCGTCTAATAACAAGACCTAGGTAGGATTAATATAGAAAAAATCTATCAAAATAGAGCCATTATTTAGGCTCATCATCTCCCCCTAGCCTAAATTCTTACTGATCCTCCAACAACAGGAAAATTCCAAATTCTGGCATTGATTTAGAAATTGCCTGGAGTAACCTGCCCAGAACCTCCTGTAGACAAACTCCAGTAGAATCCCTTCATTTTCTCCAATATCTTCCACTTGGTACGTTCTGCTACTTCATTGTATGGCGAGTCATTGTCCCTGCATCCCATCAGTGGCCATAGAAGGATTGGAGGTTGAAAACATTGAGGCAGCCAATATCGTCCCTTTGTTCTTCCCAAGTGCATATGCTTGGGTGCTCTGTTTAAGGTTGCATGGTAGTTTTGCACAGAATGTGGCTCAGATTGCCTTAACTCATCTAGCAGGCTATTCCAGGGTTGAACTAAATATCCTATCTCTACTTGTCCTTCCCTTGGAACCATTTATTTGTATTCTTTATACACTTCTACCCTTAAGAGTAGGATACCCTTTGCATAATCTGGCTCATATATAATCTTTTTCTAGTCAAAATAAAGTCTCCTAGGCTCCCTTGATTCAGCCCTTAAGGGCAGTGAAAGCTCAAGTTCTTCCTTGTTATGCACCTAAATTTGCTCTCCCCTTTCTATTTTGTTATGCATCCATGACATAAGAGCTCTCAATTGGATATCTCCTATGTAGAGGATAAGGTTCCAATCAACATCATTAGGAACATCATAGTTATGTACATAAAATTCACAAAGCAGATTCTTAATTGCTATAGGAGATGTTTGATAAGCACTGTAGAATTCCTCTGGTGTCTGCAATGAGGGACTTAAATCCCTAACAATTCTCATCATCTGGAAACTTATATGTTGTTCTCTTAAATACATAGAGTAAACACAAGGAGGAACTCAACATTGCATTAGCTATTGTACCATAGTGGCTACTGTTTCCACCTTAGCTTTAAGCTAAGAAATTTCCTCATCCTTTTGTTCAATAATTTTCTTCTGCCAGTCGATTATCATCTTCATTTTTACCTTTTCCAATTCCCAATCCTCATAGAGAGCAAGTCCCAATGCATGACTAGTAAGGGAGGTAGGTGGCCTATGAATAGGTGCCCTAGGTTTCTTCTTTTCAACTTTTCTCCCTACTCCAATAACCTATTCTACAATGGATGCTAAGCTTTCTAGCCTTTCAAAACCTACTTCTTTCTGTAGTTGTTCAATTTTCTAGAGTTCCCCCTCTTCTTGCAGCTGCAGCTCTTGTTCTTCCTCAATATTTTGCAGTTCTTCCTCTTTTTCTTATTCCCCTTAGGGTTTGTTAGGTGGATAAGGAGGAACATCATTGTGAGGTGGACTATGTGGCTCTTGTTCTGGAGAGCCAATCAGGATGGTAACATTTGGCTCTGTTGATTGGTCTTGGTTTTTAAGCTTTTTCTGGAGCCTACCACTATTTCTCTAAGATTTCCCTTTTGCGGCTACAGGACTACTTCATGTAGCCAACTCTTCAACCACTTCAACAATTACAAGAGAAACTATTTTTACAACTTTCCTTTTCTTGGCCACAGGAGAGGTTAAATTCTCACCTTTACCTCTCTCTTCCTTATTTTCTATGTCAACCTGTTTTTCTTTGTCTTTTGCCTTTTGTGTGGTAGCCCTAGTTTTTATTAGACTTTGAGAAGGAACCCCTATTGTAGCTTCTTCTTGTAAGGGTTCCTCTTTTGTAGGAATATTTTGTTCTACTGATATCCTGGAGGATGAGGGTTCAAGAGGGGAACTAGGTTTTTCAAGGTTTTCCAAATTTCCTTGTTCTTGAGATAAGGTGGCTCCTTTATAACCATGTTTTCTACCCTAAACATCCTAATTTCAACAAATTCATTCCAAGACATTGGAGAGACATCTGTCAAAGATCTTTCAACTAATAGCTTAATTAGTCAATGGTGAGTAACAAAGTGAGGCCTACCTTTCTGGGTCTTTGTTGCGCTCATGGAAAGAAGGTTGTACAATAGGCTTGGAATGTTCATCCTTCTTCCGTGGTGTAGAAGACTTAGAAGCTTGAAGTGATGGGAATGCAGACACGAGAACCTTCCTTCATAGGTTAAATACTTCAAAACATACAATGCTACTACTTTCCATTCAGGCGGAAGAGATTCTCTTTGAGCTCCTTGTCTATCTACTACTAAGGGTGGGTCTCCCAGACGTGTAAATTCTGCTCTTACACTATGTGCATCCTTGGATTTTGAGTACTTTTCTTCGTCTGTTGGTAACCCAGTTACCTCTATAATTTGTTCCTCTGTAACCACCACTCTTAAACCTTTTAATTGGGCTTCTACATCTGAAAGTGTGCGGGTGAATTCCCTTGCAATTTCCTCATTAAACTTCATCAGCTTCAAAAAATAATCCAGCCACCCACTGTTATGGAATATTGGCTCACAATCTTGGTGCTGAAGAAGGACTTCATGGATTGTCGGTCCATGACGAATAGGTGGACTGCCCATTGCAGTGATAACACTTTATACTCTATAATAGCGTAAATCTACCCAATTTCTGCACTAAAATATACTCAATTTGCCTTTACTTGGTCAGAACCTAGCTGCAATCTAAAAATAGCTCCAAGTAGATAGAAGGGAAGAGTACAAAATATCACCTCGAGCTAAAAATTTGAAAAATTAAAATGCAATCTGAGAGAACATAAGAATTATCTGATAGAGTCATTAATAGCGTACATTCCCCCCCCAACCTAAGGTGTAATAGGTTTCCACACATGCGAAGGAGGACTGAAAAAAGACACTATGCAAAATATCATAATGATAGTTAATATGGTTTAATTATATACATGCAACAACAAAAAATACACACGAGCGTACTAGACATAACGCAAGAATGACTGCAGCTAAAGACTTTGAGCCATCATGCATGGAAAACAAGGTGAAATGGATGGAGTGAAAGGAAAGAAATGAGTGAATACGGAATGGAATATTTATTACGTGGAAATGTACTTTCTCCAGATGTGGAAGTATTATGATCATGCGACAAAGATTTAAGATGGAGTGGTGACGAGAAGGCCATCACCAGACACTGCAAGAATCTTGACATGCTCGGTAGTGGAAAACTGCTGTAGAAAGTCATCCTTGCTAAGAGGTTTGTGGTACAAGCGCAATCGATGACCATTAAATAACAATTTAAACTTAACAGGATCAACTATAGATAATCTGATGGCACCATTAGAGAATGTTTTGTTAGGTCCCAGAGGCAACTGAGAGGGGGGGGTGGTGAATCAATTGTCAAATAAATTCAAACCAAAAACAACTTAACCAACTTATTGCTTAATACCAGTAAACTAGTCTTTTATACCGGTAGACAATTTTAACAGATAATTGCAATACCGGTAAAGATTAATGCATGAAACAAAAAGAAAAAGTCATCCACAACACTTAACACCAATATTTGTACGTGGAAACCCTATAAGCAGAAAAACCACAATGGGAAACCTTACCCACAATAAAATGATACTACTGTAGATTGTAAGTGTATGTAAATGGGGTTTGCACATGTAGAAAGGCCAAGTGCCTAGAGCTCATTGGTTAATCACAAATGGGAGTCACATTGACTACAATTGGATGGTTAAATCCAATAAAGATGTACTACTCAAAATAGCATCTTCATATGTTGGATTCAGTATCGGTGTAGTTTTGATATGCTTTCAAAAAAACCTTGTTTTACCTTCAAATGATGTCTGCATGTATAGCTCTACTTAATCTCACATATACCTTCACACAATTATTTTCCACACTCCACATTAGATCTTACATTTATATCATAACCTAAGACCAATTTTAGTAGGTCGGCTCTACAAAAGATATTACAATAAAATCATTTTACAAACAAAACAATATCTGATGCAATAACCGATTCAACATGTCGTCTTAATGCATTTACAACAATAATAAGTCATCTCCATAGTGTGTCATGCTGATCTAGAAAAGATAATCTTGTCGGTGTATACCCTGGACCTATTTGCCGGTAACAACAAATATGCAAATGCGAATATGCTAATAACCAAATCTCCAAGACAAGGTGTCCAAACAATGTCTTAGATATAACCAAGAGTTTTCCATGCCATTCCAAGTGTTGGTGATCATTATATCCTATCGGTGGACCATATACCGGTGACTGTGCATAAGTCACTTGTTTGCCGATGAATATTGTTGATTCTCCAAAGTGCTAGAGCTGATAAAGTTTAGTAGGTGTTGACATCAATGACAAAACCATACCAAAATACCAACAATCTCCCCCTTTGGCATTGATGGCAACACAAGATGGAAAAACCATCAAAGTGCCAAAATAGAAATACCAAATACCAAAGTACCAATAATTACCAAAAAATATAAATAAGCTCTCCCAAAGTAACAATCTCTCCCCCTGAGAGTAACATGTTTTTCCTTGTGTTTTTCCATACAAATCTCTCCCCCTTTGACATCAAATGCCAAAGTAATAGAAACATTTCCAGATATAAAATACCAATCAATTTAGTATATCAACTACTCCCCTTGAGAAGTAGCTTCCTCATCAAAGACCGGAGTAAAAGTTTTCTCTTGTTACTTCTATTGGTTGATGATAGATATCAACTTCCCAAGTCTCTACCGGTGGGGGTATGACTCCAAGCTGATCTCTGAGATATTCAAAAGTCTCCTTAGGCAGAGGTTTAGTAAAAATATCTGCAATTTGCTCTTTTGTATCACATAAACCAGTTTTATTTCTTTTTCTTCAATATGTTTCCTTATAAAATATAGTTTGATAGAAACATGTTTGGTTTTAGAATGTAATACCGGATTCTTAGATATATCAATTGTTGTAGTGTTATCACAATAAATAGTAATAGGTTCCTTGCATTTTACCTTTATGTCTTTCAACATTTGTTTAAGCCATAGTACTTGTGTACAGTTAGTTGCTGCTGCAACATATTCTGATTCTGCTATTGATAAGGATGTACAACTTTGTTTCTTACTCAACCAAGAAACTAGTTTTCTTCCAAGAAAAAATGCTCCGTCGGTGGTGTTTTTTCTATCATCCACATCTCCTGCCAATTTGCATCTGTATATGCACATAATTCAAAGTTTTCATCTCTAGGATACCATAATCCAAGATTTGTAGTGCCTTGTAAGTACCGAAAGATCCTTTTTACTGTCGATTCATGATTTTCTCTAGGATTACTCTGAAATCTTGAAACAATACATACTGCATTCATGATATCAAGTCTGGTTTGTGTCAAATACAGTAAACCTCCTATCATAGATTTGTACCTGGTTGGATTAATAGGTGTAGATTCATCCCTTAGTGATAGTTTGTCATTTGTAGTCATAGGCGTGCTTACCGGTTTAGAGTTTTCCATCCCAAATTTCTTTAGTAACTCCTTTAAGTATTTGGATTGACTTAAGAATATACCTTTGTCAGTCTGTGAAATCTGCAATCTTAAAAAGAATCTTATTTCACCGATCATAGACATTTCAAATTCTTGCTGCATTTCAATAGAAAAGTCTTTACATAATCCATCTTCTCCTCCAAAGATTATATCATCAACAAAAAATTGTATAGCCAAGATGTCATTATTGGTTATTTTAAAATATAAGTTGTTGTCAGCATTACCTTTAGAAAAACCAATTTTCAAAAGATACTTATCTAACCTTGCATACCAAGCTCTTGGAGCTTGTTTCAACCCATACAAAGATTTCCTCAACCTGCAAACCATGTCTTTGTTGTCTGTCAAAGAAAATCCATCAGGTTGTTCAATGTAAACTTCTTCTTCAAGATCTCCATTCAGAAATGCACATTTAATATCCATTTGATAAACTTTGTAGTTCTTGTGTGTAGCAAAAGCCAAGAATAATCTGACTGCCTCAATTCTAGCTACTGGTGCAAAGGTTTCATTATAATCAATTCCTTCTTTCTGAGAATATCCCTTACACACTAGTCTGGTTTTATTTATGATAACTTTACCTTCTTCATTAAGTTTTTTTCTGAATACCCATTTGGTTCCAATTACATTTTTATCATTAGGCTGGGGAACTAATGTCCAAGTGTTATTCTTCTCAATTTGTTCTAATTCTTCTTCCATAGCTTTAGTCTAATATTTATCTTCACATGTCTCATTAACTGATGATGGTTCAATTTGAGAAATAAGACATACCTCTTCATTTGCCAATCTTCCTCTTGTCATAACTCCTTTATGCTTGTTTCCAATTATCTGATCTTTAGAATGATTTAATCTTACATATCGGGGTGTCTTTATTTGCTGTTGATCCTCAGTCACAGTGGAATTTTTAGATGGTACCAATGTAACTGGATCTTCATTCTATACCGGTAGGTTCATTTGTTAGAAATTCTATTGCCGGTTCAGAATCTATATACCTTGAAGTTCCTCTGAATTGTTCATCAATCTTCACATTTGTACTCTCAACAATTTTTTGCAATCTTTTGTTAAAACATCTATATGCTTTAGTCTTAGATGAATAACCAAGAAATATTCCTTCATCACTTCTAGGATCAAATTTCCCAATATACTCATCCCTTCTAATATAGCATTTACTTCCAAATATTCTAAAATATTTAAGAGTATGAGTAATACCAAACTATAGTTCATGAGGGATCTTACCGGTTCCACCTTTGATGTGAACTTTGTTGAATGTATAGACCACTATACTTACTGCCTGTCTCCAATACACATGTGGTTGGTTGGCTTCTGATAACATACTTCTAGTTGCATCTAAGATAGTTTTGTTTTTCCTTTCAACAACTCCATTTTGTTGTGGTGTCCGAGGTGCTGATAGTTGTCTTCTGATTCCATTTACTTCACAAAATGCATTAAATTCCTTAGATGTAAATTCTCCTCCTTGATCTGATCTTAGACATTTGATTTTCTTACTGGTTTCATTTTCTACCATTGATTTGAACAGTTTGAACTTTCCAAGTGCTTCTGATTTTTCTCTATGAAAAGTAACCCAACACATTCTAGAATAGTCATCAATGATTAGCATGAAATATCTATCACCTTGTAAACTTTTAGTTCTAGCTGGACCACATAAATCAGTATGAATTAAGTCAAGAGCATTATTGGATTTTTTTGGAATATGTTTGAAAGTAGCTCTAACTTGTTTTCCAAATTGACATTCTTTACATACTGTATTGTGAGGTTTGACAATTTTAGGTAAATCTCTAACTGCCTTAGTAGTACTGATTTTTACCATGCAATCAAAATTTACATGATAGAGTCTCTTATGCCATAGACAACTTTCATCAATATGTGCAATCAAGCATGTCTTTTCACTATTATTCAAATGAAAGATATTACCTCTAGTTTGATTACTGGTTGCAATTTCTAAACCAATATTGTTCATAATTTTGCATTCTCCATTTTTGAATTGTAACTGAAATCCTTTCTCAACTAATTGACCAACACTCAAGAGATTATGGTTTAAACCTTCAACATAATAAACATTGTTAGTATTATGCTTACCATCAAGAGATATTGTACCTTTACCTTTGATCAGACAAGCTTTGTCATCTCCAAATCTCACTAAGCCTCCATTATATTCTTGAAAGTTCAAGAATTTACCTTTATCTCCTGTCATATGATGTGAGCATCCTGAATCAGTGATCCACTCATCCTTTACTTCAATTTTAGCTGCCAAGGCCTATTCTACTGGTTGGATTGTAGGTGCCGGTTGATTTTTTGTTATAGCAACAAAAACCCATCCATTGTCTGTCGGATCCTCATCAGAATCATCAGTCACTACTTCATCAGCAAGATAACAAGATTTGTCTTTATTCTTCTTAAATATGTATCTCTGATATTCAGGGTTAGGCTTGTATGTCCTTCTATCTTCTTCTCTTAGTCTAGCATGTCTATCAGGGCATCTTGAAGCCATATGACCAATCTTATTACAATTAAAACATTTAAAGGGTGCTTTACCTTCATACTTACTTCCAACTAGACCTATAGGCATTTTCCTTGCAAATAGTGCTTCAATTTCTTCAAGTTCTTCATTTTCTTTCCTGCTTTCTTCAAGTTCTCTTGTATAAAAGGCTTTCCAATCAGACTTGTCAAATGATGGTGCAGATGATGTAGATGCTTTAAAAGATAAATCTGTCTTTATAGTAGCAATAGGACCAAATTCTTCAATTTCAAAGGCTGAAAGTTTTCCAATCAATGTATCCCTAGTTACTGATGTATTAGGCATTGTTCTTAACTCATTTATAGTAGTGAATTTCATTTTATATGCCGGTGGCAATCCTCTTAAAACTTTTGAAAAAATTTCATCTTCACTTAAAGTTCCTCCATAACATTTAATACCCAAAACAATTTCATTTACTCTTTCCATAAAAGCAGAAATCCTTTCATCTTCTTCCACTTTCAGATGTTCATACCTAAACTGGAAGCTTTCAAGTTTTGCAATTTTGACTGTGGAATACCCTTCATTCAGTGTTTCCAAATGATCCCAAATAGCTTTAGCAGTAGACCTATCTGATAGTCCCATGATTTGTTGATCTGTTAATGCACTCAAAAGTGCTTCTCTTGCTTTGCAATCATTTTCTTCATCTTTAATCAAGTTAGGTGGATTAGGCTAACCGAGAGTAGGAGCAATATAGCCATTCTTTGTAACATCCTAGATGTCCTTTCCAATGCAATTTAGATGAGTCTCCATCCTGATCTTCCATATTCCATAGTTGGTTCCATCAAGTTTAGGAATGTCCTTCCTAAAATAGTTAGTAGACATTGGATCTCCTCAAGCTGTTAAACTTTTGCAAAAGAGGACTAGGCTCTAATACCAATTGTTAGGTCCCAGAGGCAACTGAGATGGGGGGGGGGGGGTGAATCAGTTGTCAAATAAATTCAAACCAAAAACAACTTAACCAACTTATTGCTTAATACCGGTAAACTAGTCTTTTATACCGGTAGACAGTTTTAACAGGTAATTGCAATACCGGTAAAGATTAATGCATGAAACAAAAAGACAAAGTCATCCACAACACTTAACATGAATATTTGTACATTGAAACCCTGTAAGGGGAAAAACCATGATGGGAAACCTTACCCACAATCAGATGATACTACTGTAGATTGTAAGTGTATACAAATGGGGTTTGCACATGCAGAAAGGCCAAATGCCTAGAGCTCACTGCTCAATCACAAATGGGAGTCACACTGACTACAATTGGATGGTTAAATCCAATAAAGATGTACTACTCAAAATAGCATCTTCATATGTTGGATTCAGTACCGGTGTAGTTCTGATATGCTTTCAAAAAAACCTTGCCTTACCTTCAAATGATGTCTGCATGTATAGCTCTACTTAATCTCACATATACCTTCACACAATTCTTTTCCACACTCCACATTCGATCTTACAAATAAGATCTTACATTTATATCATAACCTAAGACCAATTTTAGTAGGTCGGCTCTACAAGATATTACAATAAAATCATTTTACAAAAAAAATAATATTCGATGCAATAACCGATTCAACATGTTGGCTTAATGCATTTACAACAATAATAAGTCATCTCCATAGCGTGCCATGCTGATCTGGAAAAGATAACCCTACCGGTGTATACCCTGAACCTATTTGTCAGTAACAACAAATATGCAAATGCAAATATGCTAATAACCAAATCTCCAAGACAAGGTGTCCAAACGATTTCTTCAACATAACCAAGAGTTTTCCATGCCATTCCAAGTGTTGGTGATCATTATATCCTACTGGTGTACCATAGACCGGTGACTGTGCATAAGTCACTTGCTTGTCGGTGAATATTGCTGATTCTCAAAAGTGCTAGAGCTAATAAAGTTTAGTAGGTGTTGACATTAATGACAAAACCATACCAAAATACCAACATGTTTCAACTATCTCATAAGGCCCTAACCACCGTGTCTGTAATTTTCTCAAATGATCTTTATACCTTGAATCATATAGAAGGGCCCAATCACTTGGCTTGAATGATTTATCTTCAATATAGTGATCATGCCACTTCATGCATTGGTTTTGAATAGATTTGATGTGCTGCAGGGTGGACTTGCTTATCTCATCGAAAGCATTAAGCTACAAGAGCCTTTCCTCTTGTGCTGCAGAAAGAGTCATATCTAAGGTAATAGCTGTTCTCAAGGTTTTATACTCAAATTCTATAAGAATCATTGGTTTTGTCCCATATACCATTTCAAATGGTCTAAACCCTATTGTGGTTTTCCAGTTGATTCTATGAGCCCATACTACTTCAAATAATCTGCTAGACCAATCTTTTCGGTTAAGAGCTACTATTTTGGTCAATACCGATTCAAGTTCCCTGTTAGTGATCTCTTCTTGTCCATTAGCTTGAGGATGATAAGGAGTGGATTTCCTATGCCTGACATTGTATTCATTAACCAGGGTTGTAATCAAAGTGGAAGTAAATTGTGCCCCTTGATCTATTACTATTTCTCTAGGAACTCCATACCGAGTGAATATTTCTTCATATAAAAATTATGCTACCTTATCATCTTTGGCATGTTTGAAGGCTTTGACCTCTACCCATTTAGTGTCATAGTCGGTGCAAACAAGAATGTAGGACTGACCATTTGATGATGGATCAATTGGCCCAACAAAGTCTAAGCCCCATTTGTCAAATGGTGTAACAACCACTTGGGGGTGTGAAGGCATTTCATCAGACCAAGTTGGTCTTCCCATTGTTTGACATCTGTCACATTTCTTGGTTTATTTGACTACATCCTTGTGCAAGGTTGGCCAATAGTACCCTGTAGTTAATATCTTGAGAGCTATTCTTTTGGCTGTAAAGTGACCTCCACAAGGCTCATCATGATAGGCATGAAGTATATCATATGTGTCATCTTTCCTTACATAGCACCTCATAACTTGATCTGGCCTTGTATAAAATAAGCAATCTACTATCCATGAGAAGTTGAAACTCTTTTCTACCAGCAATTTTTTTTCTTTTGGTGAGAAATGAGGAGGTATCTTGTTAGCTGCTAAGTAGTTAGCTATGTCAGCACACCATGGACTATTGAAATTGATGGAAATGAAATGCTCATCTAGAAAAGAATCATCAATGACTTCAGGATTGTTTGGTGTTTGAATTCTAGATAGAAAATATTCCACTACATTTGCTTTACCTAGTTTATCTATGATAGTAATACCAAATTCTTGCATTAACAACAACCATCTTACCAATCTACCTGTAATGGAGCTTTTGTTCATGAGGTACCTGATGGATGCATGATCAATATGCACAAAGATTTGATAACTAGTTATTAGTGTCTGAACTTATTGAGGGCATAGATGACAACTAACATTTCCTTTTTAGTGACAATATAATTCAGTTATGGTCCTTGCAAATGTTTATTGATTTAATAAATTGCATTTTCCAAAACTCCTTGCTTTTGCCCCAAAACTGCTCCTATTGCAAAATCGGATGCATCTGCATGAATGTGAAAAGGAATTGACCAATCAGGTTCTTTAAGCATAGGGGCCTAGGCTAAGGCTCCTTTTAGTTTAGAAAATGCTTCTTCACATGCAACTGTCCATTCAAACTCAGCATCCTTTGTCAATAGAGAATAAAATGGTCCTTCTATTTGACTAAAGTACTTGATAAATCTCCTATAGTAACTTGCATGGCCTAGAAAAATTCTTACATCCTTTTGTTTTGTAGGGGCAAGAAGAGAAAGTATTACTTCAATTTTAGCTGGATCTACTTGAATACCTGATTGAGAAATACAATGCCCCAACACTAGTCCTTCTTGCATCATCATAAAACATTTTTCACTGTTTAGGGATAAATTGTGATATTCACACTGCTGCAACACTTTCGTCAGATTTTGTAATGCCTCCTTAAAGGAAGTCCCATAAGCAGTAAAATCATCCATGTAAATTTCCATACAATCATGGGATATGTCTGAAAAATATACTGAGGACAACCCTTTGAAAGGTTACAAGAGAATTACATAAACCAAAAGGGAGAACTGAATAGGCATATTTTCCCCAGGGGCAGGTAAAGGTGGTCTTTTCCTGATCTTCTAGAGCTATTTTAATTTGATTATAACCGCTAAAACCAACCAAAAATGAAAAGTATTGCTTACCCGCTAGAGAATCTAACACTTGATCTATGAATGGAAGTGGGAAGTGATCCTTTTTGGTAGCAGCGTTGAGCTCCCTATAGTCCACACAAAATCTCCATTTCCATCCTTTCTTTGGAACTATAACTAGAGGAGAAACCCATTGATTGTCTGAAATAGGGTAAATGAATCCCGCATTAAGCAACTTTTGTAGTTCCTCTTTAATTTTTTCCCTTAAAGAAGGATTAATCCTTCACTGAGGTTGTCTAGTTGGTTTACAATATTCTCTGATATAAATCCTATGGGTACACAATGTAGGATTTAATCCCTTCATGTCAAGATAATCTCATGCAAAAGCTTGTTGTTGGGCTTTGAGTAATTTTGTTAATGACAATCTTTGATCTGATGCTAATTGACTATTGATATTTATATTTCTTCCTATGCCAACCTCTATTTGAGTTACTGGCTCAACATTAGATATTTCAGATAGACAAGAGGTTTGAATCTCATGTGGTAGAAACGTGTTAAATATATCTATGGTTGCAAGAGAATCTAAAGAGCCTGTAGATGAAAGAAGAGTATGCAGAGGACTTACTGGTATACCCAATGATTGTTGAGCTATTCCATAATGATTTGTTATGATGTTAGAGAGTATGGTATCATCCTCTTGAAGTGCTATGAATGGCTCCTTTGCTAACATCATTAGTTGTTGAACAAAATTAATTTCCTCTGCCTCTTCTCCTATGTCTAGCCATATTACTTGCTCTTGATCAAGTTGTGGTTGTGCTAGAGAATAGAGTGCAATTGTTTTAGTAGTAATACCATCTGAAATTGCCATATCCCCTGATCTGCAACCTATATATGCATCAGCTGTTGCAAGCCAAGGTCTTCCCAAAATAATTGGATATCCACCTAATGTTGCCTTAGGAGACAGGATTATAAAATTAGCTAGATGTTCCTAAGAATCTAATGTGACAATTGTTGGCATTATAATAGACAAAGGGAGATTGTTGGCATTCCAATTACAATGAGAGATTGTTGGCATTTCAATAAGGATATTGAGAAGGTTGTTGATGATTATGGATATAACTGATTAAGGATGTTTACTATCTTAATATTATTATTTTGTCATTGATGTCAAGAAATTGATTTTCTGATTCAGTATGATGTTGCCATATCTTAAGAAGTATGTTTTGAAGAGAGTTAAGATGTCGGTAAAAGACACAAAAAGAATGTGATGAATAAAGAGAGGAATAAGTTATTCAATGGGCAACTATTACCGAGTTAGACAATGATGCGATCATGATGTTTAGATTGTTTTTTGATATCCTACATATGCTATTGTTTGTAAGGTTAATACTATACTATGTTACCGAGCAAAGAACCTAGTCGGTAAACCCTAAGGTTATCGCTATTGGTTAATGAAGGTGGAATGTCTACCGAGTGAAGTTTAGTATTTACCGAGTTGCAACCAAGTAATAACAGAATGCATTGAATGAATAAAAGCATTATTTAATGAAGGAAGCTGATGAGCTGGTTATGATTAAATGATTGTTACAATGTGTATAAAGGTTGTTAAGGATCTATGGCAATGAAAGATCGATAGGAAGATCTACAGCTCAGATTGAACCGCAATACCCTAGCACAAGTTCCAAGAAATGTATGCAAGTTCCACGGTGGGGTAAAACATTTTTAGATCGAAGGATACATTGAACCAGGTCAAATTTGAAGATCTGATGGCTATGATTGATCATGGGAAATGTGATCAAGGAAATTAAGCGGTTGGCAAATTGTTTATAAATAAGGAACTGTTGATAAACAATGCATGTGGGCAAGTGTAAGCACATGGATGCTACATAGTGATTACCGAGCACTGAAGCTTGAAGACCTATTTTGATAACAGAGTATAGAGCCCAGCAGAAGGACAAGATAAATCCTATGACTAGATTGTATTGAGCAAATAAGAATCTGCTTTAGCATTTTAGATGTGAAGTTGCAGATATATTTTTATTACTGTTATTTTGTGAAGTGACAGAAAATCTCTTAACTGAGTGGACTCAACAGTCTTATTTGTAAATCCTCTAGCAAGGTGACATTCTGATTGAGTGTTTGAAATCATTTTACAAGTTCACCTCTAACAAGGTGAAGATCCTAACAGATCTGAGGGAAATCCCTTAACCGGGTGACATCTAGCAATGTGTTTGTAATCTTTAATAGGATTTGCTTTTAACCAAGCATACTCTAGAAGAGTATATTTCTTAGTGGGTTTGAAATCCCACAGTGGTTTTTCCCTGTTTGGGTTTCCATGTTAAATCTGATGCTATATGTTTTGTCATCTTATCTGTTTATGAGTTTGCATACTTTACACTTTTTCTGATAAGGTTACCGAGGTTGAATCTGTTGAATATATTGAAAATTAAGTTTGTATGATTCACCCCTCCTCTCATATAGTTAGCTTGGCATCTATACTAAACATTTAGTATCAGAACTATCAATTGGTATTAGAGTTTTGGAATCTGGAAGAAAAGTTTAAAATTACTAGAAGTAAAGATTCAAAGATGTACAAGAGGGATTCACCGAAGCTGAACAAGTCAAGTTTCTCTACATGGCAGAAAAGGATGAAGCTGCACCTATCAGGAATTGGAGAATATGTTGTATATTATCTGGAGAATGATTTCATCACACCTAGCACCTATCCATTGACAATGGAAGAGATAAAGGAAAAACAAGAACATATCCAAGTAGTGATTGAAATAACATTTGCACTGACCGACTCAGAGTTTAATGATCTAGATGCTGCAATGATGCAAAGGCAATGTGGGATAAGCTCATATCTGTGTATGGTGGAGATGAACATGTTCAAAGAGAAAAAGTGGATAGTCTAAGAGGACAATTTGAATCTATGAGGATGAATGAAGGTGAGAACATAACCCAGTACAGTACAAGGTTAAAGGAGATTATCAATCAAATCAAAGGAGTAGGTGGAACAATTGAAGAAAAGGATATAACAAGTAAGTTATTGAGAACCCTTCTACTAGCTTATGCAATCCGAGTCTCTACAATCAATGAATTGAGGTTTGTACCCAATATGCCAGTTTCTTTAGATGCTAATATTGGTAACCTACATGCATTTGAGTTAAGTAACTTTGATAATAGTGGGTCGTCGGTAAAAAAAGTTGAGTCTGCATTTAGTTCTTTTCATCTTGATGAATCTGATGATTACAATGATATAAGTATTCTGAAGGGGATCACAGTGGAGCAAGTGAGAGATTTTGCAAGAACATGGAAATAAAGAAGCAAGAAGAGTTTGAAGCACGATTAGCCAGAAGGTTATCAAGAGGCAAAGGTAAGTATAAAGGAAAACTACCTTTGAAATGTTTCAATTGTGATAAGATAGGACATATGGCTTCTAACTATCCTGACAAAGAATCTAGTGAAAAGAGAGATTACCGAGATGACAGACAAAAATATAATCATTACAGAGGACACCGAGACTTCAGAAGAAGAGATAAAAAGTCATGCCTAATAGCCGATGAGGAATCTAATGATGATAAATCTGATGAAATTGATACAAAGGAAGTAGTTTATGTGGCTATCAAAGATGGATCAGATGAAGAAAGGTATGAAGAAAAAGCCCTAGTATCTCACATAAGTAAAAATTATTCTTGGATCATAGATAGTGGATGCTCACATCACATAACAGGTGATAAACACAAGTTTATTATATTAGAAGATTATGATGGAGGCTATGTAAGATTTGGTAATGATGCACCATGTCTGCTAAAAGGTAAAGGATCCATAACACTTCTTGACAATGCTAAATGTAATGATGTTTATTGGGTTGAAGGTTTGGAATACAATTTGTTGAGTGTAGCATAGCTAAACAATATAGGATACCGAATAGAATTTCAGAAAGGAATTGTCAAAGTTCATGACAAGCATGGAAAGTTAGCTGCTACCAGGACACAAACAAAAGGTAACACATTTCACCTTGACTCAACTCGGAATAAGTGTCTATATGCAAAGATAGATGATACCTGGTTATGGCATAAATGGTTTTGTCATGTAAATTTTGATAATCTGATCAAAATAAGTAAGAAGCGCTGAGTAAGAGGTCTACTGAGTCTTGAAAAAACTGAGAATGCTATGTGCCAAGAATGCCAAATGGGAAAGATGACAAGATCAAGCTTTACAAGTAAGTCCTACACTTCTAAGGGAATTTTAGAGCTTGTGCATACTGATCTTTGTGGTCCTATGAAAGTTTAGAGTTATTATGTTGATAAATGCTTCATATCATTTGTGGATGATTATTCAAGGATGATGTTAGTTATGTTTTTAAAAGAAAAATCAGAAGCTTTTCAAATGTTTAAATGGTACAAGGCAAGAGTTGAAAATGAAATAGGAAGACAACTGAAATGTCTTAGATCAGATAGAGGAGGAGAGTTCACATCTGATGAGTTTAACTTATATTGCAATGATCATGGTATAAAAAGACAAGTCTCTGCACCGAGAACTCCACAAAAAATTGGAATTGCTAAGAGAAGAAATAGATCTATTGTGCATTGTGCCAGAACCCTGATGATTGAAAAGAAAGTGCCACAAACATTTTGGAGAGAAGCAATAAGCATAGCAGTTTACACCCTGAACTGAGTACAACTGAAGAAAGGAACTTTGAAGACACCATATGAAATCTGGTATGACAAGAAACCTAATGTAAGTTACTTCAAAATATTTGGAAGTAGATGCTATGTACACAAAGATGATAGAAATGGAAAGTTTGATCAGAAAAGTGAAGAAGGAACATTTCTTGGTTATTCTTCTAGAAGTAAAGCATTTAAATGTCTGATCAAATCATCTAACAAAATAGTAGAAAGTGCAAATGTGAAAATTGATGAATTTGCAGAACGAAATGATGAAGGAAACTCCAAAGAACCAGAAGATTATGAAGGATTTGTCTATGTTCAACTGAGAAGTCCTACCGAGAAGACTACTGAAGGAAATGAAGAGAATATCCAGTTATCGAGTGATGAAGAAGATCATACAGAATCTACCGAACCTATATTAGCCAAATATGTTAGAAGAAATCATGCATCTAGTCAGATTATAGGAGATAAGAATGATCCAGTGATGACAAGGAACAAACTGAGATAGAACACATGTCTGATATCTAAATTTGAACTGAGGCTAGTGAAAGAGGCATTTAACAGTGAAGATTGGATAAATGCTATGATAGAAGAGATTGATCAAATCAAGAAGAATGACACATGGACACTAGTCCCAAGACTGAAGGACAAAAATGTAATCGGTACAAAGTGGATTTTTAGAAATAAGTTAAATGAAAAAGGTGAGGTCATTAGAAATAAAGCAAGACTAGTTTGCAAAGGTTATTCCCAAGAAGAAGGAATTGATTATGGTGAGACTTTTGCTCCTGTGGCAAGACTTGAAGGAGTAAGAACATTGTTGGCATATGCTACTTACAAGAATTTCAAGGTATATCAAATGGATGTCAAATCTGCATTTCTGAACGGTATATTAGAAGAAGAAGTTTTTATTGAACAACCTAAAGGATTTTTTGAAGGAAAGAATAATGATCAGGTATGTAAATTGAACAAAGCTTTATATTGTTTGAAACAAGCACCTAGAGCATGGTATGAAAGATTGCGCTCTTATTTAATCAAGATTGGTTTTATAAGGACAAGTGAAAATAGTAACATGTACATGAAGAACGATGAAAATGGAATATTGATCTTAGCCATATTTGTTGATGATATTATCTTTTGTGGGAATGACTCTATATGCAAGAACTTTGGAAATGAAATGAGCAAAGAATTTGAGATGTCATTATTCGGTGAGATAAAGTATTTTATAGGTTTACAGATACTGCAAATGAAAGATGAGATTTTCATTACTCAATTCAAGTACATAAAGGAAATCTTGAAGAAATTTGGAATGGAGGATTCAAAAGTAGTAAGTATTCCTATGACTACCAACTATAAACTATCAAAGAATGATGAATCTGCATCTGTTGATGAGACACTTTACCAATCTTTGATTGGAAAGTTGCAATATGTTGTTCACAGTAGGCCAGATATAGGACATGCAGTAGGTATAGTTGCAAGATTTTCTGCAGATCCCAAGGAAACACACATGACAACAATCAAGAGAATTTTCAGATACCTGAAAGGCACTGAAGATTATGGCTTAATATATCAGAAAGGAAATATTTTTGATTTAAAAGTTTATACTAATGCTAATTGGGCAGGTAACATTGATGACAGGAAAAGCACAAGTGGAGGAGCTTTCTTTTTAGGAGAAAGACTAGTAAGTTGTCTTAGCAAGAAACAAGGATGTGTTTCACAGTCAACAGTAGAAGCTGAAGATGTTGCTGCAACATTGAATTGTACCAATATAGCATGGATCAAACAACTATTGGAAGGTATAAATGAGAAAGTTACCAAGCCAGTAACTATATTCTGTGACAATACTAGTGCCATTAACATTTCAAAGAATCCTGTTATGCACTCTAAGACAAAGCACATCTCTATCAAGTATCATTATCTTAGAGAAGAAGTTCAAGAGAAGAAAGTGGTGTTGGAGTATGTTAGCACAAAGGAACAAATAGTAGATATCTTCACCAAGCCACTGCCAAGGGACACTTTTGAGTATCTCAAAAGTCAGTTAGGGGTCCTACCCATATCTTCCATTCACTGACCGAGTTCGGTGAAAGCATCAATTCGATGACTCTACAAAATATCTTTTAGGAGTTGATGCTGATTTACACACTTTAGGAGGTTTTCTAAAGGTGTGAAACAATACAAGGAATAGGAATTCAAGACAAAATGCTCTGACCAAGACTAAGTTGACACATAACAACAAGGAATTCACTTCTCAGGGGAAGAAATCATGTTTTAGTTCTTTACTTGTTGCATTGTTGTCAAAGGGGGAGAAGACTGAAAGAAAGGGGAGAAGACTAATGTATGGGAGAGAAATCTGATGATAGGAGGAGAGCATTTTAGAATCTCGCAACAATCTGAATCCGAATCATTTAGGTCAAATCAATTGGTTTTTCCATCAATGCCAAAGGGGGAGATTGTTGGCATTCCAATTACAATGAGAGATTGTTGGCATTTCAATAAGGATATTGAGAAGGTTGTTGATGACTATGGATATAACTGATTAAGGATGTTTACTGTCTTAATATTATTATTTTGTCATTGATGTCAAGAAATTGATTTTCTAATTCAGTATGATGTTGCCATATCTTAAGAAGTATGTTTTGAAGAGAGTTAAGATGTCGATAAAAGACACAGAAAGAATGTGATGAATAAAGAGAGGAATAAGATATTCAATGGGCAACTATTACCGAATTAGACAATGATGAGATCATGATGTTTAGATTGTTTTTTGATATCCTACATATGCTATTATTTGTAAGGTTAATACTATATTATGTTATCAAGCAAAGAACCTAGTCGGTAAACCCTAAGGTTATCGCTATCGTTTAATGAAGGCGGAATGTCTACCGAGTGAAGTTTAGTATTTACCGAGTGAAGTTTAGTATTTACCGAGTTGCAACCAAGTAATAACAGAATGCATTGAATGAATAAAAGCATTATTTAATGAAGGAAGCTAATGAGCTGGTTATGATTAAATGATTTTTACAATGTGTATAAAGGTTGTTAAGGATCTATGGCAATGAAAGATCGACAAGAAGATCTGTAGCTCAAATTGAACCGCAATACCCTAGCACAAGTTCCAAGAATTGTATGCAAGTTCCAAGGCAGGGTAAAACATTTTCAGATCGAAGGATACATTGAACCTAGTCAAATTTGAAGATCTGATGGCTATTATTGATCATGGGAAATGTGATCAAGGAGATTAAGCGGTTGGAAAATTGTTTATAAATAAGGAACTATTGATAAACAATGTATGCGGGCAAGTGTAAGCACAGGGATGCTACATAGTGATTACTGAGCACTAAAGCTTGAAGACCTATTTTGATAACAGAGTATAGAGCCAAGCAGAAGGACAAGATAAGTCCTATGACTAGATTGTATTGAGCAAATAAGAATCTGCTTTAGCATTTTAGATGTGAAGTTGCAGATATATTTTTATTACTGTTATTTTGTGAAGTGACAGAAAATCTCTTAACTGAGTGGACTTAACAGTCTTATTTGTAAATCCTCTAGAAAGGTGACATTCTGATTGAGTGTTTGAAATCCTTTTACAAGGTCACCTCTAACAAGGTGAAGATCCTAACAGATCTGAGGGAAATCCCTTAATCGGGTGACATCTAGCAATGTGTTTGTAATCTTTAACAGGATTTGCTTTTAACCGAGCATACTCTAGAAGAGTATATTTCTTAGTGGGCCTGAAATCCCACAGTGGTTTTTCCCTATTTGGGTTTCCACATTAAATCTGGTGTTATATTTTTTGTGATCTTATCTATTTATGAGTTTGCATACTTTATAGTTTTTCTGATAAGGTTACCGAGGTCGAATCTGTTGAATACATTGAAAATTAAGTTTGTATGATTCACCCCCCCTCTCATCTTGTTAGCTTGGCATCTGTACTAAACATTTAGTATCAAAACTATCAACAACAATATCTTCAACCATCCCTTGAAGTGAAATAATAGAGCTATCAACAAGCTGTAACACCATTGGAGTTTATCTAAGACTAGTAATATTGAGTTGTTGCATGACATCCTTAGTCATCACATTTATGGCTACTCCTAAGTCTATCAAAGAATTTTTAATTTGAGTTCCATTAATAACTACCTTCACAATAGGGCTACCTGGGTTAGAATATTTAGGGACAACAATTTTTCCTAACATAATATCAGCCAATTGTCCTACTACATGTACTATTTTTGGGTCCTTTTTCTTTCTCCCATGTTTATTCAAACATATCTCGTTAATAGCTTTTCCATATATGGGATGTCCTTAATAGCTTGAAATAGTGTGATCTTGAAACATATATGTTTTAGCTGATCAATAAGATCAAAAGCTATATCATCCTACTACCTAGACACTTCTACCTGCAATCTTTGAGGAAACAAGGGAGTTATTACATGTGTGTCTGAAGTTTCATTCTGATGAACCTACTCAGGGTTTCTGAGTTTATCAGGTGTAGTTTCTTGAGTAGTCTCCTTAGATGGTAACTCTATTATAACTAGAGGAGATTGAGTAGGAAGTGTTGTCCTTGACCATAAGTGAATATCACTTATATTGAGAGAGTATGCAAGATAGTTATTAGGATCAGTCGAAAAAACTTGTTGTTGCTGCTAGGGTTTGTTATTTGGATTTGGCACAGGCTGAGTTGGTAGTTGGGTTGGCTTGGATGGAGTGGCATTAGGAGCTGGTGGCATTAAAGCCAGCTATTGGGACTGTTGTTGTGGCTACAAAAAACCCGATGATTGGTTTGCCCATTACTGTCCTCCCCTCCATTGCGGTGACTGTTTCCAGTTACCTTGAGGAGGAGACTAATTCCCTTGTGGCTGCTGCCATTGAGATGAAGGACTTTGATAATTAGGCCAACGGTTTTGAGAGTTATTCCAAGATTGAGGATTATACTTTCTAAAATTTTGGGAATATGGAGGTTTCCACTGATTGTTTTGTGTATTGAAGTTCATATAAGGATTAGAAAATGACAATGGATCTTGTGGCATACCTTGTCTTGGAGGCCAAGGCCTTCATTGTGCAACATAAAAGAGTTGTTCATCATCTCCATAGATAGGATTAAAATCTAGGGAACTCTACTGGCTAGCAATTTTAGCTAGCAGTTTACATCTACAGTCCTTCTTCTTTTGTCGATGGTGAGGACAAAATTCAGCAAGCATAGCCTTTTCTTCCTCATGCTTCTTCCTTTCCTGAAGTGTATCCAATTGGGTAGCCATATTATTAATTATATCCTCTTTAAATTCCTTTAACAGATGAGTTATTTATATTCTTGAAACTATTTTATATGACTTTGCAATTGAAGAACCAGGCCTATAGTGTCTTCCCCTTTTAGCTACAGCTCTGGAGTACTTTTGACAGATTTCTTTGATGTCATCCCATTGAACTTGAGTAATATCTCCTCCTCCCATTAGATCTAAGGAGTCAACACAATCCTCATTGATTCCCCTTAGAAAGATCAACTTCATAGAATATTCACTCAGAGTACTATGCTTGGATTTCCTGACACTAAATAAAAACCTCTCCAAATAGTCTTCTAGGATTTCAACATCTTTTTGTGTCATCCAGAAGATATCATCACCATGTCAGTCCATTCCCCTACAATAGTCTTTATACTTATCCACGAAGTTTGTATTCATCTCCTCCCAGGTAGTGATTACATCTCTTCTTAGACTCATAAATCATCTCAAGGCATCTTCTTTCAAAGTACCAGGGAATAACTTAAGTTTATTAGCATCAGTGGTATAATCATAACTTCTGCAAAGGATATCAAATTCAAACAAAAAGGTATCTGGATCTTCTATTACCAAACCATGAAATTTGGGAGAGAAGAAGCTGGTATGTTCTTCAAATTTTCATTATCATGTTGGTCAGGAATGGGAAACTCAAATGTTGGGTTTACAGGCGGAGGTGGAGGATTTGCTGCGATAGGTCCCTGATAAAGGACTACAGGTAAAATATTTTATTTAGGGGGTTCATTCAGGAAGTCTAGGTCTCCTTTTGACAAATTAAAAACACTTGTATTTAGCACATAAGTTTTTGCAAAAGGGTTTACTTTAGGTGCTTGATTTGAACTTATATCTTGAGTAAAATGTGAGGCAAGAAATCTTCCCAATGCATCTTTTCTCCTCTGATGCATGTAGATTAATAAAGAAAATTCAAAGGGCTAACTAAGAAAACTTAGAAACTAACAGTTACAACAAGTTCTTAGCTTGGCACCATCCCCGACAACGGTGCCTAAAATGTTGGCCCTCACAACTAGAATGGCAGCTAGGTAATAAAGCACAATTCAAAGATTGAATATCCTTGAATAGCTAGCTTTCTTGTAGAAAAGGCTCATTTACTTATCAACCAGGGATGTAAACTTAAAATGGGCCAGCACTATATGTTCACCAAGTTCATATCGCAACCATTCTATATTACCACAGGAAAGGAAATTATTTTAAAGTAAATATGCAAAATCTCAATGAACTAATACTTAATCTCACAACTAGAAATTACTTTAAACAATTACTGCTAAATGATAAAGTTGTGGCAAGCAAAAGGAACTACTTTGTTGTTGTGGCTGTGGGAATAGACACACGAACTATTTCTAGTGACTATAGGAACCGACGATTGCTGAAACAACTATTACTAAAAAATAAAAACTAACTGGAATACACAAAGGATTACTCACCAAGTGGGCCCCCTTGAGTGAGTATCTCCAGAACTTTCAGATTACAATTGTTTAAGCGTTCAAAATCACATTGATCTCTTTATTTCATCTTGACTGCAAAAAATACATAAAATACTAGAAGGCTATGTATTATAAATATTATGGTCATTCTCTACTATCCTCGAGAGGAGAGAGATCTCTTTATTTATAAGAAAACTTATAGCATACTCCTAACTGATCAACCACATTCCTACGGAGAAGGTGAACATGATTTATTAACAAAAGAAGAAGAAGAAGAATTCAGTGTAGGAAAATAGAACAACATATGTCCTACAGCTGAGAAAATATAGCATGACTTGCTTCCTAGATCTAAGCTCCACTAAGAACAATTATAGATGTTTCATAAATCATTATGCTGAAAAACCGGTCAAGTGGCTTCGATCATTATTGCTTTTCTCTGACTGGGTTTGCATTGCAACTATATACTTGGTGCTTCTTTAAACTGCCACTTAGTCTTCACTTCTCTTTTTCTGACCCTACATCATGACATTAATGTGCACAACAAACATGTGTATATACTAATGCTAACATGATATAATGTAAACCATACTTAAAATTGATTTTAGATATTTGCATAGATAAATCATTTAAAACCATTATATGACATCCTTAAGTATAAGTCAAATTAGTTTCAAAAACACTTAAAAGGTATCAACTAGGAGAGTATTATGATCCAAATATCATCTAATCACAAGATCTAGGTAGTATTATTATATCAAAAATCTATCAAAATAGAGCCATTATTTAGGCTCATTAGACATGAGGCAGATTAGCTTCCATCATCATAGTTCTAGCTGCATCCAAGATAGTTACGTTCTTCCTTTCCACAACTCCATTCTACTGAGGTGTCCAGGGTGTAGATAACTGTCTCATTATCTCATTCTCACAATAGATGTTAAATTCACCAGATGTGAATTCTCCACCCTAATCTGACCTTAAGCATTTAATCTTCAATCATTTCTCTGTCTTAACTTTAGCTTTAAATTATTTAAACTTTTCAAATGCTTTATAATTCTCTTGTAGAAAAGTAACCCACATCATTCTTGAAGTCATCAATGATCAACATGAAATATCTATCACCCTGAAAACTTTTGATTCTAGCAGGACCATAAAAATCAGTATGAATAATATCAAGAACATCATTAGATTTGTCTTGTATACTCTTAAAAGAAGTTATGATTTTCTTTCCCATTTGACTTTACAATCTTAGGTATATCTCTAACTTCCTTAGTAGAACTGATCTTCACAATGCATTCAAAATTCACATGACACAACCTCTTATGCGATAGAAAACTCTCATCAATTTGTGCAATCAAGCATCTCTTCTCACCGGAGTTCAAATGAAAAATGTTACCTTTAGTCTGTGTATTGGTTGCAATCTCCAATCCAGATCTGTTGATAATCTTGCATTTTCCATCCTTGAATTGTAACTAAAATCTCTTATCCACCAACTGTCCTACACTCAAAATATTATGCCTTAAACCTTCAACATAATAAAAATTATTAGTGTTATGCTTACCATCCAATGATATTGTTCCTCTTCCCTTGATCATGCATGCTTTGTCATCTCCAAATCTAACCAGACCACCATCAAATTCTCGCAAACATAATAACTTCCTTTTATCTCCATTTATATGATGTGAACATCTAATATCAATTACCCATTCATCATTGTCTTCAATTTTAGCAAAAAGGGCCTTCTCTTTAGGTACCAGATCATCTTCCTTGATAGCCAAAAAAACCTATTCCTTTCCATTGTTGGAAGCACTAGCAAAATCTTGTGTCGGTTCATCATCAGAATCAATCACACCTTCATCAACAAAGTAGCATGATTTGTCTTATTTCCTCCTATTCTTATGCATGTTCTAATAATCATGGTTAGGCCTAAAAGATCTTCTAGCTCTTTCTTCAAATCTTGAATTCTTTTCAAGACATCTAGATGCAAAATGGCCTATCTTATTACATGAAAAGCATTTAAGAGATGATTTTCCTTCATACTTACTTCCTATCAGTCTTTTAGGTACTCTTCTAGAAAATAAGGCTTCAATTTTCTCAAACTCTTCATCTTCTTTCTTCATATCCTCTTGTTCCTTCACATATAAATCTTTCCAATCACTATTATCGGTAGATGATGTAGATGCATGAAAAATAGGTTCAAATTTTACAGCTCTAGAGGTCCAAATTCCTCAAGTTCAAAAGTAGATAACTTCCCAACCAAGGTATCCCTATTAATAGAGGTGTTTTCCATATTTATCAGCTCATTAATTGCAGTAGCCTTCATCTTATAAGCTGGTGACAAAGCTCTCAGTACTTTAGAAACTATTTCATCTTTTCTCAGAGATCCACCACAACATTAAATTCCCATAACAATCTCATTAAATCTCTCCATAGAATTAGTAATCCTTTCATCTTCTTCCATCTTCAGGTTCTCATACCTCACCCAATAACCATCAAGTTTAGCAATTTTAACAGTAGGGTCACCTTCATTCAAAGTCTCCAATTTTTCCCATATAGCCTTTGCATATAATTTTTCAGTTAGTCCCATTATTTGTTGATCAAAAAGTGCACACAAAAGGGCTTCTCTATCTCTACAATCATTCTCAAGCTCCTTCTCTAGGCTTGATGAAGGATGATTTCTAGATGTTGGATTAAAGGTGTTACTCCTTTCTCAATGATCTCCCAAATTTCCTTTCCAAGACATCTCATATGAGTCTCCATCTGAATCTTCCATACCCTATAATTTGTTCCATCAAGCCTAGGAATTTATCTCCGAAAAATAGTTTCAGATGTATTTGATGAGCTTGAACTGTTTGATGCCATAGGATCTTCCTCAAGTGGTTAAGCT
The DNA here is from genome assembly GCF_030272615.1 of Cryptomeria japonica. Taxonomy (NCBI): domain Eukaryota; kingdom Viridiplantae; phylum Streptophyta; class Pinopsida; order Cupressales; family Cupressaceae; genus Cryptomeria; species Cryptomeria japonica. Next base: position 91,720,306 of record NC_081412.1, read on the forward strand.
TCTGTAAAGAGGACTAAGCTCTGATACTAATTGTTAGACAACTGAGATAACTAGAGGGCAACTGAGAGCGGGGGGGGGGGGTGAATCTGTTGTCAACATATTACAAAACTTTAAACATTCAAATCCTTATTACCGGAACACATAAACCCAATACCGGAATGCATAAACCAAATACTAGAATAAATGATATATAAATTAAGCATAAACATAAATCACAGAATAATTACCATCCATCCAGAACACACAACACTAAGATTTGTACATGGAAAAACCGATAAAGGGAAAAACCACGATGGAAAGCCTACCCACAGTCACATAATACTTCTTCAGTAAGTATGTGATTACAAAATGAGGGGCCTACACATGCAGGAATGCCAACAACCTAGAGCACATTGCTCATCACAAAAGGAGCCTCACTGAGTACAAAATAAATCCAAACTACAATCTAGAAAGAAGAGTGAACTGCAAAGATAGCATCTCCTATGCTTGAGTATAGTTTCGGTTAAGCTCAGTACAGAGGTCTTGAACCTCTCTTACCAACCTGATTCGATCACCTATGATCGACCAAAACTTCTACATATGATTACAACATTATTCACATAGAGATAATCGCATAACCATCTCATAACCATTTTATCTACAAAGAGATCTTACATGATATTTATACCAACACGGGACCTAAACAATTAGGTCATCCACCTAAAAGATAATACAATAAATTCATAGCATAAAATCATAATCCAATGGTCAAACAAGTCGGCCTAATACCAAAACAACATAATCCAATCAGTGAATCCATCTGGTAACGCATTGGGATCACTCATCAACACGTTACATAAGTCAATTCATAACCTAGCCGAATAAGACAACATTAGGTCTGGTCTGAAATGCAACACCACTGTTCAATAAGAATACAAACAAGATAACCAACAACATCCCAAAATCCATCTAGAAGCTGCACCAATGCCACTTATCACATGCATCGAAATATCTTCAACAAATCTCTGCTGGTAAAACCCTTATCGGTGACCAAAAGGATTACTAGAACAAATGATAGTATCCGAGTCATAAAATCTCAAACCAACTGATCATGATACACATCTAAATAGTATGAATGATAGATCCAAATAAATTCCACAAACCAAAGCATACCGGAGCATACCAGATCAATATCATAATCCAACCACTCTACCAAAACCAACTGAAAACCAATAGGCGGTGTTGCCATCAATGACAAGACATCAATGCAACACATAATCAGTTCCTCCAAATTGCCAATAGGCATTTCCTCTTTTCAATTCAACAAAATTCCCACTAGAGATGATGCATTAATGAGAAATGCTTCTCCTTGAAGATTTACCTGCCCATAAAGATGCCTTAGAAAAAGAAGATGAAATCATAATTAATTTCCTTAATTCTCTCTCCCCTAAACATCTTATTGAACATATTTTTATGCAAGAGGATGATTTAAACACATGTAGTGATTCTCTCCCTCCTAAGAATGAAGAATTAATGAACAATGTTATCCCTTCTCCCAAAACTGGCAATAACAATAAGGACATCTTTGTGCAAGATATTTCTAATACTTTTTTTCAATGACCTCACTATTTGGGACAAACAATTAGAAGAAGGTGTTGATTATTCTTTACCCTATGAGAGTAACTTTCTTGATATCATCTCACCTTCCATGAATCTCAATCATTTTTCCTCTAAAGGTAAGGAATCTCATTCTCCCCAACTAGGTTTTACTCATAAGGATACCTTAGTTCAAGAAGAAATTGTTAACATCTCTTTCAAAGATCTTCCTCTCAAAAGTGAAACTTTAGGGAGTAATGTTGATCCTTCTCCTAGAGAATCTATTCCCCATGTAGATCCTTTGATGATAAAGGATGATATGACCTTTCCTACTAATATTCTTCCTTCTAAAACATCAATTCCTACTCCTAGTCTACTTCCTAAAATTGATCTTATCCATGATAAAATATTACTGCAAGAAGAGAGTATAAAAAATTCTTCCAATAATCTTGTCCATTCTCCTTCTAAAATTCATAAGGACACCTTTGATATTCCTAAACCCTCTTCAATCAATTTTATAAATGTGAATGAAACACCTAATAAAACCCTCTTCACAATTCAAGGTTCTTGTCCTTCTCAAAGTTCTCAATGTAAGCCTATCTTAGTGGTTCAAGGTGGTTATGATAATTATTCTTTTTGCACTCCTAAGAAACCTGTTATTATTGTGCAAGGGGGTTATTCTACTAAGAGCCCTTATGAGTATGCTAATAAAATCACTGGAGAGAGTTATCATATGGTTTCTCATACTTACAACACAAGAAACAATAGGCAACCTAATCCTCCTCTAGCTATCCCAACTTCACTTTCTCCCTCTCAACCTACTCTTCCACATGTACCTCGTATATCATAGACTCTTAGTAAGGAGTATGATCTCATTGAACAACTTAAAGCTACTCTTGCCAAGAATTACATTTGGGATTTGGTTCAAAATTCACTTGTTTATCATGAGATGTTACAAGATTCTATGGAAAACTTAGATGTCCCACCTACAGTGACACCTAATAGCGTGGCTTCTTTTATTGATCCTACAAAAAAACCAAAATCTCAAATTGAATTCACACAAGATGAGTTACCTTCTCATGAAATACAACATCAATATGATCCTCTTATGATTATAGTTATTATCAACGATAGTGCTATAAGATGAACCCTTGTGGGCAATGGATATGGCCTTAATGTTTACAGTGTGGACCTATTGGATAAGATTAATGTGGATCATTCTCTCATCGAACTTGCTCCTATTTCTATTCGAGGATTTGATAATGTTGATTAACAATCTTTAGGTATCATAACCTTTCCTGTTAAGGTAGGTTCTGTTACTTTATCTACATCTATTCATGTCATGCCTGGTAATTTGACATATAACCTCCTATTAGGGAGACCATGGATTCATAGCATGCAAGCTATCCCCTCAACTTTACATAAGAAAGTAAAGTTTATTTATAACAATAAGACATATACCTTGTTAGCTGATACCAATCTTCTAGCTCTATTAAAAGCCGGATCTTCTTGTTCAACTACTTCCCATTCTTCTCCCAATCCTCCTACTTCTTCAAATACATCAATTTTATTTAATAATCTTGTTCCTTCTAGTACACCTGAATCTTCTACTCAATCAAAATCTCCTCCCAAAGGAGTGCTCTTAGATGATGATTGGGCATCTCTAGACTTTAACCCTACTTTTGTAGGAGAGTATAGAGTATCTTGGGAAGGATCTAAGAATGAGAAGGAGAAATCTAAGGAGGAACCTAAAGAGCAACCCACTTTGTCTAAACAAACAAGTAACCACTTTGTGGCTGCTTATAATTCAAATAATTCCTCAAATCCTTCCTCGAATTCATATAGCACTGAGACCTATGAGGTGCAACCATCTCTTTCTGGTTTGGCATCCGTTTATGGTTCCGGTTTTCACATTTTAGCTAAGAGTGGCTATGATGGAAATGGTTGCGGCACAAATGAACAAGGAATTAAGTTCCTTTAAAACATAACACACATGAAGCTTCATTTGGACTTGGATCTATAATCCTTCTAATCCCACCAAATAATCTAGAGACCATCTCTCAATGTGAATGCTATATTTAGTAGTGATGATGACCTCACCTCAATTAAATCATCTTCTACTTCTTTCAACACTCATCCCCCTCATAAGGAAATCTTGGTGATGAACAAATCTCTTTATGAATCTCCTCAAGAGATTTCTATTCCCACTTATGAGACTTTATCTTCTACTCATTCTAAAATTCCTTCTTCTAGGAATAAGGCTCTAATGAGTTACACTTATCCCTCTCCTAAGATTTCTTATGTGCAAGAAAAGTATGAATTAGTGGCCTATTCTTCTCCTATAAACTTCTCTATTTCTAAAGACTTTTTAACATTCATCATCTTATTCATGTTTTTAATCTCACTTATAGGAGATCATTTAAAAATACCTCATTCAATATATCATGTCTTTAAGTAACATTAATGGCTATTATGTTTCTCATCATTATGTGATATTGGTATCTCACTTACTGGGGGCTCATTGTCATTCATGATGACCTACAATTTCACGTACAATCATACTTTTGGAAGAAACATAATAGCCTATTTATATCTCATCTCTTCTACCTATATATATGGGGGGCAAGAGAGATTTCAAACATCTTTCCTTCTTAAGATTAAAATTTACCATTTGTGAAGTAGTGTCTTCTATAAGGATTTCTTATTGATTGTAGAGGTGTATTCATATTTGAATTCCTTCTCTCATATTGGAACAAGCATCCCTAATGGGTATCTTAAGTACATATTCTTAATTGGGACCTCCTCCTGGGTGTTGGAAGTCTTTGATCATTCATCAATTTCTTTTCTTCATTGAGTAGTATCTTGTATAATAAACCCTTCTATTTTGTGAACATACATATCCCTAATGAAGATATCTTGCCTTCTTTAGAAGAGTGTTGCTATAAATAATCTCTCTTTGATGCCATTTCAATCCTCCATTATTTTTCAATTTCCTTTATGGAGTTGTATTTTTGGATTATATCTCTTGCATTTGTTTCCATTAAAATATTTCATCTTGTGTTAGATAGCTCTCAAATCCTTACACTCTTTGTTGTGTTGGAATTGAGGTTTAGTCCTCTTTCTTACCAAATGATTCTCCATTAGTTTTTGATCTTGTATCATATCTTCTTGTGAGCATTTGTCATCAATCTTCTTTTACAATTAGGTGTGGTAAACATGATACCCTGTTTCAACTCACTAAATTAGCAAAGCCAAAATAGGGGGGCATATAGCTACCCTCAAATTTTCATCAACCTTCCTTAGTAATAATTTAGGTAATTTTGTGATTTTATCTAACATGTGGTTTTGTATGGTGTGGTTCCTAATTGTGTACTGAAGATACCGCTGGTGGCTTCATCCGACAACTTGTGGATATATCCTTTTTCATGAATATTTATTTTTATTTACTTTAGCTTGCATATGCACGTAGTGTCATATGACCACTAAAGTAGGGGCTAAATTTAGCATCGTAAATTGTACACCCTTGCTAAGGTGGTACAATTCTACGCTTAGTTTAGCACCCACCTTAGTGTGTTTGCATCTTGCATTGTGATTTCTCGTTAAGAATTTAATTAATTAATTTAATTAAATCTAAAGTCATATTCAATCACTCCCCACATCATAAAATTGGGCCCTTTACCCTAATTGTGCCCCTTTTTATTTTATTCCTCCAATAAATCATTAAATCATAAACCTTAAGTATGTCTTATTTGAACCTTTAAGGCCTGATTTTACATATCAAAACATCTTGAAATCAGTTGTAACTTTGAGATTCACTCTAATATCATCATATCTAACGACCCTAAAAATTTGGTGAAAAGTTGGTTGGACCAAGTGCAAGTTGCACTCGGTCCCCGATATTTTTCCTAAAATTTCAAGAGCATAATTCTATGATATTATAATGCTTAACCCCAATAAATTGGTAGGAAATTCAAATCCTAGGTCAGCCTAAAGACAAAATTAAGATCTAGGGTTTCATACATAAGAGCTCTCTTTCTTCATTTGAAGGGATCTAAGATCGAATCTAAGGAAGTTTTTGGCAAAGTTTTTTGGTGATGACAATGAGCCTTCTATGTAGTGAAAGAGAATCGTATGTGGAGTCTTCAACAAAATTCATCAAGAATTCATCAAGTATTCATCCTCAATTAGGAGCCTTGAAGACATTGAAGAATAATAGGAGATCAAGTGGCTTATATCTCTCCCTTGGGGATTGGTATGGTTTCATGTTATTTTACTGTCTTTTTGTGAACTTCTTTACACTCATTTTCACATTTACATTCATACCTTCGATCATTTAGCATATTTTATTTAGAGAAATCTCATTCTCATTTACATTTACATGCATTTAGGGTTTACTCTCCAAAGCGTAGGATAGCTCTAGTTTCTTATCTTTCTCATTTTAGGGTCTTGCACACACACAAGATTCTTGCACACAATATTTTACTATACAAATCGGCTATTTGTTGAGGTGGAAATCACCAAAATAGGGGTTTGACTAAGAAAAAATCCTATATAACCACCTAAAACCTATTTTTCAGTTGCAGGTGCAAGTACAGGTGCCCGAAAGACCTTCAAGACCACTAAAAGGCACAAGGACTATCCTAAACCCTCAGATCTTCCCCAAAATCATCAAGGATAGGGGCGTGGCGCCTTGGTCCCCCCACTTTCAGTTGATTTTTTAGTAGGGTGGAAGCTCAGGACCTTCAGATTGTAGTCTCTTTTTCGCAGTTCTCTATCAGACAAAACAGGACCAGAGCGTGGTGTTAGATACTTGATCAGTCCCAAAGACACTGAGAGGGGGGGGTGAATTAGTGTCTAACTGGTAAACAAAATATTTAAACTTGTTTGCAACTTTATAACCTAAATTAATATATCGGTAAGAAAATTATAATGCAGTAAAGAGAAACAAAAGTATAACCATCAATGCACACCATAACACAGATATTTTTGGCGAGGAAACTGAGTAGGGCAAAAACCTTGGTGGGATTTGTGACCCATAATATTTACTCACTGGCCAATATGAATAAATATTACTTATACAATAGGGGCCTGGACATGCAAGAAGGCCAACAGCCTAGAGCTCACTGCTCAATAACAAAAATGGAGTCCCATTGACTACAATTGGATGGTTAAACCCAATGACAATGTACTGCTCAAAATAGCATCTACAATGTTGGATTTAGTACCAGGTTAAGCTCTGTCAAATACCTCTACCATAAACCTTTCTTTTCTCTGTTGTTCTCTTATTCGCTCATAAAATAATTACATCATAATGCATATATAGTTATTCGCTCTCATATACCGCTTGCATTCATTACCTAATTACATTCCTTACTTACAAAATGACCTACAAGATCTCATACATATATGAGTCTTTACAATAGACCATGTTAGCTATACTATATAATTATAATACAAAACAATATAATTTACATGTCGGCTAGGAGTGTCGTTAAGATCTTCTATCGGTGTAGATTGGATGTCAGTGAGAATAGACTTGTAGTGCCTGCCGATGCCAGTAGATGATGATTGTTGCCAGTGTAACCTGTGAACCATGTTATCAGTTGGTTTCCATCAATGACAACATCAACTATTCTCATCTGAGTATATAATGCCAAAAATCTCCTCCTTTGGTTTTGATGGCAACACTCATGAGAAAAATCATTAAGCTAATATCCAAAAATAAAGTCCAAAACTGAGTGTGCTCCCCCTGAGAAAATGATCCCTTCTATACATTTTTCTCCCACACTACTCCCCCTTTGACATTAATGACAAAGGATATCAAAAAGAATAAAATAATTCAAAATTCTACCTCAAAGCCTGTAACCGGTTATGTACACTCTGAAAGATATCCGCTAAAATCAAATTAAGACTTTGCATAAATTTAGTGCTATTAGAAATAATGATTTCAGTCTGTCTAATCATCCTGGTCAGATAATGCATATGTTGCTTCAGTGATCTTTCTCCTTGAATGGTTGCTTTAGACAACTCAATCCACTGTGTTAGAAGGTTGTCCAATCTAGGACCAAGTTTATTTTCAGCTCCCGGGCCTTCATTCTTATCCTTTCTTTTTCCTTTTCTATTTTTTCAATCTTTTCTTCTAAAACTACCATTTCTTGATCCAAAACTGAAGTAAGTTCCAAAGAACCTATCATGTTATCTGCTATATCATCAATCTCCTTTTTTGTTTTCCTTATCTCCTCATCAATATCCTCTGGTATGTGGTGAGGCTTGCATGGTTCCTTATACAATTCTTTATATTCCAAAATAGTGGAATTAAGTATCGGTAACAAAGAATCAATATGCTTTGTATAGTCCTTAATAGTCTTATCAAAGAATTCACCTTTCTCCTTATTCACCCTTTCCTTAATAGTCTCTTCATTAATTTTATCTATAGTTATAATATTTGAAGCAATGAATTAGGACAATGTGTCCAATTTACCTAAAGATCGAAAAATATGATCTATCTTACAATCCAGTGCAATCAATTTCAAAATAGGTAAAGTATCATCAATGGCCTTAAATGCTAAGGCATTGCATTTAGTGATATTCTTTATGGAATCTAAAAGTACATCTGTCACATTAGTAGGTCTGTAATCCATGGTGGAAGTGCTAGGTGGAGTGTGTGGTTCTACAGTTGGTTTCTTCTCATCTTCGGATTCCTTTACTACTTATGCTATCTTGTTTCCATCTTTAACCTCTTCTTTATTCATTGTTTCTTCCTTATGCTCGCTTTGTTTTTCAACTTTATTTTCATCCTTGTGAGATTTTGCCAAGATCAAGAGGCAATGGAAAGCACAAATAAGAGAGATAAAATAGATGATAGGAATAAACTGTATTTTATCAAGATGCAAAATATGATCAACTAGATCATTACAAGGTGTAGATTGATTGCCCGTACAAACAATGTAGATGAGCCTGCTTATATAGGCAAGGCTAGGGATATGTGAACACACAAACATGACATGTGGCTCAATAAGAAACAAGGCTAGGTAGGAAATAGGTGTGGATAGGTAGGAGAAATAATATAATATTCCACATGAGGTGGAATGTAACAACAAGATAAGATCAACATCATAAAAGGTGGAAATTCTCCTACACACACTATCCCAATATGGCACAAACACCCAAGTGTCTCATACCCAAACTACTATTAAATGCATGTACCTAAGTAAACTTAAGTAAGGTGTAATAATATCCAAGATGAATAATTATTTACACCAATACCCCCCCTTAAGTGCAACTTAGGGGAATGCACTAAAGTCTACAATGCAACTAAGAAATGCAAGATGGGTCCTAGCTACGAGACCATGTTAGGTACCCATGTACAAATGCAAATGCAATCTCCCACAAAGCAAGGAAAGAGAGAAAAACCCACTGGGAAAAAACCCTCCCCGAAAAGAGAGATGATGAAAGCACACAATGCTCTCAATGATGAATGAGAAGAACAAAACTATGTCCCCCTCATAAGAGAGAAAAAGAGACCATGAAGGCCCCCCTCAATGTCGAATCTCCTGCAAAGATGGTCCAATGATGATGACCAAAATACCTCCCCATAAGGAAGAAAGAGAGCCAAGGCTGCACCAATAATGTCAAAGTGTGACAAAACCAGGTACCAAGTTGATGACGATGAATCACTCATTGCACAAAAATGAGTATCAGGCATGGAGACAACCTATTGTGAGCATCATCTGGATACTCATAAATAGCAAAAATATTGGTACAATCCAAGTCTCATGGGAGCCATACACAAATGTGTACAATCTAAGTCTCAACTGGAGCCATGCACCAAGTCTCACAAGATATTCCTAATCTATGTGTACAAGATTTACATCAAATATGTCAACAATGACAAGATACAAAGAAGTGTGGAACTTTATGATAGTGTGAGTACAACATTGCTCAAGAAAGAGCATACATCATGATAAAATATTCAAATGTGGAAACTAGAAAATGATGCCACCAACAAAGAAGCCTTGTAGAATACTACAGATGAAGATGCCTCCAAATGGAATTTCACCAAGAGATATAAATGAACAACTGAACCCCCATAAAAATATCATGTTGGCACTTGCAAATAATAGAAAAGTGGAATTCTAATTTCAATGATTACAACTTCTCAAATGAGATATAATAGACTTCAACAAATACTACTAGTGATCTAAACTAAGATCCAATCAAAATACAAGTACCAAATAGGCCAAAAATGACCAAATACTAAAAGTACAATATCCACTCAAAATCACTACAAACTAATGACAAATTATGAAAGTAGACAAAAAATTATGCACTGAAAAAAAAAAACAGCACCTGAAAAGGAGTCCATATGAGCCCAAATGAAGCCTCCAAAGTTGTAAAAATCTGGATTTCATGATTTCTGAAAAACCTTTATCTGCAAAATAGAAAAATGTTGTACCATTGTACAGATCACAAAATTCTACCCCAAAACAAAAAAAATTACTTGAAAAAAGAAGTCCAGATGAGTGAGATATCGCTATTTGAAAATTGCCTGCAAAATTATAATTTCTGGAAAATTTCCGCCACGGCTTCAAACTTCAAATGCCTCTAGATTTGGCGTCTAAAGTTGGATTTGGATGAAATAAAAGGCAAAAATGACTTTCTTGGACCTCCGAAATCCAATGGTGACCTCAGATTTGACCCATCAATCTTCAATAATAACCTGCAATAGAAAGCTCCAAAATGCAAACCCTAAATAGCCTCAAATTTCTCTCAATTGACAAACCATTGACACTCTAATGGGTCTGATACCATGTGAGATTTTGCCAAGATCAAGAGGCAATGGAAAGTACAAATAAGAGAGACAAAATAGATAATAGGAATAAACTGTATTCTATCAAGATACAAAATATGATCAACTGGATCATTACAAGATGTAGATTGATTGCCCGTACAAACAATGTAGATGAGCCTACTTATATAGGCAAGGCTAGGGATATGTGAGCACACAAACATGACATTTGGCTCAATAAGAAACAAGGGTAGGTAGGTAGGAGAAATAATATAATATTCTACATGAGGTGGAATGTAACAACAAGATAAGATCAACACCATAAAAGGTGGAAATTCTCCTACACACACTATCCCAATGTGGCACAAACACCCAAGTGTCTCATACCCAAGCTACTATTAAATGCATGTACTTAAATAAACTTAAGTAATGTGTAATAATATCCAAGATGAATAATTATTTGCACCAACAATCCTTACTGACTACCTTGCTTACTATCGGTTTAGCTACACTCTGTTCATGCTCTGTTCCAGTTTCAGTTTGTGCTTCTAATTCTTCATCAGTTTCTCAATGTTAAGTTGAGTATCACCAGAGATGCTTTCAGTTTTCTTAACTTCAGTTGGTATCTCAATATTCTATTGAGAGTCAACAGTGTTGATCGGTGACTCAGAGATCTCAATATTTGTAGCTTCAACTTTCTTTACCTCTGTAGTTTCCTTATCCAGCACAATATTAAAGTCCTGAGTGTCCACAGTCATAATAAAAAGAATGTTAGACTTTGGATTAGTGTCATCTTTTGTTATTTCCTCTGCCTTTTCTTTTGGTTGACTGTTAGTTTGTATCAGTGCCTCTGCAGTTATTGGTGGGGTGTCCTATGCTAGTGGAGGAAGGTTATCCTTGACCGTGATATCAGGTACACTTCCAATTTTCCCTTTACCTTTATCTTTATGATATACTTTGGTAAATGAATTGTCCATTTTTTGTCTATCCTTCTCTTCTTTCTTCTTTCTTTGAACAAAAAATATATCCCACTTATCCATTGTCTCATCTACAATTTCCTTAACTCTGCCCACCATAAGATTAACTTGCCAGTGACCACTCACAAAAACTATTCTATTTGCCTCTGATATTAAATCATCAATTTCTTGCTTGGAATTAATAGGATGCACAACAAGTAGAGCTTCTACCTTTAATTTCTTGTCTAACTCCATTACAGACATTCTCTTAGCTTTTAATCTTAAGTATAAATCATTTGGTAGATCATCTACAACTTCAATAAGAACTTTCTTGTATATATCAAGATATAAAATATACTTTCTTCTATAGTATCCTTATATGAATCCTTGAAAGAATGATAGAATTTATTTACATTACCAAGGTTACCATCTTGGGTGATTTCATTGAACAACTCTTCCGGTGTAAGAGTATCTGGTGCCTTAGGTTTTGGTTTCTTCTTTGGAGTCACTTTCTTCTTCGGACCACTGGGCTCTCTTACAAACTGTTGTTTCTTTCTTTGTGTTCTTGACTTCTTGAAGGTGCCGGTGATGGTTTTATTTTCTTCATGTCCACTCTCTTGAATTCAGCTGCCCTGTCACTATCAGAATCAAATGAAGTAGACATAGGGGAAATGTGAGCTATCAATTTCTTCTCTGATTGAATTTCATTCATACTAGCATCAATACCACCAAGATTCATCAATCGTTTTGTAACATCCTTTACCATCTTATAAGCATCTTTCATAAATTTATCTCTTTTCTTCCTCTGCTTCATCATAGCAACACCACTTTCAATGGTTTCAACATTACCAAATATTTCCTATGTTGGTTCTGGTGGAGCAGCTAGGAGTATTTTATCATATGAATATAAGATGTGAGGATCCACCTCATATCCCATTTTAGTAATCTAGACAGTTTTGGGTCTAACTAGCTCCCTCCAAATTTCATCTCTTTTCACTACAAAGCATATCTGTTTATTATATTTATCCACAATACTTTGGGGAATCCTTTCCCTTTGTCTCATTTTAGCTTGGAAATTCTTGAAGTAGTCTTTTACCAACTTATCACCATCAGATCCCATACCAGTAATTGCCTCCTTTATCTATTTTCCAACAGAAATATCATAGGCAAAATCCTTGTGTCCTATACCAGGAATCTCTTTTGAAAATTAAAGCATTAAACACACTATCAGACTTGCAAATTTGAATGTTCCTTTCTTATCACCTTTGACTTTGTGCAAATTCTCTAACAGTTCATCCTTTAACCATTCACAAATATCAATTTTAGCATTGTTTAATATCATCTCATGTGCACTATGAATGCAGGAACTAGATACAAAATTCAACCTATTCGTATGACCAACTTTATAGCCAATGACCATGCTAGCAAATTTAACATTTTTATCCTTTATATCGTTGACCCTAAGTGACCGCTTGTCAAATGTAGCTCTGGTTAAGCTCATAACCTCTTTTTTAAGTATTTTCTTCTTCTTGTCAGGTCTAGAACCAGTGGAGGGTAAACTAGTAACAACCCTAATAGCTTCCTTGGTAATCTTAAATACTGAGTCCAACCACATAAATTCACCATGAACCCTGCTAAGGACATAGCGGATGACTTCATCTGAGAATTTTGGCATAAGGAGGATAATGAAACCTAAATCCTCAACTACCTTGTGTTCCGGTTTTACTACTCCATTCTTGTCAATGATTACATTCATGTACATGTTCATCAAATCTTTGGACCCTAAAATTTCTATGTAACAATGTATTTATGTCCTAGGGTCTTCAGCAAACACGAATCCCTTCGGGATTCTATAAAATGTACCAATAGAGTCATCCATTTTTTCTATCTTAGGAATGATCTTGAAAATGGGTCTAGGTCATTTTATGTTCTCCACAATGGTAGGGTTTGCTACGAATTAGGGAACAAAAGATGAAGATGCCATTGTGAAAGATAAATACCTTTTAACTGAGAAATCCTTGAATGCTCTGAAAAGACCTTTGCTGCTTCGCCTTTAGAATGCCTTTTCTCAATTTCCCTCTCTTCGAATGCTTGGATTCTTGGTGAATTGAAATGAGAAGTTACCAAACCTTTATAGCCAAAAGTTAACTTACAACTACAATAAATGCTTCGTCGGTGAAGTGAAAACTCTACATATCCATCGGTAAAGAAGAAATATAACTTTTTACCACCAACCGAGGGTAAATGCATGATTTTTAATTTTTTACCTGACCCCTAAGGATTATTCCTTAGTTAGATGAAGAATCTCCTGCCGGTGCAGGATTACCCTGTTCTTCCAGTGTAGAGACAGATTCGTCAATTATCTAATCTCTCTTCCTAATCCATTGTTTAGAAAATTCTTGCTTGATTTCAGTCACCTTTTCTTTGCCTTTGTTATTGGATCCTTTATTGTTCACCAGTACAATCTTACTTCTACAAAATTTTGCAATATGTCCAATATTGTTACATGCATAACAAGTTACATTGTTTCTCTGAATAGCTTTTCTATAATCTTGACCGGTTTGAGCTCTGCATTGATTAGATAAATGTCCAAATCTACCACAAACATAGCATTTCACATTCATTCTACAATTGTCTAAGTTATGACCATTTTTATTGCATCTAGAATATTGATCGGTGGGTAAGTTTGTATTCTGATTATTCCTAAATCTGCACTGATTTGCTCTGTGACCAAATTTGTTACAATTAAAACATTTCCCATTAAATGTATAAGCATTAGGTTGCCTTACTGGTTTGCTATGGTCATGATTGTTTGTAGTCCCAAAACTTTCTCCATGTTCAAATCCAAGTCTAGTTGTTTCTCCATCAGGTTTCTCACTTTTCAGCATATCATCAAGATTATCTAAGCTTTTCTTGAATTTGTCTTTGTATTCATTTGAAGTGACCAACTCACTTTCCAAAGTGCTAACTTGTCTCAAAAGTTCCTCTTTGTCATGTTGCATGTGAATCAAATCTGTTTTAAGCATATCATTTTCATAACTAAGCCTTTGAGATTCATCTGATCATTCATTAAGTCTTCTGGCCAAATCTTCCTCATTCCTCTTTCTATCTTCAATATCCTTGCACAGTCTCATGGTTAAATCTTGCATCTCATTCTTCATGTTATTATTCTCTTGTCTCAATTTCTTTGCAATATCTCTGAGAGTTTCTTTTTCTTCATCATCTTGATTTTGCAATTGCACATGTAATTCTTTTCTCTTATTCTTTGTTATAACCAGGTTATCTTGAAGTGCTTTGATGAATTCCCAAGCAATTTTGAGGTCATCTTCCTGTTTTATATTCTTCAATTTTTCTGCATCAAAATCTTCAAGATCTCCTTTCAATTGTTGTCTCAAAATTTCCATCGATACTAGTTTCAGAATCTTCCTCAAGTTGTTAGGCTTTTGTAAATAGAGGACTAGGCTCTGATACCAATTGTTAGATACTTGATTAGTCCCAAAGACACTGAGAGGGGGGGGGGGTGAATCAATGTCTAACTGGTAAACACAAGATTTAAACTTGTTTGCAACTTTATAACCTAAATTAATATACTGGTAAGCAAATAATAATGCAGTAAAGAGAAAAAAAAGTATAAACATCAATGCAAACCATAACATAGATATTTTTGGTGAGGAAACCTGATAGTGGAAAAACCTCAGTGGGATTTGTGACCCACAATATTTACTCACTGGCCAATATGAATAAATATTACTTATACAATAGGGGACTGCACATGCAAGAAGGCCAACAGCCTAGAGCTCACTGCTCAACAACAAAAATGGAGTCCCACTGACTACAATTGGATGGTTAAATCCAATGACAATGTACTGCTCAAAATAGCATCTGCAATGCTAGATTCGGTACTGGTTTAAGCTCTGTCGGATACCTCTACCATAAACCTTTCTTCACTTTGCTCTGCTCTTATTCTCTCATAATATAATTACATCATAATTTATATACAGTTATTCGCTCTCATATACCACTTGCATTCATTACCTAATTACATTCCTTACTTACAAAATGACCTACAAGATCTCATACGTATATGAGTCTTTACAATACATCATGTTAACTATACAATATAATTACAATACAAAACAATATAATTTCCATGTCGGCTAGGAGTGTCAGTAAGATCTTCTGTCGGTGTAGGTTGGATGTTGGTGAGAACAAAATTGTAGTGTCTATTGGTGCCGGTAGATGATGTCTATTGCTGGTGCAACCTATGAACCATGTTACCAGTTAGTTGCCATCAATGACAACATCAACTATTCTCATCTGAGTGTATAATGCCAACACGTGGCACCCCTGTCTAGGTCAGTTTGGCTATTTTTCAACACCAGGTACACATTCGAATTCCTCCCCCTTCTCTGCTTAAAGTATCTTAGTTTCAGATCTACAAATCCTTGTAATTTCAGTTCATATATGCTTCATTGTTTATCTCTTATCATAGTTCATCATTACATTTGATTGTGCATATCTTACCGTCATTTACAAGAGGATTAGAAACCCTAAGAGATAATCATTGGCTCTCTCTTTCTCACAAGAAGCTGCTAAAGTGAGCTATCTCCCTAGGCTCTTTCGTATTCCCAATGTGTTGACAAAAGTGGGATTAGGTCCTAGTCACCCAATCTTGGTTTTTCCCCTCCACATGGCCAAAAAGTGAAAGTGTTTTCCTTGTTTTTTTAGAATTTTTCCCAATTGACCTAAAAATTTGAAGCACTTAAAGATAAAACCTTTAAAAAAGTCAATAATATGAAATGTAGTGTTCAAAGTCTAGTTTCTAAATTTGTGATTTATTTTAACACCTAGATGACACAAATTGAGTTTCAATAGGCATTTATAAAATCCACTATTTAAAAGTCACTTTTTCACAACCATACCGCCCGTGTATGACAACCATAATTTGACCTAAATGAAAGTATTTTTTTAATGCTTTTGGGAAATATTTTAACGCACTCAAGATTGTTCAAGATATTGTTTTGTAATTTTTTTTTGAATTAATTTTTTACTAGGCATAATTGCTATTTAAAAACTCCTTGTGTACGACAAGCATAAGTTGACCTAAACTTTTTATTTTTTAATTTTTATTCTCAAAGTGAAAAGAATTATCTATAGTTTGTTGCCATATAATTTTTTTTTCATAAAATATTAAAAAATAAGAAAACTTGTTATTTCAAGTTTATGGACATGTTTCATTTGAAATTATTTCAAAAATAGAAAAATTAATCCAATTAAAAAAATTACATATTTAAAATCAACAGTCTCATTTATAATGGGTTTTAATTTCATTGAAAAATTATGCAAAAATCGTCTTTAGATATATGTCCAAAGTCACTTTTTTCTATGGACACTAACATGGCCTTTGAATTGTAGGTCAAACTAGGTCCAAAGCTAAGGGTCGGTTCCCCATTTTTTTTCAAAGAAAAGACTAGCCCAAAAATTTGAATTTTATGAAACAAGATCCCATTTAGTAAATAGGATTCCAATCTGTAGTTGGGATCCCATTTGCTTTAAAAAAAATGGTCTAAAACCAAAAGAGTGTTAGGATTCCCAAAGATTCTGCGAGGGGGGGTGAATCAGTATCTAACCGGTTAACAAAATTTTTGAATTTATTAAGTAATTTGCATTCCAAAACAATGTACCGGTAAACAAGAATTAATGTAGTAAATATGAACAGTAAAGACAACATAGAAAGCACACCGCAACACAAGATTTTTGGTGAGGAAACCCAGTGTGGGAAAAACCTCGATGGGATTTGTGACCCATAATATTCACTCACTGGCCAACAAATGGATATTGCTTACAATGATGAGCCTGCACATGTAGGAAGGCCAACTACCTAGAGCTCACTGCTCAAATACAAAAGGAAGTCTCACTGACTTACAAGAATGGATTATGAGAATCCAATATAATGTACTGCTACAAAAAGCATCTACTATGCTAGGTTCAGTACTGGTTTAAGCTCATACAATAACCATAAACCTTTCTACAAAACCTGCCTTGATATTCTTGTAAGGAAGTTAAGTAGCGGAAACAACTTCCTACACTAACCTTGAGAGGAGGGTAATGCAAAACTTTTTCAGATCGTTACAATAGTTACAGAAAATAGAAATAGATATAATAGCAATCATACCACAGCACAGTGATTTACGTGGGGAAAACCCTTTCGGGAGAAAAACCCCACCCTCCAAAAGCAGCTCAATATTTTATTCAGCAATCAAAAACAGATTACAACATACTTGCAGAGCAAGCTCTTCACAGGAGTAGCACTAAACAGAGATTCAGAGGCAACTCAATAGCCATAGGACTCTTACACACAACCTCTATCTCACACACCTCATAAATAGGAGATACAATACAAGAAACCATCAAACGGTATTACAAAACCATGGGCTAAAACCACCCAATAAGGTGTAGCTGACCTTATCTCCCTTCTATGACATGTTAAAGCACATATCAACATGTGTCACTCCCTTTTACAGCTCATTTATGTATCCGATACAAATTATTTTTTCCTATTTCAGGAGTACAAACTTCCGGAGGCCATAACTTGAGAACCGGGTGTCCGATTGACGAACCGTTTGAAGTGCCGGAAAGCTTGCGAAGTTCTCTATCACCTCATAACCTACTTTGCCAGTTACGGCCACTTTTCAGGGCGTTTCGGA
The DNA here is from genome assembly GCF_030272615.1 of Cryptomeria japonica. Classification (NCBI taxonomy): domain Eukaryota; kingdom Viridiplantae; phylum Streptophyta; class Pinopsida; order Cupressales; family Cupressaceae; genus Cryptomeria; species Cryptomeria japonica. Next base: position 91,738,332 of record NC_081412.1, read on the forward strand.
GCCTCTAAAGTTCCCAAAATTAAGTTTAAATATTTTATTGCACCCCTCCAAGACGAAAACATTATTATCTTCAAAACTAGCTGTGACCTTGCGACACAACTTTATCGGAATGCTTATCTAACCAACCAGAAGCTTTAGGGAGAGTTTCGCACCATTTCGTGCTCAAATGAAAACTTACTATAAATAGTAACCTCGCATAAATGCAAGGTTGAGACACCATTTTTCCCAACAATTCTCTCTACATATCCATCATATCATATATCCTCTCTTATATATGTCTCACAAATGATCTACAAGATCTCATACTTATATATGAGTCTTATTACAATATGCCATGTCAGCTTACAAAAGATATTACAATTAAATACAATATACAATAATCAAAATCTTGTTGGCTAGGATGTCAGTAAACATTATTGTCGCTGCCGGTGTAGAGTCTATCGGTGTCGGTGCCTATCGGTGCCATAAGATTGCAAGGTTGTCATCAATGACAACACCTTCAATCACCTACAATTATCATTGAAGTGTGCAATTCCAACAATCTCCCCCTTTGGCATTGATGGCAACACTCATGAGAAAAATTCAAAATTGTATCCAAAAATTGAAGTCCAAAAATCTTACCAAAACTATGTACTCCCCCTGAGCAGATGATCTCTTCTGAAAGTCATTGGATTTTTCTCTTCTCTACTACTCCCCCTTTGACATCAATGACAAAGGTTGTCAAAAAGTCAATGAGTGCAGTGCTCAGCTGGTACCTTGTAACTAGTTGGTTACAATTTGGAATAGGTTTGCTAATACCAAAGTCAGGCTTTGAGTGAACTTGTTGTTGTCCTTTAATGCTGCCTCTGTTCTCTGAATAGTACTGGTGAGGTGATGCATTTTCTCTTTAGGTGTCTTCTATCCGAGAATAAGTGCCTCTGAGATCTCTTTCCTCAAAGAGATGAGGTTATCCAATTTAGGACTGAGTCTACATTTAAGTTCTTTTGCCTTGCCTTTTAGTCTTTCCTTCTCTTTCTCCAATTTTTCAAGTTTCTTCTCAAATCCAGCTATCTCCTATTCTATAACTGATATTGGTTCAGATAAACCAATGATATTGTTAGGTATATCATCAATTTCTTTTTGCACTTTTCTGATTTCCTTATCAATATCCACTGTTAGAAGATTAGTCTTGCAGGTGTCTCTATACAGTTCCCTAAATTCCATTATGGTTGTACTGAGTGCCAGTAAAAGAGTGTAAATGTGTTTCGTGCACTTATTTATTGTCTCTTCAAAGAATTTCTATTTTTCCTTATCCATTTTCTCCTTAAATGTCTCTTTATTTATTTGGTCCACAGTCAGTATATTGTTGGTTATGTACTTAGACAATGTGTCTAACTAACTCAAAGAATCTTTATTATCTACAATACACTTGGGTGCAATCAATTTAAGAATAGGAATGGTATCATCTATAGCCTTATATGCCAATACATTACAATCTGTAATTTTCTTAATAGAATCCAAAAGCACTTCAGTCACATTTGTGGGTCTGAATTCAGTCATGGAAGTACCAAATGACTATCCAAATACCTTAACAATCTCCATGTTGTCAGTGGTATTAACAAGTTTGCTTGTCTTGACCTCTGGTAGATCAGTTTGTGTTTTCATTTCAACTAGCAAAGGTTTAGGCTTCTCAGCATTCTCCGATGGCACTGTCTTTGTATGAACCTGTTTCTCATCTTGTGTCTTGGTCTATTTCACTGTGCTCTCTTCTGCCGATTTTTTTGATTTTTCTTTAGTGTTATCAGCTGGTTTTTTTTATGGTTTTTCAGTTGTATCCACTGTCGATTTCTTTATCTGTACCTCTACACTGTCCACTACTGGTGACTTGGTTGGTTTCACTGTATTCTCTGCAGTCGGTTTCTCTATCTCTATCGGTTTTTTAATGTTTGCATCAACAGTACTGTCAGTAACCATTTCACTAACCCCAATCTCAATGTTATTAGTTGGTGTTTCAACTTCAACATTTTCCAACTTGTGTTCCAACATTGTCAATCGGTTTCTCAGTAGCAATATCTTTATTATTTTCCTCATTACTTTATTTATCAACTACAATATTGACCTCCTGAGTGTCTATGTTCATTGGGTACAAAATTTCAGACTCAAGATTTTTATCCTCATGTGGAGTCTCCACATTCTCAGTAGTCGTTGTGTTGTCAGTTAGTACCAGTGGAGTAACTAAAGGTGGTGGAAGGTTATCAGTCACTTTTATATTAGGTAGTCTACCTACCTTGCCTTTTCCTTTGTTCTTATCCTTTTGGTATACCTTGAATGTTTTTGGTCTTTTTAGTTCTTCTTGTTTTCCTTTCTCCATAATTAAGATGTCCCATTTATCTGATGTCTCTTCTGAGATCTCATTTACTCTGCCAACCATTAGACTTACATGCTGGTGTCCACTAGAAAAGATTGCTCTGTTAGCTTCACTGATCAACTCATCTATTTCTTCAACTAATTTCACAGGGTGAACAACTAGCAATTTCTCAATCTTTATTTTCTTGTCTAGCTCCATAATGGCTAACCTTTTAGCATCTAGTCGCCTATACAAATCACTAGGCAAATCATCTACAACCTCTATCAAAAATTTCTTATAAATATCAAGGTATAAGATGTTACTATTTTCTATGCTTTCTTTCTCCTCATTTGTAAAAGTATCATATAATTTACTTACATTTGATAAGTTACCATCATTTGTTATCTCATTTAACAAGTTGTCAAGTGGAGGAATAACCTATTTTTCCTTTTTCTTTCTCAGTGTAAGCTTCTTAGTTGGTGGCCTCACTTCCTGTTATTTCTTTCTTGCCTTCTTGGGTGTAGGAGAGGGTGCCGTTGAAGGTTTTCTCTTCCTATCTACTCTTTTAAATTCTACAGGGATTTCACTTTTTGATGAAGTTCCAACCGGTGAGAGATGAGCTTCCAGTTGTAAACCTTCCAAGTCACTTTCCTTGATACCAGTGATATTCATTATGTTTTCCTTTATCTCTTTCACCTGTTTGGTTGCACTCCTGATATATTTCTCCCTTTTCTTCCTTTGTTTAAGTGTTTGAACACCACTTTCTATTGTCTCAACATTACCAAACACTTTTTCTTTCGGTTCTCTAGGGTCTTCAAGTAGGGCTTTGGCATATGTTTCAATTATGTTTACATCACCTCATATCCCATCTTTGTCACCCAAATAGTTCTAGGAAGAACTGTCTCCATCCAAATTTCATCCTTCTTAATCACAAAACAAATTTCTTTCTCATACTTGTCGACAATACTTTGAGGTAACCTTTCCCTAGTCTTCATTTTTGCTTTAAATGCTTGGAAATACTTTGTTATTTTGTTTTCCTTGTCTGTCCCCATATTAGTGAAGATATCTAATAGTTGCTTCCCTACCAGTATATCATAACCAAAGTCTTTCTTGCCTATACCAGGAACCTCTTTTGTAAGATATACCATTAAGCATACAAGAATATTGCCAAATCTAAAAGTAGCTTTCTTATCTCTTTTAATTTTTTTGTAGATTTTCAATCAATTCATCTTTCAACCACTCACATACATCTATCTTGGCATCATTGTTAACCATATCATATGCACTTTTGATACATAGAATGGAAACCGAGTTCAGTTGGTTAGCTTTTGTGGTTTTGTATCCTAATATCATGCTAATGAATCTAACATTTTCATCTTTTACATCATTAAATCTTAGGGATTTGTTGTCATAGGTTGCACCAGTTAAAGTCATCACAGTGTTGTTTGAAAATTTCTTTGTTTTATTTGACTTGCTACCGGTGGAGGGTAAGCCAGTCACAACCCTAACTGCTTCTCTAGTGATTTTATGAATAGAGTCAAGCCAAAAGAATTCTCCATGAACTCTACTGAGTATAATCCTTACAACTTCCTTAGGAAATTCTGGAATGTCAAGGATTTCCACAAAACCTAGGGTCTCTATAACCTTATGCTCAGGTTTTACAGTTCCATTCTCATCACAGATAACATTCTTATACATTTTCATGATTTCTTCATAATCTAATTCCTCAATATGGCAATGTATGTAAATTCTAGGGTCTTCTGCATATGCAACTCCTTTAGGGATTTTTGAAAAAGCACCTAGGGTATCATCTTCTTTTGCTACTTCAGATATAATCTTGAATACGGGCCTAGGACATTTAACCACTTCTATAACAGTAGGGTTTGCAATGAATTCAGGAGCAGAGGAGGAAGCCATTGATAAATACCTTAACCTGCCTGATCGGTTTGGATGCTTGAAAGATCTTTCTTCACTTCTCTCTAAGGATGCCTTCGCTTGGGTTTTTCACGCTCTTTGATAGTTTGAACACTCGGTGAATGAAAAAGAGGGAAAAACACTGATTTATAATGTCTTTTCCTTCAACAACCACAATAAATGACTGGCAGTTAAGTGAAACTTAATACATCTATTGGTAAAGAAGAAGTTAATCTTCTCACCATCAACCAAGGGTAAACTTGCATGATTTTTAACTTGTTTCCATACCCCCAAAAGGTTCTTTTTTAGTTGGATGAAGAATCTCCTACCGTGGAGTGATACTCTGTTCTACCGGTGAAGGAATAGTCTCACCAACATTCTGATCTCTCTTTCTAATCCATTGTCTTGAAAATTATTGCTTTACCTCATCTACCTTCTCTTTGCCTTTCAAATTGGGTCCTCTGTTATTTACCAGTGATGCCTTGCTTCTACAAAATTTTGCAATATATCCAATCTTGTTACAAGCATAACAAGTCACATTGTTCTTCTAAATAGCCTTTCCATATCCTATGTCGGTATGTGTCCTGCATTGATTAGATAAGTGTCCAAATCTTCCACAAACATAACATCTTACATTCATTCTACAATTTTCTAAATTGTGACCAATTTTGTTGCATTTGGAACATTGACCGGTGGGTGCATTAATGTTCTGATAGATTCTAGATCTACACTGATTTTCTCTATGGCCATACTTGTTACAGTTAAAACATTTCCCATTAAATTTGTAAGCATTAGGTTGCCTTATCGGTTTGTTGTGATCATGATTATTTGAATTTTTGGAGCTTTCACCAACTTCAAAGCCAAGTCCATTAGTATCTCCATTAGGTTTCTAATTTTTCAGCATGTTATCAAGTTCTTCTGAACTTTTCTTGAATTTCTCTTTGTGTTGATTTGGAGTAGCCAACTCATTTTCCAAAATTCCCTTCTATCTCATAAGTTCAGTTTTATCATGTTCCATATGAATCATATCTATCTTCAACATATCATTTTCATGACTGAGTCTTAGATTTTCATTTCTAGCATCATTGAGTCTCCTAGTCAATTCATCTTCATTCTTCTTTTTGTCTTCAATGTCTTTACAAAACCTCATAGTCATATCTTGCATCTCATTCCTCATAGCATTGTTTTCTTGCCTCAATTTGTTCACAAGATCATTTAGAGTTTCCTTTTCATCATCATCAATCTGCATCTTCTCATGAAGTTCTCTTCTTTTGTTTCTAGAAATAGCGAGATTCTCCTGAAGTCCTTGAATGAATTATTGTGCAGTCCTCAAGTCATCTTCAATTTTGATATTCTTCAATTTTTCTACATCATAATCTGCAAGAGTTGTTTCCAATTGCTTTCTCAAGTTTTCCATCTGTACCAGTGTCAAGATCTCCCTCAAGTTGTTAGAATTTTGAAAATATAGGACCAGGCTCTGATACCAATTATTAGGATCCCCAAGGATACTGAGAGGGGGGGGGGGTGAATCAGTATCTAACTGGTTAACAAATTTTTTGAATTTATTAAGTAATTTGCATTCCAAAACAATGTACCGGTAAACAAGAATTAATGCAGTAACTATGAATAGTAAAGACAACATAGAAAGCACACCATAAAACAAGATTTTTGGTGAGGAAATCCATTGTGGGAAAAACCTCAGTGGGTTTTATGACCCACAATATTCACTCACTGGCCAATGAATGGATATTACTTACAATGATGATCCTACACATGCAGGAAGGCCAACTACCTAGAGCTCACTGCTCAAATACAAAAGGAAGTCTCTCTGACTTACAAGAATGGATTATGAGAATCCAATATAATGTACTGCTACAAAAAGTATCTGCTATGCTAGGTTCAGTACGGGTTTAAGCTCATACAATAACCATAAACCTTTCTACAAAATCTGCCTTGATATTCTCTCTGCATATCCATCATATCATATATCCTCTCTCATATATGTCTCACAAATGATCTACAAGATATCATACTTATATATGAGTCTTATTACAATATGCCATGTTGGCTTACAAAAGATATTACAATTAAATATAATATACAATAATCAAAACCGTGTCGGCTAGGATGTTGGTAAACATTATTGTCACTGTCGGTGTAGAGTCTGTCGGTGTTGATGTCGGTGCCTACCGGTGCCATAAGATTGCAAGGTTTCCATCAATGATAACACCTTCAATCACCTACAATTATAATTGGAGTGTGCAATGCCAACAAAAAGATCCCAATTAGGATACAATATCCTATTTCTTTTTTTACCCCTTTTTTAAAAATGACTGTTGTACTTTTTCTAGTAATTTCATGGAACATCATATATTCTCTTGTATGACTGACATCAACAATTTCTATAATTTTTTATTGATTCTTGTCATGTTCATGCTCTTTTCTTGCAATATTCTATCCAATTTTGGAAGGAGTCAATTACTGGGAGAACTTTGGAGTTGAACTTTGTACATGTGATGATCCATTTGAGGAGGATTAAAAAAAGATTTTTTATTTTCAATTTAATCAAGGATAATTTAAAATTTATTAACCATGGGATCTAAACATTGTCAAAAGAGGAAAGAAAGGAGGATCATGACCCCTAAGGAAATTCAAGCATATAGAAAGGAGGAAAAACAACAAAGAGATAGAAGAATGAGGATTCAAGAAATAAATAATATTGATGCATCTAGATCCATGACAATTGAAGAAAAAAATATTGAACACCCTATGGGGGATAGATGGATGTAGATGAAGCAAATATGGAGGAGGTGAATCTAGAAGATATTATGATTATAAAAAATAATCCTAGTACATCCTGAAATCTGGGTACATCTTCAAATCCACCTTTGAAAGATATGGAAAATGTAATTATAGATGATATTCGTATTGATGATTTATTATAAGTTGAAAATACCAAAATTGAGATTGATATTGTTTGTGACAAAATTGTAGAAAGAGATATTGAAAATCAAATCCCTTGTGTTGGTGAAAATGAAAATCCTTTTGTTGTTGAAAATGAAAATCCTTGTGTAAATGGTGAAAATGAAAATCCTTGTGTTGTTGAAGATGAAAATATTTTTTTGAAAATTGAAAGTAATGTTTTAGATAATCTTCTTGGTAATATTTCTTGGAGATAGAGAAGAACGTATGCCAATAGAATATACAAATAATTTTTTTATTAAAAAAAAATTATTTCAATGTCAACTAACGATGCAATTGATGAGAATGCAAAAATGAGAAAAGTAATAAAAAATTTAGGCATTTTTGTGAAAACAACAAAAAAAGATGAATCACTTAAATATTATGTCTATTGTTGCAAGTGTCATTGATTCTTTTGGAAAAAAGAGTTGATCTAAAGATAAGAATGCAACATGACAAACTATAACAACTGCTATAGTGAATAAAACAACTTTGAATAAAAAAATGTTAAGAAACATTAATGTAATTTTAAACATGCACCCTAAAACATTGGTAAGAACAATGAAGAGAAGAAAAAGTATTGAAAATGATCTAGTCAACCAATGTTGGATTTTTAGTGGTCAACTCCAAAGCTTTGGCATGAAATTGAATATAGAAATAAAATCTTTGGTTGAAAAGTATTGGCATGATAATTCAAGGGTATCATCTAATGCTAGAGATATTTAGGAACTAAGAGTGGGGTCAAAAATTCGTGATCCTCATCCAAGACACCTATTAGACACAACTCAAACTGAATTTTATAAAAAAAATTTAAATGATATAGTGTTACGGAAATTTTACCATACATGTCAAAGATCATTTGAAAAATGTAAACCTTGGTATGTGAAAATTAATAAGCAACCAATATCTTGTTGTTGTAAAATTCATGTGCAATTTTATTATTATTATGATCTTTTTCGATATATATGTTGTACTTTACATGCTAAAATGCTTATTCAAGAATATTGTATTAAAATATCACATGAAATAGTCAAGGAGTTTATAGCATATTTATTTTGTGAAAGATATAATGGGAAATTACTTTATTTAAGTTCATGTATTTATGGACAATGTACTAGTTGTGGTAATTTTCATTATTAGGAGATGTAATGGTGGGAAAATGATGAGTGATGGATCAAGAGGAAAACTACTCTTTCCCTCAAAGAGAGATGAGAGTTTCACAATTGATTATCCTTCAAGCACTTTTCACCATTACATTAGGAAGAAGGGGATGAGATAATTCAATAGATTCAATCTCCACACAAAGAAGATAGATTGAATTCTGAATGAATTGAGAATGTTAGGATGATCCCCTTTTTCCTTGTTTGAAATGGAAAGGAATTTGATTGACTTATGTAGTGCAAAAGTGACAAAGAATCAATTATAACTTGAGATCAAAATATGGGATGAAGCTGTGCACCTGGATTTGGCAGTAAAATATCGAGAAAAATTCCCCCTGTGAATTTGACGAAAATTTGTCCAGACTGTGGCGGGAATGTACACGGTCCTCTGAAAAATCCGCAAAATGAAAAGGGTTTTTCAGCCTTTGCAAATGGAGCCTGAATCTGAAAGTATAGCTGCGCACCTGCAACCTACATACAGAAAATAGAGGAAAATGGGTTGGGATTGGGGGTTTGCCTTTAGGTCAAACCCCAGTTTTGGAATTAACCAAGTAATGAAAGAAAGTACTTGCAAGTAGATGTAAAAGACTGAATTGTAGATCACCTCAAGGAGGTTGTAGTAGGAATTTTGATAGAAGCACTTGTGTGGAATTATATGTTGAAATCAATCTCCTCTTCAATGGTTGAATTATTGACTTGAATGCAACACCTAGCCTTGAAGGGAGATTTGAGAATGCTCGAATGCTCGAATGCTCTTGAATGCTTGATTGCTTATGCATACTCCAATCTTAGCTAGCTTCAAAATATCAACCTTTTGAAAATGAGAGAGTGAATGCCCCCTTAAATACATTGTGGTGGATTTGAATTTTGTCATGGGCTGACATCGGGGGGTTTCCCGCCCAAGGCATAACCCACGAGGCATGCTCTAGGAAGGGTTCTGCCCTAAAATAGGGTGGGGATAGGGGCACCACACCCCTATCCTAGGAGGAAAAGGATGCCATACCCCTATCCAAGGGGGGACAGTGGTGCCACATCCCTATCCTACCCCTTTCTCCAAGGCAGAATGTAATTGAGGTGATGCAGAGGCCAAGAAAGAAGTTATTTTCTCAAGTCGAGCACTCTCTGGTCTCCGATCAGGCTAGAGGATTCAAGTTTGCATGCATGAGGACCCTAATGCAATCAAAAATTGCTAAGGTCACAATTTTATGACACTACATTTAGCCACCACTTTAGTAGGAGTATAAGCGTATGCTGATACTATCAGTAAAGTACAAGGAAACAAGATTGAAAGACTTTTACCACGTCAAGGAGGCAAGATGCGCCAAGATCCTAGTGGACTTAGGATCTTATGACTTTTATTGACAAAGTAAAAGGGAAGATCGAGAAGGGGAGAACCATGACTGCAAGTAGAAAATTTCCCTTCACTATGAGTCATGAAAGAAAGGATACAAAGATTACAAAGCAAAACAAAGTTTCACTAAGTAATTCTAAGTATCACAAGAAGGAAAATATGAGCAGAGTGTATGCCCCCAAGTTAAAGAGATCACACACACCTTATCAGGAGTGATTTCTTTAAGGTAGGATGCACCCAAAAGAGAGAAAAGAAAGGGAGCATGTTATCGCAAGGATTTAGCCCCCAATCGAGGTATAAATCCAAAGATAATGACCACAAAACATGAGGTAGTGTCACTTTCCTCGGGGTCAGTATGTTGTATGATAACTCATGTATATCATGTATGTATATTCATATAATAATCTTCATTCCCCAAAGAAGGACACTACCTTAGAAGAAAGGGAAGAGAGGATTTCTTTTGAGTCAACATGAAAGAGACCAAGAGAAGATCTCAATGCTTTGCATCATCCCCAAGTAGACATTAAGGGAACAATAGAAGAATGAGGATACATTGTTGGTATTATGGATGTGTTGCATTGGTTTTGTCACAACACTTATCCTTTTGGAGGTCTACATTGTTGATTCAGCACTATGGTAATATTGGTTTACTGTTGAACTGACACATTGTGTTCACCGGCAAGGTCAGTGACTTATGCACAGTCACTAGTATATGCTCACTAATAGGTTATATGGTTTACTGATACTGATGATAACTTGCTGTCATCTGGAGATCACTTGATTATGTCAAAGACACGGTTTGGATACTTGGTTTTGGTGTTTTGGTTATTGGTCTAATCGGGTTGACATATTTGTTGTTACTGGTATATTGGTCTAGGTTATGGACCGATATACATTATCTACTCTAGATCAGCACGACACGTTATGGAGATGATCTATTGATTGGATATTGTTGTAATTGTATTGAGCTGACATGTTGTATCACATCAAGACTTATTTGTAATTGATTTAATTGTAATATTCTTAGTGAGTGGACCTACACATTTGCTCTTAGGTTTTTTATAAATGTAAGATCTGATTTGTGAGATGAAGTGTGGAATTGTGGTATGATCATGGTATGTCTGAATATTGAAGATCATATGAGAAGATCATAGAGAGAATCAAGAAGACATAATTTGAAGGTTAAAGGAAGGTTTGAAGGTGTTTATCAGGGCTTAAACCGATACTAAATCTAGCATTGCAGATGCACTTTGAGGCAATACATTATTCTAGGATTTAACCATCCTATTGTAGTCATTGTGACTCCCATTTGAGCAGTGTGCTCTAGGTGGTTGGCCTCTCTGCATGTGCAGACCCCATTTGTATACACATACTATCTAGAGTAGTATCATCTAATTGTGGGTAAGGTTTCCCACCATGGACATAAAAAATATCTGTGTTATGTGTTGTGGATGTTGTTTCTCTTTCTATTTCATACATTAAGTTTCACCAGTATTGATATTAACTGCTAATCTGTTAAACCGACATTAAGTTTGGCTTACTGGTATTAAGTATTAAGTTGGATTAAGTTATAATTGGGTTGAAATTTATTGACAACTGATTCACCCCCCCCCCCTCTCAGTTGTCCTTCCAGTTCCTAACAATTGGTATCAGAGCCAAGTCCTCTTTTTGTAGAAGCCTAATAGCTTGACGAGATCCTATGGCAACAAACATTTTTAGGAAGGACAATCCTAAACTTGATGGAACTAACTATGGTATATTGAAGATAAGAATGGAGACACATCTGAATTGCATTGGAAGAGACATATGGGAAGTTACAAAGAATGGCTATGTTGGTCCTACTCCGAATCAACCTAATCCACCAACTTTGGGTAAGGATCAGGAGAATGATTGCAAAGCAAGAGAAGCACTTATGAATACATTATCAGATCAGCAAATTATGGGATTATCAGACCAATCTACTACTAAAGATATTTGGGATAAATTGGAAACATTGAATGAAGGAGATACTACTGTCAAAATTGTAAAATTGGAATGTTACGGGGTTAGGTATGAAAATTTGAAAATGAAAGAATATGAAAGAATTTATGCTTTTATGGAAAGAGTTAATGAAATTGTTTTAGGAATACAATGTTGTGGAGGATCCTTAAGTGAAGATGAATTTGTTTCTAAATCTTTAAGAGATTTTCCACCAACTTACAAAATGAAAGTAACTGCTACTAATGAGTTGAGAATAATGCCTAATACATCAGTATCTAGAGATACCCTGGTTGGAAAACTTTCAGCATTTGAGCTTGAGGAATTTGGTCCTGATGCTACAGTTAAGGAAGATTTAGCCTTCTGAGCATCATCATCTACAACAACATCATCATCATCTGACAAATCTGATTGGAAAGTACTTTATGCAAAAGAACTTGAAATATTAGGAGGGAAAATGAAGAACTGGAAGAACTTGAAGCACTATTTGCAAGGAAGATGCCTAAAGTTCCAATTGGAAGTAAGTATGAAGGTAAAGCACTGTTTAAATGTTTTAATTGCATTAAAGTTGGTCACATAGAATCTAGATGTCCTGATAGACATGCAAGATTCAGAGAGGAAGCTAAAAGAACATATAATCCTAACCTTGAATATTAGAGATACAGATTTAAGAAGAACATAGATAAATCATGTTACTATGCTGATGAAGGAGTTACAGATGATTTTGATGAAGAACCAATAGACAATGGATGGGCATTTGTTGCAATAAAAGAAGATCAACCGACACCTACTGTCCCACTGGTAGAACAGGCCCTGGTAGCTAAAATTGAAGAAAAAGATGAATGGATCATTGATAGTGGATGTTCATATTATATGACTGGTGATAAAAGTAAATTCTTATCTTTTTCAAGAATATAATGGAGGTCTAGTAAGATTTGGCAATGATAAAGCTTGTTTAATCAAAGGAAAAGACACTATATCTTTGGATGGTAAGCATAATATTGACAATGTTTATTATGTTGAAGGTTTGAAGCATAATATTTTGAGTGTTGGTCAATTAGTTGAAAAGGGATTTCACTTACAATTCAAGAATGGAAAATGCAAAATCATGAACAGAATTGGATTGGATATTGCAACCGGTAATCAAACTAAAGGTAATATCTTTCATTTGAATAATAGTGATAAGACATGTTTGATTGCACATATTGATGAAAGTTGGTTATGGCATAAGAGACTTTGCCATGTAAATTTTGATTGCATTGTAAAGATCAGTTCAACTAAGATAGTAAGGGATTTACCTAAGATTGTGAAACCTCATAATCCAGTATGTAAGGAATGTCAAATGGGAAAGCAAGTTAGAACAACCTTTAAGAGTATTTATGAGAAATCCAATAATGTTCTTGATTTAATTCATACCGACTTGTGTGGTCTGGCAAGAACAAGAAGTCTATAGGGAGATAGACATTTTATGCTAATTATTGATGATTATTCTAGAATGTGTTGGGTTACTTTTCTCAGGGAGAAATTAGAAGATTTTGGAAAATTCAAGTTATACAAGGCAATGGAAGAGAATGAAACTTGTAAGAAAATCAAATGTTTGAGATCTGATCAAGGAGGAGAATTTACATCTAGGAAATTTAATACATTATGTTAAGTGAATGGAATCAAAAGACAACTATCAGCACCCTAGACACTTCAACAAAATAGAACTGTGGAAAGGAAGAACAAAACTATTCTGGAAGCAGTTAGAAGCATGATATTGGAAGCAAATCTACCTCATGTGTACTGGAGAGAAGCAATGAATACAATGCTTTACACTTTCAACAAAGTTCACATCAAAGGTGAAACCGGTAAGACCCCTTATGAACTATGGTTTGGTAATACTCCTACTCTTAAATACTTTAGAATATTTGGAAGAAAATGCTATATTAGGAGAGACGAGTATGTTGGTAAATTTGATCCTAGAAGTGATGAAGGAATATTTCTTGGTTATTCATCTAAGAGCAAGGCATATAGATGTTTTAATAAAAGATTGCAGAAGATCATTGAAAGTGCTAATGTGAAGATAGATGAACACTTTAGAGGAAATTCAAGGTCTGTAGATTTGAACTAGCAATTGAGATGATCATAAATGAACCAATATAGATTACACTGGTACAGAATGTGGATCCAGTCACACCGGCATCATCAGAGAATTCTACAAAGAATGAAGAACAACAACATGTGAATAAACCCAGGTATGTAAGACTGAATGACTTAGAAAATCAAATAATTGGGAATAACTATCAAGGTGTTATGACAAGAGGAAGACTGACAAATGAAGAGGTATGCTTAATTTCTCAAATTGAACCAACATCTGTTATTGAAGCATGTCAGATGAACATTGGATAAAAGCAATGGAAGATGAATTAGAACAAATTGAAAAGAACAATACATGTACATTAGTTCCCCAGCCTAAAGACAAAAATGTAATTGGAACTAAATGGGTATTTATAAATAAAATTAATGAAGATGGTTAGGTAATCAGGAATGAAGCAAGATTAGTTTGTAAAGGATATTCACAGAAAGAGGGAATTGACTATAATGAAACCTTTGCATCGATAGCTAGAATTGAGGTAGTTAGATTATTTCTTGCATTTATAGCTCATAAGAACTATAAAGTATATCAGATGGATGTAAAATGAGCATTTCTGAATGGTTATCTTGAAGAGGAAGTTTACATTGAACATCCTAATGGATTTTCATTGAAAAATGTTAAAGATATGGTTTGTAGATTAAGGAAAGATTTGTATGGATTGAAGCAAGCTCCTAGAGCCTGGTATGCTAGATTGGACAAATATCTTTTGAAGCTTGGTTACACTAAAGGTAATGCTGACAACAACTTATATTACAAAGTGACTAATGATGACATCTTGGTTATTGAAGTATTTGTTGATGATATCATTTTTGGAGGAGAAGATGGATTGTGTAAGGACTATGCTAACAAGATGCAGGAAGAATGTGAAATGTCTATTATTGGGGAGATAAAATTCTTTTTAGGATTGTAGATTTCACAAACTAATAAAGGTATATTCATATGTCAAACAAAATACTTGAAGGAACTACTAAAGAAATTTGGTATGGAAAACTCTAAACCGGTAAGTGCTCCTATGACTACAACTGATAAATTGACATTGAAGGATGATTCAACTCCTGTTAATCCAACAAGATACAAATCTATGATTGGAGGTTTACTGTATTTGACACAAACCAGACCTGATATAATGAATGTAGTATGTATTGTTTCAATATTTTAGAGTAATCCTAAAGAAAATCATGAATCAATAGTAAAAAGGATTTTTTGGTATCTACAAGGCACAACAAATCTTGGTTTATGGTATCCTAAAGATGAAAATTTTAATTTATGTGCATAAACTGATGCAAATTGGGCAGGAGATGTAGATGACAAAAAGAGTACCACTAGCGGTGCATTCTTTCTTAGTAGTAGATTGATCTCATGGATAAGCAAGAAGCAGAGTTGTACATCATTATCAACAATAGAATCAAAATATGTTGCAGCAACAACTAATTGTACTCAGGTATTATGGATTAAGCAAATGTTGAAGGACATAAAGGTAAAATGCAAAGAACCAATAATCATTTATTATAATTCAATAGCAATTGATATATCAAAGAATCTGGTATTTCACTCTAAGACTAAGCATGTTTCTATCAAATATAATTTTCTAAAAGAGAATGTTGAAGCAAAAGAAGTAAGATTGGTTTATGTGAATACTAAAGAGCAGATTGCAGATAACTTTACAAAGCCTTTTCCTAAGGAAACCTTTGAATATCTCAGAGAGAAACTTGGGGTAATACCCTCACCAATAGAGACTTAGATGATTGAAGATTGGCATCAAACTGGTAGAACTCATAGAGAAATCTTTTTCCAACTTTGATGGAGGAGAGCTACTTCTTAGGGGGAGTAGTTGGTTGTATATTCTTGTATTTCTTCTTAACTTCTTTGGTATTTGATGTCAAAGGGGGAGAGATATCTATGGAAAAACATTATTCTTTGGGGGAGAGATATATACCCTTTGTATTTTGGTTTTGATTTCTGGTATTGACCTACTCTAGAGATTGTTGGTTTTTAGTTTTTGGCATTTTGTTTTGGCACTTAGATGTTTTTCCATCTAGTGTTGCCATCAATGCCAAAGGGGGAGATTGTTTCTATTATGGATGTGTTGCATTGGTTTTGTCATTGATGTCAACACTTATCCTTCTTGAGATCTACATTGTTGATTTGGCACTATGGTAATATTGGTTTACTGTTGAACTGACACATTGTGTTCACCGGCAAGGTCAATGACTTATGCATAGTCATTGGTATATGCTCACCGACATGTTATATGGTTCACCAACACTAATGATGACTTGTTATAATTTGGAGATCACTTGATTATGTCAAAGACATGGTTTGGATACTTGGTTTTGGTGTTTTGGTTATTGGTCTAATCGGGTTGACATATTTGCTATTACCGGTAGATTGGTGTAGGTTATGGACTGGTATACGTTATCTACTCTAGATCAACATGACATGTTATGGAGATGATCTATTGATTGGATATTGTTGTAATTGTATTGAGCTGACATGTTGTATCACATCAAGACTTATTTGTAATTGATTTAATTATAATATTCTTTGTGAGATGACCTACACATTTGGTCTTAGGTTTTGTATAAATGTAAGATCTCATTTGTGAGATGAAGTGTGGAATTATAGTATGATCATGGTATTTGTGAATATTGAAGATCATATGAGCAGATGATAGAGTGAATCAAGAAGACATCATTTGAAGGTTAAAGGAAGTTTTGAAGGTGTTTATCAGAGCTTAAACTAGTACTGAATCTAGCATTGTAGATGCACTTTGAGGTAGTACATTATTCTTGGATTTAACCATCCTATTGTAGTCATTGTGACTACCATTTGAGCAGTGTTCTCTAGGTGGTTGGCATCTTTGCATGTGCAAACCCCATTTGTATACACATACTATCTAGAGTAGTATCATTTGATTGTGGGTAAGTTTTCCCACCATGGTTTTTCCCCTTACAAGATTTCCACGTCAAAAATATTTGTGTTGTGTTGTGGATGTTGTTTCTCTTTCTATTTCATACATTAAGTTTCACCGGTATTGATATTAACTAATAATCTATTAAACCAATATTAAGTTTGTTTTATAGGTATTAAGTATTAAGTTGGATTAAGTTATAATTGGGTTGAGATTCATTGGCAATTGAATCACCCCCCCCCTCTCAGTTGTGCTTCTGGTTCCTAACATACACATAGAAGAATAGTCACAAAAGAGAAATAAAGGAGAGAAAGAGTAGCAGTGCTAATATTGCTAATCTAGCATGACATCCACCTCTCAATCTTGCTTATCACTATTTTGGGAAGGCGAGCAACATGCCAGAGGAACGATATCGCGTACAGCAGATGGAGCTATCACAAGATCCAAAAAAAGACTATGCTCATGTTGTAAGTCACTTTGTTCAATTCTAGGAGCTAGGATTAGGGTTTGTGAAAACTCATCCGATAAATGTTTGTCCACATCACCATACTCATACTCACTATTAGAAGCATTAGGAGTTGTATTGCCATTATGAATAACATTTTGACCCATTTCTTCATCATATTTTAAAGAAAGAGGAGCAAGAACACGAATAGGAGTAAAACCATCATATGTTTTATGCAACTTATGATTTAGAGATGTAGGTTGAACATCTTTCTTAGGAGAAAAGGGAATCATGTCAACTATCAAAGTCTGAGGAGACTGAGTATTGTGAGGGATAGCTTCACGAGCTCGAACAAAGCATCATCGTCAGCATTCTCTCACACAAAGATTATGTCGAGTCTTAGTGGAAGGATGAGAAGAAGGATGATCACTTGAAAAAGTAGGAACATTTCTCTCCTTGATAGTTGAAGTTTTAGGTTGAGGTATTTTTGGTTGAACAATAGGAGAAGCAAACCTCTTCTCTCAATAAGAGGAAGGAGGTGGAATTGCGCCATAGAAAGGAGGAATATTAGGTGTAGGAAGGAGATCAAGTCCATCATGAGGAGAGGTATAGGTCTAACCTTATGAGGAATTTTTTTTTTCTCCTTAAGAGAAGGTAAAGTCACATCCATAGGAGTAGGTGGACAATTTTCCTTAAGAGGGAGATGAGTTCTATCCGAGAGGGGAAGAACCTCATCTTGAAGAATAATACGAATGTCAAGTGTTGGTGATCTAGGTTGACTTAAGGATAATATCATATCTTTCTTCCATTTTTGATAAGATTGAAAAAGAGCATCACTCCTTGATGGAAGAGATTGAAATTGTTTAGGCCAAAAGAGATCAATAGGAACACCGGGGCTTCTTTCAGCTGGATGAATTAAGCTATGGTTCATGATTATGATTTCTCCATTGTGAGGAAATTTCAAACACTTGTGGATTGGAGAAGAAACAGCCTTCATGGAAGATAACCAAGGATAGCCCAACTTCACATGGAATTGCTCAGAAGAAAGTATGATAACAAAGTCAACATCCAAGGATTTAGTATGAACTTCAATAGGAAGGGTGATAGAGCCAATGGTAGGAAAAGAGATGCCATTAAATAATTTCACAACCACATTATAAACATCATATAGTGGTTTATGAAATTGAAAAGTGAAAAGATACTCTTCAGTTATGAAATTAACCATGCAAGAGGGATCAATCAGGGCACCACGGCAAGGGATATCCTTAACCTTTGCCACTATGTATAAAGGGCCATCAGGTGCTCTAATGGTCTTACTAAATTCAAATGTAATACAAGGATCTTTAGGCATATCTTGTGTTTCTACCATATTAACCAAGTTTGGAGCTGCAGAGGTGAATTATTCAGAAGTGAGAGAATTAGGCACAATCTCAATGACGTTAGAGGTATGTGATGGCAAGGGATCAGTGAAAATCTTAAGATTTTGATTAGGAGTAGCAACTAATTTATTCCCTTTATCACTCACACTTGCCACAGATATAGTATTATTATCAATCAAGTCTTGAACCTTATTTTTCAATGCAAAAAATTTCTCAGTATCATGACCAGGTTGACGATGAAATTGGCAAAAGGAATTGTTATCAAAATAAGGAGATGCAAGTTTGGACGGATCAATTTGTTTTATAGGAGGAAGTTTTATAAAATTTCTATGCAACAACTGAGACATAATACTATGCAAAGATTCATTCAAGGGAGTGAATTGTCTTTCTCTTCGAAAAAATTTAGAAATAGAAGGCACACCTGTTGTAGCATTCACATGGTTGTTGTTGATTGAATCATTGAACTTGATGAAGATTTTTGTTGGTTTGAACTTCACAAATGGTTGTTGAACACTCTCCCCCTTATCACTCAGAGCCATATGACTATATTGCTCCATTTGACTCACAACAAGTTGATAATTATGGAGTGTTGCACACAACTGTGGAAATGAAGTAAAATCAGACAAAATAAGTTTTTCCCTGATATTATTTTGTAAATTAGAAATGAAAATTCTTTGAATATCATTGTTAGGCACATAAAAAGAAATTTGAGCACACAAATGCTTATATCTACCAATGAAATTAGTCACTTTTTCTTTAACACCTTGTTTGCAATTCATTAAATCAGTCAACATGATTTTAGGACCAATGTTGTTTTGAAATTGTTGGATGAAAGCATTTGATAACTATTAAAAGGAAGTGATAGAATAAGAAGGGAAAGATCAATACCATTGTAAGGCCTTATCTCTTAGTGTTCTTGTAAACAATTTTGCAAGCAATCGTTGATCATAAGCAAAATCAGTACACAAGGTTTGAAATGTTTTGACATGCATAAGAGGATCACCTTTTCCATTATATATTTCCAATTGAGGGATCTCCACATGTTTAGGTGGCACAACTTTAACAATATCAAGAGAAAGTGGGCTTGCAACATCAAACATGGGCACACTAAACTCGGATTGACTCATAGAAGCACTCTATTGTTGTAAGGAAGACATAGTTTGAGCAAGATTGTTAATTACCATCTCTGTAGAAGAATTGATGTTAGACATAAGTGATTGAGAAGGTGGTGTGATATTGTGGAAAGAAGGCATGGACTGAGAATAAGGTGGTGTGACATTATGATAAGTAGGCATGGGTGATGATTAGGTAGGAAAAGGGACACTTAAAGAAGGAATAAAGTTGTTGAAGGAATTGACCCCTTGTGTCACACTTATTGGTTGAGGAATAATAGGAATACTCATAGAAGACATAGGTATCTATGTAGGATGAAATGAAGTTGAGGGATTGCCCCCATGACCTGAGGTTGTAGGAATGACATTTTGAGTTGAAGTAGCCATGATGTTAGATGTGAAAGTAGGAATACTAGTCGTAGGATTAGTCAAAATAATAGAGGAATTGAATTGTGTTGAAGGTTGTGAGTAACCTAGGGTTTCAACACAACTCTTGACAGGAATGAAATTGGAATCAACAATATGTGCAATGCCATGCAATATATCAATTCCATTCTTATCACTTTAAAGCATGCATTTAAGACCTTCAATTAATGGAAGAGCTTCACTATTAGGGTACTCTTAGGACATCCATTGTTGAAAACTGTCAAAATGATTGTCCAATGTAGAAAGTTGATCTAAAGAAACCCTAGTTAAAGCTTCTTCTTCATCATGAGATTCATCAATAGGGTGAATAGGCACATGATTAGGATGAGAAGAATTAGCATGATCCTCATTAAAGAAGTCACCCAAATTAGGCTCCATCTCCTTGGTAATTAAACCTTGGGAAGCCTTAATTCTAATGCTTAGTCTAACGGGGATAGGATAGGTAGGACTAATAGTGGTAAAAATCATGCACTAGAGGGAAAATTTGAATTGTGAATTGTGAAACAAAGCTTACAAAATTGAGTAATGCAAAATTCAAGAAAATAATGATTACGCAATTTGAATTTTGTTGGAGGAAGGGAATGACACAATTTCCCAAAAGGAAAGGAAATTGGAATTTTAAAATTAGGGCCAAGGGAAGACCACTTAATTTTAAAATTAGAATTTTTAAAATCAGGGTAGACTATAATTAACCTCTTAATTTTAAAAAAATTCTTGAAAATTGAAATGTTAAAATTTAAAGGTATTTCCGAATCTAGAGGGATCAAAAATAGATAAAATCAACTAATCTTCCAGATTTAGGCTATTAAATATAGTCATAACAGTCTCCCAAAATTTTAGGAAAAAAGTTAAGGACCGTGGCAAGAACGCACATGGTTTGACCAACTTTTTTTGAAATTTTCAAGGATGGATATTATGATGATTTTAAAGCTAACCCCAAAAAATTGACGAATTTTACGATCTCTAGATGGGTGAAATGAAGGCACAAAGGTGAAAATAGGACCTTATTAGGGTTTTGAAGAAAAAGAAGAATTGAATTGTAATTTTGAAAAGGGTCAAACCTAATGGATAGGGACACCTTGGAAAATATTTATAAATTTGAATGTAACTAAAATTGATTTGAAATTCACACAAAATCCAATTAATTTTAAAAATTAGGGTTTGATGACCTAACCTCTTAATTTTGAAATTTGAATTTTGGGAAAAAGGGGGAAATTGAAAATTTGAATTGTAGGATTGAAGATAAATCTAAGAACAATCATAAATCTAAAAATTAAATGGAAATCCAATTTTTTGCACAATTTCAAGATGATTTTTGAAAATTACGGTTTTAACAAGTAACCTCTTAATTTTGTAAATTTTAATTGCAAATTGAGCAAGACAATGAGGAAATTGAATTTGACAAACAAAGTAATTTTCAGATCTAAGATAACCACGAGCAATTTTTACAAATCACAAGTTCAATTTTAAATTGAAAAACTAGGGTTTTGAATGATTTAGCCACTAATTTGCAAAAAGTTGAAACTTGTAAATGAAAAATATGCAATTTTGTTCAAAGGAAGCATGCAAGATGTTGGGTTCACCAAAATGTAATGGTGGGAAAATGATGAGTGATGGATCAAGAGGAAAACTACCTTTTCCCTCAAAGAGAGATGCGAGTTTCACTATTGATTATCCTTCAAGCACTTTTCACAATTACATTAGGAAGAAGGGGATGAGATAATTCACTCGATTCAATCTCCATAGAAAGATGATAGATTGAATTTTGAATGAATTGAGAATGTTAGGACAGTCCCCTTTTTCCTTACTTGAAATGGAAAGGAATTTGATTGACTTGTGTAGTGCAAAAGTGACAAAGAATTGATTATAACTTGAGATCGGAATATGGGATGAAGTTGTGCACCTGGATCTAGCTGTAAAATGTTGAGATGAAGTCACCCTGTGAATTTGATGAAAAGTTGTCCAGACCATGGCGGGAATGTACACGATCCTCCGAAAATTCCATGAAATGAAAAGGGTTTTTCCGCCTCTGCAAATAGAGCGCAAATCTGAAAGGAAAAATGCACACCTGCAACCTACACATATAAAAGTGAGGGAAATGGGTTGATATTGGGGGTTTTCCTTTAGGTCAAGCCCCAGTTTTGGAATTAACCAAGTAATGAATGAAAGTACTTGCAAGTAGCTGTAAAAGACTGAATTGTAGATCACCTCAAGGGAGGTTGTAGTAGCAATGTTGATAGAAGCGCTTGTGTGGAATTGTATGTTGAAATTAATCTCCTCTTCAATGGTTGAATCCTTGACTTGAATGCAACACCTAGCCTTGAAGGGAGATTTGAGAATGCTCAATGCTGGAAAAGAATGCTTGAATTCTTGAATGCTTGATCACTTGTGCATACTCCAATCTTATCAAAATTAAACTTATCAAACTTATGCAAATGAAAGAGAAAATGCCCCCCTAAATACATGTTGGTGGATTTGAATTTCGTCATGGGCCGACATCGAGGGAGTTTCCCACTAGAGGCACAACCCACAAGGCATTCTCTAAGAAGGGTCCTGACCTAAAATAGGGCAGGGACAAGGGCACCACACCCCTGTCCAAGGGGGGATAGTGGCACCACGTCCCTGTCCTACCCCTTTCTCCAGGGCAGAATGCAATCGGGGTGATGCAGAGGCCAAGGAAGAAGCTATTTTTGCAAGTCAAGCACTCTTTGGTCTCCAATCAGGCTAGAGGATTCAAGTTTGCATGCATGAGGACCCTAATGCAGTCAAAAATTGCTAGGGTCACATTTTATGACACTACATGAGAATATATGCTTGAAAGTATTGAAATTAATTTTAGATAATAACTAGTGGATATTAAAAGATTTAAGAATATTAAGTATCCTTTAAAGGATGAAAAAACTAAAAAGTGTGTACATATATTTATGTCAGAATTCAAGAGTAAGATTGTACCAAAATATGCAAGACACTCTGAAGATTCCAGATGGCTTGATGGTAAATTTCACATTTGTAGAGATACAAATTTCTAGTTGGAAGTATACTATCAGTAGTGGGCTTTGCAAAAAATTGTACTCTTTATCCATAAGAGGAAATTCAATCTCAGTACTATAATTTAGTGTAGGTGACTATTTTTGTTCATATTGTTTATATATATGCATACGATAGTACAGAGGATGATAGGGATTTTTTAGGGAATACCATTTCTATTTAAGTGATAACTGGATACACTCATCAAAGTTTGTTCAATATTGTTTTAACATATTTTTATACACATTTAAGAGAAAGAGAAATCCAAATGACAAAACATCTCATATGGTTAGACAATTATATGGGACAATTCAAGAATGCAACAATGTGTTATTGGTTAGGTAGGGCTCACAAGTAAAATAATATCCAACATATGTGGATTTTTTTAAAGTTGTACATGGTAAAAGAGAACATGATGGAGTTGGTGCATGTGTTAAATAATTCTTGCTAGAGAGAAATTAAAATTTGATGATAAAGTAAAATTTAAAGATGCACATAAAAGTGTGGATTCGTGCAATACAAGATTATCTGCTAGATCAATTGAGAACTCTACAATTCAAAGCTTCTTTTAGTTAATTGAAGAAGATAAAAAATTTAGTAGACATGATTGTGAGACAATTAGCAAAACAAAAAAATGGCATTCATTTATGAGTTCAAATGCAAGCACATGGACTATCTGAACAAGGGAATTTTGCAATGCTTTTGTCAACTTTATATTGTAGGTGATTCAAAAGCATGCAAGAATACAAAATGGGTTGAAGATTGGTATGAAACAACAATTGAAGACAATGATCAATTGTTTGCATTAGATGATTATGATCATGTTTTAGACCTTGTACAAAAAGATAATTTGATTCAAAATTTATTTCAATTTTTTTTCTTTATTATCATGTATATACATATATTGGTGAATTTATATGCCAAATCTGATATTGATTTTAATTTTGTTTGTAGGACATGTGTACGTTGTTGTTGCACTAGAGGACAATGGAGGGGAAATGAAAAACTAGTTGGCTTGATATGTTGAGACTAAACATAAGTTAATAAACCTTGAGAAGATGATGATGGTTATCATTATCCAATGGATTCAGTGGTGGTTGTTGGTACTTGGCTATGAAAATATCTAACAAGGAAGAATGGTTTTCCTACATTCTAAGATTATGAAACACAAGAATATTATACACTACTCACATTTGGTTGTGACAATAAATATAAAACTAGAGGGATATTATGGGATAACTGCTAATAAAGAGTTGGGGACAAATTCTATGGAAGAACATGAGAAAATTCTAGATGCGCTGCAAAAAAGAGAGGATGCAAATGGTACCATGGAATAAGTAAATATAATCATGTATATATATTTTTATATAAATTTAAATACATTTTTTGATGATATTGATATTGCTTTACATAGTTAAAATTTATTTATATTCATTTTATATTTTGATAGATTGGTTTAAGGAATCCTAATTAGGTCCCCTTAAGCCATCCTAATTACATACCCTTAATGCATCCTAATTTTACATCCCCTTAAGGTATCCTAATTACATCCCCTTAAGCCATCCTGAATCTAGATCCCCTTGAGCCATCCTAATTATAACCCCTTATGCCATCCTAATTCTAGATGTACCCTTAATCCATCCTAATTTTGCATCCCCATAAGACATCCTAATTCTACATCACCTTAAGCCATCCTAATTAGATCCCCTTAAGCCATCCTAATTCTAGATCCCCTTAAGGGATCCTAATTACATCCCCTTAAGCCATCCTAATTCTACATCACCTTAAGTCATCCTAATTAGATCCCCTTAAGACATCCCAATTATAGATCCCCTTGAGGAATCCTAATTACATCCCCGTAAGCCATCCTAATTCTAGATCCCCTTAACCCATCCTAATTAGATTTCCTTATACTATCCTAACTCTAGATCCCCTTAAAACATCCTAATTACATCCGCTTAAGCCATCGTAATTCTAGATATCCTTAATCCATACTAATTAGATCCCTTTAAGCCATCCTGATTCTAGATCCTCTTAAGCCATCCTAAGTCTAGATCCCTTTAAGACACCCTAATTACATCCCCTTAAGCAATCCTAATTCTAGATCCCCTTAAGGCATCATAATTTCATCCCCTTAAAGACATCCTAATTCTAGACCCCTTTGAGCCATCCTAATTAGATCCCCTTAGCCATCCTAATTACATCCCTATAAGACATCCTAATTTAATATCTAACTGATTTTTGTTGTATGTCTCCTATTTATTGTTGTAGGTGGTATTGACAAGTACTACATGTCTATGCATTCAACTCGAGACAAATTAATAAATTATCATAATATGGTAAGCATCAATTGGTCAATGTTTAATTAATTTCTATTATTAGTTACATAGCAATTTTTTAATTTTTTTGTGCATTCAATTATTGAATTTACCCAACTTGATTCATTTATTATTTTAGGTCTCCTACAAATATATATATCAAACATGATTGTCTCTACTTATTCCAATCATACCAATGAATTGGATCAATTTTGTATTCTTGAACTATATAATTTAAAGTGGATCAATTTTAATGTTATTTCTTAGATACTTGTTCCTACATTGAACTATTTAACATGCGTATTTCTTAGAAGTTTGTATTTATTTCTTCATTTGTAATGTTATACATAATATAAGTTCCTAAATCGCTACAAATGAAATTTTCTATGCACGTTTATTGAATTAATGTTATAAAAGTTGTTTTTAAAGTGCTTCACTTTTAACATGTTCAAAATGTTATATGTTCCTAAATTGCTACTCATTGTTAGAAATGAACTATACATTTAAAAAATTAATGCATTTCTAAAAAATGTATCTAAATAATGAAGTATGATTGAAGTTATGATTTTTAATTGACATAATGTGTGTGTGTGTGTGCACACACACTTTATTTGACCTTGTATGACATTGTTATTGACACTTTTGGTCCTAATCTTGCCACTCAGACCGTGCCCTGAGATGAACAAAAAACAATGATATTTTTAAAATTTGGTTATATTTAAAATCAATTATAATCTATACATATTGTGGGTTAAAATAAGTTTAAATTGAATTTTAGTGTTCACATGTTTTCCTTTTTCCTCTATAGCATGAGATAGGTATGAGCCTGCCCATAGTACATGTACTTGGGCATGCAGAGTACCTAAATGTGGGAGGAGATGACCAGGCTCATACGATAATTTATCTGATTTTATAAATTAAACCGAATTAGACAATTTTAAATAGTTTTGAATATGATTTGAACTAATCTAGATTCGCAAAAAAGATCAAATCCTTCTTTGTTGAACCATGCTCTTGCTTCCAACTTCCTTCAAATTTTGTCCTGCAACAATTATGATAGCAATCTCTCCCCCAAAATTAGCATCTATATTCTATTTAAATTTCATCGAAGAATCTACTTCCAATATTCAACTCATATTTCATGCTCACAAAACTTCTTCTAAACTATAACTATTCATAAAAATGAAACTTCAATAATATCTCTCGAAAAGGAGTCTGTAAAATACATCCAACATCCTCCTAATTTATAGATTTTCAAGATGTAAATAACTTTTTCCATCCATGAGAATAATTTTCAACTCAAGGAGATTCTTCAATTATTAATTATAAGAAAATATGACAAAAATAAAATTGTAACTCCCTTGTTGTTAGTTTATTTATTTCTTCCATTATATCAAAAATGAATTTTGTAAGGGGCAAGCCGTGCAATGCAATGATTTGTTGCGATCCCTTTTGATAGGGAGGTTTTGTGTTCGATCCCCTGTATGTCCCATTGCCTTGGTCTATGCAATGTGGTCTTGGCGTTTCTATGGAGTCCTCATTCCTGGTGCTATATTGGTCGTTATCAAGGAAAGTGCACTGCAGATGTTGTACAGGTCGTACCTTGTGGAGAGATAAGGAGTGGCAATCGTCTATAGTTGGTGGAGGGTTGCGGAGTGATAAGGAGGGGAGGCATAAGGTTGTAGAGTGATAAGGATTGTTATTATGGAGTGATAAGGTGAGGGGAGATGTAAGGAGAGATGTGGAAGTCGTGGAGAGATAAGGACCAGCGTAAGGAGAGATGGAAGATCGTGTGGAGAGATAAGGGGCAATGATAGGAGAGGAGGGAGATTGCTTGGAGTGATAAGGTGAAGCGGCGATGCAACATGAGTGATAAGGGTGGTGTATGAGCTCAGAGAGATAAGGAGTAAGAAATATGGTTAACTCTGCAAAAATCCAAGAGGTGTTAATACCTCAGAAATGTAACCACGGGGATGGGATCCCCCAATGTGATCCCACTAGTTCAAAGCTCCAGTCAAAAGCATTAAAAAATCAATATAAAGTACCAATTACCGATTGAAAAAATAAAATAAAATAAATTTGTAACTCCCTTGTCATAAAAATACCATGAATAGAGATATTCCTATCATAGAATTAATTTGTAACTCCCATGTCATAACATTTGCAAAATTAAAATTCATTCCTTCCAAAATAAATAAATATTATATTCTCCACTTGTCATAGAGTATGCTAATAATAAATTTCCTCTTCTATCATGCCATGTGTCTTGGCCTTCCCTTTTTCTCCTACACCATGTGCTTAATAAAATATAAAATTTAAAATAAATATAAAATAAGTATTTACTTATTGTTTAAAATTTAAAATTAATTACTTGCATCTATTAATTAATAGATGCAAGTAATTAATTTTAAATTTTAAACAATAAGTAAATACTTATTTTATATGTGTGTGTGTGTGTGTGTGTGTGTGTGTTTTGGTTTCTTAGTAAAATTAGTTATATATATTAGTCTATTATTATATTTAATCAAATTTAATATTTAATTTTAATTCATTTATTAATTTTGAATTTGTTTCGAGTATTGGTTAATTTTTAATTTATTACAAATAAATAATTAATCAATTCCAACCTTGCCCAAAATTAATCAAATAATTTTTTTGAATATTCTAAGTAAGAAGGTTATGACATCTAGACTTTTAAGATATATATGATTGTCAAATTTCTCCATCAATAATAAAGAATATTGTGAGATAAATTTAAAATTCAGAATAATCTTAATTGTCGATTTGTGAAAAGGGAGGAAGGAGGTAGGTAGGTAGGAAAGGAGCCCAATATAATTATTGAAATAAATAAACAAAAATTAAAAAGTTTTAATTTTTTTAATTAAAAATAAAATGTAATAGAAATGTTAATATAAAAATAAAAACAATATATAAAAATTCTAAATATATAATTAACTATTTATACACTATATATATATATATTATTTATATATATTTTAATTAAAAGAAATTAAAAAAAAATCCATGTTTAAAAAGTTCAAAATAAAAAAGTTTTGAGATTTTAATTAAAAACGAAACGTATTAAAAAAGTCAATACATTATATAATAAATAAAACTTAAATTTTAATTATTTATTATAATATTTTAATTATTAAAAATCTTAGAAATGAAAACAATATATAAAAAAATATAAATATATAATTAAGTCTTTATACTTTTTATTTATTATATATATGTGTTTTGTCAAAAGAATTAAAAAAAATTAAGTTTGAACATATTTTAATTAAAATGTCAATAAATAAATAAATACAAGCTTTCAACTAACTTTCAACTGAAATTTCATCACTTATAAATTATCATTAAAAGAATTTAACTATAATATATAAAAAATATATATATATATATATATATATATTTTTATATTAGCATAATAGTTTTGAAAACTTAATTGATTATTTCAAACCTTTATTTACTATTTCAACTTTTATCACTATTTTAATTTTGTGTAAAATATTTTGATAAAAAAATAATAAAAAATCTTTTACTTTTTGTATATTTTTGCAACCACATAAGTTAACTTATATTTTCATATATTCTAATGCTCATTTTCATAGGTTTCGTGAATTGATTAGCATATTAAATGTAAATAGGCATTTATTTTTGTATATTTTTATGTAGATGAATTGTTGCTCGACCTTTTTTACATTATCATGTTAATTAGTTAATTAGTGTTTTCATTAATAAGGTTTCTATTTTAATTAATTGCATAAACTTTTTATTTTTTTAGAAAAAATGAATTTCTTACTTATTGCAACCAATAAGATGACAAAAAATTAATATTTTAAAATCATTTAAAACAAAAATTAAAAATAGATTATAGAATTTTTGTTTAAAATTTTCAATTCTTTCTAATTATTGGTTAAATTAACTAAAAAAAATAACTAATGATTGCAATAGTATCATGCCTTGACAAGAACTAAAAAATAAACTTGTAGTAAAAAAAAAAAGGGAAAAAAATCATATTATAATAACTCTTTATACCATTGTATTTTATTTCCACTTAATATTTAAAAAAAATTAATAATTGGGTAGTGACTAGGTAAGTTCAATCTATAATGACTTATGAACCAACGAGGAATAGGATCTCCATAAAATTTAAAAACACAAGAAATATATACAATTCAATTTTAAAATCAATTTTTTTATCACCACCCTTTTGGATTCATGTTTGTGTGGATTTAGACAAATGAATGCTTTATCTTTTACTTTAAAAGGATTTTAAAAACAATCAATATTAAAATTTCTTCAAAATTTGACATTTGCATGGAAAATTATATTATGAAGAGTTGCAATCAACTATGACTTATAATTTAATAAAAGTAAACAATTATACTTGCATTTTCATGAAGCAAGTCACACAGGAATAAAGACCAATATTATTATGTTGAGTTGCAATCAACTAAGACTTATAATGTAAAAAAAGTAAACAATTATACATAATTTCCATGAAGCTACTCATGTAGAATAAAGACTAATATCATTTGTAAGAGGAAATAATTATGATATATATAAGAGTATTTTGTGATTAGGTTTTTCTTAGTTGTAGATACAGGTGAAGACATGAAGATTTTACATGATTTTATATATTCTAGAATGATTTAGATGTATGTTAAAATAGAATATTCAATACCCAAGTTTAAAATTTTTAAATTGATATATATCTATCACATAATTATTAATATAATTATTAATTATTTTAAAAATAAATTCACAACTGATTAATTAATAGTGTTAACGTAAATTAAATAAATATTTTATGTAACTTTTCAATAAAATTTCTATCATAAAACCAAAATTATTTTTAACAAAATTGACATTATAGTTAATAATTTTAGAATCTACTTAAAGTCTCTAAAAACTATTATTATATAACTAATTTTACATTAACTATATGAAATAATCCAAACACAAGTCAGAGAGGTCTCAATAGTCAATTTATTCACCCTTATTGTGGTCCACTCACTACAAAAAAGAATGCATAAAGAAATGTAATATTTTTTTCAATCACCACCCATATATATTTATATGGATTGATTCATTCACCAACCTTAAATAAAATAAGGCATGCTACATTCTTGGTAAAAGTAATTTGAATTAAAAATATATCTCTAGAAGCATTGGTAATAATGATGGATATGGTGGTGCTCATTTGATATGAGTCTTATGGAGGAATTTATTTTGTCCTTTTGGCCATCATTATATGTCTTTTGATTTTTGTTATTAAAACAAAAATTTTAAATAAAAAGTTGTTAAGTGTATATAAAAAAATTGTCAAGTCTCAAAATATGGAATTAAAGAAGATAACTAGCAATTGTATGGTTTGCATGCAACAATTAGCCTATAAGGTATAGGGAAAAGAACATGGAGAAAGGGAAGGGAAGTGTGAGGAATTTGCCTTGGAAATGGATGTAATTTTTTTGGGATCAATATTTCGATTGTAAAAGAGTAAATTAATGCAAGCCATTTAACATGAAAGGTTGAGAAAGCTAGAGATTAAGTTCATTGTAAATGTCATTTGAGTTATCAATTGTATATAATGTTCATTTAATATAAACTTGAAGGTGAAGTAGTGCATATGGAAAGTGAGGGAAGGTTTGTGTAGAGGGGAAGGGAGTGAAGAAAGGTATTATATTGGAGTGTAGTAATGAAAACTAGGGAAAGTAATAGCAAGAAATGTAACCTGAAATGAATGAGAACATTTAAACTATAGGAGAATGAGATTGATTTGAAGGATGTGAAACTTTAGAAATAAATTTATTGTAAATTTCTTTTGATTCTGAATATAATTCGTTATTATTGATATAGGAAAGATATGTTTGTTTTTTGTTTTGTTTTTTAAATTATTTTATATATATGATGAATTATTTTTTGTAGAAGTAGTTGTCTTTACTTATATGAAACAAAAATGAGTATAATTTGTAGTGCAAGTTAGTTATAAATAGGGAAATTGTTAGGGAAATAGTTGGTGGATCCTTTTTTTTTGTGTATATGATGTTTATTTATTATAAATTTTTAGTCATTTTAATTTTTTTTATCTTTGAGTAGAGTATTAATATTTTAGTATGGGTATGCACATTGTATTGTTTATTTAAAGCATTTTCAAATAATAAATCATTATTAAAAATGTGATTGCCATTAAATTTGGGAAAGGGACCATAACTTAAGGAAAATATATATTAGTATAGGAGAATGAGATTAATTGGAAGGTCGTGGAACTTTAGAAACAATTTTATTGTAAATGTCCTTTGAGCATTAAAACAATATGTCATTATTCATATAGGTAAGATATGGTCAATTATTTAAAAATTAGATTATATAACAAATTGAATTATTGTTTGCAGAGGAATCTGTCTTTAATTGTATGATATGAAAATGAATATAATTTGTAGTGCAAGTCAGTGGTAAATAGTGAAATCGTTGGAGAGTCCCTTTTTTATGTATATGATGTTTATTCAATATAAACTTCTAGTCATGTTAAGTTTTTTTTAATGTATGAGTAGAGCACTAATTATTTAGTATGGGAATGCACTTTGAATTGTTTGTTTAGATTCTTTGTAGAGATTCAATCTGTATTAAAGATGCGATCGTCATTAAATTTTTGGCAAGGTCTATGGAGGAAACCATTTATACATAACTTATATTTTTTGCAAATATTATTGGACTATGAATTAGGGTCAATTCAATGAGTTTTAATCGGTAGACCACATGCATAGTTCTATAGTGACACATTGAAATTGTACTTAACAACCACAACACTAAAATTCTATATAGTTTGAGATGCATCTAATCGAGATATATTTTTTTTGTAAATGTTTAATATCGAAATGTTTACTTTTGTTAATAATATAATAGATTACCAATAGTTTATTTTGAATTTAAATTTGCTAGTTTCTTTGGGTACAGAGTTATTGTATGAAGAAGAGAACCTCATTAGAAATGTTTGATAAATAAATTGAGTGCAAATCAAGCAAATTGCAATACAATTATATCATGTGCACATACATGAATGTAAGAGCCTATCAAAAACATTCAATAATGAATGGAGGGGAACTTAAGTAGAAAAACTTATAATGTTTTTTATAATAAGTTTTTCCTTATATATATATATAAGGAAAAACTTATTATAAAAAATCTAGGTCTAGAAAATAAATTTTAAGAAAAAAAATAACATTTGTAGTGTAGAAATATTTGGAAAATGTCTATCCTATCTTTATTAAATCATGGAGATTGTTGTGTATTTTTGCAGAAATTAGTACAATAGTAGTGATAAATACATTGCTGTAAAATGGTTGTTACAGAGAAAATTTCAATCCAAGCATCTTCAAATACATATATCAAACAAAGATTCTTTCTAAGCATTGCAAGTGGAATGCATTTCATTCCCTAGTTGATGCTTGTATCTCAAGTGCAAACATGAAATTGATGACCCCTATGGCTGCACTGACAAAGTGTAAGTATTTTTTTCAAATATAAGAAGTGAACTATATCTATCTTAGAATGGAAGAAACTACACTTTACTAGTAGTTACAAAGGGAATAAATGTGCAAGAAGTAGAAGTTTGTTAGAGTATTTGGTGGTAACATCATAGAAAATGGTTCTTTGCTTTTGCACATAACAAACATTGTGATTAATTGAACCAAATTAAATTTTAACATCAACAATATATGTAGGAAAGGTCATTGAGGAGGAATATTATAGTTTGTGAAGCATTGGTTGGGAGTGCTAGTTGTGAAACCTTTAGAAGTAATGTGGCATGGAACCTATGTAAAAGAGTGTTAATTTCAATAAAATGTAAACAGTGATGTTGAATGAAAGAGATTTAAGTTGATGTGATTGAAGAAAATAATGGACCACTAAGAGGGGGGCTGAATTAGTGGTAACAAAAAATTAAACTTTTTAAATAATCAAATCTTTAATAAAATAAGTCAAGAGACTATAAGCAGAGATATTAAACACATTCACACACACAAGACATACACATAACACAAGATATACAAGGAAAATCCACAGTGGGGAAAAACCTTGGTGATGAATGTCGATAGAGTCTACTGCTCTAATCTAGCCTCACAAATGAAAATATTTGATTACACATTTATGGGAACCAACATAAAGGAACACCAACCCCTATCTTTATGGGCACCAACCCAAAGGAGCACTAGCCCCCTATCTGAGCACCAACTTAGATGATTACAATAAGTAAATTTTAAGTTACAGTTGAGTACCTTGTTACAAATGATATTTTGCAACATAGTATTTTCTGCACTTGAGATTGTCTTGACTCTTCTCTGCTCACAATCTCTATCCTTTTCTCTCTAGCCTCTGCAATCAATTATTGTCCTCTTCTTATCTTTGCACACAACTCTCTGATTTCTTCTTGTCTCATTCCTCTTTCTTTGCTCCACTCTATGTGAATAACCTTTTATGTTATCAACCTCAACTCTCAACTCTTGATCTCTGCTTCTCTGGTTTCTAATCTCTACTCTCCTCCTTGATTCTCTTCTCTATCTACTATCAGGTCTCTCTTCACCTCTAGTCATTTATCATTCTATCTCTACTTTAGTGTTATTCCTACACTGGCATCATGTTATGCACACCTGCGACCCTCTATTTGTTTCTTCTACTCTTTTTTCTTTATTTTTGTAGAGTTTCTCCTTCTTATTCATGCTTAACACTCATGCACTTAATCCACTTACCTCCCTTAGTGGTCATCTACTTTCACCAAATATTTCCCCCCTAGAAAAAATATTTTCAAAGCTGTTTTAGCCATTAAATAATATTTCTTTTCTTTTCTTGTAAATCAATGTTCAAATTAAATGCCACCATTCTAATCTTTCACCAATCTCTACTTTCTTTGTACTACTCTCTGTCTCGAGCATACACACACATTCCCACCAAGGTCAGAAAAATAAATGCTCTTTTTGGTGTGCTATTTGATCTTCTACCTCTGCTCTACAAACTAATTGGCCACCATTATTAATTGCATCCTTTCCCTCTTCAGATTACTCTTTATGTTCAGATTACTATTTTTAGTAATCTTCACCTTCCCAAGGCTGTGACATCTTGTCTACTAAAGATTATTTGATCTGCTTGAGCCTCACAATTTTTCTTCTACTATTTCTCCAGCAGTCAGCATTAAATACATCTATCATCCTTGAATCTTTCATTCTTCAAAGATTAGATTTGATCAAACAGGCAACAACTGTTTCCTGACAGTGATATCTAACTTATCTCGTATATGCCATGTTATCCACTTCATCTTCATCATCGGGTCAAACTTGGTCAACTACCTATGTGGACCACTTCTATGTTGACATCCACTTTTCTCTTTATCGCCAAATCATAGACTAGAAGAATGGGTGAAATACCCATATTGTGAAATTGTGATGGCTTCTTTCTTTCCTTGTCACAAAATTGCAAAAGGTGGTTCTTGTAGTTTGACTCACACCGCATGTTATGGGATTTCATGATTTTGTAGATGCTTTGATCAACATAAAGAGTTGACCTATGAAATAGTGAAATTATGTGTTATACACTTATCACTATATCACAGCTCCCTTTGATCAATGTAAAGAGTTGACCGTAAAATAGCAATATCATTGTCTACATGTTATGCACTTCACAGTTTTGCAACTTCCTTGGCCAATGCAGAATGCTGACCAGTGAAATAGTGATAATCCCAAACATAGTGTGTTATGCACTTCTCTTCTCTTGTCGTGGTTTCACACTAATTTTGGTCAATGTAGGTTGTTGAACTATGAAACAACAATAGCGATAAACATGGTGTGTTATGCACTTTTCTTATCTCCTATCACTATTTTGCAGCTACCTTTGGTCAACACAAAGAGTTGACCATAAAACAACAATAGTGATAACACAATGTGTTATGCTATTCTTGTAACAGTGTGTGACTAACACAACATATTATACATTACTGCGACTACACTTAGAAACTGAGTCAAACTAGTTTTCTCAATGCTTTACCAAGTTAATGGCCTATGTCTTCTTTGTCTAATTGCAAGACCAAAAAAACTTCCAATTGTATTCTTTGTCTTCTCTATGGTCTTTGACCTAAACACAAATTCATGATTGTTCATCTTGCACACATACACATAAATCTTCTCAACTTGCCAGCATGATACAACATCATATTCACCAATCTAATTTTCCTTTGATACACTCATCATTTCAACATCTTTATCTAGAGGATGTTGACATCATTGACAATCTAGTGCCAACAATCTCCCCCTTTGGCATTGATTTCAACCTCGCACAATTTCTTCACTTAATTTCTCCCCCTTTGATAACAATGGCAAAGGGAGGGACAGCCAACAACCATACATGTACTCCCCCATTGACCTTCTTCACTCAGCTCGAAACATGTTACTTCCTCTATGACAACTACACTATGCAGGTGGATGATAACACATCTTGGACATCAACAAAACCCCAGCTTCTCCCCTTTACACAACAACAACGCCTGCTATCATTTTGTCGACCTTGGTCAACAATTGTCTCCCCTTGAGAACCATAACTTTTATGCTCCATATTCCTTGGAGTGCATACCAATTCAGAGATGCATAATTTAAAGTTGTGAGATCTCCTTGAACCATGGGCATCTATGCCCATTTAAATGCTAAAGGAGGGAGGGACAACACCTAACTTTAGTCTCAGATATTCAAAAGTGTCCTTAGGTAGATATTTTGTAAAGATATCAGCCACTTGCTCACCAATACTAGCATATTCAACCTTGACTTCTTTTTCAACTACTTTTTCCCTCAAGAAATGATATTTAATTTATTATATGTTTTTCTATTGATTGCATAATAAGGTTCTTAAAGATGTTAATAACATTTGAATTATCACATCTGATGGATATTGGATTTGCATACTCTACTTGGATGTCCTTGAGTGTTTGTTTCATCTAGAGAACTTGTGAATAACATGTAACAACAACTATATATGTAATCCTCTTCAGTGGTAGATAAATAGATGGATTCTTGTTGTGCCATGAGAATAATCTACCAAAGGAAGAAGGCACCACCACTAATGCTCTTCCAATCATCAATGCATCCTACCCAATCAACATCAGTGAATGCTTCTAATCTGAAATCACCATTCTTTGGATACCATAGACCATAATCAATCATACCCTACAAGTATCTAAAAATAGTTCTTACAACATTTATATGAGATTTATTTGGGGAAGCTTGAAATATAGCTACCATGCACACAACTTGCACAATGTCTGGCCTGGAGGCGGTTAGGTACAAAATACTTCCAATCATGGATCTATACATAGTCTAATCAACATTAGGTGACTTGTCATTTTTACTTAACTTGCATCGAGTCATATGAGTACTAATAGGCTTGCAATCTTTTAGATCTAAAATATTCTTAGCATATATCTTGCATACTTAGTCTAGGATATGAATATACCTTTGTTCAACTATGATATTTACAGTCCTAGAAAGTAGGACAACTCTCCTAGCATTGACATCTCAAATTCTGATTGCATTTGATTAGAAAATCATTTACACAAATTGTCTTTATTTCCAACAAAGATAATATCATCTACATACACAACAATAATAATCATGAGATTACCTTCAGTTTTAATATATAAGTTGTTGTCAGCACATCATCTGAGTTTCAAGATGATATTTTTGCACATACTTTCTGGGTGGTTTCTTTGTAGTTTCCTCTTTTGCTTCAAATTCTTTTTCTTCATCTTCATAGCTTGGTTCCTCGATTTGATTTACAATGTTTTGATTTTCTTTTGGCACATCTTCATCAAATCTTATATTTATACTTTCAATAACTTTCTTGAGGCATTTGTTAAAGCATTTTTATGTCTTGTTGTGATTTGAGTAGCCTAAGAATATTCCTTCATCACACCTTGCATCAAAACTTCCTAATCCATCCTCATATCTTCTAATAAAACATTTGCTTCCAAAAACTCTAAAGTATTTGATAAAGGGTTTCTTGTCATACAATAGTTCATATTGTGTCATTTTGTTGTTCATTCTCAACTATGCCCTATTTAAGGTGTATATTGTTGTATGGACATCCTCCTTCCAATAGACATCAAGCAAATTTCACTCATTCAATATTGTTCTTACCATTTCTTTGATTGTCATATTCTTTCTTTCCACAACACCATTTTGTTGTGGGTTTTTAGTATCAGAGTATTGCCTTTTCATTCCATGCAACTCACAATATTCTTCAAACTCATTTGATGTAAACTCACCTCCTCAGTCTGATCTCAAACATTTCACTTTGTATCCACTTTCTTTCTCAACCATTTTTCCAAAAATTTTGAACCTTTCAAATGCTTGTGACTTATCCTGCAAGAAGGTAACCCATGTCATCCTTGAATAGTCATCTATGAGCAGCATGAATTACTTTTCACCATTTAGAGCCCTTGTCCTAATAGGACCATATAAATCAGTATGCACTAGTTCCAATGGCCTAGAGGTTGAGTATTCCTTTATATTAAATCTCACCCTAGTTTTCTTGCCCTTCTGACACTCATCACATATAGTGTTTGTTGGTTTAGTAATCTTAGGTATATGTCTCACATATCACTTTGAGTTTACTTTGATAAGATTGTCAAAATTTACATGACCTAATCTTTTGTGCCATAACCAACTCTCACCCACTTGTCCAATCATGCATTGTGACTCATATAATTCCTTCATGTTATACACATTACCATCAGTCCTTTTACCTTCTGCAATTCCTTCCTTATTTCACATCTCTTGGAGTCAAAGATAAACTTGTAGCCTTTGTCACACATTTGACTTACACTAAGTAAGTTGTGTTTTAATCCTTCAACATAGTATACATTATGTGCTTTTAACTTACCAACAATGCTTAATGTTCCTTTGCCTTTTATCTTGAAGGAAAAATTGTCACCAAATATGACTAAGCCTCCATTCCAATCCTCAAATTTTATGAACTTTTTCTTGTCTCTTATCATGTAATTGGAGCATCCAATGTTAGCTACCTAAAGGTTCTTTCTCTCTGCATGCAATGTTATTTGGACAATTAGACTTGATTCATCTTTCTCCTTTTTTTTCTCTACCCACATTTTCTTGGTTTCTTTCCTCATCTCTATTGCAACATTCTGATCAAATTTGTTTTTTGTTGCTACATTTGTTGTCTTCTTATGTTTTTATAGCTCTTGATTTGTAGTGCTTAGCTATGTGACCATAGTTTTGACTAGGATTTTACATTATTTTTGCTGAATGAAGAAGTAGAGGGGCTACCATTTGCTCAGAATTTTTTTCTCCTATATTCATAGCTCTTATGGCCAAATTCATTACAGTGATAGCATATAACATTGACATCCCTTAGGACAGCAAAATGATTCTTATTTTCGTAGTTTGGAGCAGGTATAAGCACGAGTCTGCAATCTGAAATTTAATGTCCATATGCATTATATTTATAGCAATAACCATGAAATTGAGAAGCATAGTAGTTATTATTGTTGAAATGGTTCCACATTGGCTTTTTTGGAGCAACATATCTTAGTCTTCTAACCTTCTTCCTCATGTCCTTAACCTTGGTGAATTCATCATCATTCAATTTGGCCTTTCCTTTTGGATCAGCATGATGGTTTCTTGTAGCAGCAACATTTTCCTTCTTTAGAGCAGCAACATGTGTCTTCATGCTCTTAGTAGTAGTATTTAAGTTTATCTTCTTTCTTGGAGCACTGCTAACTGTAAAGGTTTTCCCATCACCATTCTCACTCAAAGAAACAAAGTGTGTGTCCCTCTTTGATGAATCCATACTAGTAGAACATTGGCCAACCTCATATCCTATGCCCATAGAACCTTTGGAATGCTTTTTCTTCTTTAACATATCATCCAATGCATATGTGTTGCTATCAGATTTTAGCCTCAGCTTGAGATCATCCTTGCACTTCTTAAGCTCTTTCATAAGATCCACAACTTCTAGTTTTTGGCACTCCTTTTCTTTGGCTTCCAATTTTGATTTTATTACTTCGCTTATCCTCTTAACTTCTTCTAACTAAGTTGTTAAGGCAATAATGTTCTAATTAGACACATAAAACATCTGGCTTAGCTGATCTTCTTCCTTTATGGATGACTTCTTGTATTTTTTATATTTTTTCCTTAAATTATCTGATTCTTCAAGGGCACATATTAACTCTCCTTCAAGTTCAACCTCGTCATCAACATCCTCTTCCCAACTATCAATTAAATTTTTAGATTGAACTCTTTTTTGCTTCTTATTAGGAACCTCTTGAGCCATGAAGAGATTAGTTTGTTTTTCGTCTTCACTACAGTCCTCCACTGACTCACTTTCATCATCAGAGACATCAGTATCAATAGTATAAACAGATTTCTTCTTTTGAAAATTCCTTCTTCTAGATTTATAAAACTTTTTACCTTTATCCTTGATACTTTCCTCCTTATTGCCTTCCTTCTTCTTATAAGGATACCTAGCAACAAAATGTCCTATTTTTCCATAGTCAAAATACTTGAAGGTTAATTTACCTTTATATTTGCCAGATCCTTTCTTTAATTTCCTTACAAATTTGGCTTCAGATGTATTTGATTCTTTATCATCTACACTACTTGTAACTTATTTTCCTTTCTTCTCAGAGGTGAAGGCAACTTCTCTCTTTGATGCTTTAGCACTTGTAGTTCTCATTTCATATGTTGATAATGATCCAAATAACTCATCCATAGTGAAATATTTCAAGTCCTTAGCTTCTTCGATGACATAAAATTTCATGTCATACCTTATTGTTAATGACCTCAACACCTTCTTGACTATAACCTCTTCTAGAACATATTCTCCAAGTCCTCTTACTACATTAACTATTTCATCTACCCTTTGTAGATAGTCAGCAATTTTTTCTTCTTCCTTCATCTTCAGGTCTTCAAACTAAGCTCAAAGAATTTGTA
This sequence comes from Cryptomeria japonica, assembly GCF_030272615.1. Classification (NCBI taxonomy): domain Eukaryota; kingdom Viridiplantae; phylum Streptophyta; class Pinopsida; order Cupressales; family Cupressaceae; genus Cryptomeria; species Cryptomeria japonica. Next base: position 91,778,769 of record NC_081412.1, read on the forward strand.
GTTTAGCCTCCTTCACTTTCACATCTCCTTCATAGATTCTCTACAAATTGTCTCATGTTTCTTTTGCAGATGTATAATGCATAACTTTAAAAAACTCTGTATCTGATAATCCACTAAGGATATCCTGCTTGGCTCTTGCATTGAGTTCATATTCCTTTTTAGCATCAATATTAGTAGGAGAAGTTGCAGGGACAATATAACCATTTTTAACTAACATCCAAACATCATAACCTAGGGATGACAGATAAGTTTCCATTCTTCTACTCCAGAAGGCATAGTTGGTGCTATCAAACATTGGTACTTTAGTAGAAGATGAATCATACGTATCCATTGTGTTCACACATCAGAATATACCCAAGCTAGAGAAAGCTTAACTAATAGGGAACCTGGTGCTCCGATACCAATTGAAGGAACACAGTGGACCACTGAGAGGGGGGGTGAATCAATGGTAACAAAAACTTGAACTTTTTAAATAATCAAAGCTCTAATAACAGAAGTCAATAGACTATAAGAAGAGATATTAAACACATTCACACACACAAGGCATACACATAACACATGATATATGAGGAATACCCATGATGGGGAAAAACCTTGGTGAGAAACGCTGCTAGAGTTTACTGCTCTAATCCGACCTCATAAATGAAAATATTTGATTATACATTTATGGGAACCAACCCAAAGGAGCATTAACCCCCTATCTAAGTACCAACTTAGACAATTATAATAAGTAAATATTCAGTTGTAGTTGAGTACCTTGTTACAAATGATATTTTGTAACTCAACATTTTCTACACTTGAGATTGTATTGACTCTTCTCAGCTCATAATTTATATCCTCTTCTCTTTGGTCTCTGCAATCAATTACTATCCTTTTCTCTATGTCCTCTTCTTATCTCTGCACACATCTCTCTGATCTCTTCTTAGCTCATTGCTCTTTCTTTTCTCCACTCTATATGAATAACCTTTTGTGTTATCAGCCTCAACTTTGAACTCTTGATCTCTATTTCTCTAGTTTCTAATCTCTTCTCTCCTCCTTGATTCTCTTCTCTATCTGCTTTTAGGTCTCTCTTTACCTTTGATCATTTAGCATTCTATCTCTACTTCAGTGTTATGCCTACACTGGCATCATGTTATGCACACCTACGACCCTCTATTTTTTCTTCTATTCTTTTCCTCTATTTTGTAGAGCTTCTCCTTTTTAGTCATGCCTACCACTCACACACTTAATCCACTTACCTCCCTTAGTGGTGATCTACTTTGACCAAATATTTTGTTAGGCCCAATATGGAAAGCTAATGTACTGAGAGAGGAGGGGTGAATCAGTATTTCAAATCCTTTCTTCAACAATAACTTTATTGTTATGCATAAACCCAAAACTGATGTAACATAACATAAAGCTAAAACAAATAAATAACAATCATACATGATTCACTCCATAACACATATATTTTGGTTACACAGAAACTCTTGGTTAGAGAGAAAAACTGTGGTGGGGATGGCACCCACAACTTCACTACTGCAATAATAAAGGTTGCTCGGTTAGAGCTACATGTTCAACTATTTCTAATAGCTTACCCTATTAAGAGTATCAAGATTGTTATATCTACCTTTTTAAAGGATTTTACAACAATTAAACTCAATGTTGCACCTGGTTAAAGGCTTTACAATTTATAGACTTTGTTAGGGTCTTTTACCCTATTAAAGGTTTCTCTTATAGCTTCAAAATATTACAATAAAATCTTTACAAATATCTGCAACTTTACATCTGAAATGTTATAACAGATTCTATGTGCTCAAAATGAGATTACCTTGCTTATAGCATACCTCGGTAACCCTTAAAGTAACTCGGTAAACCCTTTTGTTTACTCTGTTCTTTGACTGTTCTCTGAAATCCTTCTCAGTGAGCTCTGTGTCTCTGTAACAGTCATAACACTCAGTGCTTCCTTATGTATCACACATGTCTAGCTTAATACACCTCTATATATCTCTCTTTGTCATCCTTTTATCCTTAATCCATGCTATATAAATAGATCTCTTATGTCAGTGATTAGGTTCATTGCTTCGATCTTACAAACATGATTTATCGAATGAATAACCATACAAAATACTTCATTGGTTCTATGTTCCTTGATCTTGTAACACGTTTCCACATGTGTGTCTAGGTTCAATGAATCTGGTAACACATTTCACTCGGTGTATCATTATTGTTGCTCGGTAGACATGGAATGTTACTCAGTAGACAACTCGGTGTATACTGGGCTCTGTGACTACTTTCTTCTATAACTGACTGTTCTGTGCATACTGACTGAATGTTTCGGTAGTAGTAACTGACTAGAGTATATAGAATGAATTTGGATATAAAACTAATGGCAACTATAATAAGTAGTAACAATCTCCCCTTTTGACATTAGTTGAGATGTTTGACAAAACTACTTTCAAAGTCATAACTCAAAAATCTATATACTTACAAATTTTTGACAAAACTAACAACATATACTTTTGTTGATGAAATAGTATATTCAGATATACTCCCCTTATCAATATACTATACAAAACTCTGATTTTGCATGCTTGGTGATCAATGTTTTGTGTTAACTACTCGGTTCACTGCTCAGTTCACTGCTCTGTTCTCTGTTCCCTAGCAAAATTGACTGTGAACATACTCTATTCTTCTCGCTATATACTCCCCCTATATACTACATTCCCCTGTATACTTTGATATGATACTTACTCCCCCTTTTTGACAAACATCAAAACTTTGTTACCATTCGGTGGTGGCAACTGGTCAAAAATGGATTTGTACTTTGTCTTGGCATTGGTAAGGGTGATAGAGAGGGCATCCTTAACACTGTCCATAAGTGAATTCTGCATTGTAATGTTAGCTAACAGTGAAATTAGTCCATCTAAGGTGCTTCCCTCTTGTTGAGTGGATAGGGAGGTAGCTTTGTTGATCTATTCTTGGATGGAGGAAAGATGAGGAATGAATAATGTTTGAAGTGTCATTATGTCCATCCTTATCTTTTTCTCTTCATTCCTTAGTTCCAATTGTTGAGCCATGAGTTGTTGTAGCTTGGTATAAAAATTCTGAATGGAATGTGGCTTAGTGGTCAACTTATTTGAGAGATCGGTGATCTCTTTCTCAATCACTTCAGTTTTATTTTTAATATCCTTAATGAATAGAGAAAATGTACAGAGTTTTTGAAATAAATAAAGAATGTGCTTGAGTTGAGGGGACAACTCAGCAATAAATTTGACAAGTTTAACTTTTCCAATAGCAATAGCTTTCTGTACCTCTGCAATCATTTTAGTAGTGAGCTCCTTGTCTTTTAACTTGCTCAAATATTTAGATGCATCTAATCGAGATGTCTCTATCTTGGTTAGGAGTTCATCTAGTTGAATGTGGATGGTTGCATCTTGTGTTACTGTTGCTTCAGGTAGCATATCTATTAAGAGTGTTTTCACCTTCTGAAGTACTTTGTTTTTCTTTTGAATAGCCATTTGCTTCTGAAGTACTTTGTTTTTCTTTTGAATAGCCATTTGCTTCTCCTGTTCGGCTTTGGCTTTGCATAGTTCACCAAATTCAATGAGTGCTTGCCCTTTTAATTTGGATATATCAACATTGGGCAACACTATTGATTTTGACAAATCTAATTTGAAATTATGCTTTTTCATTTTCTTTTCTTTACCTTTCACCAGCTGGACTAACACAATGGCTTGTGAGGCTTGTTGACCCTCGGTAGGTTGCTCGATAGAGGCAACACTTTGGTCGGTTTCTTTAGTCTCTGTAGTGTCCTTTGGTGTCTCCTTCGGTGCTTCAGTGCTTGGGGTTTCAGATGCAACATTTTCAATGCTAGATGGAGCTTGAGAGTTCTGTTCATGAGAAGTAGCTTCTCCTACTGTTGACTTGTGACCTTCTGTGCCTTGCTCCATATCTTGAGGGGCCTCAATTGAAATAGGTTGATTGACCAGAGGATAGGGCTGAACTTGCTCCAAAACTGATTCACTGGATACAAGTTGGGCATAAGCATTTCCTTCTATCATTTTCTATTCAGGTGCCTTGGGATCCATGATATCCTCATCAACTTGTATGGTGTCAGCAGGGTCTTGCTCGATGATATCAGGATCTTGCTTGGTGACATCAACTATTTCAACTTCAACTTGCTCACCAGCATTTTTGATTTGAAATATTTCCGGCCATTTTTCTTTGGTCTCATTCTCTACATCCAAGTAAAGGACATTCATCAATTTCAAGGCTCTTTGCTTGACTAGGAATTTTGTGTGGCAATTTTTCAGATGTTTGGTGATCTCATCTACCGACATGTCTGGGAAAAGATATACCAGACTTCTTTCTCTCATTTGTTTCTCTTAGTCCATTGCATACTTCCACCTATTATCAATATGCAAATATAATTCATTTGGAAGAGATTTACATACTTCCAGTGGGACCAGTCAGAATTTCAATAGTGTGCAGATGATAGCTTCTTCTATTTTGTCTCTTTTCATCATCAGATCAGGATTCATATTTTACATTTCTGAATGATCCAAATCCACCATACTGCTTTAGATTAGTACAAAAATTGTCAACACTATGTACATTTACCTTTTTGCTCTTGACAATCTGAAATTTACTTGCATCTTCATATTCGGTGTCACTGGACTCTTTAGTCAAAATGAGTCTCCAAGTAGATTTCTTGTAAGTTTTTGTTACCTTGGGTGTGAAAACACTCTTTGTTTTCTTACTCGGTGATGTTGTAGATGCTCTTGTGTTAGGTCGCTTTGTTGGAGGAGTCGGTGATACCTTTGATGTATCCTGTTTCTTTCTTTTCAAAACTTTCCCTTTAGGCAATTCGGTGCTCAGTGTTATAGCTACCTCTTGGGCTTCAGATTCCTCTTCGGTGATGGCTATAGTGCCCTTGACAGGTGTGGAGGAAGAATCTTCTCCAAATTTCTTTGTTAATGCCTTGATCATTTTTGTTGCCTTCCTTATATCTTTGGGCACTACAATGCTCATTTTTACTTTTTCCTTCACTTATTCATATGTTCCATACCTTAGCTCGGTAGCATGCCTTGGCAATGTCAAAAAAGCATTTATCTACTATTGTGTGATGTCAAAATCAATCTCATAACCCATAGGTGGCAAAGATTAAGTTCTCGGTTCTACAACATTAACATAGTAGTAATCAGTGTCCACTTCAAAACATATGTCATCCTTGTATTTCTCTACTAACTTGGGTCGAATTCTATATCTGTTATGCATCTTCTCCTAAAACTTGCTGAAATAATCATCAATAATATCATTAAAATTATCACCTAGCTTCTTGATGAAGTCATTGATTTGATGGGTGATTGGTCAGTGTAGCTCCCAAACAACTTTACCAACTAATGGAAAGAATTTCTCAAAATAGAAAAACATGCATATTAATAGTGATCCAAACTTTAGTGTATTAGCCAAATTGTTCTTCTTTGGCTTCCTTATGGTATTGAGATTCTCAAATAGGTTTTTCAACAATACCTCACATAGATCAATTTTCATGCCTTTCTTCACAAGTTTATATGCCAAGTTGACTGTTGTACAGGGTACACTATTTTCCCTTGCCAATTGAAAGAAACAATAACCTATTACTCTAATGACAAACTTTAGCTCCGTATCGGTGACATTATTCAATTTTAGTCCCCTATAATCAGATTCTACTCCAATTAAATTGATCACTTCCTTATGTGATATCATTTTTTGAGCTCGGGCATGATCATAAATAGGGTAACCAGTGATCAAATGAATGATTTCGTTGGTGATCTTAAACGGTTGCTCTTCTAGCCACACGAAGTCATCATGAACTCTGCTCAGAACAAACTTGACCCATTGGGGTTTGAAGACACGGGGATAGGTTAGGGCTTTGATCAATCCCTTGATTTTGATGTGTTCATATTTGCTATCCATTTTACCATCGGTACACAATTCATCATATGTGTCTTTGATTTCAACATGACCTAGTTCTTCAACTCGACACTTAGTGAAGAATCTCACATCCTCGACTAATAAAACTCTATCCAGAATGAGTGAAAATGCAGTTTTGTCATCCAATTCAGATGCAATTTTGGGAGTTAAAGAGTATTTCAGTGAGGGATTTTCAATGTTCTCAACAACAACATGATTCTGGATCTTAGGTGCCATTGCAAATTTCAGATAAATTCTAACAAAAGATCCTTAGGGTTTGAAGACTTTCAAACGACAGACACTTTCTACTTAGCAAATAATAACAACTTGATATGATCGGTAAACTATCTTGATAATGCATTGTGATTGATGTAAATACCTTTGAATTTGCTCGGGAGGTGGTTTGATCACCTTTGAATCGCTTTGCTCTTCTCTCTTGAAAACTTGGTGAGTGAAAAATGACCACGCAATAGCTTTAAGTATTCATTTTACCTCATCAGGCTTCATGTAGTTAGGTCAGAAAACATTAAATGCAATCGGTATCACTACTTTTTATGCTTTTACTGAGTAGCCAGACTTCCTGCATTTACCGACTTGATAGGCTTCCAAAAGACTTGATAAAATTTCAAATTTCCTAATGCATCTTTATCTATGCAAATTTTTGAATTAAGTACATGATGAAATAGGAACTATTAAGATTTACCCTTTGAAAGAATGCGGTCCCTTCATACCTTTACCGATTAATTTGGAATAGGTGCACCTAACTTGGTAGGTAAGGTGCTTTCTTCATTTGACACAATTTCTTTCTTTCTCCAAATCATCTGTAGTTTTTCTTTTATTGCCTCAGTGTCTCCTCTAGGTTGATCTCTGCAATCTCTAGCCAAGTGTCCAACTTTGTGACAATGAAAACATGCCATACCAGGATTTCTCCATGATCTTCGGTTGTTCATTCTAAACCTTATAAAGCAATTGGCACTTATATGTCCATATCTTCCACAACATTCACACCATATCCTTGTATTGTAATCCCATGGTACTACAGAATATTGTCGGTAAGAATCTGTGTGAGTTTGGTAGCCTCTAGCATTTGCTCGGTGTGCAAACCACATATAGTTCCTTTGCTTAAACCAACACTCCTCGGTACTATGTCCATATTTATTGCAATTTTTACAAAACCCTTTGAATTTTTCCTTCTGATAATTGTTAATAGACTTTCTCCTACATTGGTTAGATGTGTGACCATATTTATTGCAATTGTAACAATAACCATTAGACCTAATGACATTCGGTTGCTTACCTTTTCTGATTTGGCACATGTTAGTAGTGTGACCTTGTTTTCCACAGTAGTTGCAAACAGGTTTCTTTCCTTTGATATTCTTCTTATTTCTAGCTTGCTTTGATGATTCTCCTCTTTCGGTAGTGTGGATTCTCTTCTTGGTAGAGTCTTTTCCTTTGTAACCGAGTCCTGCATCTTTGTTGGGTCTTCTTGTATTCAGTTGTTCATCCAACATCTTTGATGCCTCATAACTCTTCTTCAGTGTTTCCTTGGATTTCTTTTCTGTTTCAAGTTCATTGTTCAACCTTGATAATTCAAGTTTCAATGCTTGATTCTCATCATCTTTCAGATTTTCTTCATGATGTGCATAACCTAATTGATCTGATAGATTTTGTTGAATCCTAGTCAACCTTGTGATTTTATCATTCTTTTCAGATACTAATGCTTCAAGCTGTTGTTTTTCTCTTTCTAGTTCTCTTACTTTCTCCTCAACTATCCTCAATGCATCAAGATTCTTAGTCATCTGTGTGCTGAAATGTTCATGTCCTCTTTTCATTTCTTTTAGCTGATCAGTCAGTGCTTTATTCTTCTCTTTCAGTTGTCCAATCATCTCTTCAGTCTCTTCAGATATAATGTTCTCAGATGATGTTTCAATTTGTTCCACTAGCTCTTGAGAGTCCTGTAAATCATCAGATAATCTTCTTCTCACTTTCAATGATTTTTGCATTTGTCTTTGCATGTCTACAATCACTTGATTAGCATGATCCAACTTTCTTGCAGATACACAATTCTCTGATATTGTTTATAGCCTTCCATTGATAAGATCTTTCTCTTTAGGCTGTTAAACCATTTTCCAAGATTCGAGCTCTGATACCAATTGTTAGGCCCAATATGGAAAGCTAATGTACTAAGAGGGGAGGGGTGAATTAGTACTTCAAATCCTTTCTTCAGCAATAACTTTACTATTATGCATAAACCAAAAACTGTTGTAACATAACATAAAGCTAAAACAAATAAATAACAATCATACATGATTCACTCCATAACACATATATTTTGGTTATGTAGAAACTCTTGGTTAGAGAGAAAAACTATTATGGGGATGGCACCCACAACTTCACTACTGCAATAATAAAGGTTGCTCGGTTAGAGCTACATGTTTAGCTAATTTTGATAGTTTACCCTATTAAGAGTATCAAGATCATTAGATCTACCTTGCTAAAGGATTTTACAACACTTAAACTAAATGTTGCACCTGGTTAGAGGATTTACAATTTATAGACTTTGTTAGAGTCTTTTACCTTGTTAAAGGTTTCTCTTATAGCTTCAAAATATTACAATAAAATCTTTACAAATATCTGCAACTTTACATCTAAAATGTTATAACAGATTCTATGTGCTCAAAATGAGATTACCTTGCTTACAACATACCTCGGTAACCCTTAAAGTAACTTGGTAAACCCTTATGTTTACTCTATTCTTTGACTGTTCTCTAAAATCCTTCTCGGTGACCTCTGTGTCTTTGTAACAGTCATAACACTCAGTGCTTCCTTATGTATCACACATGTCTAGCTTCATACACCTCTATATCTCTCTCTCTGTCATCCTTTTATCCTTTATCCATGTTGTATAAATAGATCTCTTATGTCAGTGATCAGGTTCATTGCTTCGATCTTACAAACATGATTTATCGAATGAATAACCATACAAAATACTTCATTGGTTAGATGACCTCAAAATCATACACAATCCTTAAGTGCAATTTCCAATGTAATAACGGTTCTATGTTCCTCGATCTTGTAACATGTTTCCACATGTGTGTCTAGGTTCAATGAATTTGGTAACACATTTCACTCGGTGTATCATTATTGCTGCTCGGTAGACATGGAATGTTACTTGGTAGACAGCTCAGCATATACTGGGCTCTGTGACTACTTTCTTCTATAACCGACTATTCTGTGCATACCAACTAAATGTTTCGGTAGTAGTAACTGACTAGAGTATATAGAATGACTTTGGATATAAAACTAATGGCAACTATAATAAGTAGTAACATATTTTCCCTCTAGAAAAATATTTTAAAAATTGTTTTAGCCATTAAATAATATTTCTTGTCTTTTCTTTTTAGTCTATAGGTGTTCAAATTAAATGCCACCATTCTACTCTTTCACCAATCTCTACTTTCTTTTGACTACTCTTTGTCTCAAGCATACACACACATTCCCACCAAGGTCAGAAAAATAAATGCTCTTCTTAGTGTGCATGGAGATTTTATCTTTTGCCTCTTCTCTACAAACTGATTGGTCGTCATTATTAATTGCATCATTTCTCTCTTCAGATTACTCTCTATGTTCATATTACCATTTTTAGTTATCTTCACCTTCCCAAGGCTGTGACACCTTGTCTACTAAATATTATTTGATCTTCTCGAGCCTTACAATTTATCTTCTACTATTTCTCCAGCAATCAACATTAAATATATCTATCATCCTTAAATCTTTCATTCTTTGAAGATAAGATTTGATCAAATAGGCATTAACTATTTCTTGACAACGATATCTGATTTATCTCGTATATGCCACATTCTCCACATCATCTTCATCATTAGGTCAAACTTGGTCAACCACCTATGTAGACCACTTCTATGTCAGCATCCACTTTTCTCTTTATCTCCAAATTATAGACTGGAAGAATGGGTGAAATACCCATTTTGCGAAATTGCGTTGGTCACTTTCTTTCCTTGTCACAAAATTGCAAAAGGTGATTCCTATAGCCCTACTAACACTGTGTCTTATGGGCTCTTGCAGTTTTGCAACACCTTTGGTCAACACAAAGAGTTGACCTGCTAAACAATGAAACTGTGTGTTATGCGCTTATCATAGCTCTCTTTGGTCAACATAGAGAGTTGACCACAAAATAGTGATACCATTCTCTGTGTGTTATGCACTTTGTAGTTTTGCAGTTGCCTTGGTTAGGGAAGAATGTTGACCTATGAAATAGTGATAATCCCAAACATAGTGTGTTATGTTCTTCTTTTCTCTTGTCATGGTTTTCTAGTGATCTTGGTCAATGTAGGCTAATGACCCATGAAACAACGATAGGGATAAACACGATGTGTTATGCACTTCTCCTATCTTTAGTCACAAATTCCCAACTACCTTCAGTCAATGCAAAGAGTTGACTATGAAACAATGATAGTGATAACACATTGTGATATGATATCCCTATAATGGCATGTGACTAACATGACATATTATACATTACTACGACTGTGATTTTTTAGAGTCAAACCAATTTTCTCAATGCTTTACCAACTTAATGGCCTATGTCTTCTTTATCCAATTGCAAGACCAAGCAAACTTTCAATTGTATTCTTTGTCTTCTCTATGGCCTTTGAATAAACATAAAGTCATGATTGTTTAGCTTGCACACATACACATAAATCTTCTTAACTTGCCAACATGACACAACATCATATTCATTGGTCTAATTTTCCTTTGAGACACTCATCATTTCAACATCTTTGTACAGAGGATGTTGAAATAAATGACAATCTAGTACCAATAATGTCCCCCTTTGGCATTGATTTCAATCTCGCTCAATTTCTCCCCCTTTGACAATAATGGAAAAAGGCTGGACAACTAACAATCATGCATGTACTCCCCCTTTGACCTTCTTCACTCAGCTAGAAACATATCACTCCCCCTGTGACAACTACCCTACACAGGTGGTTGATAACATGCCATGGACATCAATAACACATCAATTTTTTCCCTTTATGTAAAAGAAACACCTGCTATCATTTTGTTGGCCTTGGTCAGCAAATGTCTCTCCCTGAGAACCATAACTTTTATGCTCCATCTTCCTTGGAGCGCATACTATTTCATAGATGCATAATTTAAAGCTATGAGCTCCCACTGAACCACAAACCTCTATAGCCATTTAAGTACTAAAGGAGGGAGGGACAACACCCAACTTCAGTCTCAAATATTCAAAAGTGTCCTTAGGTAGAGGTTTTGTACATATATCAACCACTTTCTCACTAGTACTTACATATTCAACCTTGACTTCTTTTTCAACTACTTTCTCCCTCAAGAAATTATTGGATATTAGAGTTGTTGGAATGTGTTGTTGTCACTGATGTCAACATATTCTTGTGTTATAGAGAATTGGTTTGTTGTAGAGAGTTGGTTTGGGTGATCTGTTGTAAATGTGTTGATGTGGATTAATGGGTTTTGAGATACTTATCTCTAGTTGATTCAGTATGAGTTTCAGTGTTTCGGAAGGTGATTTGGTCGAGTTATGCAATCCAGTGTGATGATTGTTTTTTTTGTTGGTTCTGTATTATAGAGTTGTGATTTCTAGATTAGATTGCTTTGGAATTGATTCCTTATGTGGTACATATTTTGGAGAGTGTTTGGAACATTCATTATTTGGAACTTCACAAGTATATCTATCAGTTTGTCAGTTGGTGTTCTTGAGCTCTGGTGATGAAATAATGATGATTATTGTTATCCGAGTTGTTGTGATTATTGTAGTAGAATTCATGTTGATTTTTGATGTTGTTTGATCATGTCCTATGCATTTGGGTGTTCTGCGTTAATTATGGTGCGTGTTATTGAAGATTTTATTGGTCTGGTAGTATTCTTCGTGTTATGCAACATATTCGGTGGTTTAGCGTGTTACAAATGATTTTGGCAAATTAATTGGTGGTGTTGTGTGTTTGAGGTTTTTATTTGGTTCCATGCTATGTCCTTGTTGTCATTGTATTGGTTTGGTTATTGATTTATGTATCGTGTGGTCTAACTTTGTAATGAGGTATTATGTGTTGAGTCAAACTTGAGGTCAAGGTTGATGATTTGTATAAATAGGTATTGTAATCGTGTAAGTTGAGTGTCTATAAGTGATTGTAGTTGTATCCATGATCTATGAGATTATTATATGCATGAACAAGAAAATTTATCTTTTGGTAGTGGAGAGGAGTAGAGAAGTGTTGTTGTGTAGACAATGTGCTTAATTGGAACTGTAATCAAGCATTTGGAGATGCTATTCTTCTTCATGTAATATGGATTGTTGTCCGATCTTAGTAAGGCAATGAGCCTTCCTAGAGTTGTTGCCTTTTTTTGTTTTGAGTAGTGAGCTCTAGGCAGTGTGCTTGAATGCATATGCATTACCCATTATAATATTTACACATACTATTATAGAGTATCATCATATTGTGGGTAGGTTCCCACTGTGCTTTTTTCGTTAACAAATTTTTCCATATCAAAAATCCATGTGTTATGTGTGTTGTTGTTGTGGTGTTTATCTTTGATTTTTCTATTCTTGATCAGATCTAATGTTAAGGTTAATTTGGTTGAGTTTGGTGAAAACTGACTAACACCCCCCCACCCTCTTAGTTTTCTTGCATTGTTGATACCAACAATTGGTATCAGAGCTAGATCCTCTAGAAAGGAGTTTGGCCACTTGAGGAGATCCAGGATGGTAGTTGTTGTTTTCAAGAAGGAGATTCCTAGATTTGATGGAACTAATTACTCTATATGAAAGAACCAAATGAAAGTTCACTTGAAGTGCCTTGTAGACGATTATTGGAAGATTATAAAGAATGCATACATTGTTCCTTTGAATGGTCTTGTTACTATAACTGAGATAAAGATGTTGAACATAATATAAGAGCTAAAGAAGCATTGTTGAGTGCATTGACTGATGCAAAGATGACTGATGTGATAGGATTGTAGTCTGCACAAGAGATTTGGGAGAATCTAGAAACCCTGTATGAAGGAGATAAACATGTGAAAGTTTCTAAATTGCATAGCTTGAAAGGAAAGTATGAGTTGCTAAGAATGGGAGAAGATGAGAATATTTCATCCTTTATGGCTAAAGTGAATGATCTTGTGTTGAACATCAGATGTGTTGGTGGAGTTCTTGAAGAAGATGAGATTATGGATAAAGTGTTGAGATCTTTGCCTCCTGCTTATAAACACAAAGTTGCTACTATTGATGAGATCCATACTATGACAAGGGATATGTTGGTTGGTAAGCTTGTTGCTTTTGAATTGGGCAAACTTGGTGAATCACATGGTAAAACTGAGACTACATTTAAAGCTACTATATTTGAGAAGCAGAAGTATGATCTGAGAGAGAGTTCAACTAGGGTGTTCAGATATGAAAGAGAAATGAAAGAGATGGAAGAAGATGAAAGAGAATTGGAAGAGATTTAAGCACTTATTGCCAGAATATTGCCTGAGGGAGTTGGTAAGTATGAAAAGAAGTTGCCTTTGAAATTTTTTTCTTGCAATAAGATTGGTCAGTTTTCTTCTAGGTGTCCTGAGAGAACAAAAATAGTGTCAAAGTATGATATTCCTTACAAGACCAACTAGAAGTATAGATATCAGAAGAAGTGTTATTATGCTACTAATGAAGGTGTGACAAATGACGAGTCTGAGAAAGGGAATTCAGAAGATGATTTTTTGTTCATTTCTATCAAGGAAGATGATTCGGTATCTACTAATTCTACAAGCTATATTGTTGAAGAGAAAGACTTGGCTGCTAAGATTGATGAAAAAGATGAATGGGTGATTGATAGTGGTTTTTCACATCACATGACAGGTGATAAAGGTAAAATTGTGAATATGGAGAAGTATGATGGTGGTGTAGTGAGATATGGAGACAACAAATCTTGTGTAATCCATGGTAGAGGTTCTATTTCTCTTGATGGCAAGCATAATACTGATGATATTTTATATGTTGAAGGTTTTAAGTATAATATTTTGAGTGTTGGATGGATGGTTGATAAGGGATATGATAAATACAATTCAAGAATGGGAAATGTAAGATCTTGAATAGCTCTGGTATAGAGATTGCATCAGTTACTAAAACTAAAGGTAATATCTTTCATCTAAATGCTGGTGAGAAAAGTTGTGTGATTGCTCATATTGATGAGAGTTAGTTGTAGCATAGAAGAATGTGTAGTGTTAACTCTGATTGTATGATTAAGATTGGTTCTACTCAAGTTGTTAGAGATCTGCCTAAGATAGTTAAGCCTACTAATTCAGTATGTAAAGAATGTCAATTGGGAAAGAAAACAATAATTTCATATAAGAGAAAACTATACACATCTAATTAATTATTTGATCTTGTGCATACTAATTTATGTGGACCTTCTAAAGTGAGAAGCTTGTAGGGAGACAAATACTTTATGTTGTTGATTGATGACTATTATAGGATGATGTGGGTCACTTTTCTAAGGGATAAATCTGAAGCATTGGAGAAATTGAACATATTCAAAGCTAAAGTGGAGACAAAAATAGGATTGAAGTTGAAGTGTCTAAGGTCTGATGGATGAGGAGAATTCACCTATGATGAGTTTAATTATTTTTGTGAAGAACATGGAATTAGAAGATAGTTATCTGCTCTGGGAACCCCTCAGCAGAATGGAGTTGTTGAAAGGAAGAACAAAACTATTTTGTATGTTGCTAGAACTATGATGATTGAAGAAAATGTTCTGCATATCTATTGGAGAGAATATGTAAGCACTGTTGTATACACATTCAACCAAGTGCATATAAAAGGTGATTTCAATAAGACCCCTTATGAGATGTAGTTTGGACGTGTTCCTATAATTAGATATTTTAGAATATTTGGAAGCAAGTGTTATATCAAAATAAATTAGGATATAGGAAAATTTCATGCAAGAAGTGATGAAGGAATCTTTTGGGGATATTATACTAAGGGTAAAGCCTACCAGTGTTACAACAAGAGACTGGGAAGATAGTGGAAAGTGAAAATGTGAAAGTTGATGAGAATAATGAGAAGCAAATTAGAGCATGAAGATATGAGTCTAATGATTAGGATATTTTGTAAAGCAAGTGCATACTTTGAATATGAAGCAGAGTGATCCGAAAGAGATAGTAAGTTCAAGATGTTGTTGTTGATGAAGAAGTTCAAGAGACCAAAAAAATCACAACAATCAAAAGACCCTGAGGTATGTAAGACTAAATCATTTATAAAATCAAATTAGTGGTGATAAAAATAAAGGTGTGATGACTAGGAGAAGGATTGTTGCTGAAGAGACATGTTTGATTTCCAAAATTGAGCCTAAATATGTTGTTGAATCTTGTAAATATGAAAATTGGATAAAATTTATGGAAGAAGAGATAGATCAGATTGAAAAGAACAAAACATGGGAACTTGTTTCAAGACCTAAGGACAACAATATAATTGGTACTAAATGGGTGTTCTGAAATAAGCCAAATGAAGATGGAGAAGTTGTTAGAAACAAAGCAAGACTGGTATGTAAGGGATATTCACAAATAGAAGGAATTGATTTTGAGGATACGTTTGCTCTAGTAGATAGAATTGAAGTTGTTAGACTATTTCTTTCATATGTTGCTCATAAGAAATTCAAGGTATATCAGATGGATGTGAAGTCAGCCTTTTGAATGGTGAATTAGAAGACGGTATATTGAGAAACTAGATAGATTTTAATTGATAGATGAAGAAGACATGGTATGTAGATTGAAGAAAGCATTGTATGGACTTAAACAAGCCCCTAGAGATTGGTACGCCAGATTGGATAGACATTTGATTAAGCTGGGATTCTATAAAGGTATTGGTGATAGTAATTTGTACTTTAAGATTGATAATAATAATATTTTGATTGGTGAAGTCTTTGTTGATGACACTATTTTTGGAGATGATGATTTAAGTAATAAGTTTGTTGTTGATATGCAAAAAGAATTTGAGATGTCTATGATAGGTGAGATGAAGTTCTTTTTGGAATTTCAAATTACACAGACTGATAAAGGAATTTTCATATCTCAATCTAAATATGTGAAAGAATTATTGAAGAAGTTTGGGTTAGATGATTCCAAACCTATTGGAACTCCTATGGTGACTGGATTCAAGATGACAAAAGATGATGAATCTCCAAAGGCTAACTAGACCTTGTATAGATATATGATTTGTGGACTACTATATTTGACTTAGACTAGACCTGACATTATGAATATTGTATGTCTTGTTGTAAGATTTCAGGTTGATCCTAAGGAAAGTCATGTTACTGCTATAAAGAGGATATTCAGATACTTGAAGGGAATAATTAATTATGGTTTGTGGTATCTGAAGAAGGATGATTTCACTTTAAATGCTTATACTAATGTTGATTGGGTAGGTGATGTTGATGACTGAAAGAGCACTACCAGTGGAGCATTATTTTTGGAAAATAAGTTGGTTTCTTGGACAAGTAAGAAGCAAGATTATATTTATTTATCTACTACAGAAGCTGAATACATTATTGTTGCTAGATACTATACTCAGGTACTTTGGATCAAGCATATATTGAAGGATATTAGAGTTGTTTATAATGAACCTACTGTTATATATTGTGAAAATTCTAGTGCTATCAATATTTCTAAGAATCTAGTGTTTCATTCTAAGACAAAACATATATCAATCAAGTTTCATTTATTGAGAGAGAATGTGAATGAGAAAGAAGTCAGATTGGAATATGTATCTATAAAGGAACATGTTATAGATATATTTACAAAGCCTTTGCTTGCAAATACATTTGTATATCTGAGAGAGAAATTATGGGTGATTGCCCCTCCTGCTATGAACTAGATGCATTGAGTTGCATCAATACAGTGGACTTCATAGTCTTATCTTGTTATCCAGATTAATGAGTGGGTGCTACTACTCTGAGGGAGTAGTCAGTGTATGATTCAATTATTTAGATTTGTGACTTCATTCTAAAGAGGAGAGATTATCTGGTAAGGAAGAGAGAATAATGATTTGTATATGTCTTTGGCATTGTTGTCAAAGGGGGAGAGATGCATGTGAAAAACCTTAAAGTATTTTGAGTTGTTTGTCAAAAGGGGAGTTGATCCTTGTGATTTTGAGGGAGATTGTTGGAATTAATTTCTTTCTTTGCATTGATTGTTTTTCACATTCATATGTTACCATCAATGCCAAAGGGGGAGATTGTTGGATATTAGAGTTGTTGGAATGTGTTGTTGTCATTGATGTCAACATATGGACTTTGTTGCAGAGAGTTGGTTTGGGTGATTTGTTGTAGATGTACTAATATGAATTAATGGGTTTTGAGATACTTATCTCTAGTTGATTTAGTATGAGTTTTAGTGTTCCAGAAGGTGATTTGCTTGAGTTGTGTGATCCTTTGTGATGATTGGTTTTTTTGCTATTTTGTATTGCAGAGTTCAAAATTTTGGATTGGATTGCTCCGGAATTGATTCCTTATGTGGTACAGATTTTGGAGAGTGTTTGGGACATTTATGTGTGTCCTCAAATCAGATGGTTCATGATTTGGAACTTCACAAGCATATCTTTTAGTTTGTTAGTTAGTGTTCTTGAGCTTTGGTGATGGAATAATGATGATTCTTGTTATCCAAGTTGTTGTGGTTATTGTGGTGGAATTCACATTTCTTGTTGATATTCTATGATCATTTCCTATGTGTTTTGGTGGTCCATGTTGATCGTGGTGTACATTATTGAAGATTATAAAGGTCTGGTGGTATTCTTCAAGTTATGTAACATATTCGGTGGTTTAACGTGTTGCAAATGATCTTGGTGAATTAATTGGTGGTGTTGCACATTAGAGGATTTGATTTGGGTCCATGCTATGTCTTTTCCAACATTGTATTGGTCTGGTTATTGATTTATGTATCATGCGGTGTAATTTTTTAATTAGGTCTTATGTGTTGAGCCGACCTTGAGGTCAAGATTGAAGATTTGTATAAATAAGTCTTGTAATCATTAAAGTTGAGTGTCTGCAAGTGATTGTGGTTGTATCTATGATATGTGAGGGTATTGTATGTGTGAACAAGAGAATTTATCTTTTGGTAGTGGAGAAGAGAAGAGAAGTATTGTCGTGCAAACAATGTACTTAACCAGAACTGTAATCGGGCATTTGGAGATGCTATTCTTTCAATTCATGTAATTTGGATTGTTGTTTGATATTTTCCTATGGTTGTTTCCCTTTGTTTTTTTGAGAAATGAGCTCTTGGAAGTGTGCTTGAACGCATGTGCATTCCCCATTGTAATATTTACACATACTAATGCAGAGTATCATCATATTGTGAGTAGGTTCCCACCATGTTTTTTCCCTTAACCAGGTTTTCCACATCAAAAATCCATGTGTTATGTGTGTTGTTGATGTGGTCTTTATCTTTTCTTTTTTTGTTCTTGATCAGATGCTTTGGGATTAGCATTATAAATAATGGATTTGATTTAACCTAGTGATCCATTGATGAGGTCACCTTGGACCCATAGGTTTGAGGTTAGCATAACTTGTTGGATAATGCATACTATAAAATTAGAGAGTAGATGGTCATCATCATCATAATGAATTATATTTTGTTGTGGTTCAAGCAATAGTAATAGCAATAGGAATGTTTAGCATCTTTAGCATTTTTCTATTATGCGACGTAGCTAACTTACTGGTTGCAAACAAATGGATGGTTGTATCAAAGTTTTATCTTTTCTCACAAGTCAACATTTTATTTGTTTGTTTCATAATTATATTCCAATCATGTTTAAATTTCTCAACATTTCTTATATTTTGGAGGATATTGCAAAATTTTTGGTGTGAATTGCTCTGGCCTTGTTGATGGAAAATGGTATCTAGCATTACAATAGTTTTGAAAGTGTGCCACAGTGTGAGCACTCTAGAGTGGGATGCATAAATAGGTTTTACCATAATCAGGGGGAGCTAGCCAAGGTCACCAATGTGTATAAGAGAAGAACCACAAAATCTTTGTTCTTGTCTATTTGGGTATGCTTGTCGAAGGTAGGAATTGATCTTCAATATTGATTTTGGGCCCAAAAAACTCATCTCATCTATCAAGATATATTTTATATGTTTAAAATATTCTTGGAAAATAATTAATGATTGCCCATGCAAAGGTTTCATTTCTTTTATAGTGATTCATAGGGAGGTGTGGATTGTTGTAGCACCTATGCTATAAGAAGCAACACCGATGGATGCAAATGCAAGAAATGGTTTTTTATTTCCATGAACCAAGTTGTTTAATTGATAGTGCATAGAATTTATTAAGAATTATTATCCTATCCCTGATGTGGCTTCAGTAATCATACACAATGGCTCTTGTGGTAATGCATTTGCATGGTTGGGTGTTGAGGATGTTGAGGGCAAGTTGCTATTTTGGGGAGAAGATGTTGTGTCCATAGATGAAGACAAAATGTGTCATTTTGTGGTGATTTGTAGGTTAAAATGAAGTGGACAACAATAGTGTCTAGTTTAGGTGGCATATTGTGTGTATTCCAAGAGTGGGTAAGATCAAAATCTCATTTGCCCAAAAATTTGAGCACGTCTATGCTAAATTTGTGGGTTGCACCTAATCGTGACAACATTTCCCACTCATATTCATTTGGAGGAGATTGACAATGGGCATTATCATTATCATTTTGGGATTGTTCTTCAGCAAGAGGTGCGTTTGTTACCCTGTTAATATGCCAAGGGTAATAATTCGTTGCATTCAATAATTTCCAATTTATAACTATGTCTTCTTTTGTAACACATATATCAAGTTGAACATTTTAAAAAGATTTGTATAGTAGCAAATCAGACCAACAAAATGTCTCAAAGTTTTTATCAATTTTGGGTGGAGCATCCGTGAATAGTAGGAATAAAGTTACAATCGAAAATGTTTGCCTCTTTCACAATTTTTTTATGATAAATAGCATATGTTTATAGTTGTGTTGATTTTAAGAGACACAAAGACTCCATTTCAGGAGATATTTCCATATAGTAGTCGATATAAGCACTTGTGAGCTCATTGTCACTTTGGTCTTTCAAGAGACAATGTAAGATTTTCCTACCTACATTCAAGGATATAAAAAGATAGTTGCATATCATAAGTGGCAATTTTTGTAACATGTGACATGTTTCTTGAGTTCCTATGTCACGATCAATAATAATGTTCATCATAAATTTTTGGTATGTAAGCAATGCTTTATCTTGACAACTATCTATATTTGCAAGTCTTTTTAAGATGTCAACATATATTTCAAACTTTATTTCTGATTTAGATACATATTTAGAGATATAATTGAGAACAACTTTTCTTGATATGATAGGCCAACAATCGATATTGGCATGCCAAATTGCAAGCATATGAGGATTATAAATATTAAGATGATCATTATTTATTTCTGGTTTGTAATATTTATTTTGTTCATTATCCATAGTTAAGTCTGAAGTTGGTTGTTCAGCCCATGGAGCTTTATAACAACACTGTAAGCTTTCTGCCTTATTTTTAAGGCATGTAAGTTGTATGCATTTTGTTTGCCTTTGTATAGTATTTAATAACTCCCCATAATCTAACAAGAGGTCTATGAAAAGGAGTTTGGTGGTTTAAAACAAGCATGGATCATCTGTAGCAGTGTGGTATGTTCTATTGCATCTTTAAAGGTGGCTACGAGGGTTCCAAGAATAAATGTATCCATCAAAGAAACATCTTTCTTTGTCCACTTCATGTATGTTTTCCCAAATAAGTGTGTCCATATCTAGAGCACTTGAAAGCCATAGGAATCCATGGACATGAGTAGATCCACGATGCTACCACTCACATCTTTACCGATAATCTTTAGCTTGCAACAAATTTTCAATAACATGCTCATGAAAGGATGCAAACCTCTAGTGCAAACATAATGATGTAATGTGTGGATTTTGGATGACATTGCCAATTACCTTCTTTCTTGAAGTTTTATTTGGTGCACCATTAATAGAAAGAAATAATTTGTGCAGGTCGAGTCATTTTATATCCATTAAACTTAAAGTAAAAAATAGTGTGGGGGATCCTGGCTAGTGGATCATGGTTGTGAACACGCGATTTGATCTAGTATGAGTGTGTACCTTGCAGGCATGTGCCAAAGAGAATTAGTTGATTCACAAGCTGACAATCAAGGACATGTTGTAGTTGGTGATAGAGAGCCCCTAAAGAGTTTGGAACCTTGTCTTCAATATTTGATCTCATAAAAATAGTAGTAGTTTGTTGGTTGTGATGTCTCATAATTAGATTGTATAGCTAATAGAGAAATCACACGTGTGCCAAACTATTATCTATTAAAATCTAAGAAATAAATTACAACCCAAAATTGAATTGAAAGAGATAGATCAAGTAAATTATAAATGAAAATAAAATGAACAATATAACATTGATACCGAGAGAAAATTGCTGTGAAGTGATCAAAGGAAAAATAGCATCAAATTATTATCTCCAACCATATGAAAATAAAAGCATGGTAGCATGCCTATATAGACTCAAGCCAGGGGTGGAGGTGGCAATACCAACCAATGAGGAGAGACCACCATGATGGTCTAAACATAGTAAATGCACCTCATCATAGAATGATGACACCTCAATACACACTTGTATTAAGTAAACATGCTTTATTAACCTAAGAAAGCTTAACTAAAGTATAGAAAAAACCTAGGAAAAGGGAAAGTAATAAAACCAAATAGGAAAAATAAAAACCTACACTAACACCCCTCTTAAGTATAGCTTAGGTAGGTGAAAATATGGGTCCTAACAAATGAAGCCTAGTGAGGTACCCATGTACAGAATATTCCCCCCGAACAGAGAAGAAGCCTCCCTGCCCCAACAAAAGAGACTATCCCCCAACCCAAAATAGAGAGAGAAATAAAAAAGGAACTAAGAAGCCCCCACAAAAGAGGACACCTATCACACCCCAAGAAAATCTCTCAAATAAATGAACTTGCTCTCAGTGAAGGGTTTGGTGAAGATGTCTGCAATTTGATCTAATGTCTGATAGTATTGAAGATCAAGAACCTGTTGGAATCAGGCAACATTGAGAGGGGGGTGAATGAGTGTGCTACAAACTTTAATTTCAATATTATCTATCAACCACTTAATGCATTTAATAAAAAAAAAGATGCAAGAACATAATACAAGAAACCACAACACCAGTATTTTTATACATGGAAACCTATTTAAGGGAAAAACCCGTAGGGGTTTCACTGGCTAAGCAATATTATATCATGTGCATTCATATTGGGGGTTTAATATCCCAAAAATGAGGGTGCAATATATTGCCTATCAGTGGAAATAGGGGTTTTTTAATTTCAACTATGAAAAAATACAATATTTGGTGAAAATAGGGGGGCTTTTAATTCAGGCCGTGTATTGGGAGGGGGTGACAAAAAAGGAGTTTAGGGCAATATTTTTTGAAAATATGGGGATTCTTTAGTATTTCATGAATGCACGTTCTATAACCAAAATTCACTAAGTGAATCCCTCGTGGATAAACCACGGTGGGGATGAAACCCACAAGATGAGTATACTCAAATATAAAGTTTTATAATGAAAATGCACATGCATTCAGACACGTTGCCTAGAGCTCACTGGTCAAGAAAGAGAGGCTCATTGCCTACAAATGAAATTTAATAGATTAATGAAGTACATGAACTAAATAATAGCATCTACAAATGCCTGATTATAGTTTTAGTTAAGCATATTTTACAAACTTTTTATATTCTACTTTACACTGCTTTGGTCCATTATTCTATAATAATCCATAGCATAAATCTCTAACATGCGCATGTGAAACTGTGTACAATCAATCACCAACAACTTTTCCATACCTACCGATATCCAAAATGATCATAAAAATTGATCTTATATATCTACAACAAGAAATTAATTCAATTGCATGTCGGCTTCAAGAAAACTTAACATGTAATGAAATGTGTACACACTGTCGGTTGAATCCAAACTTAATTACCAATGCAGACCAAAATAATTGGTCACATGCTACCACAACCCTTAGAAAAAATAGCTAGATCAAAAAAACGATCACCAAAATCAATCCACATAATTTGCACAAGGATTATCAACACAAGACTGCCATTTTGCACTGCTAAACTAAAAATAGATACACAAAGACTTCACAAACCAATCACCACTAGAGGCTAAAACTATGGAATAAGGTAATCCAAACATCCATCTACCTTCCCTAAAATCTACAATACAAAATATCAACCCAAAAATAAATACCAACCAAAATACTGAACTCTACAGGATACTTTGTTCTAGCTTGTCAGACTTGAACCAGTCTTCAATCTGACTTTCAGTAGCATAAAATCACATAGTGTAGATAGGATAACTAACTTGGGTTTCCATCAATGAAAACATCAGATGACCTATGTAGTGTCTCTTTCCAATAAAACCTACACATGAATCGGCTCCCAAATATAATGCATGTGAATCTCAAAGTGCTTAGTCTGCTGATGATGGATCAAATTGCAAGAAATTTGAATGGCACTTTGGTTGTCACAAAAGATGATTGTAGGATTTCAAAAGGAAATGAAAAAATCAATGGGAATATTTCAAATCCTAATGGCCTTAGTAGTAGCATTAACTACTCCTCGATACTCAACCTCACTAGATGAAAGAGAAATAGAAAACTACTTCTTACTCTACCAAGAAACTAGATCAGAACCAAGAGAGAAGCAATACCCTAAAGTAGACTTGTGATTCTGAGAATTGCCTACCAGTCTGAATTTGTATATCTCACCAAGTCAATATCCACGCCTACTACATAATGAATCCCATAACTGTGAGTACCCTATACATAGTAAGAATCCGCTTAGCTGCCTTTCAATGCAGCTCATGTGGCTCTTGCACGAACCTAGAGACTAGGCCCACAACATATGAAATATCATGCCTTGTGTGAGTCAATTATATGAAGTTTCCAACCAATTGCCGATACAAGGTAGCATCTATTGGAATATTCTGATACCAGGAGTAAATTGAGAGGGAAGGTGAATTAGTTTACTCATAAGTACAATAATTAATTCAGTTATAAACCTTATACTAGAGCACAACACAATGAAAGATATAACATGAAAGCACAACACACATAACACCAATATTTTGACATGGAAAACTTGGAAAGGGAAAAACCACGGTGGGAAACCCTACCCACAATCAGATGAATACTCTACAAGTAGTATTATGAATGATTACAATGGGGTCTACACTTGTAGAAAAGCCAACAACCTAGAGCACACTTCTCATCACAAAGGGAAGTATCACAGACTTACATAAACATCAGGCTACAATCCGGAAAGAAATGAACTGTGAAATTAGCATCTACTAATGCTTGATACAGTTTTGATTAAGCACTGATGTCTACTCTACAATACAAAACCTTTCCAACCTTGACTAGAATGATATGACTCTATTCACAGATAATCCTTTCTCTGATAATGAAGACATAACCATCCCAAAACCATCCTATATCAAATTACATGAATAAGTCACCTATAAATACAGATCATCAACCTTATTAACAAGGTCGGCTAAACCCTAAACCTATAATTACAAAAATTACATCACATGATACCACTAGATCAATATTATGATTTACATTACATAGCATGGACCTAAATCAAGTATCCAAACAATTATATCTGCTAGAAATTCCACTAAGACCAAAATCCAACATGCTTCACCAACCGGTAGAAACCCTCAGTGAAATAACATAAAGTTTAACTAGATCCAAATAGGACCATCATAACAAAACTCCATCTAATGCAAAGTCACCAAATGCTTAAGACATGATCAAGAAACACCTTCAATGTGATAGAAACCAATTCCATAAGCCGGGCCCAAAATCCACTGACCAAGTCACCAAATAGGGAATACCGGTAAAGCTATCTAGTCTAGATTTCCCGGTACTAGTAAATACAAAAAGATATAACATCCAAAGCATGAGATCATAAACCAATAGAATATAGCAAGCATGTAACCATCCAAAATAAGCATCCAAAACTGATTCTAGAGATCTGATCATACCAGATCAGAATCACAGTTGAAACTAAGAACACCAAGACTAACTAGGATAGGTCAACCAGAATAGTATCGAATTGGGACACAATATTGACATCAATGAAAACACTTAACCAAATCTAGCATATTGCCAACAACATCCACCAAGGGTGAAGAATAAGAGGCCTTAAGTTTGACACCTAATAAAAATAGAGTCGGTGCAGGCTTATAGTTAGCCATGCAAAATCTGGAGAGCATATCAAGAGCATACTTAGTTTGTCCAATGAAGATACTAGATGGTGACTAAGTGATATCAATCCCTATAAAGTAACATAGTAGGTCTAAGTTTGACATCAGAAAATGATCATGAAGGGAAATTTTGACTACCTTAATGCGGGATGAGAGATTCCTTGTGATTAACAAGTCATCAACATAGAGAACAAGGAAGGTGAGAGTATCATCTTGTTGCAAAATGTAGATGTTCAGATCAAGATATCATCGAGTGAACCCAATTGACAGAAGGAAGGAGTACATCTTGGAATACCAAGCTCGAGTGGCCTGTCTAAGGCCATAGAGAGGCTTCTGAAGGAAGAAAACAAGTGAAGGATCTTGAGTGAACCCCTTGTGGTTGCTCCATATATATCTCTTCCTGAAGGTCACCATGAAGAAAAGAACTCTTCACATCCATCTGATGAACTTCCTAGTGATGGGCTGTAGCAATAGGAAGAAAAAGTTAGATGGAATTAATCTTAGCAACTAGCACAAAAGTCTCAAAGTAGTCAATCCCATCAACTTGGGGGAATCCTTTGGTGATCAGACGAGCCTTATGCTTTTCAGCTGGCCCATCTGCAGAAAATTTTGTTTGGTAGATCCACTTGCACCGAATAAGTTTCCTCCCTTAGGAAGAGGGACTAAATCCGAAGTATGGTTCCTCTCTAAGGAATTGAACTCCTCCTAAATAACAGTATCACATTCAGGGACACTTGAAGCTTCCCAAAAGGACTGTGGAACCAAAGTTGTAGCAAAGAAGAGATATGGAGCATACTCGAATTGTGAACTTGTTTTTCTCACATCTAAAGGATCAGTGACCCAATCACCAGCTGACTTCAATGTCTGACAAGCCCAAAGAAGCCCAATAGTTGGATAATGAGGAGAACCTAGAGTATAATCATCACCCTCTGAATGATGACTAAGAGGAAGGAAGATGAATCCTCACCATCATCATCTAAAGTGGAGGAATAAGACTCCTTAGAAGGATCGGGAGGATTAAAATCCTCATAAGAACTATCATCATAAGTCACAATGTCTCCATACGAATGAAATATGGAGAAGTAGTAGAAGAAGAACTAAAAGTATCCTCCACAAACAAACACTCCTCTCAATGAAAATCTCATGTGTGGTAGGATGGAGAATCCTATAGCCTTTGGCACCATCTAGATACCCAACAAATATGCAAGGCTTGTTTTGCGGATCCATAGCCTTTCTTTTTTCTACTAGAATGTGGCTCCATGTAGGAGACCAAAACACTCATAAGTGTTTTATTGTGGGTATCCGACCAGTCCAAGCTTGAAAAGGAGTTACCCCCTTCAAATTTCAATGAGAAACCCAATTCTAGATATAACATGCATAGTTGATGGGCACTACCCAATACTAAGGTTCCAATGATCTGGAATGAATCATACAAATATCCATTTCCTTCAAGGATTGATTCTTATGTTTTGCAACTCCATTTTGTTGTGGAGTGTAGGGAATTGTGTGTTAAAAATCAATGCCTTTTGAGATACATAACAACTCACACCTCCGGTTGACATATTCCTGATAGTTTTGATACTTAATATAAGTACAGATCTGATAGCCAACAAGATGAGAGGGGGGGGTGATTCGTACAAACTTAATCATTAATGAAAACATCAGATTCAACCTTGGTAACATATATCAGTCATAGAATAAAAACTATCAAACATGCAAACTCAAAAGCATATGAACAATATAAACCTCATAACACCAGATTTAACATGGAAACCCAAATAGGGAAAAACCACTGTGGGATTTTAGACCCACTAGGAAATATTCTCTTCTAGAGTATGCTCAGTTAAAATCCAATCATATTAAAGATTACAAAACACATTGCTAGATGTGACCCGGTTAAGGGATTTCCCTCAGATCTGTTAGGATCTTCACTTTGTTAGAAGTGACCTTGTCAAAGGATTTCAAACACTCATTTATAATGTCACCTTGTTAGAGGATTTACTTATAAGACTGTTAAGTCCACTCAGTTAAGAGATTTCATGTTACTTTCACAAGCTAACAGTAATACAATCTATCTGCAACTTTACATCTAAAATGCTAAAGTAAATTCTTATTTGTTCAACACAATCTAGACATAGAACTATTCTGGTCTATCTGCTGGGCATTAATACTCTGTTATTCCAATAGGTTTTCAAGCTTATGTGCTTGGTGATCACTATGAAGCATCCTTGTGCATACACTTTCCTGCATACATTGTTTATCAACAGTTTCCTATTTATAGACAATCATCTAACTGCTTAATCTCCTTGATCACATTTCCCATGATCAATCATAGCCATCAGAATTTCAATCTTGTCCAGGTTCATTGTATCTTACGATCTGAAAAATGTTTTACCCTACCTCAAAACTTGCACAATCATCTTGGAACTTGTGTTAGGGTAATGTGGTTCAATCTGAGCTGTAGATCTTCTTGCCGACTTTCCATTGCCTTAGATTTGTTAACAAACTTCTTCCACGGCTTGCCAATCATTGATCTACTCCAACTCATCAGCTTCTTTCATTAAATATCACATGTAACCATTTAATGCATTCTGTTATAGCTCGGTTACAACTCGGTGAATACTAAATTTTACTCGGTAGACATTCTATCTTCATTAACCAACTGTGATAACCTTAGGTTTTACCGACTAGGTTCCTTAGGGTTTACCGACTAGGTTCTTTGCCTGATAACATAGTGTAGTATTAACCTTTACATTTTACAACATATGTATGATGTTAAAACAATCTAAAACATCAAGATCTCATCATTGTCTGACTTGGTAGAGTTGCCTATTGAATAACTTATCCCTTTATTCATCATATTCTTTCCTGTGTCTTTACCGACTTCTTTATAATCTTCATATCATATTTCTTAAGATATGACAACATCATACTGAATTAGAAAATCAATTTCTTGACATCAATGACAAAATAATAATATCAAGACAGTAAAATATCTTTAATCAGTTATGTCCATAATCATCAACAACCTTCTCAATATCCTTGTTATATTGCCAACAATCTCCCCCTTTGGCATTGATGGCAAAACCAATTGATTTGACCGTTAAGAATTTGGATTGCTGTGATTCTGAAATGCTAAAATGCTCTCCCCCATACATCAAACTTCTCTTCTAGTTTTCTCTCAATCTTCTCAGGTCTTCTCCTCCTTGGGTAGGTCTTCTCCCCCTTGTAGTCTTCTCCCCCTTTGACAACAATGCCAAAAAGAAAAGAACTAAAATATAAGTTGTTTCTATAAGAAGTTATTTCCTTCTGATGTGTATCAACTGTGTCTCGATCAGAGCATTTGATTACAATTCCTATTCCCTGTATCATTTTCTGTATTATCCCAATATTGTTCCAATACATTTTCAGAAAAGCATTCTTAAAGTTTATCACTCCAGCATCAGCTCCTAAAAGATATTCAATAGACTCATCGAAGTGATGCTTTCACCAAACTTGGTCAGTGAGTAAGAGATAGGGGTAGGACCCCTAACTTACTTCTGAGATATTCAAAAGTGTCCTTTGGTAGTGGCTTGGTGAAGATATCAGCTATTTGTTCCTTTGTGTTAACATATTCCAACACCACTTTCTTTTCATGAGCTTCTTCTCTAAGATAATGATATTTGATAGATATGTGCTTTGTCTTAGAGTGCATAACAGGGTTCTTTGAAATATTAATGGCACTAGTATTGTCACAGAATATAATTACTAGCTCGGTAACTTTCTCATTTATACCTTCCAACAATTGTTTGATCCATGCAATGTTGGTACAATTCAGTGTTGCAACAACATATTCAGCTTCGGCTATTGACCGAGAAACACATCCTTGTTTCTTGCTAAGCCAACTCACTAGTCTTTCTCCTAAGAAGAAAGCTCCTCCACTTGTACTTTTCTTGTCATCAATGTTGCCTACCCAATCAGCATCAGTATAGACTTTCAAATCAAAATCATTTCCTTTTTGATATGCTAAGCCATACTCTTTAGTGCCTTTCAAGTATCTGAAAATTCTTTTGATTGTTGTCGTGTGTATTTCCTTAGGATCTATAGAGAATCTTGCAACAATACCTACTGCATGTGCTATATGAGGCCTGCTATGAACAACATATTGTAGTTTTCCAATCATGGATCCGTAGAGTGTCTTATCAACAGATGCAGATTCATCATTCTTTGATAGTTTGTAGTTTGTAGTCATAGGAGTACTTACTAGCTTTGAATCCTCCATTCCAAATTTCTTCAAGATTTCCTTTATGTATTTGGATTGAGTAATGAAAATTTCATTTTTCATTTGCAGTATCTGTAAGCCTATAAAATACTTTATCTCACCGATTAATGACATCTCAAATTCTTTGCTCATTTCATTACCAAAGTTCTTGCATAAAGAGTCATTTCCACAAAATATAATATCATCAACAAATATGGCTGAGATTAGTATTCCATTTTCATCATTCTTCATGTACATGTTGCTATTCTCACTTGTCCTTATAAAACCAATCTTAATCAAATAAGAGTGTAGTCTTTCATACCATGCTCTAGGTGCTTATTTCAGACCATATAAAGCTTTGTTCAATTTACATACCTGATCTTTATTATTGTCTTCAACAAATCCTTCAGGTTGTTCAATGAAAACTTCTTCTTCTAATATTCCATTCAGAAATGTAGATTTGACATCCATTTGATATACCTTGAAGTTTTTGTAAGCAGCATATGCCAACAATGTTCTAACTCCTTCAAGTCTAGCAACAGGTGCAAAAGTCTCACCATAATCAATTCCTTCTTCTTGGGCATAACCTTTGCAAACCAATCTTGCTTTGGTCTGAATGACCTCTCCTTTCTCATTTAGCTTGTTTCTAAAGATCCACTTTGTACTGATTACATTTTTGTCCTTAGGTCTTGGGACTAGTGTCCATGTGTCATTCTTCTTGATTTGATCAATCTCTTTAGTCATAGCATTTATCCAATCTTCACTATTGAATGCCTCTTTTACTATTCTTGGTTCAAATTCAGATATCAAACATGTGTTCTGTCTCAGTTTGTTCCTTGTCATCATTGGATCATCCTTATCTCCTATAATCTGACTTGGTGCATGATGTCTTCTGACATTTTTGGCTAATACAGGCTCGGTAGGCTCTATATGATCCTCTTCATCACTCAGTAACTGGATATCTTCCTCATTTCCTTCAACAGTTATCTTGGTAGGACTTTTCGATTGCACATAGACAAATTCATCATAGTCTTCTGGTTCTTTGGAATTCCTATCATCAGTTCTTTCTACAAATTCATCAATTTTTACATTTGCACTTTCTACTATTTTGTTAGATGATTTGATCAGACATTTAAATGCTTTTCTTCGAGAAGAATATCCTAGAAATGTTCCTTCTTCACTTTTCTGATCAAACTTGCCATTTCTATCATCTTTATGAACATAGCATTTTCTTCCAAAGATCTTAAAATAACTTACGTTAGGTTTCTTGCCATACTAGATTTCATAAGGTGTCTTCAAATTACCTTTCTTCAATTGAAATCGGTTCAAGGTGTAAACAAC
Source organism: Cryptomeria japonica (assembly GCF_030272615.1). Lineage (NCBI taxonomy): Eukaryota > Viridiplantae > Streptophyta > Pinopsida > Cupressales > Cupressaceae > Cryptomeria > Cryptomeria japonica. The sequence continues at coordinate 91,809,643 of NC_081412.1, forward strand.
TGTGCTTATTGCTTCTCTCCAAAATGTTTGTGGAACCTTCTTATCAATCATTAGTGTTCTAGCACAATCCACAATAGATCTATTTCTTCTTTTAACTATTCCATTCTGCTGTGGAGTCCTCGGTGTAGAGACTTGTCTTTTAATACCATGATCATTGCAAAATAGGTTGAACTCATCAGAATGTGAACTCTCCTCCTCTATCTGATCTAAGACATTTCAGTTGTCTTCCTATTTCATTTTCAACTCTATCCTTGTACCATTTAAACATTTGAAAAGCTTTTGATTTTTCTTTTAAAAACATTACTGACATCATCCTTGAATAATCATCCACAAATAATATGAAATACTTATCACCATAATAACATTGAACTTTCATAGGACCACAAAGATCAGTGTGTACAAGATCTAAAATTCCTTTAGAAGTGTAGGACTTACTTTTAAAGTTGGATCTTGTCATCTTGCCCATTTGGCATCCTCGGCACATAGCATTCTCAGGTTTTTCAAGACTCGGTAAACCTCTTACTCTGTGCTTCTTACTTATCTTGATCAGATTATCAAAATTAACATGACAAAACCTTTTATGCCATAACTAGGTGTTATCAATATTTGCATGAAAACACTTGTTGTGAGTTGAGTCAAGGTGAAATGTATTACCTTTTGTTTGTGTCCCGGTAGTAGCAAACTTTCCATTCTTGTCATGAACTTTGACAATTCCTTTTTGAAATTCTATTCGGTAACCTGTGTTGTTTAGCTGTGCTACACTCAACAAATTATATTTCAAACCTTCAACCTAATAAACATCATTGCATCTTGCTTTATCAAGAAGTGTTATGGATCCTTTACCTCTTACCGGACATGGTGCATCATTACCAAATCTAACATAGCCTCCATCATAATCTTCTAACATAAAAAACTTGTGTTTATCTCCTGTCATATGATGTGAGCATCCACTATCTATAATCCAAGAATCATTAGTGTTTATGTGAGATATTAGGGCTTTTTCTTCATACCTTTCTCCATCTAATCCATCCTTGATAGCCACATAAACAACTTCCTATGTATCAGTCTCATCTAATTTATCATCTTCAGATTCCTCATTAGCAATTAAGTAGGTCTTTCTATCTCTTCTTCTGAAGTCTCAGTGACCTCTGTAATGATTATCTTTCTATCTGTCATCTCGGTAATCTCTCTTTTTAGTGAAATCTTTGTCAAGACAGTTAGAAGCCATATGTCCAATCTTATCACAATTGAAACATTTCAAGGGTAGTTTTCCCTTATACTTACCTTTGCCTCTTGGTAACCTTTTGGCCAATAGTGCTTCAAACTCTTCTTGCTTTCTGATTTCTTCATACAGTTTGTGTACCTCCTCCATGTTCTTCCAAAATCTTTCACTTGCTCCAGTATGATCTCCTTCAGAGTACTTATACTTTCTTTCATTCTAATCATTAGATTCATTCAGATGAAAAGAACTAAATGCAGATTCAACTTTATTTACCGATGACCCACTATTATCAAAATTACTTAACTCAAATGCATGTAGCTTACCAATAGTAGCATCCAAGGAAACTGGCATATTAGGTACAGACCTCAATTCATTGATTGCAGAGACTCGGATTGCATAGGCAGGTAGAAAGGTTGTTAACAACTTACTTGTCACATCCTTTTCTTCAATAGTTCCTCCTGCTCCTTTGCTTTGATTTACAATCTCCTTTAGTCTTGTACTGTACTGGGTTATGTTCTCACCTTCATTCATCCTCATAGATTCAAGTTGTCCTCTTAGACTATCAACTTTTTCTCTTTGAACATGTTAATCTCCTCCATATACAGATATGAGCTTAGTCCACATAGCCTTCGCATCATTACAGCCTTCTAGATCATTAAACTCAGAATCAGTCAATGCAGATGTTATTTCAATCATTGCTTGAATGTGTTCTTTCTTTGCCTTTATCTCTTCCAGAGTCAATGGATAGGTCCTCGGTGCAACAAAATCATTCTCCAGATAGTATATAGCATATTCTCCAACTCTTGATAGATGCAGCTTCATCCTTTTCTGCCATGTAGAGAAACTTGACTTATTCAGCTTAAGTGCATCCCTCTTATACATCTTTGGATCTTTAACTCAAGTTCCTTTAAACTTTCCTTTCGGAGTCCAAAGCTCTAATACCAATTGATAGTTTTGATACTTAATATAAGTACAGATCTGATAGCCAACAAGATGAGAGGGGGGGGTGAATCATACAAACTTAATCATTAATGAAAACATCAGATTCAACCTCGGTAACATATATCAGTCATAGAATAAAAACTGTCAAACATGCAAACTCAAAAGCATATGAACAATATAAACCTCATAACACCAGATTTAACATGGAAACCCAAGTAGGGAAAAACCATTGTGGGATTTTGGACCCACTAAGAAGTATACTCTTCTAGAGTATGCTCAGTTAAAAGCCAATCCTGTTAAAGATTACAAAACACATTGCTAGATGTGACCCGGTTAAGAGATTTCCCTCAGATATGTTAGGAACTTCACTTTGTTAGAAGTGACCTTGTCAAAGGATTTCAAACACTCATTTAGAATGTCACCTTGTTAGAGGATTTACTTATAAGACTGTTAAGTCCACTCGGTTAAGAGATTTCCTATTACTTTCACAAGCTAACAGTAATACAATCTATCTGCAACTTTACATCTAAAATGCTAAAGCAGATTCTTATTTGTTCAACACAATCTAGACATAGAACTATTCCGGTCTATCTACTGGGCATCAATACTTTGTTATTCCAATAGGTTTTCAAGCTTCTATTCTCAGTGATCACTATGTAGCATCCCTGTGCATACACTTGCCCGTATACATTATTTATCAATAGTTTCCTATGTATAGACAATCATCTAACCGCTTAATCTCCTCGATCACATTTCCCATGATCAATCATAGCCATCAGATCTTCAATCTTGTCCAGGTTCATTGTATCTTATGATCTGAAAAATGTTTTACCCTGCCTCGAAACTTGCACAATCATCTTGGAACTTGTGTTAGGGTAATGCAGCTCAATCTGAGCTATAGATCTTCTTGTCGACTTTCCATTGCCTTAGATTTGTTAACAAACTTCTTCCACAGCTTGCCAATCATTGATCCACTCCAGCTCATCAGCTTCTTTCATTAAATATCACATGTAACCATTTAATGCATTCTGTTATAGCTCAGTTACAACTCGGTGAATACTAAACTTTACTCGGTAGACATTCTATCTTCATTAACCGACTGTGATAACCTTAGGTTTTACCGACTAGGTTCCTTAGGGTTTATCGACTAGGTTCTTTGCTTGATAACATAGTGTAGTATTAACCTTTACATTTTACAACATATGTATGATGTTAAAACAATCTAAAACATCAAGATCTCATCATTGTCTGACTCGGTAGAGTTGCCCATTGAATAACTTATCCCTTTATTCATCATATTCTTTCCTGTGTCTTTACCGACTTCTTTATAATCTTCATATCATATTTCTTAAGATATGGCAACATCATACTGAATTAGAAAATCAATTTCTTGACATCAATGACAAAATAATAATATCAAGAGAGTAAAACATCTTTAATCAGTTATGTCCATAATCATCAACAACCTTCTCAATATCCTTGTTATATTGCCAACAATTCCCCCCCATTATCGATGTGCAGAACCTTGATGGTTTTCCTTGATTTCTTTTTTGCAAAAGCTTTGAATTCTTAAAAAGACTCAACAACTTCATACTTTTGTTTGAGAAAATATACAAAGGTGTATCGAGAAAGATCATCAATGAATGTCAAGACATATTTGGACCTACTAAAAGAAGGATGTGGAAATGGTCCTTCCAAATCACTGTGTACTAGATCCAAAAGCTGTGTGGATCTCCATGGTTTACCTTTATCATTTTTTTCTTCAGGATACTTGTTAAGAATGTATCTTGACAAAGGAAACCCTATAACCATGTCATACTGACTGAGCTACTACAAGTAGCGATAGTTTAAGTGGCCAAACCACTGATGTCATAAATGACTCACCTCATCTAAGTGAGTGAGCAATGCAAGTGAAGGAGAATCAAGAACAAAGTGAGAAAAGTTATGTAGTATAGATTGATGATCTACCTTTCCCACTATAATTGTAGACCCATTGTGCATGCCACTGATAACCACTATGTCTAGAGTGAACTCAAATTGCTTGCCAGAGCTAGTGTGAGTGATCTGATAGATAGATATGGGACTAGTTGACAAAGATGGAACACAAAGGATATCTTGAAATGTTGCATCACCCACGTCAACAAACCCTCTCCCATGTACTTCAACAAGAGTGTCTTCACCCAATAGAATAGATGACATAGAACATGACTCCAGGGAGGAAAAAATATCTTTTGATGAATCCATATGGTGTGAAGAACCTATGTCAATAATCGAGGAATTAGGTTACGAAGCAACAAAAACTAGGGCCTTTCCCTTTGATTTCCCCATGTGTCATAGGAAGATTCCCAAGATGAGCAACAATTATTTTTCTCCTTCTTGGGTTTATCACCTTTTGAAGAAGATGCATCATTAGCTGCTTTTGGTGCAACCAGTTTTTGTTCTTGCTTCATTTCTCCTTGGTTATTTTGTTTCTTTTCTTGCTTAGAAGGCCCTTTTTTATCTTTTGTGCCCTAATTTGTAGCCAAGGTATGAGATTTAGAGGGCTTAATTGTGCCCATTTTGAATTAGCTTATCTTGTTCTTTTGTGAGTTCATTTTCAAAATCATTAAGAGAAGGCATTTTATAGATGGCTCCTAGGGCACTTGTCATGACTTAGAATGTAGAAACAAAAAATGAATAGTTTGGACCAAGTTTGGAAAGAATTCTTAGAATCAATTATGAATCTTTCTTGTCTATCCCACACTCCTTCAGTTATAATCTTACATGTTTTAGTTTTGTGAAGAAGTCCTTAATTGTATCAAAATTACATGGATTTAACCCTATTAGCTCATTCTCCAATTGGTGTCCCCTTAATTCATCTTGTTTACCAAACAACCTTTCTTAAGTTGTCCATACATCATTTGGAGTTGTAGTAGATTCAACATGAAAAAAAAGATTAGGAGATACAAACATGCATAGAGTACCATAAGCTTCATCATATTTGTTAAACCATTTTGGCTTTTTTGCAAGTAGTGATGGTTCATTTTCAAGACCCACAATTACTCGAGACATCCCCAACTTAAGATAGATCAAGTCATTTTTGACTTATACTCATAGTAGTTATAGGGTGTGAGTATTGGTACTATAGTTTGATCCAATTTAATGCAAAAAGTAATATTGTTTGTGTTGGCAAGAGACACTGCACAAGTCATCAGGTGTTGTCATTGATGGCAACCCAAGTCATTGTACCCATCCACATTGCATGATTTGATCATATCGGAAGTCAGATTGAAGATTTATTCAAGTCCGGCAAGCTATGAACAAATGATTTGATAGTGTTCAATGTTTTGGTTGGTACTTCCTTTCAGGTTAACATTTTGTGTTGCGTATCCAAGGAAAGGGTTTTGGATGTCTAGACTACCCTATCCCAGAGTTTGTCTCGAGTGATAATTGGTGTGAAAGTTAGAAGCTTTTGAGTACCAGTTTTTGGTTTGATAGTACATAACAAAAGACTCGTGTAGTTGATCTTTATGCGGATTTGTTGGAGTTGTTTTGATGATTGGTTTTATGATCTAGGAGGTTTGGCTGGCACTTGTGGTAATGTGTGGATAATTATTTTGGTTTGCATTAGTATTTGTGCTTGAATTCAGCTGACTATTCATACACATTTGAATAATGTTCCGAGCCTTCATGAGCTGACTAGTGATGGATCTAATTTCTTGTTGCCAATATATATGACCGATGTTCTTGATCATTTTAGATATAAAAAAAATGTTAGTGATCGATTGTGTGCAGTTTCATGTGTGCATGATAGATATTTTTGCTCTAGATCATAGCTAAACAGTGTAAGAAAGCAATGAGAGACGAAGTGTATGAAATTAGTATATTGTGCTTAACCTGAACTGTATTTTATCATTTGTAGATGTTTTTTTTTAGTTTAAACACTCCATTAATCCTTTGTAATTATTTGTAGGAAGTGAGCCCCTCTCTTTTGGTAGTAAGCCTTTTTGTTTTGAGCAGTGAGCTCTAGGCAATATGCCTAAATGGATGTGCATTCCCCATTCTAATAATTATAATAGAGTATACTTATTTTCTGGGTTCATCCCCACTGTGGTTTTTCCCTTAACTATGTTTCCACATACAAAATATTTGTGTTATGGTTGTTTATTTTATGTTCTTGCATATTTCTTTTGATTAAATGTATGAAGTGGTTGAAAGATTAGATTAATAATATCAAAGTTTGCAGAACATTGATTCACACCCCTCTTAGTGTTCCTTGATTCTAACTTTTTTTTTTGCAAAAAAAGAGAAAGCAAAGATCAAGGAAACACACAAGACACGTCCCCCACTTTTCACTCAATCAAAATGACCCCCCCCCCCCCGCAAAATTTGAAAAAAAATAAAAAAATTGGTACTTTATAAGTTAGTGCATTTACAATTAAAAATAGGACCATTAGATGGGAAATGAAAAAATATGCACTTTTGCAAAAAACGACACTCAATTCTGAGCAACCAATCAAAATGTGAGGCCCTACCCCGACTCATCCTAGCATTTCAATGATTTTCATGTTGAGACTATTATGGATGCTTTATTTTTATGCATTATGGATTTAGAACTTATATGATTCCATGATTTGGATAACATTGATGTATATCGATGCTTCATTTCTATGCATTATAGATGTAGAACTCTACATGATTCTAGAATAGGATAACTTTGTGATGATGTATATCATTATTGGATTTGTAGGACTTTACTATGATGATAGAAATAGGATGCATGTCTTATGTATGGATCAAAATTATGAGGATTATGATAATTACTTATGTGGATTTATTTAGATATAAGATAGATTGAGTTGTTTAATGTCAATTGTATGCGGAGTGCTTGATGTGTATTCTTATTCATGTGTTTAATATTTTATGAGGTTATTTGGAATTACTAATGTGTAATTGAGTTGCATAGGAAAATGATCCATTTGACCATGGAAATACTATGGAGAACCAAACCTAGACCTATGTACATTCATAAAACTAGTGGTTGTCTATTTGGAGAGACCACACCCCGTATGTATCGTATTTTATTTGTGAAAGTAAATGTTGCATGTGTGTTAAATTGAATTTATTAATTTGTGTAAATCCAACAAGAGACAAATTTCATGTGTAATTTTGTAATGTATTTTATTGTGTCACTTGACACGTGCTGATTAATGTCTTGATTTTGACTTGTCTCTTGGAGGGAGTTTGTTTCAACCAAAGCCCTTTTCAAACAATTGAGTGTGGTCCCAAATTTTCCTTGGGTAGAGAGTCTTTGGAGTGGTCAACTCAAGTTTGACCCGAAGGTTAACTTCAGATGGGTTTCTAAGGGGTCAAATGGACTCCTACGGGTAGTTTAATGGTTTTTCCTAAGGTCCATAAGGTATACCTATTGGTTAGGAGTATTTTTAGGTATATGACTACTCCCATGTGACTGTTTAGTCACCTCAAAAAAGCGGGTTTCCTAAGGTGAGCGAAAATTCAATTTAGAAGGTTCCTTCTAGGTTAGATAACCTTCCTTTTTGATGTGAGACTCTTTTTCCCCACTTTCTCTTACTTTTTCCTTTTTCAATTTTAGTAACCTGTGAGAACTCTCATTGAGGCCTTTTTAGGAAAGGATTAGGGACTTAGTGGGCAATCACCCACTCTCCATCTTTGGAGATCTTGAAATTTTGAAAAGAATAGTTTTGGGATAGAAATTTGGCTACGTGTAGAAGAAAGGATTGTGGAATTGGGCTGCTCATCCTCAAACTAGTTCTAGCAAACCTTTGGGCAGATTGAAGGTTGGTTCATCTTCTCCCTTTTACGTTGCATGTTTATGTTGGAAAGATTGTTTGTATGTAAAAGTTGTGTTCTTTTATTTTCCTTTGTGAAATTATTACGTGACCTATATTTTATTCTTTTATGCATTTTCTTGTGATTTGGGAGTAACCAAGGCCTTCTACTCTTGGGAGAGTAGGATGGTCTTGGGGGTGGAAGGAGTTTGACAGCCTTAGAGTGAGAGGCTCTCATTATGAGAGTGATCTCAAGGGTTTGTGTATGTGAACCTTGTTGCATAGCCTTGTTTATGCATTTGGGGGTCATAAGGAGAGAAAGTATGGCATGAATGCCTTGGTGGTATACAGATGTGGGGTTAATGAACATATGATATATGTCATTTTCCATGAGATGGCTTTGTGATCTACCATTCTTGCAGTCTCATCAAGGTATTTGGTCCACTTCCACCCTTGTGAAAGCACCACATCCTGTGGTGAAGTTTAGCTTTAGTTGGAAAAATGTTTGTTGTGTGTTTACCCTTGGTTATTGTGTTTGCTTGAGTGTAACTTGTCTAGGGCCTGGTTCTCCAAGCTTGGGGGTGGCTTCTAGAAAGCCTAGACTGGGAGGTGATCTCTCCATGGTCATAGCCTTATGGTTTATATGCAAGTTGCTTGGAAAGAAAAGAAAAAGACAAGCTAAGAGTTGCTGGTTTTACTTGATTTGCAGAAAAAGATTAGGGAATGGGATATTAAATTTTATTTGCAGCAATGTAAAAGAAAAGCTATATGTTGTATTTATTTTGAAAAAGAAATGTATTCATTTTATTTAAAGTCCTCATTTAATAGAAATGAGAGACTAGTTGGGTATCTCACCCATTTGTAATGTTGACTATATTGTATTCTAAATATGCTTTAAAGAAATGCATTATCCTATTAAGTTATTATTGCAAAAATGAAATGTTTATTTTTGGATTAAGTTCCTATAGTTATGGAAATAATATATGTTGTATTCATGTTATTTTTTTGAAAATAAAAGTTTATTTTATCTCTTTATGCATATTGAAATAATGGAGATGAGAGAAGTAGTAAGCTTGCATGTTAGTAAGAGAAAAGTAAGCATTTTCATTACCATTTACAAATTTTGGTTAAATAGATTTAATTTGTCTATCTCTAAGGGTTATTTTAATTGATTTCTAAGCTAATGAAGTTGTTGTTTAAATTTATTAAATTCTGTCATTTTCCTTATTGCAGAAAATAAATCTAGACTTAATAGACTATCTCTAAAGTTAGCAACTAGATTTGTCAAAAGAAAAAGAAATACCCTATTTAAATCTGTTAGTTTGAAAATTTACTTTATGCGATTTTAGAAAAAAAAAATATATAAACAGATTGTTTAAAGTAAATAAAAGAAATTTTGCCTCTATTTCCATGTTGTCAATACCTTGTTAATTTTTGCATAATCTAGAAAGCAAAGAAAATATATACATATTTAGGTAAATTAGAAACTAAATCTATCCCTGAAATATCATATATATATATATTCTAAAAAATATATATATATAAACAAAAAATTAAAAAAATATTTTTTTTATCATGCAAACCCTATCCCCAAGGGGACCCGGAGTTGAGGCTCCCACAGGCCCCCCCGGGCGGCGCAGGCTCTCTGCGAGCTGTGACCCACAAAGATGTCGTAGGCGCCGCTGTGGGCTGTGGTCCACAGAGGCACCACAACGGCGCTACGGGTTGCGTCTCGCAGAGGTTACTGTGGTCGCCGCTACGGGTCATGTCCTGTAGGGACGCTGCGACGTCTCTACGGGCCACGACCCACAATGGTGTTGGTGGTGCCATTGCGATGGTCGTGCCCTCTCATGCTACCCCTTGTGTAAAGTCTTCGTCTCCCCTTTTTTGGCTCCGCTTTGCATTCGGCCATCTCCTCCCTGCGCAAAACATAAAACCCTAACCTAGTTCGGGTTAGGGTAGTTTTGAAGTTATAAAGAAATAGAATGAAGGAAAAGAAATAAAAAAAAATGTTGGTATGATTTCCTTGTTTTATAACTTTTAGTTTTAGGGTTCATTTGTTATTTTAATATTTAAGAACTAAAAAACAAAGAGGAAAAAAAAAACCCATTCAATCTTGAATAGGGTGTTCCCCATTAATTCCTTCAGGTGATAAATGTTAGTTTTTATTTGTAGAATCCTAATTCTTTATATATATATATATATATATATATATGAATGTAAAGGTCTATTTTTAGATTAATTATTTTATTATGTATTTATAATTTATATATGTTTTATATAAACATATGGGTATGTAAATATTTGAATATGATGTTTAAATTTTAATTCTTTTGAAGCTGTATATTTTAGGAAATTATAACGATTCCTTTTTAAGATATTTGGCCATAGGGAATTAACTTTAGTCCACCTAAATATAGGCTCTTCAAGATTAAATGTGATAGGGCAATTTTCTTTAAATATTTATTTGGCATTGTAGTTGAAATTTAATACACATTATAATTATTGTTAAATTGAAATATAGGTGTTTTAAAAAATCTAAGTGCTAGAGTTAATTTAACTAATTTCTACAACGATTAAAAGATTTATTAAGATTGATAATATCTCTTGTCAATTTAATTAGAGATTTTTGCTTAAATGAATTTATTTATTTAATAATTGTTGAGATAATAATAATGTCTTTGGAGAGTTAATATTATGCATGTAATTTAGATTATCTCGCTTACTTGATTTAGTTGTTTAGATTAACTTTAGTTGAAAAAGAATTCAAACATAGTTAAGACAAGACTTGTTACTGCGTTATTTTAGCAAACTTAGTTTGATTAGGTTATGTTTAAAAAAAATAAAATTATTTCGTTTGTGCCCAAAAGTTTGGGCATGACACAAAAGCAACAGCTAAAACAAATTCCTGTAAAATGGCCTATATTTTAATACATCAATACTTTAAACATTAAAATTGCACTTTGCCAATAAAAAATCATTAATATTTTAAACATTAAAATTGCACTTTGCTAATAAAAAAAATGGCCTTCTAGCCACTTGTTGGAATCAGGGTGGAATATAGAATCCAATGATGTGATTTACAAGGGGGAATTGGCCTCCTACCAACTTAATCCTCACTCTGTCTTTGACAAGTGAAAAGAGGAGAAATTAAACCTTTAGTATTCACGCCTAGACAAAAAACAACAAATTTTGGTGCCTTATATTAGCCAAAAGCGGTTAATAAACCTGGAAAAATGATCCCTAAGCCATAGTAGGGCTATGGGGCAACCACTTAAGGCTGCAAAAAATAAGGAATAAACAACAAAATTGATGAAAAATAATGCTATGAAAAGAAAAATGCCTCTCCAAAAAGAAATATTTGTAGAGCCTCTAGTGTCCAAATATGGACAATCTTTATATGAAAATGAAGGTTTTTTGGCCTTCTAGACATAATGGAAAGGTCTATTTGGCCTCAAAATGCCTCATTTGAAAGTTGTCTTCCAGATCTAAGCTACAAACCCTTATTTCGCAATTGCAACAAATGATCTCCAATTTTGGTGAAACGAAAAAATTAATCTTGACTTTCTCGAGCCTTCCAAACCCAATGAAATAGACAGAAATGTTCCCAGAATGTTGTAATAACCTAGATAAAGAGAAAGACAAATATGCAATGACTAGGATTATTGGATCTTCATAAACCCTTGATGTTCTCCAGATTGCATGCTATGCAAGAGAAAAAATAGTAGAGTTTTACAAGATCACTACAAAGATTTAATCTTCCAAACAGGCTCTAATACCATGTTAAAATCTAAAAAACATATTACAACCTAAAATTGAATTGAAAGTGATAGATCAAATAAAATAAACAACATAACAATGATACCGAGAGAAATTGATGTTAAGTGCTCAGATTATTATCTCCAACCATATGAAAATACAAGCAAGGTAGCATGTTTATATAGACTCAACTGAAGGGTAGAGGTGGAAATACCAACCAATGAGGAGAGACCACCATGATGGTCTAAACATAGTAAATGCACCTCCTAATATCATGATGACACCTCAATACCCACTTGTCTTAAGTAAACATGATTTATTAACCTAAGAAAGCTTAACTAAAGTGTAGGAAAAACCTAGGAAAAGGAAAAATAATAAACCCAACTAGCAAAATAAAAACCTACACTAATATTGTCATGGTATCTAATAAGGTGCAAAGCGTATTCATGTAGATGAATTTGTGTGGTTCTTTGTTGGAGGGGCAATGTTGTCCCAGTTGGGAATAGTGTTCGGAAATCCATGCAAAACAAGCCTTCAATATTATATTCATTGATGGGTGAAGAGTTAATTTCAGGCCATGGAATAATAGTTTGTTTACCTCAAATTGCAACACTTTTTTAATGGCCTACAACTCCCATGGAGGGTTTGGCAATTTTAGGATGAAGGATGATGGATTTTTATTTGCATATGTGTCAGCATCATAATTGTCTATTGTTGTTGTTGCTAGTAGTGGCTCTTGCAAATTCTGATCCATAATGTGCAAGATGTTTAACACATATGTGCTTAAATCAAGGAGGAGCTCAATAGCTTCAATATCAATGATAAAATCAAAATAGTAAGGGTCATTTTGAATTTTGTACTTGAGTACATCCATCACATTATATTTGTTCACATAGTAGTCATACTTTTTTCCTTCAATTTGGCTTCTACAAACAATCAAAATCTCAAGATCATGCAATTTGCATGGCAACATTTGAACAATACTTGAGATATCTTGGGGGAAGTTGATAGTGTATCCACTATATTTATACTATCCTCCTCTTACATGTATAACTTGCAAGGTTAGTGCCACCCTAGCTATTAGAATCTCTTCAACTTTGAGTGAGTTTTTTAAGCACATCATGTTGTGGCCATGGGTCCATATTGTTAATTGAAGAGAAATGGTGAAGTCCTTTTTTAAAGAAAACATCTATTACATAGGGTGTTTGGATGATTGTTCTTATGGAAATACCAACATAATTTTCATTGCATATGGTGCACACATTTTGAATTGAGAGTGCATCAATCCACTCTTAGAACAATTTCAATGACTTGAAATAAAGGCCAGAGAATGTATCTTTAAATTTCTAGCCATGGGTTGACAATTTTTTCTGCTACCTCCAACCTTAAGGTAAATTTGGTGCTATAGGCCAGGGAAATAAACTCATAACATCTAATTCAAGCTATCAATAAACTGAAGACATGAAAACACAACACAAAAGGGCCCTGCTGAGCCTTCTTCACTTTGAGCTCTACCTAAGTCAGGAGGGTATTCCCACTTAAGACCTGCATGCCTAGTATGCTTTACAGTTTTTCACAATCATACAGTTTCATGATTTGGTAGATATTTCTTAGCTATAAGGGGATTGTTTGTAATTACCCTATTTTTACCCCTAATCCCTCACACCCTGCAATTTGGTTGAGAAAATAATACATGCACTACTCCAAGGGTATCAGGCCATACCCAGCACACATAATATAAATTACCCTTAAAAAAATACTTGAAGAAAGGAAGAAAAAGAGAGAAAAACTTAACAAGATATGCTTCCAAAACATATTCACAAATGACTTTTGTAGTCTAGTGCACATCTAGAGAAATAGAGTCACACCCACAAATTAAAAGGACAAACCCACATTATAAAGTAACTCAAATTAGGGGATTTTCAAAGTGTAATTCCTAACATTTACACAATTCCATCAGTCAATTGCATTAACCATTCTTGTTAATCCATTCAACATTTCCTAAACTTACTGCAATTTGCAAACAAAATTTAACTCCTTCCTTGAAGGATACCCATAAGTATAATCACACACTGGTAGGAAAATTCTAGGACAAACCAACATATCCTTAATATTTTGATTCATATTGTAGACACCTAAAAATGGTCAACGCTTGCGGAGTCATACTTTAACATTTGCGTATTGCCTCATTTTTGGTTTTTGCGTCGCATTAACATTTCTCCTATGTCACGCACTTGGTTTTTATCATTTGTGAGCATCGAGTCATTCTTCTACATTCTTCATTCATCTCTCTCTCAAATTTGGTCTTGTCGACAACACTATCCAGTCATGATTTTGATCGATCTTATCCTATTGCATCAATGTGCATGCTCATTTATCATCATTTTGGACATCGTCAATCCTAATTAGGGTTTTGTCCTCCTATCAATCTTGCGATCGATTTGTCATCGATCATTGTCCTCTTCTCAATCTTGTCATCTGGCGATCATTTTATCATCAATCATTTATCACATTGGTCATTTATCAATTCAAAATCATGATCGATATCAATTATCTTCAATCAAGACCTAATTGTCATTCCCGCATTGCTAGTTCATCTTCTAGGGTTTCATGATTTAATCATTTAACCTTGTGTGTCATTTCTTCCTTTAGGATTAATAAATTATTTATTTATCCTAAGTCTTCTCATTACAATTAAATGTTCATTTAATTGGCTAATTATTCCTCTTTGTGAATTAATTAATAAATGATAAATTGTTAATTAATTTACCTAATTTCTAATTTCCATCAATTTCTTAATTCCTAAATTCTTAATTCTCTAATTTCTTAATTTCAATTTCCTCCTATTTCTCTCCTAAATTCATGGAAATGACATAGAAATTTGTCATAATTTGTCATAATTGACAATCAATCAATTCTTGACATAGAAATTTGTCATAAATTGTCATAAATCCTTGCATAGCAATTTGTCATACACATGTCATAATTTTGCTATTCTTGATTTGAATTTCCATTTGAATCATTATCATGCTAATTTGATCATTTCTCCAATTTATCTATAAATTGGATGAATGTCTTCAATCAAATCCCTTGATTCTTGACCCCTAATTAGATTATCGAATTTCTAATCAATCATGCTCGAGTACTTTTGAGAAATTTTCTTATCTACTTGCTTTCAATCATGTATGTGCACTTGTAGGTGAGATCCACAACCAATTTATTTGAAGAGGAAAGAAGAACAATGGAGCTACATGAAGGAAACATTTGGATTTACATCTGGTTTGCATAATCTTTTTTGAATGTTTCAATCTTTATGTCTCTATTGGATGTAATTAGGATAGATCATTGCAATAAGCTTTTGTGATTGAGCTAATGATTAGTATGTTTATATTGTTTGTGATTATTTTCTGAATTTCCTAACGTACATTAATTGGTGAACCTGACATGAACTAACCCCCTAATCATGCTTTTGAGTGCTTTTGAGATGATTTGTAGGTCAAAAACCCAAAAACAGGGCAATGCAGGGCTTTTTGGAGACTTCTGCACCTGTGTAAGACAACCTGCGCGCCTGTGTCAAGCAACTTGCGCCTATGTTGAAGACATTCTGCGCCTGTGTCATGACTTATGCGCCTGTGTAAAGTCCAGAACAGAGGTAAAAATGTAGTGTTTTACTTGAAAATTGTCTTGTTTTTGCATTCTATTTTCTGTGTTTTAGTTTTTGGTACTAATTATCTATGCAACATCTTGGCATACGCATGGCAGAGACAAAAAATAAACTACTAACATGTTTTATGCAGAATCGATAGTCAAAGAATAAACATCTCAAACTTCTAACTTGGGTTTTGCAGGTTGCCTTGGAGAAACAACTAAACTTGGTGTTTGTCATTAATGTTTTAGGCACCTAGTGTTTTCTAAATAGGTTGGAATGAATATGTTTTTGCTTTGATTTTTGAGTGTGACATTGTAGTAGGAGAGTATGCTCTCATCCTTCTTAGGGTGATCAAAAATCCAAATCTTCGATACCATGCTCGTGTCTTTGATTGTGTGTCACCTTTAGAGGGCCTGCCTTCCCGACCATTTGCTTTTGCAAGCAAGTGATAATTGTGAGAATGGAACGACCCAAAGTGAGTACGGCTAGAATACCTTGGCATTCTAACTCACTATAAACAAATACTTGATGAGCGAAAGCTTTGAAGGAAGGGTTACGTGGGAATTGCAGTTACTTGGGAAGTGATGACCCTTGGACTCTTTCTCATATCAACATCTAAGTAGGGCCTCTTGGTCTAAATCATGCTTGCACGACTACATTTGTTTGGTATCTTGATGGGCTTAATGTCTCAATCACGCTTGCATGACATCAAGGAGTAACGCTTAACAGAAATCCTTACTAAACACCTTGTTTTTAGAGGCCAAAAACCCTTCTAGTTACTTGAGAAGGACAAGTTCGGATACTTGGAAGAGATACTAAGTTCGCCATGGGGAGATTTCCTTGGGGACTGATGCTTGGCTGCCCTGAGAAGTGAGTGTCGTGGAGGGGAGCCCATGGGGTCAAGCATCTAAGTATTCTCCTTGAATCCCATAATGAGTCTACCTCTCAAGTACCTAATGTCCTTGCCTACCATAAGAAATGTGGGAATGAGCATTATTGTCTTGAGTCTAAGTTGCAATATCTTGTATTCTTTGTTTGTCAAAAGTTGAATTGTATCTCATTTCAAGAACAAGGTAAATTGATTCAAAACAAGGCTAAACACAAGAGACATTCATCCAACAAAGGTTCAACAAGATTCAAAAACACCTTCAAACATGGTTGTCAAACATTGTTCAAAATCTTGTCTCAACATTCATGTCATTTACATTTAGGTTCATCCTAGGTTGCGTTTTGCAAAGTTCATTGTCAAGTACCAAGGTTAGGTTCCACCTAGGTCATACTCCTTTGCATATCAATAAGGGTCATCCATTTGCATGTGTCTTCTTGCATTAGAGTAATACCATTGTCATACATTTGCATTTGCATACCCTAGGTCTCTTGCATAGTAATTGTCCCTTTGCATATAGTCTCAAAAACTAGGTTTTGTCATACTTGAGTAATCCAAATCTTTGATAAACCCTAAGTCATTGTTAAGAAGTCTAGACCTTATCAAACCTTTTCTCTTTATTGTCATTATTGTCATTTGGTCAAACCTAGCTTAGTATCCAAGCATATAGGGGAGACTTTGTCATTTGTCCTTTTGTCACTTGGTCCTTTTGTCCTTTGAAGTCTAGACATCATTTCAATTTCCTAAGGGTCTCTTTTTAGATTTGCATTCCAAAAAGTTTTTCCAAATCTTGAAAAACAACCAAAAACATATATTGCATGCTCGTCTATCTAGTTTGCATTTAGTTGCATATCATATATTGCCCTTGAAAAATTCCAAAAATATTGCATTTGCATAGTGACATGTCTATTGAAACAAGGTTCTAAGCACCAATGATGCAACAAAGTTTGACATATCAATCGACAATGCAATCACAATTCTATCCAACCCAACAACAAAGCAATATCGATCAAACTTTTTATGATGAAACAAGTCTCCAAATACAAAAACTAGAGGAGAAACTAGCTCAAGAAAATGAGATTTTGGAACAAAGAGTGAAAAACATTGAGAAGAATAGATCACAAGTGTCCAAAATGTTTCGAAAATTTCAAGGTCGAAATCCAAAGATTGAGCCAATTGATGTAAGATCTCTTCTTGAATGATCAGACATACCAGCTCTCCTCTCCCAAATAGAGATGATGAAACAATTTCAAGAAAAGAGACAACATCAATTTCAACATTATGTGCCTCCACAACAAGAACAAGAAGGTGTTTACTATCAATCAGATTTTCAACCATCACAACCAATTGTTCAACAACTCCAACATTTACAACAAACACAACCAATGGTTCAACATATACAACCAACACAACCAATGGTCCAATTTCAACAATATGTCCAGCCAACTAGACAATGTCAACAAATAGTTCAACCAATGGTGGAATATCAACAAGTTCAATCAACATATGAATGTCAACAACCACAACCTAACATTCAAAAACAAAGGTTGCAACCCACACCAAGCCAAATTTTGAACATGTCAAACCAATCTGAGCAACATCTAGTTCAAAATCAAAACATGACATTAGATCAGAACCAAATTCTTGCCAAACAAGTTCAAATTCTAGATACAACCATGTCAAAACCTCGAAAGAAAGGTGGCTTTATTGCAATGATCTTAAGGAAACTACCAAGTGAGTTCTTTAAAGAAGATCAAGATAATACACTTATGTCTAGCAATGTCTCATCCCCCCACAAACAAATTGACTCTCCAGTGGCATCTATCCCTACACCTCTAGAAGTTTTACAAGAACCTTCTATATTGTCCTCATCAAACAATACACCCAAGGATGCAATTATCCAAGGGCTATCCATAATTGATTGCCAAGATAATCCAATTCATGATGCACATCCTTGTCATGTTTCAGAAATACAAGACCCAATGCCACCATGCACTTTATTGCCATTACCTATTTTAGAGGACCCCATTCGAAGTCCCTCTTCCTCATGTTCAAGCATTGATTCCTTGCTAGAATCCATCACAAATGTCCAAAGTGCATTTCCTTCATGCCAAAACATTGATTCCTTGTCAGAATCCTCCATGCATATCCAAAGTCCAACCTCATGTCAAGAGGATAATTTAGAGCATGAAGAAATGTGTCTTAAAATAGATCAAGATCAAGATCCTGAAACCTTATCATCCCATCTAATTGTTGACCAGGACCCCATGTTCCTAGATGCTCACGATGATTCCCCTATTCTTGTCCATCATATCCAAAGTCCTATTGACACTCCATTCGCCAAGCAAGATCAAGATATCCCAGTTCATCCAATCCCAAACGATCCCCTTCCATTTCATGAACACAATGTCCTTTCAAATCCCATTGACATTCCACTTCCTAAGAAAGATCAAGATATCCTTTCCATCCTTTCTGATGATCCCATTGAAAGTCAAGAGCAAAGCACCTTTAAAGAGGATTCCAATGATCTTCCTCCTTGTCAAGATCAAATCATTCCTTCAAATCCTCCACAAGATCTTTTTGTTCCTCCATCTCCTTGTCTTAATGCTCCATATACACTTCAAGATATCATATCTTTTGAGGATCCCATTATTTCTCCCATTCCATCTCTTGAAGATCCTATCATTGAACCATGTCCACTACACAACCCTAGTCCCCCTCACGATCCTAATCCCACTCATGATTCTAATGTGTGAGTGCAAGATGTTCATGAACCCTCGACATGCATAATGGGTTCTTCCACTTTGGGGCAATCCGATCCACTTCAAGATCTCATTATTTCTCTCATATCATATCCACCTCATAATGGACTCGCGTCTTCTGCCCAAAGAAAAGAGTATCTTACAAGTCAAAATATTCATAAAGGCAAAGGAGCAGACCTTCACAAGCAAGAACCCCTCCATATCGAAGAATATACTAATGGTCATGGCTACAGAGCTCACACTCAAGGCGTTGGTATCCCTTCAAAGTCAAAATCCAAATGTCCACCTTCCCCATCATCGCTTCCATCCATTCTAGATCCCTATATCCCTCCATCTCCTATGCAACATCAGCAAAGGCACACATCCTTGAGTAAATTTCATCCATCCAAAAGAAGTCCATTTCATTCATATCCATCCATGCATTCCTTTCCCCCTCCAAGCAATTTGGATGCCAAGTATAAAAGTCATAAGTATAGAAATCCACATGTATTCAAGGATCAACATGTCCAATCTAATCAACATGTCAAAGCAAAGAAAAATATGAGCCAAAAAGAAAAGGAAAAATCCAAAAGGCCACAAAGGCCCACTGAGCAAAATAAAGCCAAGTCAAAATATATATGGGTTCCTAAATCCCTTGTGCAAGCAATGCACTCCAAGGAACCACAAAAGCATGAAAAATCAAAAACCATGTGGATCCCTAAGCAGCTCCTTGAAGCGCAAAAGCCTAAAGAAACATCCAACTTGGCATCCAAAGTTGCTATTCCTCCATCCCAACCTCTCAAATTTATTCCTCCATCACCTTCTTCATCCATTTTGGGCCCTTATGTCCCAAAATCCCAAGCTATTCCTTTGTCAAAATCTCAATATCCAAAATACGTCTTTCCTCCATCAGTCCATCACCCCTCAAGGTGTGTGCCAATGTCAATCTTGCCTTCATTTCCATCCACTGAAGCCCAATTCTTCCAATACCCTATCCATTATCCAATTCATATTTTCCATCCTTTGATCCCTTTGGTCCAATCCTTTGCATAACTCCTTGCCTTAGTTTCATCTCATTTTCCATGTCCTTATCCTACCAACGTCTTTGAGCATACTTTTAAAGGTCATGGTCCATTTGTTTCAAGGCTACTATCCAAACAAAAAAGATGCTTGAGTCCTTCTTCCATCCCCTATCATGTGTCCATCTTCTATTGAAAAAGTCAAAAAAGTCAAAAAAAAAAAAGTGAAAAAAAAAGAAAAAAAAGAAAAAAAGTAAAGCAAAAAATAAATTGTCCACTGGTGAAAACCTGGCAAATAGGCGCCTTGGGCAAGTACCATGATGAAAACCTGGCAAACAGGCATCATGCGTAATCTATGAACTTCTTGCACACCACACTTGGGGTTAGGTTTCCTCCTTCCTATCCTATTGCCCGCCCTTACCCTATCATACCCCTATCATTACCCTATTGTCCTTCATCTCCATTTCATCTTTCCACCTTTGATCTTGACAAGGCTGACGATCTTCATGAGCATCATGCATCTTGTTTGTAGCTTTCAGTCTATCATAGCTTTTGGTCTTTATCCATTTGCTTATTACAACCTTTCATCCATATTCCCTGGCTTATTGCAACTTTTTGCCACTATCCCTTAGCCTATCCCGACCTTCAGTCCATGTCCCTTATCCATTCTTGGTCTTGCTTATCCTATCCATATCTTATCACTATCCATACACTCTTTTTCATTCTTTGATCTTGATCTGACATAAGGACGCAAAATTTAAACATGGTTTCAAAAACCTCTTGACATGTCCCCCATGCCATGTTCCTGCTTTACATTGTCATATCCAGTCTCTTGTCCCATCACGTCATAGCCCTTGAAAATTGCATCCGCGTTGTCTCCATGATAAAAGGCCTTTGTCTTCCCTCTATCCACCAACATTTCAAAAAGCCTATTTATTCACTTGTCATATTCCTTGCCTTGCTAGACCCTGGGGGCAAAATCATGAAAAAAATCTCTTAAAAATTGACCAATGTCCTGAAAAAATCTCTTAAAAATTGAAACATGTCCTAAAAAAATCATAAAAATCATAAAATGTCCTGAAATAAAATCATAAAAATTGAAAAATGTCCTGAAATAATCATAAAAGAATTGACAAATGTCTTGAAAAAATCATAAAATGTCCTGAAAAAATCATAAAAATTAAAAAATGTCCTGAAAAAATCCCTAAAAATTGAAAAATGTCCTGAGATAATCCCTAAAAATCATATAAAGTCTTGAAAAATGAACACAAAAAAGAAAAAAAATTGTAAAAATTCGAAAAGCAAAAACAAAAAAATTCAATAATCCTT
Organism: Cryptomeria japonica; assembly: GCF_030272615.1. Lineage (NCBI taxonomy): Eukaryota > Viridiplantae > Streptophyta > Pinopsida > Cupressales > Cupressaceae > Cryptomeria > Cryptomeria japonica. The sequence continues at coordinate 91,830,979 of NC_081412.1, forward strand.
TTGTGAATAAGACAAATCACTAAGCATACATCCAATGACACGCAATCACACAATGTGCTTTAATGAAATCACACTTTAACAGATGCACTGTTTCAATCAACTCAGACATTCGAACTGATCGCACTTGTCATGTCAATCAACCGCAAATTTATTTGTCCTTGGCACACTATCATGGGTCTTATACAGGGTGTGTTATACTTGAAACCAGACTGTGTCCTGTCTTAGACGGGGTACTACATTCCCTGAAACCAGACAACATGATCATCCTATCAGCACTTTCAACTTTTGAAAATGAAGATCAAGATGTTTGTTTGATTTGTTGGAATTTGTACATCTTATCTTTTTACTGATTTATCTTTGGCTTCGATCATGTTCCTATGTTGCTCGATGATGTCACTGAGTGATTTAGAGTGACCGGGATGGATCATGGTCCTTTTATTTTTGATTGTGATTGTTGTTTGTCTGTGATGTGTCTATCTTTTGCAAAAAAGGGTTGCATTTCAGCTCTGGCCTTCAATGCCATGATGCTACGCATCCGTTTTGCTACATAAAAATAAAGGTTCTCACCTACAAAGTGCATTACTAAAAGCAAGTTTTTCTTCGTCTCTAATTGTCCTCTGTCTCATTTTCTTCTTACTAACATTTCTTCTGTCAGTTTGGGTAGTCAGTTCGGTCTAGTGCTCCGATTTCCCCAGACATACATGCTGCATCCTGCATTCATTGGTTAGTACATTTGCATTATATCAAACATCACATCAAGCATTTTATCCATTTCATATCATAAATGTATCAAAAACACATAAAAAAAAATGCATCCATACATAATACATCAACAGTACATAAGTCATCCATACATAGAAAATCACATAAGTCATAACATATTGCATCCCATCATATCAATGCATATCATATCATATGTCACAATAATATCGGAGTACAAAATTGGACTGTCTGTCCTAAGTATGGCCCGCACGTTGACTACAAAAATGTCAAACTTCATAATGTCCATTGTCTGTCGTAAGGAGCACGTGCCTCTGTCACTGGGTGCTCCCTCTGTCCTCCTCATCTTGGCCATGTCTCACGGATGATGTCCCTCCTAGTCCTGGCTGTGGTGGTCTCATAGGTCCACTCACCCCCATGCTGCTCAATGACCTCCGAGAGCATGCCTTGCTCTCTGTCCTCGATCATGCCCGATATGAAGGTGCTCTCTGCTTTGGTGGAATGACACTCTCATATAGTGTCCTCCAATGGCGCATCTCCTCTCCGGTCTCTACCAGCATCTATGCCATCTCGCATGCACTGGCATCCCGAATCGACCCAATATACTTAGTGACTCTCTGTTCCTCTCACTGTGCCTGAGCAATTGCTACATCTCAAGCCGCTGTGAGTCTGGCTATCTCCGCTCTGAACTGATCCTGCTATCTCTCTAAAGTCACAATGTGATCCTGCTAACTCGCTATGGTAGCCCTGCACATCTCCATCTCTTATGTCCTAGCTGTCTCTGGCTCTATGGGTATATCCTACAATGCCTCCTGCTCGCCTGAATCTAGTTCATCCTCATCTTTGTCCTCATTATCCCCATCATCCTCATCCCCACTCTCATCCTCCTCATCCTCATCATCTCCCTCCTCCTCTCCTGTGAGTGGGAAGTCCTCCTGTCGCCTCAGTACTAGAATATCCGGATCTGTCAATGGCACTGGCCGTCGTCGTGCAAACCATCTCTCATACTCCTCTGTCGTCCCAACGTCCACCATGTCTGATCCCCAATCCCACTGTCTCTGCTGCAGCCGTGTGAAGTCTGTATATGCTATGTGTGGTTGAATCATACTCCCCCACTGACTCGTCTCTCTGTGAGATCAGGCAAAGTGTGCAGTCCTCCTGGGTACATCCTGCCTCTCTCCAAACTATCGTCTCACCCTCTCTGGTAGGTACAACTCAATCACTCTCTGGCGATTCACTGGTCACCCAATTAGGTACCTCTCTTGTCTACAATACGGTAGCTCCTCACTGTCATCTGACCATCTCGGGTAATCACGATATGGCCTCCATATGAACTCTCTCAGTCGGTCTAGCTCATGTCGCCAATATAGTATGTATCCAAAAGGACCCTGTCTCAGTGCTCCCCCATAGCAGTACACATATGGTCGGTGTGGTACTACCTGTCTATCTATAATCGGTCGACATATGGCTATGTGCTCAAATGCCCATACCTGTAACAATGTGACTCCATAGCTCAATGTCTTAACTCCCTGATATGCTATTTGATGCAACTGAAAATACAGCATAGCCAGTACACATGGTCCCCATGCATAGACCGTCCCCTCTGTCGCCATCCGCTCTAGCACTCTTCCCCATCCAATAGGGAATCCATGTCCTCGTCTGTCTCCTGCTAGTAGGCATGCTATCACCACGGCTATCACCACATATCGTCGATCATACTCCGATGCCATAGTCTCCAAGCCAATCTCCCTCTCTACGATATCCAGATCATCTGCGTCACACTCAAATAATCTGCACAACGCATCTCTCCCTGTCACTGGGTCATACCCTATCATCTCTCCATGAATCAGAATGCAGAGGATACACCATACGTCCTCCAGTGTCACTGTCACCTCTCCAGTCGCCAGATGGAATGAGGAAGTCTCTGAATGCCATCACTCTGCCAATGCAGTAAGCAATCCTGTGTTTGCCCTAATCTCAGGCATGAACGTGACATAGTATATCCCAAGTCCTGCTAATGTATCTCTCTCTGTGCTCCTGAGTCTATGTCGTAGCATGAAGCAATCTGGTCGATTCTCCCACGTGATCAATGGATACTGTCGACTCTGCATCACAATTGGGGCACATTTTGTCAGTTTTAGGGTTTGCTCCTATGGGTTGCATTTCCTCATTTTCATGTCCAATCAGGGTGTTTTTCATCTAATCTGACCTATCTTACCCTTATCCCCTTTTTCCGGATCATTTGCATGTCGTTTTGACCAAAATTGAGTCACAAATGCACAATTGCGCCTGTGTCAAGGAACCTGTGCCTGTGTCATGTAACCTGCGCCTGTGTCTCCCTACACAAGCACAGAAGACCCTACACAAGCGCAGGAGTCCTTTTCTACATTCCCTGTGGGCCCTGCAATGTCTCGCAAGCGATCAAAATTCATGAAATTGAAAACATGGGTTTTTGAGATCCATACCGTTGCTCCTGCGTCGTCCGGTCGTTTGAATGTGTGTACACGTTCCCTAAGGTGATCCGCCATTGGAATGTTCGCCATCTCTCTGCAAGTGTCCTTGTCCAAAGCAATAAATCCTCCTCTTTGTCTAGTGCAAATGAGCAATTTTCCCTCTCTTGGTCTCATTTATAGATCTTTGTCAGTGCATAGATGGACATGCACCCTCTCCATCTTATGTTGGTTGCGGTCTTTTGCATCTTTGATTGCTTGTCCTTCATGCATTCGATCTCCGATTGTCAATCTATTTGCACCTATCATTTCCTATCATTTTTATCGATCAATTGGCCTCTTTTCTGCATGTTTCCGGCCAATTCCTCAAGGGGGCATGCATATGTCATTATTATTGTCTGGGGCATTTTTATTATTGTTCTTTGAAACAATGCTTAAAATCACATTGCCTCAAAGAGGGGCAAAATGTAGACACCTAAAAATGGTCAACGCTTGCGGAGTCATACTTTAACATTTGCGCATTGCCTCATTTTAGGTTTTTGCGTCGCATTAACATTTCTCCTATGTCACGCACTTGGTTTTTATCATTTGTGAGCATCGAGTCATTCTTCTACATTCTTCATTCGTCTCGCTCTCAAATTTGGTTTTGTCGACAACACTATCCAGTCATGATTTTGATCGATCTTATCCTATTGCATCAATGTGCATGCTCATTTGTCATCATTTTGGACATCGTCAATCCTAATTAGGGTTTTGTCCTCCTGTCAATCTTGCGATCGATTTGTCATCGATCGTTGTCCTCTTCTCAATCTTGTCATCTGGCAATCATTTTATCATCAATCATTTATCACATTGGTCATTTATCAATTCAAAATCATGATTGATATCAATTATCTTCAATCAAGACCTAATTGTCATTCCCACATTGCTAATTCATCTTCTAGGGTTTCATGATTTAATCATTTAACCTTGTGTGTCATTTCTTCCTTTAGGATTAATAAATTATTTATTTATCCTAAGTCTTCTCATTACAATTAAATGTTCATTTAATTGGCTAATTATTCCTCTTTGTGAATTAATTAATAAATGATAAATTGTTAATTAATTTACCTAATTTCTAATTTCCATCAATTTCTTAATTCCTAAATTCTTAATTCTCTAATTTCTTAAATTCAATTTCCTCCTATTTCTCTCCTAAATTCATGGAAATGACATAGAAATTTGTCATAATTTGTCATAATTGACAATCAATCAATTCTTGACATAGAAATTTGTCATAAATTGTCATAAATCCTTGCATAGCAATTTGTCATACACATGTCATAATTTTGCTATTCTTGATTTGAATTTCCATTCGAATCATTATCATGCTAATTTGATCATTTCTCCAATTTATCTATAAATTGGATGAATTTCTTCAATCAAATCCCTTGATTCTTGGCCCCTAATCAGATTATCGAATTTCTAATCAATCACGCTTCGAGTACTTTTGAGCAATTTTCTTATCTACTTGCTTTCAATCATGTATGTGCACTTGTAGGTGAGATCCACAACCAAACTATTTGAAGAGGAAAGAAGAACAATGGAGCTGCATGAAGGAAACATTTGGATTTACATCTGGTTTGCATAATCTTTTTTGAATGTTTCAATCTTTATGTCTCTATTGGATGTAATTAGGATAGATCATTGCAATGAGTTTTCATGATTGAGCTAATAATTAGTATGTTTATATTGTTTGTGATGATTTTTCAAATTTCCTAACGTACACATATAAATTTAGAAGTTATAAATATAGACTATTGAAACATTGCATTCAATACTAAATGAAATCTACAATACAGAAGGATGACCCTTCTTTGTGAACCTATATGAAACCTTAGATTAACAATGGCCTGTTTCTAACTACCTAGAATACAAAAAAATTTAGAATTATTATTTTTATATAGCCCTGGTATTCCTTTTATAACAGTAAGGAATGCTTAAAATCTTCAGGCTACTTACACTTGGTTTTTTCCCTTTTTGACATGTTTTAGACCATATACAAAGAAAATAACACTCATCTCCCATCTAACATAAAATAAAAGTGGGCCACACATACAAATAGATGTCTAGGTGGAGAGTAATATTTCATTGAAGTGTTTCTTTGAGTCGTGCCATCATCACGCTGCTAGTAACCTCTAGAGTGGAAGACTTGCATAATACTGGTTAACAGGAGAGCTCTGCAAACTAGAAGAGGAGCTCTGCAATGTCAAGAGGAGAATGTCCCTCAAACTAAAGGAGGAACTCAAAGGCTTAGAATAATCCTCCCTAAAGTGGAAAGAGGAGCTCAAAGGAAAATGTGGGGATCAGAAGAAAAAATACACCAACCTTCCCTTGTCCCTCCTACTCTCTTTCTCATTCCCTCTTCCTCCTAGTTTCTTGATGATAAAGGAATGAATATAGGTAATTCATGAAAGGTGTTTTACACTTGAAACCACCTTTCGATGTCCCTTTGGTTACCTTCTAATCTTTTGATATCCCTTCGACTATAAAGCGACCTACTAGAATATTCTCCAACCTGTATCATAAAATTTGCACCTCGTGAATTCATTGTTCTGTACATATGAATGTTCCATCTCTGAGACTTTGTTCAATCTAGTGCCAATATGAACCCCAACACAATGCTCAATCAGTATATGGTCACTTTCCTTAACTTGTGGTATTCACAACCTCTTAAAATAGCCTAGCTTTATGCATGCAAGTAGTCTTTTTGTATTTTTATTCTTGTTAGGAGATTAATACTCATTCTTATCAACCATATCCACCAACCGGGCTTTCTTCAATGACACTCCAACAACCCAAAATTGTGCACTTTTCATGTCGCCACTCTTAATCCCTTGGGATTTTCACACATGAAGACTTTTGAACATCTTGTCCTAAGATAATATTGTGCAAAAGATTTTCTAAAACTTATTTTTCTTTTGAAATATCACCACTTGTGTTACCAACACCTTTTGCATGCTTCCCCTTGTACACCTTATTTGTTAATCTTCATCCCCCTCGGTGAACTCACAAATTTTGACCATTTTGATCCTAGCCCCTCTTGTCACACATGGCACCATAGAGAAATAGACATCTCATTATCCCTTTGTATGCAACAGTACACTTAACCCATTTGATTGGTACACACATTCTATGTCAGCATTGGGTCCCACCATACAACATTCTTGCTCAACCCCATGCATCCATGCTGAAATACTTTCTCAGTGAAACACTCTACGGTGTTGCGAGGTCACATCTCTTTAGACTTTAGTTTTTCCATTCTTTCTCGCAAACCTATGTGCTTCACTAGATAGCTTGTTGTCACTTATCAGGAGTAAGGGGTCAATGTATCTCCCGCTCCTATCATCCCACACATCCACATGACAACATTAAAGAAATCAAAGAATACTGTGGGAAGATGGGTGCATGTAATAAGGAAAATATTTGACCATGTGGGAACCCGAAACATAATGAAGGGTTAAGGGGTCTTGTAATGCTTATATTAGGATTAGGAAATTTACTTAGTTGACCATCAGTGATGACATCCTAGGAGACATACAAGGGTCCAGTCACCATTTGGATACAAACCCATGAAAACAAACCCCTCATAAAATATTTGACTAGATAAAATGTTAGAATGCAATGATATCGGGAGTAAACTGAGAGGGGGGGAGCTGAATCAATTTACAAACAATATAGAAATTAATTTAATTATGGACCTTATACCAAAGCACAACACAATGAAAGATATAACATGAAGGCACAACACACATAAAACCAATATTTTGACATGGAAAACCCAGAAAGGGAAAAACCATGGTGGGAAACCTTACCCACAATCAAATGAATAATCTGCAGTAGTATTATGAATAATTACAATGGGTTCTACACTTGTAGAAAGACCAATAGCCTAGATCGCATTGCTCATCTGATGCAGGAGCATCCCCGGTTCACAAAAATCTTGCATCAACCAAAATCATTTTCTTTTATGTTTTGTTTTTTGTTTGCAATTCCAGTGTTCCTTTCTGTATGTCCCAGTGTTGGCTCACGGGATCTTGTAGAGTTGGATTCTACTTGAAAACTTGATCATCTTTCTTGCTTCCAAACCACATCTCATTTGGATCACTTTTTGATAAGATATCGCTACTGATTTCCATGACAGCTTCTTGTTAGTAGTTGTTCCTTTGTTACTGGTTGCGTGAGACCTATTGTGGTGATCTACTGAAACCCATTTTGAAGCTTGCGGAGCCTTGTATGTTGATCTCAATGTTTCTTAGCATATGGCTAACCTTCTAGATTTCATCCTTTGGATTTTCTAGAGGAATCTCTTGGCAGAGGCCGACCTTGTTTTTCACGTTAGGTCTTGTTCTTTGGGTTTTGATCCTTTTGGGCTGACTAGATCCTTTGGATCGATATATATATATTTGTAATCATGCTTTACAATGCAATCAATTGAAGATCAATTAGAATCAATCAGAGATAGACCATTCCTAGAACATAGATCTTTTGAGTCAAGGTCCCAGTTGTGACCTATTCTACTAGGCCTATGTGCTGATATGTTGTAACCCGGTTGTAACTAGTTGGATATAATCAAATTTCATGCAATAAAACTATCTGTTCTACATTGCCTCCATCATATCTATGTTTTTCCATTGTGTTTACTCTTTTTGACTAGTTTGGACTGATCTCCTTGAGGTCCCTCCTCACCCATGACTGCATCAAGTGGTATCAAAGAAAAGTTTAATTCTGGAGGTTACGCGTACTGAATTTTGTTGTAGGGTGGCAGATTGTGGATTGGAACTGTAATTGCAGAGGAATAGCATGAATCAATAGTGTGACGAGGAACTAGGAATGGTGGAGCATGTGGGAATGCAGACCCTACTATGATGGAGATGTTGCGAGAAATAGAAGACCGGTTAGAAGCCATGGAGACAGCCCAAAGAAGGGGCCGACATATTGAGGATGTGAGCGAAGATGAAGAAGAAGAAGCCCCGATAGAACAAGTGAACTTATCGGCAGTTGATCCGGATGAAGAAATATTTTTAAGGGTTTTGAGTAGGGATAACACTAAACCTCATTTTACCACACCAGAATATGATGGGAATTTAGTTTCAGTTGAATTGATGGATTAGATCTTGGAGATGGAGAATTATTTTGATTTTGAAAAAACTGCAAAAGAGAGGAAGGTGAAATATGCATGTGCCCAGTTGAAAGGTCATGTATCTCTTTGTTGGGAGCACTTGCAAGTTGATAGGCAAAAAAGAGGTAAAGAAAATATTAAGACATGGGATAGGATGATTGCTAAGTTGAAATCAAAGTTTGTCCCAATGAATTATCAAGTGGATTTGTTCTAGAAGTTGCAAAATCTGAGATAGAAAGAACCTAGTGTGAAGGAGTACACCGAAGCTTTTTACAAATTGAACATAAGATCCAGACATGTTGATGATGAAGTTGAACAAATTGCAAGATATTTGAATGGATTGCAGATGTCTATACAAGATGAACTCAATATGATCAAATTGGAGAGTGTTGAAGAGGCTTACCAGTATGCATTAAAGGCTAAAGAGAAATTGAACAAAAGATAGCAAAGATAGACAGGTAGAGGCAGAAGGTTTACCAAAGGAATATTTCTAGGAGGATGAGGATATACTGGAGGAAGAGGAACCAATATAGACTAGAATAAGGACAAGGAAGTAAGAAAGGAAGGTAATTCATACAAGAAGGATGATAGAAATTTCTACTAGAGGAGAGAACCAGATGGTTACTGAAATGAGAACTTTGGAAGACAAGACAAGAGGACATTTAGAGGAACTTTCTTTAAGTCTGGAGGAAAGGGCATTGTGCATTTGAATGCAATAAGACAAAAGCTACCAGAAGAGCAGCAATGGTGGAAGAAAATCCCATTGGATCAGACAATAAACTGGAAGATGGAGAACTATTGATGATGAGAGCTTTGTGTCTGGTGCAGGAGCACCTGAGCAACTAAATGCTCAAATCCTAGCAGGTATAACATTTTATTGCAAATTAAGAATGTGTGTTTATTTTATGCTTCTAGTAGGTTTAATAGGTTTGTTTTGTGGTGTAATAAGGCTTGGAACTCATTTGTGTTTAAGAGTTTCCAAGATTTTTGTTTTTTTCTCAGTGGGCCAAAAACTGTCAATTTTGGGTCCAAATGAGCATTTTTGAATTTTTGATGTTGTAAAGACTTGAAAGGCATTGGAGCATGTTTATTTAGTTTTTCTAATGATTTTGAGTCATTCATTTGAGTGCCAAGTCACCAAGAGTCAAAATGCAACTTTTTGAGCAACAAAAGTTGTCAAAAGTTGTCAAAAAGCTGTCAAAAAGTGCAAAAAAGTGACTTTTGGTGGTTTTGGTTAGTTCTAGCTTGTACCTATCCATACAAAGGCTTCAAAAATTTGGCACATGTATAAAAACCATGTTCCCATCATTGTATGTAGAGTTCATATTGGAAAAGTAAGAAAAATACTTGTTTTGCTCTTGTTTTCTGTGAGTTTTAAGTAGTTTCCTGCACTTTTGAGAGTACAGTCCGTACCATGGCTTCATGAGTCCATACTACTCCTATTTTTGATTGGTTTAATCTCCTTTGATGTGCGAGTAGTGATTTAGAATAGGTTTTGTTTGAAGTGATTTTAAGAGAAGCATTGTTTTGTGGTTCAATGGAAGATCATTCATGGTCCAACTGATTTCTTCAAAGTCTCTTCATCCATGGCTTTGAGGAAGTTTGTTGGATCCTTTGTACATACTGTATCATACATCTATCTTCCTTTTCTAGCAGTGCACAAGTGTTTGTAAGCCCATGGCAAGTATGTGAAGTGAGCAACTTGGCTTGGGTATTCTTAAATTTGTTTGAATGGTACTTTGCTGTTCATAGCACTGTACTTTTGAAATGTTGAAGAAGAATTAAGTTTCCAAGAGTTATCATTGCCTTTTACCATCCTTATCTCTCTCATGACTTGGTTGGATGCAAGAAGAAAAGGTGTAAACAAACTATAAGACAGTGTGTCACTGTTTCACTGTTAAAACCTCATTGCCAACCTTCCTAAAGGACAGCATGAAATGATGGATTCCTTCTTTTATGTATCATGGAAATGTATTTAGAAGTGTTTTAAATGTTGAGAAGACAAGGTACACAATTTGATTGTAAAGGACCTAAATAAGGATCCTAGAAAGGTGTATTTCTTTGTAACAGTCTTATAATGCTGTCATGTTTTGTGGCATCTCTTGAGTGTTCAAATTTTAAGATCTTTAAGAGGCTATATGTATTGTTTTTGCCTTGCCATTAACACCCCTTTGTAGGCCAGGGATAGATTGAAGAAATAAATTAAAACAAAGAAAGAAAGTGTAAACAGTTTTAAGACTGTTAAAAGTGCAGTGATGGCGGTGTATGACCAACAGTCATAAAAAAATCCTTTCGTACTTGTTTGCAGGTTGCTCCAACTTCTGTCAAGTCTTTATTGCATCTATATTTGACAGTCTTACATTGTACTTGGTTTATTAATGTTGAAATGTATGAAAAACATTAAAAACATTGTTGTTCCAGTCCTCTAGACTATTTTTCTGTGTAAGGGCAGCAGTATGGCATTTGTTTGACATAATGACAATATTCTAAGTTGGATTTTGGATCCTTGGAAGTGTTTGGTAGATGTCATAACAATGTTTGCACATTTAAATTGGGTCTAGTATCATGGAGAAGACCTTTAATTTACAAACCCTCACTAAAACCTTCAAAAACCCTTGAAAAGTGCCTATTTTGTGGGACAGTCCTCAAACGGTCCGTACAGTACTTTCCATAGAAAAAATCCTTGAGCTTTCATCATCAAATGACCACATCTCCAAGGGTTTTCCATGAAGTTGAATAGATTGAGCAGGGTGAACAAATTTCACTAGAAACTAGTGCTAATTCTAGTAGCCTTTTGTGGAGCAAATTTGACAATTTCACGAAATCGGTAAGGAAGGAGGAGTAAGTGATGGTTTCAAATCATCAAAACTGATAAGTTAAGACCTGAGACACCCTACTACAAGCTCCTCAGCATTGCATTAAGTCATTTGATCAAAATGACCATTTGAACCTAGAAGTTGCCTTGAGTAAACCAACGTTCTTTGCATCCAACTTGGAAATTTTCATTCTTGAAAGGTGAAGGATAGTCATCACACTTTGCAGACCTATCTAGATGCTCAGACAACACATTAATATGATTGAAATCCTTAAAGGTGAAAACAATGTTAGGTAAACCATGGTTCTCCAACAGTTGCCCATTCCTAGAAGAGAGGAGATTCAGCCAGTTGGACAACCAAACTTGTTCATTTTTGGTGAGACACAAGAGGATCTCATTTCAGACTTGAATGCCTTAGCATGGAAGATAAGGAGGAGTGATGTCCAATACAATAGGGTGCAAGCAGTGTTGAATAGAGAGGAGGAGATAGGAGAAAGGTTTAGAAGAATCCCATTTGTGCCTAGGGATTGATTTGGGAAGCACATTGAGAACAAAAGCCCACCAACCTCAAAGAAGACCAACTTCTATTTTACCTCCTCATCATAGTGGTATCAGAGCCAATTCAGATTTTGGTTGAGAGATTAGCATATGTTAGGTAGTGAGTTAGTGGGAGACAACACCAACAACATGGTGACCAATGCAGAGTTAGCAAAGAGGATGGAGGATCAGGTTGAAGAAAATAGACTCCTTAGGGAAAGATTACAACAACTTGAAAAAAAGTTGAACCAAGTAGAAGTCAAGACTGAAGAAGTCAGTGAGAGAGTAGAAAATGCTGAAGATAAGAAGGAAACCTTAGAGGAAGAAGTCCCAGAACTAGATCCAATCTTGGATAGAGAACAAGAAACCTTTTTACAAGCTTTGAAAGCTTTGACTGGAAAGGCCCTAGATGGAGTGTCCCTTTTTAGTGGTAAGATGGAACTAGAAGCACTAATGGAGTGGATAGAGGGTCTAGAGAATCACTTTGAATGTGATGGCATTACTGAAGCACAGAAAGTGAAGGTAGCCAAATCCAGAATGAGAGGGGCAGCCTTAACTTGGTGGAAGTTCATCCAAGAGGAAAGGGTGAAAGAGGGAAAGAAACCCATAACCACCTAGAAGACAATGGTAACTAAGATCAAAGACACCTACATGCCTGAAGATTATGAAATCCAGTTACATGGGAAGAGACAAAACTTGAGACAAAAAGACCTAGATGTCAGTAGTTACACTGAAGAATTCCAAAAACTAAGCCTTAGATCTAAGGTACAAGAAGATGAAAATGTCAGAGTAGCTAGGTATCTCAATGGGTTAAGATGGAATATTCAGGAAGAGTTAAGCCTATGGTGTCCCAACACATTACAGAAGTGTTTTCAATTAGCACTGAAGGTAGAAGAGAGAAACAAGAAGAAACAAGAATAGAATGGTAGAGGCAGAGGCAAAGGAAACAGAGGCAGTCATAGAGGCAGTTTTGGGGGAAGATACATAGATCATAGGTCCTAGGGAGAGTCTAAGCTTATTGAGCAAAGTGGGGATTCTCAGAGCAGACCCAATTATAGGGGTAGGGGATCAGGCAACCCAAGAAGGGGTAGATCTAATGGACCTGGAAGAGGTTCATACTTCTCCACCATGAAATGTTATAACTATCAGAAACTAGGCCATCCATCTTATAGATGCCCAAAGAAGCCAAGTTCATCTCAAGGAGGTGATAAGAGAGTCCATTTTGTGCAAGAGGAAACCACACCAAATCAAAGGTGTCTACCATCAAAAGAAGGGGAAAACCTCATGATCAGGAGGATACTCATGAAAGAGCCATCTCAAAAAGATATGTCTCAAAGGAAAGCTCTTTTTAGGATCAAATGTAAGATCCAAGGAAAGGTGTGCAAAGTTATCATTGACTCAGGATCAACTGATAACATCATATCAGAAGAAGCTGCTACAAAACTTCATCTACCTAGAATACAACACAATGAGCCCTACAAGGTCACATGGTTGGAAAAAGGGCAGCATGTATTGGTGAGTGAACAAACATGGGTAGAGTTTAACATAGGTGAATACCAAGATAAGATTTTGTGTGATATACTACCTATGGATGCTTGTCATTTGCTTTTAGGAAGACCTTGGCAATTTGATAGGAAAGCACAATATGATGGTGAAAAGAACTCATACTCATTTTTCAAGAATGGTATCAACTATAAAATTCAGTCCATTAATGAAGGAAGTGAGGGCAGAAAACCACAAGTTCCCAACACTTTGTTAGTTGGTGAAAAAGAGTTCATTCATACCCTAAAAGAAGGTGATCGTATAGGTTTTGCATTGGTAACTAAACCAGTTGATGAAAAGAAAGAAAAGAAGGTAGAAATCCCATATGAGGTGCAGCAACTTCTATATCAATTTAAGTCAATTGTTAATGATGGTCAACCAACCTCTCTACCTCCTCAGAGAGCCATTAGCCACCAGATAGACTTCATCCCAGGTGCATCCTTACCAAACAAAGTTGCTTACAAAATGACACCTGAACAAAATCAGGAATTGTCAAGACAAATCCAAGAGCTCTTAGACCAAGGATTGATTAGAAAAAGTATTAGTCCATGTGCAGTACCCACAGTGTTAGCACCTAAGAAAAGTGGGGCTTGGAGACTTTGTACAGATTCAAGAGCAATAAACAAGATCACAATCAGGTATAGATTCCCCATTCCTAGGATAGAAGATCTTATGGATTGTTTAGGGGGAGCAAAATATTTCAGTAAGATAGACCTAAAAAGTGGTTATCATCAAATCTGCATCAAAGAGGGGGATGAATGGAAAACAACTTTCAAGACAAATGAGGGGTTGTATGAATGGCTAGTCATGCCATTTGGGTTAACAAATGCACCCAGTACATTTATGAGATTGATGAATGAGGTGTTACATGACTTCATAGGCAGCTTTGTAGTTGTGTACCTTGATGACATCTTAATTTTCAGTAAAACCAAGGAAGAACACCTCCAACATTTGCAGATTGTCTTACAAAAATTGAATGATGAACAACTTACTATCAATCTAGAGAAATGTGATTTCCTTAAGCAAGAGCTGGTCTATTTGGGTTTTGTTATTTTAGGGGGTGACTTGAAGATGGATCCAAGTAAGGTAGAAGCCATAGTTAATTGGCCAACCCCTAAGAATGCTAGTGATATCAGGAGTTTTCATGGACTTGCTCAATTTTATAGGAAATTTATCAGAGGTTTCAGTGAAATATGTGCACCTATGTTGGAAACCATTAAGGGTGGTGTGAAAGTGAAATTTCAGTGGATAGAAGCAGCCAACAAGGGATTTGAATTGCTAAAAGTTAGAATTGCTACTCAACCAATGTTGATTCTACCTAGTTTTGACAAATTGTTTACCTTAGAGTGTGATGCAAGTAATATTGCTGTTGGTGCTGTTTTGAGTCAGGATAATAGACCTGTTGCATTTTTCAGTGAAAAGCTTAATGATGCTAAGAAGAAATATTCTTCATATGATCTTGAAATGTATGCTTTGGTTCAGGCACTTAGGAAATGGAGGCATTATCTTCTTCCTAAAGAATTTGTGGTTTACACTAACAACCAGGCACTTAGTTTTCTCAATTCACAGGACAAGCTTAGTCACAGACATGTTAAATGGGTAGAGTCTTTGCAAGCATATACCTTTACCTTGAAGCATAAGAAAGGACAGTGCAATAAAGTAGCTGATGCATTGAGTAGGAGTTTACTTACTGTTCAAGAAATTTAGATTAGAAGTATTGGTATAGAATGTTTTAAGGATTTATATCCACATGATTCTGATTTTGCTGATATTTACAAGGTTTGTCAAGACTTTCAGAATACTTTTCATAGTGAATATGCTGACTATACTTTGCAGAATGGATTGTTATTCAGGGGTGGACAACTATGTGTGCCAAAAGGTTCAATGAGGGAGAATCTGATACAGGAAAAACACAATGGTTGCTTGAGTGGTCACTTTGGTCTTAATAAGACTTTGGAATTGGTTCAGAGGCACTATTTTTGGCCTAAGATGCAGGCAAATGTTAGGAAATATGTTGAGCAATGCATGGTATGTCAGAAAACCAAGGGTACTAGCACTAATGTTGGTTTGTATCAGCCTCTTCCCATACCTTCTAGGCCTTGGGATTGCATCAATATGGATTTTGTGGTAGGTTTGCCCAAAACAAAAATAGGATGTGATAGTATTTTTGTGGTTGTTGACAGATTCAATAAAATGGCACATTTCATACCTTGCAAAACTACTAATGATGCTTGTCACATTGCTTTTCTTTTCTTTAAGGAAGTTGTAAGAATTCATGGTTTGCCATCTAGTATTGTATCTGATAGAGATGCTAAGTTTTTGGGTCATTTTTGGAAAACTTTATGGAAGAAATTGGGTACTAACTTGTCTTTTGGCTCAGCTTACCATCCACAGATAGATGGCCAAATAGAAGTGGTGAACAGAACATTGGGTAACCTACTCAGATGTCTTACCAAAGAATATGGGCAAAGTTGGGATCAACTCATCCATCAGGCAGAGTTTGCATACAATGACAATGTCAATAGATCCACTGGTAAGAGCCCATTTCAGATTGTTTATGGAATGCATCCTAGAGGTGTTTTTGAGTTAAATGTTGTAACTAATTTGTAGCAAGTGAGTGGTACAGTAGAAGATATGGAACAGTCTATGAAAGAAATTCATGAGCAGGTACAGAAGTCTTTACAGGAAACCACTCAAAAAGTTAAGGAGAGAGTTCATGCTTCAAAAAGAGATGTTCAATTTTCAGTGGGTGATTATGTGATGGTCCATCTCAACAAGTCATGGTTATAGAAAGGAGTGCCTACTAAGTTGCAAATGAGAAGAGTAGGACCATGCAAAATCTTGGCTAAATATGGCCATAATGCTTACAAAGTTGATTTGCCTAATGAAGTTTCTATGTCTCCTATTTTCAATGTTGCAGATTTGGTGCCATTCTGAGGGGAGCTACCATCAGATTCAAAAAGAGTTTCAGATCTTTCTCATTCCCTTTTTGATCTTTCTCTCCCCTCTTCTTCTACTCCCATTCCTCAGCAGGTACTAGATTCAAGAATCATCAAAAAGACAAGACACCATACCTACTTGGAGCATCTCATCAAGTGGAAGGATAAACCAGCTTCTGAAGCCACATGGATACCTGAAAGTGACTTTCTCAAAGCTCGAATTTCTCTTTCTTTACTGCCCAAAGGAGTCACATGACTTCTTTGTCCTTAGGGGAGTATGGTGCAGGAGCACCTAAGCACCTGAATGCTCAAATCCTAGCAGGTATAACATTTTATTGAAAATTAAGCATGTGTGTTTATTTTATGCTTCTAGTAGGTTTAATAGGTTTTTTTTGTGGTGTAATAAGGCTTGGAACTCATTTGTGTTTAAGAGTTTCCAAGATTTTTGTTTTTTTCTCAGTGGGCCAAAAACTGTCAATTTTGGGTCCAAATGAGCATTTTTGAATTTTTGATGTGGTAAATCCTTGAAAGGAATTGGAGCATGTTTATTTAGTGTTTCTAATGATTTTGAGTCATTGGGTTGAGTGCCAAGACACCGGGAGTCAAAATGCAACTTTTTGAGCAACAAAAGTTGTCAAAAGTTGTCAAAAAGCTGTCAAAAAGTGCAAAAAAGTGACTTTTGGTGCTTTTGGTTAGTTCCAGCCTATACCTGTCCATACAAAGGCTTCAACAAGTTGGCACATGTATAAAAACCATGTTCCCATCATTGTATGTAGAGTTCATATTGGAAAAGTAAGAAAAATACTTGTTTTGCTCTTGTTTTCTGTGAGTTTTAAGTAGTTTCCTGCACTTTTGAGAGTACAGTCCGTACCATGGCTTCATGAGTCCGTACTACTCCTACTTTTGATTGGTTTAATCTCCTTTTATTTGTGAGTAGTGATTTAGAATAGGTTTTGTTTGAAGTGCTCTTAAGAGAAGCATTGTTTTGTGGTTCAATGGAAGATCATTCATGGTCCAACTGCTTTCTTCAAAGTCTCTTCATCCATGGCTTTGAGGAAGTTTGTTGGATCCTTTGTACATACTATATCATACATCTATCTTCCTTTTCTAGCAGTGCACAAGTGTTTGTAAGCCCATGGCAAGTATGTGAAGTGAGCAACTTGGCTTGGGTATTCTTAAATTTGTTTGAATGGTACTTTGCTGTTCATAGCACTGTACTTTTGAAATGTTGAAGAAGAATTAAGTTGGAAAGAGTTATCATTGCCTTTTACCATCCTTGTCTCTCTCATGACTTGGTTGGATGCAAAAAGAAAAGGTGTAAACAAACTAAAAGACAGTGTGTCACTATTTCACTGTTAAAACCTCATTGCCAACCTTCCTAAAGGACAGCATGAAATGATGGATTCCTTCTTTTATGTATCATGGAAATGTATTTAGAAGTGTTTTAAATGTTGAGAAGACAAGGTACACAATTTGATTGTAAAGGACCTAAATAAGGATCCTAGAAAGGTGTATTTATTTGTCACAGTCTTATAATGCTGTCAAGTTTTTTGGCATCCCTTGAGTGTTCAACTTTTAAGATCTTTAAGAGGCTATATGTATTGTTTTTGCCTTGCCATTAACACCCCTTTGCAGGCTAGGGACAGATTGAAGAAATAAATTAAAACAAAGAAAGAAAGTGTAAACAGTTTTAAGACTGTTAAAAGTGCAGTGATGGCGGTGTATGACCAACAGTCATAAAAAAATCCTTTCCTACTTGTTTGCAGGTTGCTCCAACTTCTGTCAAGTCTTTATTGCATCTATATTTGATAATCTTACATTGTACTTGGTTTATTAATGTTGAAATGTATGAAAAACATTAAAAACATTGCTGTCCCAGTCCTCTAGACTGTTTTTCTGTGTAAGGGCAGCAGTATGGCATTTGTTTGACATAATGACAATATTCTAAGTTGGCTTTTGGATCCTTGGAAGTGTTTGGTAGATGTCATAGCAATTTTTTCACATTTAAATTGGGTCTAGTATCATGGAGAAGACCTTTAATTTACAAACCCTCACTAAAACCTTCAAAAACCCTTGAAAAGTGCCTATTTTGTGGGACAGTCCTCAAATGGTTCATACAGTACTTGCCATAGCAAAAATCCTTGAGATTTCATCATCAAATGAGCACATCTCCAAGGGTTTTCCATGAAGTTGAATAGATTGAGCAGGGTGAACAAATTTCACGAGAAACTAGGGCTAATTCTAGTAGCCTTTTTTGGAGCAAATTTGACAATTTCATGAAATCGGTAAGGAAGGAGTAGTAAGTGATGGTTTCAAATCATCAAAACTGATAAGTTAAGACCTGAGACACCCTACTACAGGCTCCTCAGCATTGCATTAAGTCATTTGATCAAAATGACCATTTGAACCTAGAAGTTGCCTTGAGTAAACCAACGTTCTTTGCATCCAACTTGGAAATTTTCATTCTTGAAAGGTGAAGGACAGTCATCACACTTTGCAGACCTGTCTAGATGCTCAGTCAACACATTAATATGATTGAAATCCTTAAAGGTGAAAACAGTGTTAGGTAAACCATGGTTCTCCAACAGTTGCCCATTCCTGGAAGAGAGGAGATTCAGCCAGTTGGACAACCAAACTTGTTCATTTTTGGTGACACACAAGAGGATCTCATTTCAGACTTGAATGACTTAGCATGGAAGATAAGGAGGAGTGATGTCCAATACAATAGGGTGCAAGAAGTGTTGAATAGAGAGGAGGAGATAGGAGAAAGGTTTAGAAGAATCCCATTTGTGCCTAGGGATTGATTTGGGAAGCACATTGAGAACAAAAGCCCACCAACCTCAAAGAAGACCAACTTCTATTTTACCTCCTCATCAGTGTCATACCAGAGGAGATGAAGATGTTAGGTCCTGAAGACAACTGAGAGGGGGGGATGAATACGTTTTCTAAAAATATTAAACCAAAAGCAACTTAATCAAATTACTGCTTAATACCAATGAAACAGTCTGCTATACCGGTGGATATATTTAATAGATAGATGCAATACCGGTAAAGATTAATGCATGAAACTAAAAGACAAAATCATCCACAACACATAACACCAATGTTTGTACGTGGAAACCCTGTAAGGGGAAAAACCATGGTAGGAAACCTTACCCAGAATCAGATGATACTACTGCAGATAGTAAGTGTACATAAATGGAGTCTGCACATGCAGAAAGGCTAAGCGCCTAGAGCTCACTGTTCAATCACAAATGGGAGTCACACTAACTACAATTGGATGGTTAAATCCAATAAGAATGTATTGCACAAAATAGCGTCTTCATATGCTGGATTCAGTATTGGTGTAGTTCTAATATGCTTTCACAAAAACATAGCTTCACCTTCAAATGATGTCTGCATGTATAGCTCTGCTAAATCTCGCATATACCTTCACACAAAACCTTTTTCACACTCCACCATCGATCTTACAATTAAGACCTTACATTTATACTATAACCTAAGACCAATTTTAGTAGGTTGGCTCTACAATATATTACAATAAAATCATTTTACAAATAATAAAATATCAGATGCAATAATCGATTGAACATGTCAGCTTAAAAAAATTTACAACAATAATTAATCAACTCCATAACATGTCGTGCTGATCTGGAAAAGATAAACCCGTCGGTGTAACCCTGGACCTATTTGTTGGTAACAACAAATATGCAAATATGAATATGCCAATAAACAATTCTCCAAGATAAGATGTCCTAACAATGTCTTTGACATTACCAAGTGTTTTCCAAGTCATTCCAAGTGCCGGTGATCATTATTTCCCACCGGTGTACCATATACTAGTGACTGTGCAAAAGTCACTTGTTTGCCAGTGAATGTTGTTGGATCTCCAAAGTACTAGAGTTTTAGTAGGTGTTGACACCAATGATAAAACTATACCAAAATACCAACAATCTCCCCCTTTGGCTTTGATGGCAACACAAGATGGAAAAACCATCAAAGTGCCAAAACAAAAATGCCAAATACAAAAACCAACAATCTCCCCAAAGTAACAATCTCTCCCCCTGAGAGTAACATGTGTTTTCTTTATGTTTTTCTGTACCAATCTCTTCCCAAGAGATAATGTGTTTTTCCATAGATATCTCTCCCCCTTTGACATCAAATGCCAAAGTTACAACAAAATCAGGTCCATATACAAAATACCAACCAATTATAATATACCAACTACTCCCCGTGAGAAGTAGCTTCCTCATCAAAGTCGGAGTAAGAATATATCTCTGTTAATTCTACCAGTTGATGACAGACATCAACTCTCTAAGTGTCTACCGGTGGGGGTATGACCCCAAGCTATTATCTAAGATATTCAAAGGTCTCCTTAGGCAAAGGTTTAGTGAAAATATCTGCAAGCTATTCTTTAGTATTCACATAAACTAGTTTTATTTCTTTTGCTTCAACTTTTTCCCTTAGAAAATTTAGTTTGATTGAAACATGTTTTATTTTAGAATGTAGTACGAGATTCTTAGATATATCAATTGCTGATGTATTATCACAATAGATAGTTATAGGTTCCTTGCATTTTACCTCTAAATCTTTCAATATTTGTTTGAGCCATAGTATCTGTGTACAGTTAGTTGCTGCTGCAACATATTCTGATTTTGTTGTTGATAAAAAGTAACAACTATGTTTCTTACTCAACCAAGAAACTAGTCTGCTTCCAAGAAAAAATGCTCCGCTGGTGGTGCTTTTTCTATCATCGATTTCTCTTGCCCAATTTGCATTTGTGTATGCACATAGGTCAAAGTTTTCATTTCTAGGATACCATAATCCAAGATTTGTAGTGCCTTGTAAGTACCGGAAAATCTTTTTTACTGTTGATTCATGATTTTCTCTAGGATTAATCTGAAACCTTGAAACAATACATATTGCATTCATGATATCAAGTCTAGTTTGTGTCAAATACAATAAACCTCCTATCATAGATTTGTACCTTGTTGGATTAACAGGTGTAGATTCATCTCTTAAAGATAATTTGTCATTTGTAGTCATGGGTGTGCTTACCGGTTTAGAGTTCTCCATCCCAAATTTCTTTAGTAACTCTTTTAAGTATTTTGACTGACTCAAGAATATACCTTTGACAGTCAGAGATATCTGCAATCCTAAAAAGAATCTTAGTTCACCAATTATAGACATTTCAAATTCTTGTTGCATTTTAATAGAAAAGCTTTTACACAATCCATCTTCTCCTCCAAATACTATATCATCAACAAAAACTTCTATAGCCAAGATGTCATCATTAGTCACTTTATAGTATAGATTACTGTCAGCATTACCTTTAGAAAAACCAATCTTAAAAAGATACTTATCTAGTCTTGCATACCAAGCTCTTAGAGCTTGCTTCAATCCATACAAAGCTTTCCTTAACCTGCAAACCATATCTTTGTCATCTATCAAAGAAAATCCATTAGGTTGTTCAATGTAAACTTCCTCCTCAAGATCTCCATTTAGAAATGCACATTTAATATCTATCTGATATACTTTGTAATTATTGTGTGCTGCAAAGGCCAAAAATAATCTAACTACCTCAATTCTAGCTACTGGTGCAAAGGTTTCATTATAGTCAACTCCTTCCTTTTGAGAATATCCTTTACATACTAGTCTTGCTTTATTTCTGATAACCTTACCATCTTCATTCAGTTTGTTTCTGAATACCCATTTTGTTCCAATTACATTTTTATCTTTAGGCTGGGGAGCTAATGTCCAAGTGTTATTTTTCTCAATTTGCTCTAATTCTTCTTCCATAGCTTTAGTCCAATATTTATCTTCACATGCCTCATTAATTGATGATGGTTCAATTTGAGAAATAAGACATACCTCTTCATTTGCCAATCTTCCTCTTGTCATAACTCCTTTGTATTTGTTTCCAATTATCTGATCTTTAGAATGATTCAATCTTACATACCGGGGTGTCTTTGTTTGCTATAGTTATTTAGTCACAGTGGAATTTTTAGATGATACTGGTGTAATTGGATCTTCACTCTATACTGGTGGATTCAATGTAGGTTCATTTGTTAGAATTTTTGTTGCCGGGTCAGAATCTATATACCTTGAAGTTCCTCTGAATTGTTCATCAATCTTTATATCTATATGCTTTACTCTTAGATGAATAACCAAGAAATATTCCTTCATCACTTCTAGGATGAAATTTCCCAATATACTCATCTCTTCTAAAGTAGCATTTACTTCCAAATATTCTAAAATATTTAAGAGTAGGAGTAATACCAAACCACAGTTCATGAGGGGTCTTACCGGTTTCACCTTTGATGTGAACTTTGTTGAATGTATAGACCACTGTACTTACTGCCTCTATCCAATATACATGTGATAAGTTTTCTTCTGATAACATACTTCTGGCTGCATCCAAGATAGTTCTGTTATCACTAATTAAAATTGGGTTTTTCTTTTCCCATGATTGGCTATGGTGTTAAAATTTTTGAGTAGGGTGTAATTCCAAGTGCTTCAGCTTTGTTCTAGACCTTAAGGGTTTAAGGGTTTTTTATTTTAGATCCTATCTTATTTGTTTTAAACCCTCTGGTTTCTAATCTATCGTTACTTTATTCAATTAAGTAATGGGTCATGGGGTCGTAGGAGGTGTTCCCCCCTTGTTGTTTGCCTAGGCGGTTATGTTAATTAATCAAAAAATTTATGCCTCGTATATTTCTCTTCTAAAGTTGTCGGGCCCAGTAACTAGTGCGCATCTCACGGGTGGATCCATGGCTCACGCTATTTCACTAGGCAAAGTTGCGCATAGTTTAAAACCAATGAAGTTGCGAAAACCACATGGCATGCTACATAGATGGTCCAGCTAGTTGTTGATAGCGAGTAAAATGGCGGCACATGGCACGGGTCACAACAGTCAGAGGGTCAGGATTAAAAGCTGAAGGTGGGCCCCGGAGGTGAGTCAGGTCAAAGATGGAGATGACCTGGCAGGTACAGCTGTTAACAATTTATTGAAGCCCCATGGTTTCCTTCTGGCGAATAACAGAGTGGCAAATCAGTGCCGCAGGTGACTGGATGCCAGGTGTTCACGATGAGTCAGCGGGCCCACCCCTCCTAAGAGCCTTTTCAGAGAATTAAATGCCGATCAACTTCAGAGATAATCCGATGGCCCGCGCTATTTCGCAAGGGTAAAATGCTCACTCCTTATGCCCGTGAAATAGTGAGAATAAACGAGAACCGTCCACGTGTCATGATGACACATGGTCTAAGAAAAAGTGTGGGCCTGCCAAGGTGGAAACGTCAGTATAAAAGGAAAGACACGCGGCCAGTATAAAGTGGAATGCGAAGGGAATTTCAAGGCCAATGATTCAACGCCACGTGGTATTATGCAGCCAATAAAAAAGTGGGACCCAGAAAAAGGCCAAAGCCGTCAGTTAATCTAACGCTCGATCAAGTTTCTTTTGATCGAACAGTTGGCGCTATTTCGCAGGACTAAGCTGTCCGATAATTATGCTTCGCGAAGTTGCGAAAGAGCAAAATGGAACACTTACAGGAATGTTATGACCCGTTGGAGCGAAAAATATGAATTCTCATATGAATTCAATTTCGAAGGGACGGCCGGAGCATGCGGAATCAATGTTACAGTTAAGGCCCTGAGTACAAATATTCGATTTCCTAACTACCAAGTGAAGATATCTCTTAAAAGATTTTGCAGAAGAGCAGACGCAGAGTTATCTTCTTTAGATACAGAGCAAGTCGGTTCAGTTGCAGAGAAAATTCCATCAAGCAAAGATCAGGTTCTCTCATATTTTTGTAGCAATTCTTGTGTGGTGTTCTAAGTAAGATAATTCTCTTGTTGTAAGATTGTTTAAGAGTGATATTCATTTTCTTGCATTTTCAAAATGGCTCCTAAAAGGGAGTTTTCTGGCAAGGTTAACTATTTAGAAAGAAGTGTATGTGATGACTTTTTAGAACAGTTAACGTTATCAACCAATCAGACATCAAAGGCCAAAGATTTAGTGCCCAGGGCTCCCCGTCTGAAGATATAAGAAGGATTGTACGACAAAGGTAATTGGCTGAGAGACCCACAGGTTGGACTGTCCGAGTTGGGGTTGTTCAAAGTTGGATTTGGGATGAGAAATTCTCCTGCTCCTCAAAACAGTATCTGGGAACTGGATGTTGGGAAATTAGTAGTCCTAGGGGTATTCATGGATACAAACCTACTAACCCAAATGGCATTAAATTATGATCCAGTCACAAGATGCATCCGGGATGTAAATGGGAAAACCCTTGTAGAAATTAATGCTGAAGAGTTTAGAACAACATTTGGGCTTAATGAGTTCACAAACTTCTTAGAACCTATAAATTTCACATCATTAGCCCAAGTTTATGGTGCACAAAGAAGTCATCTCAGGAATGGGCCTCTCAAGGAACTTTTTGTGAAAATAGGAGGGTTAGCAGTTGTAGGACCTAATACGCAAGAGCCTTTCTCATTAAGTATGTTTACCTTGAGGGCTAAGGGAATGTACTGGGCACTTTGTCAAGTTCTAGGAGAAGATGCTGAAGCAAATATGCCAAATCATTACTTGCTAATGATTGTCCAGATTTTGAATCCTTCTCTTGCTATCACATTTGATTATGCCTCTTTCATTGCCGATGCTATCCATGGAGGGTTGATAGGAATAAAGAATGGAAAGGTGGATAGACCTTTCGGATGGTACTCACTCTTAATGCACCTTTTTCTCTTCAAAGGTGGTGATTATTTCGCCAGTGGACTAGACTTGGTTAAGGAGAAGGAAGGACAAAAAATGCCAGTACAATTATGGAGTACTATGTTGTCATGGGACAGAGAGGATGCTAGTTTCCTAAAGTTTGATAAATATTTTGCATCCAAAATAAGGACTCTCCTCTTCTCTGATAACCCAAGAGTCCCCAAGGTTCTTCTGGAATTCATAAGGCCAAAAGAATTCACAGAGAACATCAAAATTATTCATAATTGGCGCGACATCTATTTATATCCAGTCTCCACAGTTTTCAGAGTTTTTGGTTTGAGGGGTACTCCGTTTTTATTACCTTACCAGGTCTCTCGCAAAGTGGGAATAGTGGAGATCCTTAGGCAAATTGGTGGCCTACAAGAGACAGAGTTAACAAGCAGAGGTAAAGGGAATATTTTCCCTACAGCTACCATAGCCCACCAATTCGTAATAACAAAGGGAGGCTGGAATTGCTTTGAGGATTTCCTCAAACCTTATCATTTATCCACTGTAGTGTCCAGGTGTGCTGATCTAGAGGACCTTTTCAACGGTGTGTTTAGGAAAAAGGTAGCATGCAGAGGTAGGCCTCATCAATTCCAATTTCCTAAAGACCTCATCAGGAATTAATTTGATCTAGATGAGCAGGAACTAAGGAAAGAAAAGTGGGTGGCTTATAAGAAACCCTTGGATTTTGTGCATCAGTTTGATGCTAGCTATGACCCATTGTCTAGCTTCTTCCCAATAGAAGAAAAAATAAATTTTTTGATTGTTTTCTTTGAAGATGTGATGCAAACACTAAAGGAGAAGAGGGAAGCTGTGATTAAGAAAAACCCTGAAAATGATAGAGTGATCCTAAGTAGGTTAGCCTCCAGCAAAGCAATTTGTCCTGGTGATTACACATTGCATAAAAAATCAGGTTACAGTGTGCTGGTGCCTACAACAGGAGAGCTCTCTACATCCAAAGGAAAGAGGAAGATACAAGATGTCCTTGACATCCAAGATAGCCCAAAGAGGCAAAGGGTGGGGAAGGAAGTGCAATCAGATACACCCTTGTATTCCCCATCCCAATCCCCTATCCATATAGGAGATGAACAAGCAACAGCTGAACACCTCTTGCAGTTGGGAAGCTTAGGGGAAATTGCATACACCTATGATGAAGTGGAGGAAGGGATGCCAAAAGAGCCCATTGATGCTGAAATGGATATTACCTCCACTAAACTCAAAGGCCAGGAATGGGATCTTGAGATAAAGAAGGAAAGTAGTGCCTTTTTAGCTGATGACAACTCTGTCACATCGGAAGCATTTATGCAATTCATCTGGAAACAACATATAGATAGATATAATGCTAGATGTGAGACAAGAAAGACTGAGCAGCCCAATAAAGATCTAGCCTCAGTGGAGGAAGAAATAAAAGAAGAGATGATGGAGGAATTCAAGACCATCACCCCTGAGTAGGGAAGAGATTTGGTAGCACAAGCTGGAGTGCTTATTTTGCCAGAGTGGGATATTGCTGATGCCCTGGTACTAGATGCAGTGAGAAAAGAGACTAAACCTATGGAAGGGGTCACTTTCAATAAAGATAATGCTGCACTAGTCATGTAGTCTCTCAAAAGAAATGAGAGCAAGAAAGGCAAAGATACCCCAGGGTCAAGTTACCTTGGTGGAATGATGGTAAAGAGAGTGCAAAGTACAGGGATAGTAGAAGCTGCTAGCACTGTGCTAGAAACTGCAAAATTCAGTGTTGCAGTGGCAGAGAAGGAAGCCAAAGAAAAAGAGGCCCTCCAAGTTAAGTTGGAAACAGTTTTAAAGGCCTATAATAGTGCCAAGGAGGAGGTAAGAGGTAAAGATAACATCATTGCTAAATTGCAGAGCCAGTTGATGGGACAATACCAACAAGGTGAGTCTTCAACACTGATGATTTCCTCTTCTCCTGCAAGACCTCCACCTACTAGTCCCATCATTGAACTTCCACCATCTCCAACACCCTCTAGTTCTCAAATGATTGAGATTACTCCCCAGGAACTAGAAAACCTGAGACAGGCTCAAGCCTTATATGCAGGGAAGTATGAGGAGAAAGTAAGAGCCACAATCTCCAGTTTTGCAGATACAATAAATGCCTCATTGCTTTACAACAATGTGGAAAAAATTATGGAGATGTGGAATGAGATGAGGAGAGATAAGGCCATTTTGACACCCATTTTTGACAAATGGAGATCTAGGGAGCAAGATCTAGAGTTTATGTGTCTATCGTGTGATGAAGCAAGAGCTAATCCCATTATCAAATCCACTTCTGATGTCACTAAAATCTTAATGCAATTGGCAACAGAGGTGGATAATGTGGATAAAAGGGTTAAATTTCTTAAGAAGGAATACACTGATCAAGTTTGTGAGTTGCTCCCAGGAATTTTTGTTAATCCGGATCAATTAAAAGACAAGCAGATATGGCTTAAGGAGATAGAAGTCAAATTGTCAGCAAGAGTCAAAAGAATCATTGATCTTGATGATACTTCTTTCTTTGTTGTGACAATACAAGAGATAGAAAAAATTAAGTCACATTATGGTTTTCTTAATTCAGAAGTCAAAAAACTGAGGAATTCTTGGAAAAGGTTGACTAAAAATAAAGATGATGTGATTAATTTTTCATGGCAAATAGAAGAAATATATAGTGAGTGGGCAACTAAATATGCCACCCAGGATCCGGAACAGTTGGAGAGTGCCCCTGAAAAGATAAAAGAGGTTGCAACAGAATAACAGGTTGAAATAACTGCAGAGGCTGAAAAGTGCTTGTAACTGCTTTTGCGAAAAGCTTGTAACTTCTTTATTTTGTAACAAACTCTCCTCAAAAAAGGTCCGAAGCTTTGTGCATCCATGTGGTTATAAATGGATACCAGGACTAGAGGAAAAGGGATCACAAAATTTTGTAAGAAAATGCTGCAGAAATTTATCTGAGCTTTTCTAAGTCTAATGGAGAATCAGAATTTATTGTAATGTTTCTTGAAACTAAATATCAATATACAGGCCATCGGTTTTGAGTAGATTTTTGTGTTGTCTTCAAGTTTGTTCACAAATTTATTTACTGTATTCATTCTGAATAATCCAGGGTTGTTCTGTTTGAAATAGAATTGCAAAGCAATTTTAGTATAAGTGTTTGTTAGCTTTTCTCTTTAGGAGAGAAATTAAATACACCGGATCACTCATACCAGTAAATTCTTTGGGAGGAACTTTGAATTTTGAGGACCATAGCTTAGTTTGGAATGCTTGAATTCTTGTATGTGTCAGGCATATATAAGGATTAATGAAACCAAGCCGACGGGAAGTATAAAGATGTACTGTTTAAGGAGTTTTATTTGAATTTAGATGACTCTATGACCTTGGATAAGGCACTGGTATTAACTGAAGTTGTTCATTGCATGCTTTGTTGATCGAAATGTTGAATTTAAGTACAATTTCCATCCTTTGTTTTCAGTTGATTTCAAGGTGAATAAATCCACTGGTTTTCTGGACTGGTTTGCTATGGGTTTATGTTTAAAAATGTGAATTTAATTCACAAAGGTATACCCACCTGGGCTCTGAGGAAGTCCGAAGTGTAGAAGGTCTATCCAAACCTTGTCATATGTTGTCTTGAGAATTTCTTTATCTTCGATGTCTCTTCTGCACCAAGCTTGAATCATATTATTCTAGGGATATTAAAGGGAATCAGATTTTGAAGCCAACAAAAGTGGCGACTCTGCTGGGGAGAGTTATTACAAAGATATAAATACCGATCTATGTCGAGATTTGTAAAGAAATTTGTTGTGTTTGTGGGTAAGACTGCTTGTTTTCATTTTTCCCATAGTTTTGTGGGTGGCGACTCTGTTACTATTGAACCAATCCTTGTGAGATACAAATTTTCTAAAAAAAGGACAAGCGAGATGCAAAGAAACAAGAACACGAGATCATTCATGAAGAAACATCCTTGTGAAACCTTGCAAGAAGGTCTGCCAAAATAGTCGCGAAGAGGTCAGAAGAGATCTGTGTTGCATGAGCCATCAAATGCTGCGTGGGTGCAGAAAAACAATAATACTGGTAAGATGCCTGATTGACCTGTCTATGCAAAGTCTAATTCATCTTCTAGAGATTTGGAGCATGATATTTTAGGTTTCCATTCTGGATTATTTGGAAATATTGATGATGCACCAATTTTAAATCAAGATCTATCTCATGCTAGTGTTTCTGTAAAAGACAGAACCAGCTCAAATGCAATTAGGCACTCAGTTCCTAGGACAATAGATGGGAACATTAGTTTAATTGACATAGATCAAATTAATGCATCTGACTCTGAAGAAAACTTTCCTGATGAAGATAAGATGTCTCAAGAGATCGAAGATTTGAATAAAAGAGTTCATCATTTAATCTCCCTAAGAGCCCAAAAGGAGGCAAATAAGGAGAAGGAAATCAAAGCCAAGTTAATGAAAGAGATAGGCTTCTTAGACAAATAGCTGATCTTGAAATGCTTGCTAAAGAAAAGGAAAAAAGTGATGATGAAGGCCCCGTGATAAGGGAAATCCTAATCCCTAAAAATAGACAAGCCTGTAAGTCAGTAGCTCAGCCAATTAGGGAAGTATTTAATGACTCCCAGCTTCCTAAAGCTAATTTAGATAAAGGAAAACAGAAATGGTTAGATGATGGAGTAGAATCTAAAACTGCAGAAGAGATTTCTTATAGGATTCTAGCACATGAGAGAGAGATGGAAAGGATGAGGAAGGAAAAGGAAGACCTCCAAATGAAACTGGAAAAGGCTGAGTTGGAAGCAGCGAATCAGGAAGTTAAAAGAAAGATTAATTACTTAAAGGCTCCCCCTATTACATTCCCATTGGAAGATCTTAGCAAGCCTAATCCCCAACATATTTATGTTCCTCCGGTCAATCCTCAACCTGCAATACATGCTAATATTGCCTCAGTAAGTCAAATACCCTCGAATAAACAATACACCCAAGCACCTCAATCTCCAATTCCAAAAGCTAAAATGACCATGGGAAATAATAGTGCTATTGCCCCTTTTCAAAGAAGGCCAATCAATCTAGAACAATATAGGCAATTTTTTTTGATGGGATCCCAGGATATCCAAATCATGTTCCTACTAAGCTAAGAGACAGACTCCATAAGTTTGCTGTGAACAATGCAATTAGTGCTGAGGAACATTTGAAATCTTTTGGGGATTTAATAAATGATTATGAGATAGCAAATGAAGATGTTATTATGAAGTTGTTTGTTCAGTCTCTAGTTGATGATGCAAGAGATTGGTATAGAGGTCTTCCAGTAAATAGCATAGGTTCATGGGATGATTTTAAAAATTGTTTTCAAGAACAGTATGGTGATAAGACTAATGTGAGTTTCATGCTGAATGAGTTCAATAATATTAGAAAATCTGAAAATGAAATAGTCACTGATTTCAATGCTAGATTCCAGAAAGCTATGCACAGATTGTATCAAGTGATGAGGCTAGATGATAACATGTGTCTTAACACATACTACAATGCATTTGATTCTAAAATGGCCTATATTTTGAGAGATAAAAATCCTCATAACTTAAGGGATGCTTTTAGAATTGCTATAAATGTAGAAAGTAATAGAAAAGCATCTGGAAAATTAGGAAGAAGGACAGATGGTAGATTATGGCATGAAACCAAACGGCAACCTAACAAAGTTGCTAAGGAGGATGATAAAATGGAGAAACTGGTTATTGCTATGAAAGATTTGACTGCCAAGGTTAGCAAAAATGATAAGCCCCATTATAACTGGCAAGATAGACCTCCTAGATTACATGATATGCCATACAATACAAATTGGAAAGATGGTAAACCCCAAATTGAGAAGCCCAAAATTGCCCAAAGTCAAGATACACCAGATCCTTTGAAAGGGAAAACTGTTAACAATATAGAAAATACTCCTTGGTGTATTGCTTGTGATGGACCACATGCTCCTCATCAGTGTGCAGTGGCTCAAGCTTTGGAAGAATCTATGAGACCTGAAGCAAAACCTGACATTAATATGTTTGAAATTATTGTAGAAAGTGATGAGGAATCTATGCAAAGTGAATATAGTGATGTGCTGGATAATGAAAGGTTAGTGCAAGGACAGTTAGCCTTAGGTTGGCATCCTACATTGAATGTGGTAACAATTGAAGATGAAGAAGTTCATCTTAGGAGGCCTAGTGAGGAAGAAGTTAGAAATCTCACTAAGGCTGCAATTGCCAAAGCAAAACATAACTATAATCTGAGAAGCACCAAGAGAGACATTGATCAAGGTGAGCTAGGTTCTATGTTTGTAAAAGAAGTCACAAAAAAGGGGGCATCAAGCAGTGCTACTACTATTCCTAAAGTTAGTCGAGAGAAAGAGGAACAAGTTAAAGATTTACCTAAAGGTATAGATGACAAAAATGTTGGTGATGTACAAAGAGCAGAGATAGTGAAAAGGGCCAGTCAACTCAAAACAGAAAAGGTTAAGGTTAATACTGAAAAATGTAATAATTCTACATTTGATATGGCCCAAGCTTTAACTCAAATGAAAGTCACTGTTCCATTAATAGAATTGCTAAAGATTAAAGAACATAAGGATGCAACTTTATCTTTATTCTCTAGCATATCTGATAGCGACATGGTATTACCCACTGGTTTGGCTAAAGTTGGAAAGGATCAAGAGTTCCAAACCCCAGAGATCTATGTTAGAACCACTATCACTCAGGAGCCTTCTCAGGTAGATCCCTTCTATGTTACTTTTTTAGTCAATAACCGGTTGATTAAAAACTGCATGATAGACTCAGGAGCTGCTGCTAATATAATGCCCTGTGGTGTTATGAAAGAATTGGGGTTATCAGTAACCATTGTGTATGGGAAATGTTATGCCATGGATAACAGAGAAGTGCCTGTGATAGGTACAATGAGAGATGTAGAAGTAAAAATAGCAGCATTTCCTGAAGCCACTTACAAAATGGATGTCATTGTTACTGATACTAAACCTCACTATGGTATGTTACTGTCTAGGCAGTGGGTAGCAGCAGTAGGGGAAAATGTTCAACTGGACTTATCTTATGCTACTATCCCTATTGGTGGTAACCAGGTCAAACTATACAGAGAGCCGCGAGCTCCTAAGGTAATTAAAAATGTGGACCCTAGTATGCTTAATTGTATGATTGATGTAGATTTAGATAACTTCAGACTTCAACCAATCTCACCTCAATTGAAAAATACTGACCCAATTGTAGTTGAGCTACAAGCATAGCAGTATGGGTTGTGGCAGATGTATTTTGATGGAGCTTGTTCCAAAGAAGGATCTGGAGCAGGGGTTTTTTTTGTGTCCCCATCAGGTATAACTTTTAAGTACTCATTTTTATTGGCATTCCAGTGCACAAATAATACTGTAGAGTATGAAGCCCTGTTACTAGGACTTGAGGTTGCAAAAAGGCATAGAATCCAACTGTTGAAAGTAATGGGGGATTCCGAATTGGTTGTCTCTCAGGTGAGATCTAAATATGCATCCAAGAATGATAAATTGAAGCAATATAAGCATGTTGTTTGGGATGTTATTGAGCATTTTGATGCATTTTCTATTAATTAGATAGAGCGAACCAAAAATATTATGGCAGATTTCCTAGCTAATGTTGCTTTGAAAAATGATGATGCAACACTAACCGGTATTTCCACTGTGGAGATAAAATCTAGACCTGCTATCCCTAATAATGTGTACAATTGGCAAGTTTTTGCTGATGATGAAGACATTCTTAGGTTTATCCAATGTGTTGATGATTATGATGGACAAAAGATTGATTGCAATGCATTGGTGGAAGTGGTAGATAATAGAGAGACAGTGTTTGGAAATGATGTTGTCCAGTTGGAAACCAATGAGATACCTAAAGGGTTGGTGGAGCTGGAGAGCATGTTTAGTTACAATGATAGTCATTTACACCAGCAATCTACCACTAAGTTAGAAGAGTTAGAAGAGGTAAACTTGGGGACAAAATCATTTCCTAAGCTGGTATATATCGGAAAGAAATTACCCCCTCATGTTAGGACTAACCTTATCAATTTATTGAAAAGGTATAAGCATGTCTTTGCTTGGTCTTATGAAGACCTAAAGGCGTATAGACAAGATCTTTTTCAGCATGAAGTTCCTTTACTTCCAGATGCTAAGCCTTTCAGATAGAAATAGAAACCTATCAACCCCTTATTAGAAACAAAAATGCAACAAGAGTTGACCAAATTGAGAGAAGGGGGGATTATCAAACCAATAAGGCATTCTTCATGGGTCTCCAATTTGGTCCTAGTAAGGAAGAAGAATGGAGACATCAGATTGTGTGTAGATTTTAGGAATCTGAATGTTGCTTCCCTAAAAGATAATTATTCATCCCCAAATATGGAAGCAATGCTACAAAGAGTGACAGGTTGTGATCTTTTATCCATGATGGATGGCTTCTCAGGATATAATCAAGTGTTGGTAAAGGAGTCTGAACAGTTTAAAATAGCTTTCACTACTCCATGGGGAACCTATGTATATGTGAGAATGCCATTTGGATTAAAAAATGCAGGAGCTACATTTCAGAGAGCTATGGATGTGGCTTTTAAAGAATTTATAAATATTATCATGGTGGTTTACCAAGATGATTTAACTTGTTTCTCAAAGAAAGCTGATGATCATTGTGGACATCTAGAAAAGGTGTTTGATAAAGCCCTGAAATTTGGTGTGTCACTAAATCCCAAGAAATGTCATTTTGGGATCACTGAAGAGAAGTTATTGGGACACATAGTTTCCAAGGAAGGGGTAAGAATAGACCCTGAGAGAATTGAGGCAATCAATAGGGTGGCTGAACCTAAAAAATGTGAAAGGTATCCAATCCTTTTTAGGCAAAGTAAATTTTGTCAGGAGATTCATTGCAAACTTCGCAGAGATAGTGAAACCTATTGTCAAATTGCTTAAGAAGGATACAAAGTTTCATTGGGATCAAGAAGCTTCAAAAGATTTTGATGAGATTAAGAAGGCAATCCAAGAAGCACCAGTGTTGAAATCCCCTGATTATAGTAGGCCTTTTTCTCTGTTTTCTTTTGCTTCATATCACACGGTGGCTGCAATACTATTACAAAAGGACAATGAAGGATACGAACATCCCATAGCCTTCTACAGTAAATCTTTGCATGCAGCAGAACTGAAGTATGAAACCATGGAGAAACAAGCTTATGCCCTAGTTAAAGCTGTTAAGGCTTTTAGGCCATATTTAGTGAATGCAAACATTATCGCCTATGTCCCACATGCTATAGTTAAAAATATTTTATCTCAGTTTGAGGTTAAAGGAAAGAGATGCAGATGGATTAATAGAATTTAGGAGTTCAACTTGGAGATAAAGATCACCAAATTGGTGAGAGGTTTAGGCTTAGCTAAGCTCATGACTGAGTCAAATCTCATGAATGTAGAAATACACAATGTTGAGGTTAGAGATGTTTTGGTCACTAGTATTGAGAGGCAACCCTGGTACACAGATATAATCCAAGTTTTGAGAGGTGACATATTCCCAGAAGAAATGACATACAATCAGAAAAGAACTTTGAAGCTCAAGTCCCAAAAGTATGTGCTCATTCAGGGTGATCTTTTCTGGAGAAAAAGAGATGGAGAGTTACTAATGTGTTTGGATGAATTTCAAGCTAAACAGGTGTTGATTGAAATGCATGATGGAGTATGTGGAGGTCACTATTCTGCTAAGACTACTGCTGGTAAGATAATACGGGTTGGGTATTATTGGCCCACTTTATTTAAAGATACCCATGCATATGTTCGGAGATGTGATCCATGTCAAATATTCTCCTCCAAGCTTAAGTATGAAGGAGCCTTACCCCTAAATCCAGTCTCTGTAGAAGCTCCTTTTGTCCAGTGGGGCATTGATTTCATTGGAGAAATTGTTGAGAAGTCAAGGAGAGGTCATGGATGGATCATAGTGGCCACTGATTATTTCACCAAATGGATAGAAGCCATCCCTACAAGAAGAGCTACTAGTAAAATTGTTATTGATTTCCTGATGGATAATATTGTGACTAGATTTGGAACACCTGCAAAATTGGTAATGGATAATGCTATGTGTTTCTGATCAGAAGAATTTGTAGGCTTTTGCAATAGTCACGGTATACTCATGTCATACTCATCACCTTATCACCCCCAAGGGAATGGACAAGCAGAATCCAGCAATAAAAGCTTGTTGAATATCATCAAGAAAATCCTTGAGGAGAATAAAAGATCTTGGGATCAAAAGTTGAAGTTAGCTCTGTGGGTAGATAGAATAACAGTCAAAAAATCCATTGGAATGTCACCTTTTGAGTTGGTTTATGGTACCCAAGCCAGACTGCCGATAAATAACCTTCTTCCAGTGTATAAGTTTTTGCAGAATGAAGACATGGAGGTATCTGAATCAATGGAAAATCGAATGATCCAAATTGTAGAAATGGAGGAACTTAGAACTTCTGCCCATAAGAAAAATCAGAAGATCCAGTTGTAGTCAAAGTATCTTTTTGATAAAAGGACATCACTAAGGAAGTTTCAAATTGATGATATGGTTCTTCAGTGGAATGCAAAAGGACAGGATAAAGGAAAGCATAAAAAATTTGAATCACTATGGATTGACCCTTTTGTGGTTTGTGACTTAAATGGTAAGGATTCATATTTCTTGAAGAATATGGATGATGAAATGCAGGAATTTCCAGTGCATGAACAATTCCTGAAGCATTATTTCTCTTAATGTCCATGCATGGTAGGCCTTTTGTTTGTACATATTTTGTTTTCTTTCTTGCTTTTCTGTGTTTTTGTCTGTTTCTCCAGAGTTTCTGAGTTTTCTTGTGTTGATCTCACAATCAACCATCCCTAGTCAGAGTCGCTGTTATCACTGATTAAAATTGGGTTTTTCTTTTCCCATGATTGACTATGGTGTTAAAATTTTCGAGTAGGGTGTAATTCCAAGTGCTTCAGCTTTGTTCTAGACCTTAAGGGTTTAAGGGTTTTTTATTTTAGATCCTATCTTATTTGTTTTAAACCCTCTGGTTTCTAATCTGTCATTACTTTATTCACTTAAGTAATGGGTCATGGGGTCGTAGGAGGTGTTCCCCCTTTGTTGTTTGCCTAGGCGGTTATGTTAATTAATCAAAAAATTTATGCCTTGTATATTTCTCTTCTAAAGTTGTCGGCCCCAGTAACTAGTGCGCATCTCACGGGTGGATCCACGGCTCATGCTATTTCGCTAGGCGAAGTTGCGCGCAGTTTAAAACCAGCGAAGTTGTGAAAACTACATGGCATGCTACATAGATGGTCCAGCTGGTTATTGACAGCGAGTAAAATGGTGGCACATGGCACGGGTCACAACAGTCAAAGGGTCAGGATTAAAAGCTGAAGGCGGGCCCCGGAGGTGAGTCAGGTCACAGATGGAGATGACCTGGTAGGTACAGCTGTTAACAATTTATTGAAGCCCCATGGTTTCCTTCTAGTGAATAACAGAGTGACAAATCAGCGCCGCAGGTGACTGGAAGCCAGGTGTTCACGATGAGTCAGCGGGCCCACCCCTCCTGAGAGCCTTTTTAGAGAATTAAATGCCGATCAACTTCAGAGATAATCTGACGGCCCGCGCTATTTCGCAAGGGTAAAGTGCTCACTCCTTATGCCCGCAAAATAGTGAGAATAAATGAGAACCGTCCACGTGTCATGATGATGACCTAGATGATAGAGCTGTTGCGATGAAAGTGGGGCCCCTGTGGTTTCCTTCTGGCGAATGACAGAGTGACAAATCAGCGCCGTAGGTGACTAGATGCCAGGTGTTCATGATGAGTCAGCGGGCCCACCCCTCCTGAGAGCCTTTTCAGAGAATTAAATGCCGATCAACTTCAGAGATAATCCGATGGCCCGCGCTATTTCGCAAGGGTAAAGTGCTCACTCCTTATGCCCGCGAAATAGCGAGAATAAACGAGAACCGTCCACGTGTCATGATGACACGTGGTCTAAGAAAAAGTGTGGGCCCGCCAAGGTGGAAACGTCGGTATAAAAGGAAAGACACATGGCTAGTATAAAGTGGAATGCGAAGGGAATTTCAAGGCCAATGATTCGACTCCACATGGTATTATGCAGCCAATAAAAAAGTGGGACCCAGAAAAAGGCCAAAGCCATCAGTTAATCTAACGCTTGATCAAGTTTCTTTTGATCGAACGGTTGGCGCTATTTCGCAGGACTAAGCTATCCGATAATTATGTTTCGCGAAGTTGCGAAAGAGCAAAATGGAACACTTGCAGGAATGTTATGACCTATTGGAGCGAAAAATATGAATTCAATTTCGAAGGGACGGCCAGAGCATGCGGAATCAATGTTACAGTTAAGGCCCTGAGTACAAATATTTGATTTCCTAACTACCAAGTGAAGATATCTCTTAAAAGATTTTGCAGAAGAGAAGATGTAGAGTTATCTTCTTCAGATACAAAGCAAGTCGGTTCAGTTGCAGAGAAAAGTCCTTCAAGAAAAGATCAGGTTCTCTCATATTTTGTAGCAATTCTTGTGTGGTGTTCTAAGTAAGATAATTCTCTTGTTGCAGGATAGTTTAAGAGTGATATTCATTTTCTTGCATTTTCAAAATGGCTCCTAAAAGGGAATTTTCTGGCAAGGTTAACTATTTAGAAAGAAGTGTATGTGATGACTTTTTAGAATAGTTAACATTATCAACCAATCAGGCATCAAAGGCCAAAGAGTTAGTGCCCAGGGCTCCCCATCTGAAGATAGGAGAAGGATTGTATGAAAAAAGGTAATTGGCTAAGAGACCCACAGGTTGGACTGTCCGAGTTGGGGTTGTTCAAAGTTGGATTTGGGATGAGAAATTCTCCTGCTCCTCAAAACAGTATCTGGGAACTGGATGTTGGGAAATTAGTAGTCCCAGGGGTATTCATGGATACAGACCTGCTAACCCAAATGGCATTAAATTATGATCCAATCACAAGATGCATCCGGGATGTAAATGGGAAAACCCTTGTAGAAATTAATGCTGAAGAGTTTAGAAAATCATTTGTGCTTAATGAGTTCACAAACTTCTTAGAACCTATAAATTTCACATCATTAGCCCAAGTTTATGGTGCACAGAGGAGTCATCTCAGGAATGGGCCTGTCAAGGAACTTTTTGTGAAAATAGGAGGGTTAGCAGTTGTAGGACCTAATACGCAAGAGCCTTTCTCATTAAGTATGTTTACCTTGAGAGCTAAGGGAATGTACTGGGCACTTTGTCAAGTTCTAGGAGAAGATGCTGAAGCAAATATGCCAAATCATTACTTGCTAATGATTGTCTAGATTTTGAATCCTTCTCTTGCTATCACATTTGATTATGCCTCTTTCATTGCCGATGCTATCCATGGAAGGTTGATAGGAATAAAGAATGGAAAGGTTGATAGACCTTTCAGATGGTACTTACTCTTAATGCACCTTTTTCTCTTCAAAGGTGGTGATTATTTTGCCAGTGGACTAGACCTAGTTAAGGAGAAGGAAGGAGAAAAAATGCCAATACAATTATGGAGTACTGTGTTGTCATGGGCCAGAGAGGATGCTAGTTTCCTAAAGTTTGATAAATATTTTGCATCCAAAATAAGGACTCTCCTCTGCTCTGATAACCCAAGAGTCCCCAAGGTTCTTCTGGAATTCATAAGGCCAAAAGAATTCACAGAGAACATCAAAATTGTTCATAACTGGGGTGACATCTATTTATATCCAGTCTCCACAGTTTTCAGAGTTTTTGGTTTCAGGGGTACTCCATTTTTGTTACCTTACCAGGTCCCTCGCAAAGTGGGAATAGCAGAGATCCTTAGGAAAATTGGTGGCCTACAAGAGGCAGAGTTAACAGGCAGAGGTAAAGGGACTATTTTCCCTGCAGCTACCATAGCCCACCAATTCATAATAACAAAGGGAGGCTAGAATTGCTTTGAGGATTTCCTCAAACCTTATCATTTATCCACTGCAGTGTCTAGGTGTGTTGATCCAGAGGACTTCTTCAATGGTGTGTTTAGGAAGAAGGTAGCATGCAGAGGTAGGCCTCATCAATTCCAATTTTCTAAAGACCTCATCAGGAATGAATTTGATCTAGATGAGCAGGAACTAAGGAAAGAAAAGTGGGTGGCTTATAAAAAAGCCTTAGATTTTGTGCATCAGTTTGATGCTAGCTATGACCCATTGTCTAGCTTCTTCCCATTAGAAGAAAAAATAAAAATTTTGATTGTTTTCTTTGAAGATGTGATGCAAACACTAAAGGAGAAGAGGGAAGCTGTGATTAAGAGCAACCCTGAAAAGGCCAGAGTGATCCTAAGTAGGTCAGCCTCTAGCAAAGCAATTCCTCCTAGTGATTACACATTGCATAAGAAATCAGGTTACAGTGTGCTGGTGCCTACAACAGGAGAGCCCTCTACATCCAAAGGAAAGAGGAAGATACAAGATGTCATTGACATCCAAGACAGCCCAAAGAGGCAAAGGGTGGGGAAGGAAGTGCAATCAGATACACCCTTGTATTCCCCATCCCAATCCCCTATCCCTATAGGAGATGAACAAGCAGCAGCTGAACACCTCTTGCAGTTGGGAAGCTCAGGGGAAATTGCATACACCTATGATGAAGTGGAGGAAGGGATGCCAGAAGAGCCCATTGATGCTGAAATGGATATTACCTCCTCTGAACTAAAAGGCCAAGAATGGGATCCTGAGATAAAGAAGGCAAGTAGTGCCTTTTTAGCTGATGACAACTTTGTCACATCGGAAGCATTTATGCAATTCATTTGGAAACAACATATAGATAGATATAATGCTAGATGTGAGACAAGAAAGACTGAGCAGCCCAATAAAGATCTAGCCTCAGTGGAGGAAGAAATAAAAGAAGAGATGATGGAGGAATTCAAGACCATCACCCCTGAGCAGGGAAGAGATTTGGTAGCACAAGCTGGAGTGCTTATTTTGCCAGAGTGGGATATTGCTGATGCCCTGGTACTAGATGCAGTGAGAAAACAGACTAAACCCATGGAAGGGGTAACTTTCAATAAAGATAATGCTGCACTAGTCATGTGGTCTCTCAAAAGAAATGAGAGCAAGAAAGGCAAAGATACCCTAGGGTCAAGTTACCTTGGTGGAATGATGGTAAAGAGAGTGCAAAGTACAGGGATAGTAGAAGCTGCTAGCATTGTGCTAGAAATTGCAAAATTCAGTGTTGCAATGGCAGAGAAGGAAGCCAAAGAAAAAGAGGCCCTCCAAGTTAAGTTGGAAATAGTTTTAAAGGCCTATAACAGTGCCAAGGAGGAGGTAAGAGGTAAAGATAGCATCATTGCTAAATTGCAGAGCCAGTTGATGGGACAATACCAACAAGGTGAGTCTTCAACACTGATGATTTCCTCTTCTCCTGCAAGACCTCCACCTACTAGTCCCATCATTTAACTTCCACCATCTCCAACACCCTCTAGTTCTCAAATTATTGAGATTACTCCCCAGGAACTAGAAAACCTGAGACAGGCTCAAGCCTTATATGCAGGGAAGTATGAGGAGAAAGTAAGGGCCATAGTCTCCAGTTTTGCAGATACAATAAATGCCTCATTTCTTTACAACAATGTGGGAAAAATTATGGAGATGCGGAATTAGCTAAGGAGAGATAAGGCCATTTTGACACCCATTTTTGACAAATGGAGACCTAGGGAGCAAGATCTAGAGTTCATGTGTGTATCTTGTGATGAAGCAAGAGCTAATCCCATTATCAAATCCACTTCTGATGTCACTAAAGTCTTAATGCAATTGGCAACAGAGGTGGATAATGTGGATAGAAGGGTTAAATTGCTTAAGAAGGAATACACTGATCAAGTTTGTGAGTTGCTTGTAGGAATTTTTGTTAATCCGGATCAGTTAAAAGACAAGCAGATATGGCTTAAGGAGATAGAAGCCAAATTGTCAGCAAGAGTCAAAGGAATCATTGATCTTGATGATACTTCTTTCTTTGTTGTGACAATACAAGAGATAGAAAAAATTAAGTCACATTATGGTTTTCTTAATTCAAAAGTCAACAAACTGAGGAATTCTTGGAAATGGTTGACTAAAAATAAAGATGATGTGATTAATTTTTCATGGCCGACAGAAGAAATATATAGTGAGTGGGCAACTAATTATGCCACCCAGTATCCAGAACAGTTGGAGAGCGCCCCTAAAAAGACAGAAGAGGTTGCAACAGAATAACAGGTTGAAATAACTACAGAGGCTGAAAAGTGCTTGTAACTGCTTTTGCGAGAAGCTTGTAACTTCTTTATTTTGTAACAAACTCTCCTCAAAAAAGGTCTGAAGCTTTGTGCATCCATGTGGTTATAAATGGATACCAAGACTAGAGGAAAAGGGATCACAAAATTTTGTAAGAAAACGTTGCAGAAATTTATCTGAGCTTTTCTAATTCTAATGGGGAATCAAAATTTATTGTAATGTTTCTTGAAACTAAATATCAATATACAGGCCATCGGTTTTGAGTAGATTTTTGTGTTGTCTTCAAGTTTGTTCACAAATTTATTTACTGTATTCATTCTGAATAATCCAGGGTTGTTCTGTTTGAAATAGAATTGCAAAGCAATTTTAGTATAAGTGTTTGTTAGCTTTTCTCTTTAGGAGAGAAATTAAATACGCCGGATCACTCATGCCAGTAAATTCTTTGGGAGGAACTTTGAATTTTGAGGACCATAGCTTAGTTTGGAATGCTTGAATTCTTGTATGTGTCAGGCATATATAAGGATTAATGAAACCAAGCCGACGGGAAGTATAAAGATGTACTGTTTAAGGAGTTTTATTTGAATTTAGATGACTCTGTGACCTTGGATAAGGCACTGGTATTAACTGAAGTTGTTCATTGCATGCTCTGTTGATTGAAATGCTGAATTTAAGTACAATTTTTGTCCTTTGTTTTCAGTTGATTTCAAGGTGAATAAATCCACTGGTTTTCTGGACTGGTTTGCTGTGGGTTTATGTTTGAAAATGTGAATTTAATTCACAAAGGTATACCCACCTGGGCTCTGAGGAAGTCCGAAGTGTAGAAGGTCTATCCAAACCTTGTCATATGTTGTCTTGAGAATTTCTTTATCTCCGATGTCTCTTCTGCACCAAGCTTGAATCATATTATTCTAGGGATATTAAAGGGAATCAGATTTTGAAGCCAACAAGTTCTATTTTTCCTTTCAACAACTCCATTTTGTTATGGTGTCCAAGGTGCTGATAGCTATCTTCTGATTCCATTCACTTCACAAAATGCATTAAATTCCTTAGATGTAAATTCACCTCCTTGATCCAATCTTAAACATTTGATTTTCTTACCAGTTTCATTTTCAACCATTTCTTTGAATAATTTAAACTTTCCAAGTGCTTCTGATTTTTCTCTGAGAAAAGTAACCCAACACATTCTAGAATAGTCATCAATTATTAGCATGAAATATCTATCACCTTGTAAGGTTTTAGTTGCAGCTGGACCACATAAATCAATATGAATTAAATTAAGAGCATTATTGGATTTTTCTGGAATACTTTTGAAACTAGCTCTAGCTTGCTTTCCAAATTGACATTCCTTACATATTGTATTGTGAGGTTTGACTATTTTAGGTAAATCTCTAACTGCCTTAGTAGTACTGAATTTTACCATACAATCGAAGTTTACATGACATAGTCTCTTATGCCATAGCCAACTTTCATCAATGTGTGCAATCAAGCATGTATTTTCACTGTTATTCAAATGAAAGATATTACCTCTAGTCTGATTACCGGTTACAATTTCTAAACCAGTTCTGTTCATGATTTTGCATTTTCCATTCTTGAATTGTAAGTCAAATCCTTTCTCAACTAATTGACCAACACTCAAAATATTATGCTTTAAACCTTCAATATAGTTGACATTGTTAGTGTTATGCTTACCATCAAAAGATGTTGAATCCTTACCTTTGATCTGACAAGCTTTGTCATCTCCAAATATTACAAAGCTGCCATTATATTCTTGAAAGTTCAAGAATTTACCTTTATCTCCTGTCATACGATGTGAGCATCCAGAATCAATGATCCATTCATCTTTTACTTCAAATTTAGCTATCAAGGCCTTCTCTACCAGTTGGACTATAGGTGCCAGTTGATCTTCTGTTATAGCAACAAAAACCTATCCATTGTCTATTGGATCATCATCAGAATCATCAGTCACTCCTTCATCATCTACATAATAAGATTTGTCTTTGTTCTTCTTAAATCTGTCTCTGATATTCAAGATTAGGCTTGTATGTTCTTCTAGCTTCTTCTCTTAATCTAGCATGTCTATCAAGACATCTTGAAGCCATATGACCAATCTTATTATAGTTAAAACATTTAAAGGGTGCTTTACCTTCATACTTACTTCCAACTAGACCTTTAGGCATTTTTCTTGCAAATAGTGCTTCAAGTTCTTCAAGTTCTTCATTTTCTTTCCTGCTTTCCTCAAGTTCTCTTGCATAAAAGGCTTTCCAATCAGATTTGTCAAATGATGATGCAGATGATGTTGATGCTTTAAAGGCTAAATCTGTCTTTATAGTAGCAACAGGACCAAATTCCTCAATTTCAAAGGCTAAAAGTTTTCCAATCAATGTATCCCTAGTTATTGATGTATTAGGCATTGTTCCTAACTTATTTATAGCAGTAACCTTCATTTTATATGATGGTGGCAATCCTCTTAAACAATTTCATCTTCACTTAAGGTTCCTCCACAACATTTAATACCCAAAACAATTTCATTAACTCTTTCCATAAAAGCAAAAAAAAATTCATCTTCTTCCATTTTCAGATTTTCATACTTAACCCAAAAACTTTCAAGTTTTGCAATTTTGACTGTGGAATCTCCTTCATTCAGTGTTTCCAAATGATCCCAAATAGCTTTAGCAATTGATCTATTAGATAATCCCATGATTTGTTGATCTGTTAATGTGCTCAAAAGTGCTTCTCTTGCTTTGCAATCATTTTCCTCATTTTTACCTAAGGTAGGTTGATTAAGCTGACCAAGAGTAGCAGCAGTATAACCATTCTTTGTAACTTCCTAGATGTCCTTTCTAATGCAATTAAGATGTGTCTCCATTCTGATCTTCCATATGCCATAGTTGGTTCCATCAAGTTTAGGACTGTCCTTCCTGAAATAGTTAGTAGACATTGGATCACCTCAAATTGTTAAACTTTTGCAAAAGAGGACTAGGCTCTGATACCAATTGTTAGGTCCCAGAGATAACTGAGAGGGGGGGGGGGGTGAATCAGTTGTCTAAAACTATTAAACCAAAAAAAACTTAATCGAATTACTACATAATACCAGTGAAACAGTCTGCTATATAGGTGTACAGATTTAACAGATAGATGCAATACCGGTAAAGATTAATGCATGAAACTAAAAGACAAAATCATCCACAACACATAACACCAATGTTTGTACGTGGAAACCCTGTAAGGGGAAAAACCATGGTGGAAAACCTTACCCAC
Source organism: Cryptomeria japonica (assembly GCF_030272615.1). Taxonomy (NCBI): domain Eukaryota; kingdom Viridiplantae; phylum Streptophyta; class Pinopsida; order Cupressales; family Cupressaceae; genus Cryptomeria; species Cryptomeria japonica. The sequence continues at coordinate 91,875,399 of NC_081412.1, forward strand.
AATCAGATGATACTACTGCAAATAGTAAGTGTACATAAATGGGGTCTGCACATGTAGAAAGGCCAAGCGCCTAGAGCTCACTGCTCAATCACAAATGGGAGTCACACTGACTATAGTTGGATGGTTAAATCCAATAAGAATGTACTTCACAAAATAGCATCTTCATATGCTGGGTTCAGTACCGGTGTAGTTCTAATATGCTTTCACAAAAACCTAGCTTCACCTTCAAATGATGTCTGCATGTATAGCTCTGCTAAATCTTGCATATACCTTCACACAAAACCTTTTTCACACTCCACCATCGATCTTACAATTAAGACCTTACATTTATACCATAACCTAAGACCAATTTTAGTAGGTCGGCTCTACAAGATATTACAATAAAATCATTTTACAAATAATACAATATCCGATGCAATAACCGATTGAACATGTCGGCTAAAAAAAATTTACAACAATAATTGATCAACTCCATAACATGTCGTGCTGATCTGGAAAAGATAAACCTGTCGGTGTAACCCTAGACCTATTTGCCGGTAACAACAAATATGCAAATACGAATATGTCAATAAACAATTCTCCAAGATAAGATGTCCAAACAATGTCTTTGACATTACCAAGTGTTTTCCAAGTCATTCCAAGTGTCGGTGATCATTATTTCCTGCCAGTGTACCATATACCAGTGACTGTGCAAAAGTCACTTGTTTGCCAGTGAATGTTGCTGGATCTCCAAAGTACTAGAGTTTTAGTAGGTGTTGACATCAATGACAAAACCATACCAAAATACCAATAGAAGAACCCTTGTAGAGGAAGAACCTATTTAAGACCAGATGTAAGGTATCTGGTAAGTGTTGTAATGTTGTTATTGATATTGGTAGTTCAGATAATCTTGTTTCAAAAGAGATGATGAATAAGTTGAAATTGGAGAGATTGAAACACCCTAATCCTTATCAGATAGCATGGATTCAAGATGAAAATAAGTTGTTAGTAAGTGAACAAAGCTTAGTAAAATTAAAAATTGGGAATTATCATGATGAAGTTTTGTGTGATATTATGCCTATGGATATTTGTCATCATTTGTTGGGAAGACCTTGAAAGTTTGATAGATAGGCAATACATGATGAGAGGAAGAATACATACACTATTGTGGCCAATGGGATGAAGCAAACCTTGTTACCTTTGGAGGAACCTTTGAAGAGTGAAGTTTGTATGAATACCAGAATTTGTTTAGTAGATAAAAAACAAATTCATGGATGGACTGAGACATGAGAATGTGTGTTTTTCCTTAATTCCTAAGAAGACTGAGAGACCGGAACCAAAAGAAGAACACCTAGAAGAGATAAGAGATTTGCTGACAGAATATGAGGACATTATTTTAGATATTGTACCTGATGGATTATCACTTGTTAAAAGTATTAGTCATTGCATGGACTTGGTTCCCTGAGCTAGTTTGTCTAACAATGATGCACACTGGTTGACACAGACAGAAAATGAAGAATTGAATAGACAAGTGTAGAAGTTGTAGAAGAAATGTTAGATCAGGGAAAGTCTGATCACTTGTGCAGTACCAACAGTATTAGCACCTAAGAAGAATGTAGAATGGAGAATTTGTACCAATTCAAGAGCAATAAACAAGATCACAGTGAAATACTAGTTTCCTTTGCCTAGGATGGATGACATAATGGATTGTTTGAGTAAAGCAAAATACTTTACAAAGATAGATTTCAAGAGTGGATATCATCAGATTAGGATCAGAGAAGGTGATGAGTGGAAGACAACATTTAAGACAAATGAAGGACTATATGAATGGTTGGTGATGCCTTTTGGATTGACTAATGCACCGAGTACTTTCATGAGGCTGATGAATGAGGTATTGAAGAAATTATTAGGTAACTTTGTTATTGTTTATTTGGATGACATTCTAATTTTTAGTAAGATAAAAGAGGAACATTTATTGTAGTTAAGACAAGTTTTACAAAGGTTGAGACAAGAAAAGTTGCTGATCAGTATCAAGAAGTGCACTTTCATGAAGGATGAGTTAGTCTATTTAGGATTTGTGATATCTGAGGATGGTTCAAAGATGGACCCTAGGAAAGTGAAAGCCATTATTGAGTGGCCTACACCAAAAAGCATTGGAGAGGTAAGATCATTTCATGGATTGGCTAGTTTTTACTGGAAGTTTATCAGAAATTTCATTTCAGTTTGTAACCCTATGACTGAGACCATGAGGGGAGATCGGAAGGAATTCAAGTGGACCACTAGAGAAAACAAAAGTTTTGAATTATTGAAGCAGAAAGTAACTGAGCAGCCTATGTTAGCTTTACCGGATTTCAATAATGTATTTCAAGTGGATTGTGATGCAAGTGGAACAATAATAGGAGTGGTTTTGAGTCAACAAGGGAGAGTAGTAGCATATTTCAGTGAGAAATTGAATGATGCCTAAAAGAGATATTCAGTGTATGATCGGGAATTTTATGCCATAGTTCAAGCCTTGAAGAAATGGAGAAACTACTTGTTTCCTAAGGAGTTTGTTTTGTATACAGACCATCAAGCTTTGTAGTATTTGAACAGTTAGACTATGTTGAATCAGAGACACATGAGATGGGTTGAATTCTTGTAGAGTTATACCTTTGTGTTGAAGCATAGAAGTGGGAAATCTAACAAAGTTGTTGATGCATTGAGTAGGATAAGGAATTTGCTTACAAAGATGAGAGTGACAGTATTAGGTTTTGAAAATTTGAAGACCTTGTAAGATGAAAACCTGGATTTTACAGAACCTTGGAAAGCATGTAGAGAACCAGTTATGGTTGATAGGAGAAAATGGTTCGATTATTTCATTCAGAATGGGATGTTATTCAGGGGAGTTCAGTTATGTATACCTAAGAGTTCCATGAGAGAGAACCTAATAAAAAAGAAGCATAGTGGAGGTTTAGCTAGACATTTTAGCATTGATAAAACAGTTGCATTAGTGAGTGAGCAGTACTTTTGGCCCTAGATTCATAAGGATTTTAAGAGATATGTGCAGAGTTGTAGAGTTTGTCAAGTTGCAAAAGGTAGTAGTCAGAATGTGGGATTGTATAAACCTTTAGCAGTACTGGTAAGACCTTGGGAGGATATTGTTAGGATTCCCAAAGATACTAAGAAGGGGGGGTGAATTAGTATCTTGTCGGTTAACAAATTTTCTAATCTTATTAAACAATTTGCATTCCAAAATAGTGTACCGGTAAACTAGAAATAATGCAATAAATAAGATCAATAACCACAACATAGAAAGCACACCATAACACAATATTTTTTACGAGGAAACCCAGTGTGGGAAAAACCTCAATGGGATTTATGACCCACAATATTCACTCATTGGCCAATAAATGAATATTACTTACAATAGGGGCTTGCACATGCAGGAAGGCCAACTGCCTAAAACTCATTGCTTAAATACAAAAAGGGAAGTCTCATAGACTTACAAAAATGGATTATGCAAATCCAATATCATGTACTGCTTCGGTTCAGCATCTGCTATGCCAGGTTCAATACCGGTTTAAGCTCATATAGCTTCCATAAACCTTATTCTAAAATCTACCTTAATGTTCGCTTTTGCATATTATATTACATACTTCCTCACACAAATGATCTACAAGATCTCATACTTATATGAGTCCTATTACAATTTGCCTTGTTGGCTTATAAAACTATTTTATAATTAAATACAAAATATAATAAACAAAATCCTATCGGTTGGGGTACCGGTAATCATATTTACCATTGTCGGTGTTAGTGCCTGTGTCGGTGCCATAGGATTGCAAGGTTGCCATCAATGACAATACCTTCAATCACCTTACAATTTCTCATTGGAGTGTGCATTTTCAAACAGATATAAGCATGGATTTTGTACTTGGATTTCCTAAGACACTGAGAGGGAATGATTCTATATTTGTGGTAGTGGATAGATTTTCAAAGATGGCTCATTTCATACCTTGTAAGAAAACATTAGATGCATTACATGTAGTAGACCTTTTTTTCAAGGAAGTGGTGAGATTGCATGGATTACCTAAGAGCATAGTTTTAGATAGAGATACTAAGTTTGTTGGCTATTTTAGGAGAACACTTGAGAAGAAGATGAAGAAAGATTTGAAGTTTAGTTCTACTTTTCATCCACAGACTAATGGACATATCAAAGTAGTTAACCAAAGTTTGGGAAACTTGTTGAGATGTTTAGTGGAAGATAAAACTGAAAGTTAGGATTTGATCCTTGCACGAGAAAAGTTTACCTATAACAATTCAGTGAATAGAAGTGCCAAAAAAATACCTTTTGAGATTGTTACCAGAGTGCATCCTACAGGAATAGTAGAATTGAGAGACATTAGCAGTGAAGACTGGAAGAGTTCAGAATCAAAAGAATTTGCAGATCACATGGCATCATTGCATATTCAGGTTAAACAACATTTGGAAGACATGAATAGAAAATATAAGGAGAAGGAAGATGAGAAGAGGGGAGATAAGGAATTTGAAGTTGGTGATGAAGTGATGGTATCCTTGAAAAAAGGGAGATTCTCAGTTGGAACTTATAATAAGTTGCAGATGAAGAAGTTTGGACCCTATAAGATTTTGAGGAAGTTCAGTTCTGGAAATGTATATGAAGTAGGGCTACCAGATAGTCTAAGTATTTCACCTATATTCAACATTGTAGATCTTCATGAATACTATGATTTAGAATTCAATAAGGACAATGTTGCAGACCTTGAGAAACAATTTCCCTAGAAGGAACCATATCAAATTGAAGATATTTTGCACAGTAGGATTGGGAGTAGTACCCAGAACAGTCAGTACAATGAATATCTTGTGACGTGGAAGAGAAGACCAGTTGAAGATTCATCTTAGATTTCTCAGGCAGAGGTAGATCGCTTTGGTTTCCTGCTAACCCCAAGAAAGTGAGAGGCTCACTTTTTTATTAACCCTAGATGTTTGATGCAGGCATCCCTGGTTCACATCAATATTGCATCAACCAAAAACATTTTCTTTTCTGTTTTGTTTCAGTGTTCCTTTCTATATGTCCTAGTTTTGGCTCATCGGATCTTGTAGAGTTGGATTCTACTTGAAGACTTGATCATCTTTCTTTCTTCCAAACCGCATCTCATTTGGATCACTTTTCGGCAAGATATCGCTATAGGTTTCCATGACAGTTTTTTATTACCAGTTGTTCCTTTGTTACCGGTTACCTACGACCTATTCTGGTGATCTACCGGAACCCATTTCGAAGCTTATGGAGCCTTAGACGTTGATTGTGATGTTTCTTGGCATATGGCTGACCTTATATGTGTCACCCTTTGGATTTTTTGGAGGAATCTCTTGGTGGAGGCCAGCCTTGTTTTGCACATCAGGTCTTGTTCTTCGGGTTTTGATCCTTTTGGGCTGACTGGATCCTTTGGATTGATATATATATTTGTAATCATGCTTTATAATGAAATGAATTGAAGATCAATTAGAATCAATCAGAGATAGGCTATGCCTAGAAGACAAATCTTTTGATTTAGGGTCCTAGTTGTGACCTATTCTATTAGGCCTGTGTGTTGGTATGTTGTAACCTAGTTGTTACTGGTTGGATTTAATCAAATTTCATACAATAAAACTATCTGATCTGCATTGCCTCCATCATATCTATGTGTTTCCATTGTGTTTACTCTTTTTGACCAATTTGGACCAATCTCCTTGAGGTCCCTCCTCACCGTTGACATCATCATCATCACAAAGGGAAGTCTCACTGACTTACATAAACATCAGACTACAATCTAAAAAGAAATGAACTTTGAAAGTAGCATCTACTAATGCTTGATACAGTTCCGTTTAAGCATTGATGTCTACTCTGCAATACAAACCTTCATTGGAATGATATGACTTTATTCACACATAATCCTTTCTCTGATAATGCAGACATAACCACTGATAACCATCACCTTCCTATTACATGAATAAGTCACCAATAAATATAGATCATCAACCTTATTGACAAGGTCGGCTAAACCCTAAACCCATAAACCCATAATTACAAAAACTACATCACACGATACCACCAAACTAATATTGTGATTTATATTACATAGCATGGACCTAAATCAATTATCCAAGCAATTATATCCACTGGAAATTTCGCTAAGATCAAAATCCAACACGCTTCACCAACCGGTAGAAACCCTCAGCGAAATAACATAAAGTTTAACTGGATCCAAATAGGACCATCATAACAACATGCCATCCAATGCAAAGACACTAAATACTTAGGGAATGATCAAGAATCACCTTCAGCATGATAGAAAACAATTCCATAAGCCAGCCCCAAAATCCATTGACCAAGTCACCAAATACTGCATACTGGTAAAGCTAACCGTGAGTGCGAGAAGAATGCTAGTTGTGATAAATACCAAAAGCAATAATAGCTAAAGCACCAAATAATGAATCAATAGAATATAGGAATCACATAACCATCTAGAATAATCATCCAAAACCGACTCCAGAGATCTGATCATATCGGATGAGAATCATAGTTGAAACCAAGAAGATCACCAAGACTAACCCGGATAGATCCAATCGGGATATAGTGTTGACATCAATGACAACACTTAACCAAATCCATCATATTGCCAACATAAAAGAGTCAATAGTAAAATATAAACCAAACTGAACCTTAGTACTAAAATACTTAGCAAATTTGCTTCAAAGCTTGGCACTGAAGAACTAAACTCAGAAGGACACAATAGTGGAGTACAAAATTTACCAGTCCTAACACCATGGTCCAAGTTATTAATGTGACACTATTGTTAGTTTGGTAGCAACTATGGTATATTGGTGTTGCTAGTTGTTCTTTTAGCATGTTCAGATACAACCATCCTTTGTTGTAGACATTTTGCATGACGATGTGCAAAGATTTCATCTTTATGTTGATTGTAATAAAGTTGATTTTTTTGTTTCTTTTTGGCTTTTATTGGTTGAGCCTCACTTGTGAGTGTGAGGTATACTTGAATTTGCACCTCCTACAAAGATAATTTGAGAAAGAGAAAGCAAGCTCAAATAATGCAATTTTTTTGAAATGTATATATCTATGTATGTATATATATGTATATATGTGCATATGTATACATATACATATACATACATATATGTATGTATATATATATACATATATATATATGTGTGTGTGTGTATATATGTATATATATGTGTGTGTATATATGTATACATATATACACATATATATATGTGTGTGTGTGTGTGTGTGTGTGTGTGTGTGTGTGTGTGTGTGTGTGTGTGTGTATCTTACTTCTTCAATCATAATGATTCTAAAGCATGCTAGTGCCACACGTTTTCTATTTGAAAGAAATTGTTTTGCAAGTTAATTGTAAGCTTTAGGTTTTGGAAAAAGGAATAACCAAAATATACACAACCACATTTATACATACACATATTTCTATATAGTTATAGATGCACATGCATATACATATGTCCATTGATATATATATATATATATATATGTATATATATATATATATGTATATATATATATATATATATATATATATATATATAGATCTTCAAGTGTGTATGAATGAATGTACACACAATGTTTATGTATAGGCATATGCAGGTATGTGTATATATGTACAAAGTTGTATATGTATTTGTATATACATGCATGGGCATGCACGTATATGAGTACATGTCTATTTATTTGTATGCATGTATATATTTGTGTCTATCTCTATGTAGCTAAATGTACAGGTCTATCTCTACATAGACAAATAAATTCTAGGCATGGGGCAATAATTCTTTTATTTGAACTTGCTTTATATAAATGAGCTCAGAGACATGAACACATATGTAGGGTAGTGCTTCTCCCTAAGTCATCTAGATTTTTTGTACAACAATAGATCTCTTTGTTATAACTTACTCTACTTAATGTTGATTTGATGATATTTTATGATGTACTAACCCTAATTCATGTTGTGAGATCGATTATGATATTGCTTGACTGTTTGTGAGTGTCTTTTACTGTCTTCGTGATAGGGACGATGTCACATCACTCATTGCGAATGAGATGTGCCATTGCGATTCTCTATCACTTGCTTGTATTATATATTGTATATGTTGTATCATGGCTTTGTGGATGCAGGATTTGTAGGTACCAAACATCGACTCCACCTAGCTTCATAGGTCTAAGTGTGTCTTATCCCAATGGAAAGTTGATCGGAGATGACATGAAAACCCATTCTACACTCTAGGTTTCAGATTGATTACCCTTGTGAGTACTTGTGTGAGTTGTAGTTCAGTGTTGAGTGATCTCTTGAGTTGTTTCTTGTTGGTATGCTTGGAACGTTGTATGTATTGATTGGTTTAATTATTAATTAAATTAAGTAATTTGTATAGTTTAATAATGTTAAAATAAATAAATATATAGTTGGCAATAATAAAATAAATAAATATTTGGTTATAATATTTAATATAGTTGAGAATGTAATGTTGGTAAATGATTTTATAATCATTGGATGTTTATTATTTATTATTTATGGGCATTTGGAATTATTATTGATATTATAATCAATATTGCTTTATAATTTAAGGCTTTGATATTTAATTAATTAAATAGCTTTTGATTATATTTTATTATGTCTTTAATTTATTATAGCCTTGGTTTATTTATTGGGGTTTATATTTAATAGGTGATTTTATATTATTGATTAAGTATTTATTGATTTATGGTCATTGGATAAATATAATCTATTAATTTGAGTATTTGTCTGTGCGCCCTTGGCTATTTTGTTGATGGGCTTTTAAAGTAAATTGTGCCCATGAGTATTATTATCATTTCTCGTTTTACACTTTGGGATGATTAATATATTCTTTCTACTTACCCTCTCATTCTATTGGCTAAATTGTAAGTTAATTAAATAATATCTTATTATTTTTATCTTGGTTTTTGAGATGGGTTGATTAAATATTATTCTACCTACACTTTCGTGTGATTGGTTGATTTTTTGGGCAAGTAAATTACCTATTATTTTGTTCATTTTTACCTTGGAGTTTGATATGGGTTGGTAAGGAATATTATTTTGCCTATTATTTTTATTGACCGACATATTCTATGGTTTGTTTTGGTTTTCTATTTTAATTGCTTTCCTGTGATTTCACGGGGGTCGGCTCCAGAAGTATTTTTTGCAATTTTGGATTTGGATTGCTTGGAGGGATTTGGATTGTAGCTTGTTGGATTGTCTTCAGCAAATTCATCCTTTCATTTTTAGCTTTTACCAGGTCAAAGGATTTCTTACATTTGTATATTCAGATTTGAAAAGATTGTCTTCTCTTTATATTCTCGGTAGTTTTGGGAAAAATAAATTTATTATATAGTTTTGTTGGAAATATTTTATATGCATTTTATATCTTAAGGTTAAAATTTATAGCTGGGGAAAATATTTGGGTCTTGGTTGTACGCAGTCATGAGTGATTTATATCTGTGTATTCTGGATTTGAGGAATTCTTTCCTTATGGCTTATGATTCGAAGATTGGTTTATTTTATTCAATTCCTCTTGTTTAGGCATTTCTTATGAGCCTTTGTTTGGGTCCTTTTGATACTTATTTGATTTTATTTTATTCTCAAAATTTTATTATTTCCGTCTAACTATTTGAGCATTTGTGCTAAAACGGCATATGTGCTAACCTATTGAGCACTTGCGCTATCATATTTACCATATGCATCGTTTTACCTATCAAAAGCACTATCTTCATTGTCAAATGCATTGTTTCAGTTTGAAAGTGCTAATCTATATCACATAACCATTGTTATGTATGTCATAAGCGCTAAACAACAAGGTATATGCGTTGTTATTTTTTCTTGCCATTTTTGATGTTTATGTTGTGATTGTCATTGATGGACACACACTTGCATTGAGATATCCTTTATATGTATGAGTTAGAGCTCAACTAGAATATGGTCCAACCAGTATGTTGTATTATAGTCTTTAGACTATTGGTATTTTGCAGAACATGTTTACCGGTCTAAAGCGGCATGTTGACCCCAAGCGGTACGAGGGATTAAAGAGGCATAACACATTTTTACCAGTCTTCATTTTTCTCAACCGGCAACCGGCATATTGTATGAACTGGTAATACTCTGTGATGAGTTACCAACTGGCGTTTTGTGATGAGTTACCATCCACCGATTGTTTGACGGTGCCGACACGTTAACGGTTCTTTTTGTGTCATGGTACCAAGTATGTCCAGGTTCATTGAACCTAGGAAATTGTAATGTAATCCTATTGGACCGACATGAAATTAGATTCCTTTATAACGACATCATGTCTAGGGTTTTAGGTTGTTGATGCAGATATAGAGAAAGTTTATGTTGTTGCTAGGGTATAAGGTGATTGAGGAGTTGGAGAGAGTATGAATGTGTAGAAGATTGAAGTAATTCTATAATGCATTAAGATCGAGCTATCAAGGATCTAACCAAGCAATCTATGCTATTAGCTAGATCAAACACTTCTTGATTACTCACATCTTTGACAGGTCTGTAGCCCTTAACCGGGTAGGCCCAAAAGACTTTTGTAAATCCTCTAACAAGGTGGTTCACATCTGTGGATCGAAAATCCTCTAGCAAGGTAGTCCTTAATCGGACTTATCTCCTAACAGAGATTGAGATTCCTAACAGGCACTGTTCTGGTAAAGAACATTGTAAGACCTTAACCGGTCAGGTTTCTATTCTGCAAATAGTTACTTGTGAGTTCCATCTCACCATGGTTTTTCCCATTTGGGTTTCCATGTCAAAATCTCTTGTGTTATGGTGTTTGTGCTTCTATGGGTGAATGCATTATTTTCTATTTGGTTTGTATGTGTGTTCACCGGTTTGTCTATTAACCTATTTTACCAGTTTGTTGTTAGTCTTGCAAAGTGTTTAAGTGCAAAGATTTTTGGCATACTAATTCACCCCCCCCTCTTAGTATTCATCAATTGGTATCAGAGCCAACCTTTCTATAAGTTTAACCACTTGGAAAGAGATATGAGGGAATACACATTGAGGGAAATAACTCATCGGCTCACTCAGTCTGAGCAAGCCTATGATGAAATTATGGCTAAATATAAGGTCTCTCAGGAAAAAAGGAGAGAACATGCTAAAAAGCTAATAGAGCTATCTAAAAATAGTTCTTCAGATGAAGCAGACATGGAAGCCCTAATTACAGAAGTAAATAAGTTGAATGAATCAAACTCCAACCTGAGAAAGGAGTTGGAAGGACTGACTATCCGGATGTGTCAAGAGCTTGAGGATCGAAGGAAAACTAAAGATATGATGAAAGACAAAGATCATGAGAACTTCAAGCTAAATCAAGAGATCAGTGCATTAACTGCTCAGCTCCATGTTAGCAAAGTGGAAAAAGAAGACATGCAAGGTGAACTGAACAGTGCCATCTCTAAGAATGAAAACCTGATGGAAACAAATGCTGCTATTTCCAAAGAACTCTCTGAGTCAAAGGAAATACTTGCTAAGTTCAACAAGAGTACTGTCAAGCTAGAGCAAAAGCTTGAATCTACCAAACCGGTCAAGAATACCAATGGACTTTGTTATTCCAGTCATGAGGAAGGTGAAACCTCTGGTACAAATGCTGGAGCATCAAAGAAACAACTGGCATCAAAGGATAAATGTAAGCAAAAGTTTAAACCTGTTTGCTTTAATTGTCTTAAAGAAGGACATACTGCTAATGTGTGTAGGAGTAAGGCTTACAACAATTTTACCTATTTTCTAAATGATAAGCCTAGATCCTATAGATTCAATGGTAACTTCTATGCATGCAAAAAGTTTGGGCATAGAGCATCTGAATGCAGGTTAGTTATGAACAACATTGATAAATATCTTCAGAGGACCCAAGGAGCTGGTCCTGAACCTTTTGTGAACCAGAATCACAACTAGTTTAATGCCTTCAATCATCAGCCAAGAAGAGGTGGCTATCAAGCGGTAACCGGATGGAGAGAAAACTGTTGGATTTGTCATGGTCATGGTCACACTGCTGCAACATGAAGACAAATGGAAACATGAACAATGGACCCTAGAGAGCACCTGGAATGGTCTATTATCACTGCAACAAACCAGGTCACATAGCCAGATTCTGTAGATCAAGGAAAAGTATATCAGATGATATACCGGTGACTCCAAAAGGGAACATTGATGTTAACACTATTCAAGTGAACATGAACAAAATCTGGAAGAAGAAACCAGTGGTGTTACAAGAGGAACTGGTTTCTGCACCTAGTGTGGAAATCATGGAACCGGCAAACTAAGCTTCAGAAAAGCTTAGGGGGAGAAAATGGTGAAATACTTTCGAACCCCTGGTTGACATCGGTAAAAGACCTTAACCGGTGTGTGATACCTGTCGTTTGACAGAAGACCAGAAATGGTAAAAAGGAAAATTAGGGTTTACACCCTAATGGAGGAGCATTAATGATGGTAGGTGAGGAACATACTTAAAAGCATTTTTAAAATCATTTCTCACTATTAGTTTTCGAGCGAAGAAAAGTTTTTCAAAGAGCAGAGCAATGAAAAGGCGATTTGAGCTGAGATTTTGAGAAATTGAGAACCACGAAGGAGATTCAAATTCAAACTACAAACGGTCAAGTGGAGAACACAAAGCAGTGATTCAACAACCGACAGAGTGTGAAGTGAAGGAGAATCTGCAAGCCCTAATTCCACAAGTTTCAAAAGGTATTTCTTGAGTTCTTAAAATTTCTATCATGGTTTCTGCATCACATACCAGTTCTAGTGCATCTGTTGAGTCTGCAAGTTTTATCCAATGAAAGTCTAAGTATAATGCCCTATCACAAGTTTCGGCTGGTGTGATAGTAGAAGAGGGAATTTCTGACTACATAGATTGCAAGATTGAAGACCTAGGGTCTCTAGCTATCCACTCCTAGTTAGGTTTGTTTTGTGGAAAAGATAAGAAGATCAAACTGGAGTATAGTATTATGGAGAAGAAGAAGCTTCACAATGCTGTTTACTTCCTGGAGGATTTCACAGAGGATCATATAAGGATCATTCTAAGTAGAGTCCATGGTGATAAGATGTACCTGGAGAGAACACATGATATCATGCTGTAGGAAATTCATGCAGTCATCAGTTTCTACAAAACAGGAGAAGTGCCAGCCCTAAGGACTGTAAGCAAAACTAAAATGTCCAAGCTCACCGGTTCAGTGAGCGACTCACAAGGCATGACAATAAATTCTATCAAGGATGATCTAGTGAAGTATGCATGCATGGTGATTAGATACCGGACATTCTTAGCCAATAGAATTAACTCTGTATCTGCTGCAGTGGTAAATGTCGCTTACCGAATGATAAAGGAGGATGCATCATTTGACCTGTGCACCGGTATGCAGAGACAACTCCTGTTGAATCTAAAGTCGATCAAATAGGATAATGTACTTAGGTTCAAGTTTGGACAACTATTGGTTGGGTTGTTCTTCTATTTCCAAGGCTACTTTCCAGGAGTAGGAGATGTCCAATGGTTTGCTGACCAACTGGTGACTAAACAAATCAAGGAAAGCATTCAAGAAATTGGAACCGGTTACCCTGATGTTCTGAACAAGTATTTTGATGAGTTCAGACAGAAAATGAGCCAAAGGATGAGGATATCAGGTGACATCATCAAGAAATATGAAGATGATATCTGCTTCACCATCCAAGTAGATAAATGCATAATGGAGGCTGTTGAGCCTAGATAGGAAGAAGTGGAGCCAATGGGCTATGAGGTGATGTACGATATGTTGGAAGGGTATGCCTCTACCCTTATTGCCTCACCACTTGATCCTAAGGCAAAGAGGACCAAAACCTATCTGGAAAGGGTTACACTGGTCGAGGATCCCTCTGCAAAGAAAGGAAAAGAACCTACAATAAAAAAAGGCAAAGGTAGTGCCTGCAACATCAACACCGGTTTCTATTGCAACTCCAAAAGTGACCAAGCGGTCACTAGCCAAAAAGAAACTGGAAGCAACACCGGCTAAAGTCTTTGAAAGGAAAAGGAAGACAAAAAGGAATTCACCAGACTCAGAGGAAACTATGTCTGAGGAGCAGCCCAAGAAGGCGAGATAGATAAGAAAGAAGACAAAGAATGAACTAGCATCATCTGCACCGGTAGATATAGATATCTCCTCCTATAAACCTTTGACACATTGTCAAAGAACAATAAAGAATATTAGGAGAAAAATGCTAAATGACTTAACTGAGTATTTTGAAGACTATAATGATGATGAAAAGGAAGCGGTTGAAAAGGAAATAATTCAATATTTATGTGTTAATGACCGGTCACCCTCAGAGATTAAATCTTAGACACTAGATTCTTTATACATGTTATTAGATAATAGATGGCGCATTGTCATAGAAAAGGAACAGGAAATTAGGGAGAAAGTTTTTGCATAGTACTTTCCCAACCTATCAAACTCTGAATTGTTTGATGTTATTGACCAAAATAAAGGACTCTTCTTCACTAGAAGAAGAAGACTCTGGCTGTTAGAAGGAAGAGTTGATGATGTTGAAAAGGACACTCATCAGCATATGGTAACCGCTGTCAAGACTCACAAAGCACGTCTAGCCAACCGGCAAGCTGAAAAAGAACCGGTTATATCCAAACCGGATGAAGTATTTGATGATGAAGGAAATCCGGTTGTTGAATTGATCGACACCATTGGTGTCGATGCTTTAGACATTGAGGATGTTACTCAGGAAACACCATCTAAGGCAACAAGGTAGAAGAAATGGGCTAAATAGGTTGATAAGCAAGCCAAGGATAGACAGGAAGTGGCAAAGGAAGAGGCAGAGTAGAGGAAAAAGGATGAAGAAGAGAAGTGGAAAAGGGATGAAGAAGAGAAGAAGAAGAAAGATGAAGAAGAGAGAAAGAAGAAGGATGAAGAAGAGAAGAAGAAGAAAGATGAAGAAGAGAGAAAGAAGAAGGATGAAGAAGAGAAGAAGAAGAAAGATGAAGAGGAGAAGAAGAAGAAGGATGAAGAAGAGAAAAAGAAGCAAGAAGATGAAAAGAAAAAGAAGGAAGAAGAAGATAAGGAACATGAGAAAAAGAAGGAAGCAGAGAAGAAGAAGAAAGAAGAGGAAGAAAAAGAAGAGGAAAAGAGGAGAGAAGTAGAGAAAAAGAAGAAGGAAGAGGAGGATAAGGAAGCAAAGAAGAGGAGAGAAGCAGATAAGAAGAAAGTGGAAGAGGACAAGGAAGGAGAAGTGGAGAAGAGCACCCAGATGGAGACTCCGAAGGCAACCGGGAGTCAAGCCAAACCAGCTGATATCACCAGTCCTATCAATCTCCAATCTGCAAGTGAAATAGAGCTAATGCAAAGCATCAAGGTAGCTCAAGAGCACCTTGAAATCATTCGAAGGAAGAAGGAGCAAGATGTAATTCAAGCTGCTGTGGAAACTCTTACCAGTTTGATACCCAGTACAAATCTTCCCAACACCGATTCATCACTAGCTAAACTCAAGCTCCTATGCACAGTAGTGGATGATCAGGTGCGGATCCTTGAAGAGGCAGCAGAGGCTAATGTCAAGAAGGAGCATCAAAAAGCTCTTAATATAGCTCTGGTGAAGAAGTTGAATGAGCTCCAGACTGAACTGAAGAAAGAACAAAAGGATATAAGGGATGCTCTAGATGAGGGGAATCTACTACTCAGCAAAATCTACCAACCCCATCTGTTCTATGATGATGTGCTAGCTCAGAAGTAAAAACTTGAAACAGACTTGCAGTCCTACTTGAGCATATTCAAGCCACCTTACGATTCCTTTACAACTTATGGGCAAACCGTTCACTGGTTTCGCATCCAGTCAGCAAAAATGGAGCAAGAGCTACAACTGGTTCTACTCCCATGATTGCAAATTCTTCAGAAGTGCTATCTGAACTTGGATGCCTTGACAGTTTCACAGGAGATGAGCACAATTGATGCCATGGAAGAATAGGTCTCCCAGATGCAGATAGAAAAAGAAGTAGCCACCTCCCTACTTGAGTCCTGGTCTTTGTTGATGAAACAATTCTTGTAAGACTTTAAATCTGTTTTTGACAAGTATTATTCCTTATTGTCATAAACTCTTATTACTTTAATATCAAATGAAAATAGGGTTGTTCAGCTGTACTTTGTCATTGTTGGCAAAGGGGGAGAAGAATACTATTTGGGAGAAGTATCTGGTAATCAAAATTTTGATATATGCTCTGAATATCTCAATGTTTATGCTCTATATACAAAATTTTTATACATTGTATTGTTAAAGGGATAGTGTATATGCTTAGGGGGAGAAATTTTGCTAATGGCATGATTTTGTTGTAAAACACTTAGATGTCAAAATTTTATTTTCCTAAGTGTTGCCATCAATGCCAAAGGGGGAGATTGTTGGCATTTTTGATGTTTATGTTGTGATTGTCATTGATGGACACACACTTGCATTGAGATCTCCTTTATATGTATGAGTTAGAGCTCAACTGAAATATGTTCCAACCGGTATGTTGTATTATAGTCTTTAGACTATTGGTATTTTGCAGAAAATGTTTATTGGTCTGAAGCGGCATGTTGATCCCAAGCGGTACAAGGGATTAAAGTGGCATAACACATTTTTACCAGTCTTCATTTTTGTCAACCGACAACCAGCATTTTGCTTGAACCGGCATATTGTATGAACTGGTAATACTCTATGATGAGTTACCAACTGGCATTTTGTGATGAGTTACCATCCACCGATTGTTTGATGGTGCCGACATGTTAACGGTTCTTTTTGTGTCATGGTACCAAGTATGTCCAGGTTCATTGAACCTAGGAAATTGTAATGTAGTCCTATTGGACCGACATGAAATCAGATTCCTTTATAAGGACATCATGTCTAGGGTTTTAGGTTGTTGATATGGATATAGAGAAAGTTTATGTTGTTGCTTGGGTTTAAGGTGATTAAGGAGTTGGAGAGAGTATGAATGTGTAGAAGACTAAAGTAATGTTGTAATGTATTAAGATCGAGCTATCAAGGATCTAACCAAGCAATCTGTGCTATTAGCTAGATCAAACACTTGTTGATTACTCACATCTTTGACAGGTCTGTAGCCCTTAACCGGGTAGGCCCAAAAGCCTTTTGTAAATCCTCTAACAAGGTGGTTCACATATGTGGATCTAAAATCCTCTAGCAAGGTAGTCCTTAATCAGACTTATCTCCTAATAGAGATTGAGATTCCTAACAGGATCTGTTCTGGTAAAGAACATTGTAAGACCTTAACTGATCTGGTTTCTATTCTGTAGATAGTTACTTGTGAGTTCCATCTCACCATGGTTTTTCCCATTTGGGTTTCCACATAAAAATATCTTGTGTTATGGTGTTTGTGCTTCTGTGGGTGAATGCATTATTTGCTATTTGGTTTGTATATGTGTTAACCAGTTTGTCTGTTAAACTGTTTTACCGGTTTGCTGTTAGTCTTGTAAAGTGTTTAAGTGCAAAGATTTTTGGCATACTAATTCACCCCCCCCCCCTCTTAGTATTCATCAATTTTTATCATAAGCGTTAAATTGTAGAGTAAAAGTGTTGTTCTGGCTTTTCTTCTGTATCTTGAATCTTTTTCCAAATGTTCTGAATTTAGTTTGGATATTTCTGACTGTCAGTTTTTTCTAGGGGTTTGTTCAGAGGTTGTGATGTATTTTCTAATACTCTTGGATGTTTGGAGTAAGATTTTGATGCATTATTTGATCATTTGTTTTTCTGCAAGAGGAGTGATACCTTTCTATGGATTCATTTCTCTATGATATTGTGTGATCTATGTGACCTATGTGATATACGATATTGATTCTTGTGCATTTATGATGTTCTATCTTGGTTAGCCAGATTTTGTTTTTGTGATCCCTTTTGTTAAGTAGGGGGAGTGGAATTCCATGAGTCTATTGAGGTCATGAAGAATAGACTGCTAGGATTCTTGAGTAAGAGAGTTAGAGTCTAGATTGTTTGGATAGCTCATTGGAGGTTTTCCATTGTAATTGATAAGTGATAACATAATAAATAATACTAGGTGGGTTGGGTAGATTAAATCATCTAAGAAAGATGATAAATGTGTTTGTGGTACCCATCTCATGGATCAAAAAAATAGAGTGCGTTGATAGATCTGGTAACTAGGTAAACCGTACTACCTTGATTTCCTCAAAAGTTGAGATGGTTCTGCATGTGTACCCTGTGTGGTAGCATGTGATGACACTCTTTCCCTACATGTTGATCTTAGTTCCTTATGTCTTGATGTTGAGTTGCCTCTGGAGGTTCTCTTGGTTGTTTGGTATAATTTTCCTTGGTTGAGTTAGAGTTTTTTCCTCTTTGGTTGATAGGTGTCAGCTTAGACCTAGAGTGTGGGTGGGATCTTGTGTCATCTCCTAGCACAAGGGAGTGGTTCCTTTGTTTCCACATGGTTGAGTGGTTGGTGCCTTTCTTCCATTGGGATATTCTTCATTGGATTCTCTCTTATGCATGGATTTGGATTCTATCATTGTAGCTCATGGATGAATACTTTGTTGGCATTGTGTTGTCATTGATGTCAACCAGTATAGGATGAAAACCGGTATGGGAGATGTATGTGCAGTACTTTCATTGAGTCATACTGGTTGTAATGTCTTTGATGTCACCTTGCTTCACAGGCCACCACTAAGGGAGAGAATATCATTTAGCACAATGGCCATTGGAGTCACTGGTACACAAGTCAGTGTTTGACTTATGTTGAAGATATGTACAGGAGATCAGTATGATATAACAATTGGTAAATGATGACATATGTAAGAGAGAAAGATGTTGGTCGGTTGATTATGATGAAGAGGGGGAATTTTATCTAAATCACATCAACATCAGAGGTAAAGTATGTGCAGGTCATCGGTGTCCTGTGTGGATGTCAAGCAAAAGGACTCCCACCAGATGTAGGGAAGACTGATAGTGAGAGTACCCAAACTGGATCACATGTGCCTGTTTGAAGATACGTTTCTCAAATAGGGAAACCACATTGGTGCATTATAAGATGCAGATGACAAGGATCCACTCCCATCAGTAAGTGGAGCTTATATCCTTTTATGCAAGGGGTGTATCATAGTTCTCCAACACAAGATAGAGGAAGCTAAGGAAGGAGATTGAATGTATAGACTGGATGACAAGTGTGAATGATGAGGAAGCCTTCTAACCTTAAGATTAGAGATGTGTACCAGATTTGCAAAGGTAGACATGTTGTGTTGCCAATATAGAGAAGGAAGGATATGTTTTCCATCTTGGCATACCGATTAAGAGAAGGACCGATCAAAAGATGAAGAAGGCAAAGTTGGAACAACTACAAACAAAGGACATTGCTAGATTAAAGATGGAGTTTGTTGAAGGTTGATGACATGGTGTCATCAAGATGGTTATCGGTAAGTATGTCCACCGATAAATCTGACAAAGTACATGAGGTGTTTTGGGAAGAGTGATGACCGCCAAAGGTGTTCCACTAGAAGAGAAGAAAGGTGCAAGGATGATGACATGCCAATTAGGGTATAACTGGAAGGGTTTGTGAACCGGTAGATGAACTCAATTTTGGGGTTGGTTGGTGATCCTATCTAGACCAACACAAATGACCTAGCAAAGGTGGATGCTGACAAAGTGGCCATGTGGAGTTGAAGTGGAAAGAATGCATGCACAAGTCAATGTGGTGTGTTGGTGAAGTATTTGTTGGCAAGGCAGATGGTGGCAAGTCAAAATTTATGTCAACTGCGTGATTCATGGGATGTGTAGTAGAAGGTTTGCAGCTCGAGGTCAAATAGACAACAAAGATCTAGGATAGACTATTTGACCAGATTGAGGTAGGTGAAAGAGTCTGCCAAACCATTCTTGGTGATCAACCAAGAGATCGACCGATAAATTAAAAGCAAATGGAAGGCATGTTCTGGAAGGCAAGACAATGGCGGTGTTGATTGATGTGGTGCAGATCATCAATCAAGGTAGTCAGATTTGATGAGATCTGATTGGATTTAGTTTGCCTCGAGGTCGATGAAGAAACCCTAACCACCTGAAGTTTGAATTGGTTATTGGCAGGAAGACGTGTTTATAAATATGCAAGTCTAAATCAATGAGAGGTGTCACTGCTAAATAATAGAGTGCTGCTACTGGTGAAGAAGTGAAATAAGTCAAATACTCAAGAAGAAGAAGAGACTGAGTGTGAGAGAGAATAGGGTTGAAGAGTTCAACTGGCAATAGTGTGGTAGCCAGTAGTTGCCATTGAGTTTGAGAGGAGTATACTGGTGGTGACTAAATCGACAGAGAAAAGGCAAAGAGAATTGCAGAAAAGAGAAGAGCACAGTGATAAAAAAAGAGAATAGGTAAGCTAAGAACCAATAGTGAATTGGATAGAAGGTTTGGTTAATATATTTGTAGAAGAGTTACAAAGTTCATTTGTAACAAGGCTATTGCTTTTATAATTGATTATATTCATTAAAGATCAATGAGTTGGAGCTCAGTGCAGGGGTTGGTGCTCCTTGGGTTGGTGCCCTAAACATTATAATCAGATTTTCATTATGAGGCTGGATTGGAGCAGTGGACTCCAACAATATTTCTCACCGAGGTTTTTCCCATCTTGGGTTTTCCTTGTATATACTGGTGTTATGTGATGTACCCTTGTGTATGATTGCATTGTGTAATCTCTCTTTATCCTACTTGTAGATTAAATTACCTTTAGACTGTTAATTGGTAATCATCCTTAGTGTTAGCAAGGGTAAAAATTTGGAAACCATTGATTCAACCCCCCTCTTAGTGGCATCATGTGTCCAACAATTGGTACCAGAGCATAGGTTCCTGGTTGATAAGATTTATCCAACTTGGGTAGATTCTAGCTTAAGGATAAAATGGTCTATTTAGTGTGAATCCTAGCTCCGGTATTTGATGTTTCAAACTATTCCATTTGGAGTTGTAGAATGGAAGTCTACCTGTCCTCATTAGGGTATGATATTTTGATGTCTATTGTAAATGGCTGCCCTAGTAAAGTCAGTCCTCTCACCAATTCAGATGCATAAAGAAGAAACTAGTGTAATTATGTAGAAATGAATGCTATACTCTATGGGTTATCAAATGATGTCTCCTCACAAGTGGATAGATGAAGATCAACAAAAATATTTTGGGATAGATTGAAGAAGCTCTATGGAAATGAGCCTACTACTACATAATTGACTTGTGAAGATAGGATGAGAAATGCATCTCATGTATTTGTAGATGATGAAGACATAGCTGTTAGCAGTTGTAACAATTATGAAGAAGAAACTCACCTCCTCATGACACAAGAATTAGAAGATGAGAGAGACACATCTGAGAATGATCATGCAGATCATTCCCACTAGCAAGATGTGTTTGGTAGTGATAGTGAAGGTGAAGAAGAAGAAGAAGAAGTAGAAGTTGATCTTTAAGGAGAACTTGTAAGTGCACTCAAAGAAATTAGTAGAGTGAGGAATGAGTACGAGTTATTCAAGAATGTTGCAATTATGGAGTAGAACCGGTTGATCAGATGCCTTGAAGAATCTAAGAAATGTGTCTCAGAATTAAAAACTCAACAAGAAGACACCAAGGTGTCTTGATGTAATGATCTAGCATCTGAGCTAGAACTCAAGGATAAATAATATCAGCAACTAGTAGGAGAAATGGAGATTCTTTGAAATGACCTTGAGAAATATCAAGATGAGCTCAAGGTAAGAATCTGGTTTGATGGCAGTAGTGATGCCTTGGACAAAATGTTAAAAAAACAAAAGCATGTCATGGATACCTATGGATTAGGAAGTGGTGCCAGTGAATGCTCCACTAGCAAAAATGTCCCCCACAATGATATTATGTTTGTCTCCTCAAATGGAGATAACAAGTGACAAACCTTCATAGTTAGAGATGCTCCCTGGAAGAAGGTAGATCTAACCACAACCAATGAAGACATGGAGTCAAGGATGAAGATTAGTATTGCAATAAGGAGCAACAATATAGATCCCAAAGAAAAAGGGAAGATGGGAAAAGGTAGCTTCATCGGTAGCAAGAACATGAGAAGATGACAAATAAGACCTTCTACTGGTAGAGGACAAGGAAATGTTACCACCAACAAGACAAAGCAAGTGTGGGAAAACAAGTGATCAGATGGAAGAGCTGCAGAACATGGACAATCTAGGATCCATTCTTGGAGAAGTAGAAATGGAGATACTAAACTAGTAATATCTTCTCATGCTTGGCAAAACAAATTTGTAGGTCACAAGCTTTCTTTCTCTGGTTATTGTTTTGCATGCAAGGAATATGTCCATAGAGAAGATGAATGTAGAGTGAAGTCTAGAAATAGACAATTTTCTCTTCCTAGAGACAATACTGTTGTATGTCAGAGGTGTAATGGCTTTAGCCATATAAGTCAAAACTGTAGAAGGATGAACTTGCAGTCATATGACAACTAGTATAGCAGCTATGCTCAACATAGAAATAGATATATAACATATGGAATTTTGAGAAAAAATGATGCATGGAACCAAAGGAGAAATATCCCTCCAAGATCAAGAGGACCACCAGTTCTAGTAGCTAGTTACAATAGCATGATCGGAAGAAGATGGTCAAATCAGTTTGATAGAAGGCCTTCCAATCATGCATTTGGCATGAACATAGTTTTCTTCTACAACAATGATTCCAATCATAAGGAAGATTCCGGTAGAGAAAGGACCAATCAGAAAAAGAAGGTAAGACATTCTCCTAGGATTGAAAATGGGAAGAAGAATGAGACCAAGCAGGTATGGAAGAAGAAGGAAGAGTGTAGGACCATAGACCGACACTGTGCATTCAAAGCACGAGTGGTATCTCCTAAGGCTTAAAGGAGATGTAGGACCTTACGGGAGTAGTACACTAACCTTGTCATTAACCCCCTTAGTAGAAGAGGATACATGGAAGAATGAGATGTTGCTAGTAAGAAAGAAGAAAATGAGATGGCAAGTGTGTGTAGTAGATACTTTGTCTACACACCTACATATGAAAGATGGATCACTACTGCATGTGTCAATGGATGGGAAATTTGCAATTCAAATCAGATACAAATTGACACTGGAAGTTAGGAGTTATAGAAAGGTGTTCCAGTATTGATGATGGATTGGTACAAGAAACCGGTATGTGCAGGATGTTATCGGTATGAATACTAACAGGTACTTGCAAGTTATGTAAGACAATGAGGTTTTAGATCATTGCATTAGTCCCGATAGCATGGAATGAGAATTTTATGTCTCAGGTGGTATTGGAAATGATCTGAATGACATATGTTGGCCTGATTGTTGATCTTATATGTACACATCCTTTGTGGGCTAACTGGTTTGATTTATGGCATGATGATGATATTGTTTGGCATTGTGTACTTCCAAGATCATGTCATAGGTTGTGGTAGATATAATAGATCTGATAGATCATTAGATTGATCACATATGCACAACTCAATCGATATAAGGTAAACATTGGAGCTTTGGTTTTGAACCTGATAGGCAATGAGGACTTGAGATGTATGACTTAGGGGGACTTCAAGTGCTTATGATGCAAAACTAGCATGCTTAAACTTATGGGTGTAATGACAACATCAACTATACAAGAAGGAAATTACTATAAGAATACCCAAGAGAATTTCATGATTACGAGTATCCACTTTCCCAATTGGTAGCATTCATAGTATAGTCAAATTTGATTCTTAAGAACAATCGACATCAAATGGGAGTGTTGCAATTTGATTGGTAGCTGATGTATGATTCCTCTGTTTCAAATTGTCTTGTTAATTGAGAGGATGCAATGTGTGATGGTCAAAGGAGGAGAAGCATCCGGTAGAGAAAAAGGTAGAGAGAAAACTATGTCAGTACTTGACAGACACAAGGAGGAGGAAACATCCTGACAATGCCCTTTGCCATTGTTGTCAAAGGGGGAGACAGATTATGTAGTATGCCAGATACTACATGTGTTGACATCAATGCCAAAGGGGGATATTATTGGCATTGTGTTGTCATTGATGTCAATCAGTATAGGATGGCAACTGGTATGGGAGATGTATGTGCAGTAGTATCATTGATGCATACTAGATGTAATGTCTTTGATGTCACCTTGCTTAGCAGGCCACCATTAAGGGAGAGAATGTCATTCAACACAATGGCCATTGGAGTCACCGGTACACAAGTCAATGTTTGACTTGTGTTGAAGAAATGGACAGGACACCATTATGATATAACAACTGGTAAATGATGGCATCTGTAAGAGAGAAAGATGTTGGTTGGTTGATTGTCATGAAGAGGGGGAATCTTATCTAAATCACATCAACACTAGAGGTGAAGTATGTGTAGGTCACTAGTATGGTGTGTGGATGTCAAACAATAGGACTCCCACCAGATGCAAGGAAGACTGATAGTTAGAGTTCCCAAACCGGATCACATGTTCCTGTTTGAAGATATGTTGCTCAAACAGGGAAACCACATTGGTGCACTGCAGGATGTAGATGACAAGGATACACTCCCACCAATAAGTGGAAATTATCTCCTTTTATGCAATGGGTGTATCATAATTCTCCAAGACAAGACAGAGGAAGCTAAGGAAGGAGATTGGTGGCAAGTTGACATTTATGTCAATTGCGTGATTCATAGGATGTGTAGCAGAAGGTTTGTAGCTTGAGGTCAAATGCACAACAAAGATTCAAGACAGACTCTTTGACCATATCGAGGTAGGTGAAGGAATCCGCCAAACCATTCATGGTGATTGACCAAGAGATCAGAAGACAGATTAAAAGCAGATTGCCAAATATGGAAGGCATGTTTTGGAAGGCATGACAATGGTGGTGTTGATTGATGTGGTGCAGATCATTAATTAAGTTGATCATATCTGATGAGATCTAATTGGATTTAGTTTTCCTCGAGGTCAATGAAGAAACCCTAATCGCCTGAAGTTTGAATTGGTTTTTGGTTGGAAGACTTGTTTATAAATATGCAAGTCTAAATTGATGAGAGGTGTTGTTGGTAAATAATAGAGTGGTGTTGCTGGTGAAGAAGTAAAATTAGTCAAGTGCTCAATGAGAAGAAGAAGAAGAAGAGACTAAGTGTAAGAGAGAACAGGGTTGAAGAGTTCAACCGACAATAGTGTGGCAACCGGTAGTCTGCCATTGAGTCTAAGAGAGGAGTATACTAGTGGTGACTAAACTGACAGAGGAGGAAAAGAAAATTTTGGAAAAGAGAAGAGCATAGTGAGAAACAGAAGAGAACCAGTAAGCTAATAACTGATAGTGAATTGGATAGAAGGTCCGGTGAAGAGATTTGCAGAAGAGTTACAAAGTTCATTTGTTTCAAGACTATTACTTTTGTAATTTATTATATTCATTGAAGATCACTAAGTTGGAGCTCGATCCAGAGGTTGGTGCCCTAAATCAGGGGTTGGTGCTCTAGACATTGTAATCATATTTTCATTGTGAGGCTAGATTGGAGTAGTAGACTCTAGCAACATTTCACACCGAGGTTTTGTCCATCTTGGGTTTTCCTCATATATATTGGTGTTATGTGATGTGCCCTTGTGTATGATTGCATTGTGTAATCTCTCTTTATCCTACTTGTAGGTTAACTTAGCTTTAGACTATTAACCAATCATCCTTAGTGTTAGCAAGGGTAAAAATTTGGAAACCACTAATTCACCCCCACTCTTAGTGGCATTGCAATGCCCCGCCAGGAAACCCCAAAGGGATAAAGCTAAAACATAAGAATAGAGTGCAATTTTTTTTAATTTTTTAAAATTAAACACAACATAATGATACAATGAGTTATCATAAGCTTAGACAACACATTGGAAGACTAAAATAACACCTAAAGAGTTTCCCAACACGATTACTTAATTTCACACTAACTCAACTCATGCTAATTAATCCAATTAAGTTGATTAACTTAATGACATGATAATACTTTAAACAAGGATAAATTCATTCGGTAAGTTTAAATTATAGATAACATGATTAAGTTCATCCATTACAATTTAACCAAACATTACATTCAAACATCTATTAAAACATAAGTCATGCATGTAATTTCATAACATACTTTAATTGTATCATCAACAACTGAATACATTCCATTATTCAAATCTACATTCTGCATGATCCAAATTACTACATTTAATAAGATAACTACATACATGCATTTAAGATTAACTCCATCTAATCCACATTATACATTTTAACCATAATGTCATCCATACAAGCTAAATTAAAAAGGAAATATAAGAACATAAATACCACATAACACCGAAATGATATCGGAGTTCACCTCTAGTGGGCTACATCTCTGTGTCTTCTCAATTGCAAGACCCCCTCTAATAAAATAATATGGTGAAGAATACATAAGGTTCACATCATTTACATCCTTCCATCAAGGCATATATAACCAATAATACAAATGACCACATCGGTCCAATAAATACATGAATGATCCCTGAATAGGATAGGATCCAACTGAACATGATAAGAAGCAAATACAAAGATCAAGTGGAACACTCATGAAAATAAGTCTTTGCAACCCATCATAACCAACCGATGGTCTAAAAAGAATATCAGATTCTCACAAGGGCATAAACAACAAGACAACTCCACAATAGTGCTCCTGTCAAAGACAACACACTAACACACTAGCGAACATAAGGGACAAACGTCATCACATAACTTGGTATGGCTACCATGGTAGGCCTCCATAGGCTCTGACCCCATCTATTGGGTTACCCTGGCAACCTATTCAAAACCTCCGGCCTATCCAAGTCTCATGTGGACCCAACACATCCTTTCGTCAAGATAAGGTTGTTGGTTTGCCATTTCAGACCTTCTCACTGCATGCCAAGTTTATACTAGCACTCATCCCATGCGTGAGGCACAATTATATTCTTAGTTTTTTCAATAACTAAACTCTCTAATATGCTATTAGGTTATCACTTATTTAGACACACTTTCGATGGATTACCTAGCAACCACTTTAGGCATGACCCCCACTCGAAAACCACTTTCCTATATGACACTAGATGATAATCCAACAAAATTCCTAAACCAAGGAATACACCAGGACAAGATTACGGAGTTCAATACGATAGGAATACCCACTTGGTCAAACAAGACTTCTTACGAGGTGCACTGACCTGGTGGTACTCTGACTAGATACCTGACTAGCTATGGTCAACCACATACCAACATTTCAACACTCGCATAAAGGACATGACCAGATACAAAACCATCACATGAAAATAGTTCAAAACTCAAGATCAACAACATAAGAAGGTACCCAAATCAACATACGACAATATCCAACAATCCCAATCAAGGACTTGCCATTTCTTAAGTGAATGCAAATACAAAAAATGAAACATGCATAGGCATAATCGGAAATGACAGTCTTTTTCCATATTGTTTAAACATTAAAAACGATCTAGTTGTCTAATTGATCTAAATTTGATTGCAATTTGTCTACCTTATCTAGGTACATGTCGCTCATGGTTTATGAACTCACTATAGTTCATTTTGCGTCATACAATAATTTAAATACTTCATCATGAGTTTCCAAACCAAAATCACATGAATATAATTATAATATATGCAGCACACACAATGATATAAAATCAAATATTCATTAATATGCTAAAAATATGATATTTATTCTTCAAAATAAAACATCATTCTCATACTTGGTTGAAAATAACAATCTAATCTCATCTCTTGCAACACAAATATTCACTTTCCAAATATAGAAATATACATTTAAAAAGGAAATTAAAATCGATGATCATTTCCCAAATAAAATGATACTTCCTTGCATACATATATAAAAATACAAATATATATATTAATCCACAATTAATAAAATATATTCTAATTAATATTTAATTTGTAATTAAAATTATAAATTAAATATTAATTAATATATATATATTAATTCACAATTAATACAATATATACTAATTAATAATGAATAATTAAAAAAATACTATTTAAAACTTTTAATAAAATATATAAAAAACTTTTTAAATAAACCAAATTTGAAACTGTGATGCATTTTTTTTATTTTAAATAAAAAAACAAAAGGCAAATCTGTAGGGCCCACCTCCCATCCATGAGAGTGGAGGTTGTGCCATAGCCATGGAGGCTGCAGCCACCAATGTGGATGCAGACCCGTGGCATCTACACTGTGGACGCATGACTCTGCAACCACAATGTGGGTGCAAGTCTCTGCGGCCACAGTGGGCATCGCAGGGCTCTACGGCCACAGTGGGGTCGCAAAGCTCTGCGGCCACATTGTGGTTGCAGACCACCAAGGCTACAAGCCATGGGAGGCGAGCGCAGGTTGAGCCTCGGCTCCTCGACCCTCCAAAACCCAATCCACCCAAAAATTTACTTTTTAAATACATTTTTTTAAAAATAAACTATTAAAAAGGAACAACCCTAGTTTTTATTTTATTCATAGTCTCAAATAGAGACTTTAACAAATTTCCAAAATGTCCATGGTTATCAAATATTACAATTTGTTGAATAACCAGACTAAAATAGGCAATTTTTTCCAACCAAAACCATATTTGGGCAAAAAGAATCATTTTTCACAAATTTATTCAACCAATCTGCCAAACTCCAAACTAATTTCCAATATGAAACATAATCTGGGAACATTCAATGGAGATTCAAACAAAATTTCATGGAGAACAACCAAACCCAATTTCTTTTTATTTTGAAAATTAATTTGAACAAACAAAAATGTAATCTGGAGGTTTGGAAAGGAAGCAAGGAGGGTTTAAATTCAAAAATTAAACTACAACTCTTCCTTTTTTCCCAAAATATATGAGATTATCACAAACACAATCAGAAACCTTCAAAATCCATAAAAATCTCTATTTAGTAAAGAAACCAAAGAGATGAACTAGAAGCCTACCTTATTCAAAAATCCTAGAAAGATTTGATTGGAATGTACAACTCAAAAGGCCACATGTGAGCATGTCAAATGTCCGGTCATAGATAGCATGCACGATCAACATCTCTATGCCTGATCTCAAAACAATAACATGATCATAAATATCTAACATCTCACTCAAGGGCTTGATGGTGCTAGGGCACACCATAGTGGTGCTACCTTCCATACAAGACCCTCATGAACATCCCTTGTTGCGTAAGGTGGATAGCCTCCAAGAGATAGTCACCATACATACCTCCATCCTCAAGGTTCACTACGTCTACTTCCTCATATACACTCAACCAATACCATCTCATACATCCTTGGAGAGGAATTCACAGTTCAACACAAGACCAACATACAAAAACATTAAGGATAAACCAGTTTAGCCACCAAAATACAGACGAATAACGATAATAAATCATCAATTCCAATAGTAAGGTAAGAAAATAATCTGGGATTTGCAACACCAAATCAAGTAAGCAAAAGATCACAAGATCATGGCTAAACCTTCAAAGTCAAAATAGAATAAATTGTTGGTCCACAAAGAAATAAATAAGAATATCATAATTTCACATAACATCACTATGTGACTAGCATCTAGCCACCAATGAGGAAGGAAGGAACAATCATCTAGCTATCGTAGTAGCTCACCATGTGGTGCGGCCTAGTCACACATCCACATGACATGGCAGTGTGCACCTGGATATCACCCCCCATCATGTCATCACGCAGCATAGCAATACTTCAAGCAGAGAAGACACACAATGGATGTATCCTGCATGGTAGTGTACCTCGTGGAAAAAGGTACCCGCAGGTGACCTCCCGCATAGTGACGTACCTCTCAGGATACTCGCGTAAGCCAGAGGTATATATGGCTAAGATCCACCCACATGTCTACCAACACATACTATTTGGAAGCTCATGTGGACAAAATGTACCTTTCATGAAGACAAGGCGAAATGATCCTCCAAGATAGACCATCACTATGCTCAAGAACTGCCATCAAAATGCTCAAATAAAAGAGAGGAATAGGCTGACAACCATAAACCTTATAACTTGGTTCATCAAAAGGGAAATTATTGAGTACACCATTAATACAGTTTCATTAGATAACCATATTTTTCCTCAATATAGAGAATATAAAGTCGCTTTGCACCGACATTACTCATACGTGGATCCATACTACTCAAGGAACATTGACTTCTAATACTACCCCTTAACATACTGAATTACCAACAACCCAAGGTTTGGTACTCGGTAGGGTAACAAATAATCAACATCACATAAACAATACGGTTTCCCATACTCATAAGGAAACATATCCTCCATGGTTGATTGCTTCACCATCCCATGGGCACATATAGCAAGCACTAATTTTTTTTCACAATACACAACGAGCGCACTAGTACTAGTTTATACACATTTATGGGGAGTACTTTTCAATAACACTATCATCTACTCAAGGAAGGTCTTAATTATGCTTCCCACATGAATAACTGAATAAAATTTATTCTAGATACAAGTACTAAAATTCTTTACAATTCAAAATTACATAAGGAAGTAACGTCATTCCTATATCTTTCACTAATACCACTCAGCATTCATAATCACATTACTAACCATGCAAATTTATTTCCAAAGCGTAAGACTTCCATCTTTCAATATGAAGCCAAAATGCAAAAATACAATTTCACATTCTTTATAAACATTCTATTTAAATCAATGCATTCTCTAGTAGCATTTCTAAAAATCCTATAATCTAGGTAGGGAGAAGGGAAAGAGAGTTTGATAGTCAACCCATTTCATACTTAAGAACAAAATTAACAAGATCACACAACATGCTAAAATTTCTCACTATAAGCCTATCATCTTAATTGAACAGTTTTCATTTCACTACCATTTAGAAGAATAGCAATTGGCCTAATCATGACATTTCCAAATATTATGGTTGCAACAAAATGTCTTAATTTTTCCAAGACAAGAAATCAAGAAAAAAAATCTTTCATTCATGCAAGACCTCTTGCGAACACTCACTACTCTTAATTAATACGAAACATATCAGAATCTACAACTTTTGATCGAAAATCAAAATACGATAAGAAGGTAAATGAGGAACTATCAACTAAATAACACATATTTATGCATGCACATCAAACAAGCTTTTCATTGGCACTTTCTATTGATGTTAAGTCCATTATATATATCCACAAGAAAGTTCAATGTAGCATTGTTAAAATAGGTCCTCAATTGAGTAATTATTATGAAACACATAAAACAATCTTTCATGGAACACATCAACACACTCTTAGCCACTATAACATGTTCCCTTTTTATACATCTTTTACAAACAAGACAATTTCACATAACTGTTATTCACACATTAATGCACATTACCTAAGGTAGAAATTCCATTATGTTACTCCTACAATACACATGGTGAATTCTTTTATGAAAAACATACAATTTCCTCCCAATGACCATCATGATCTTTTAAACCCATAGCCCTCTTATAATATAAATACGCAAAAGAATCATTAGGCTCACACAAGGGTTCAAGAAGTCACAACCTTTCTCTCGCAATTAGAAACTTACAAAAGTGATAAATACATATATAACAAACATTTTAATATCTATAGAGAAAGAGGAGGAAGGATGATAATCATTCAATTCCCTACATCATAAGCATTAAATATCTACCATATATGTCCTTAAAATTAACAACACCAAGCTAGCTCATAACCTTAATACAAGCACATTTCATACTTTTAGATTCAAAACAAGCGTTGACCAACCCAATGGATTAGTCTAAAGAGTACAACAATCAAAAAGGGAGGTACATATGACTCTCTCTCTGAATAACAGTAATCATAGACCAAGATATATAATAAGAAATAAATCACATATATTCACTCATAAGCACCTATTGGGACTCATTAAAATTGAGTCAATTTTAGAGGCCCATTTCAAAATTTTGCTCTGCATTCCCAAATAAGTCAGTTTGAATGGCCTAGTTTGAGAGAGGGTAAAATGTAGCTAGTTGATTTTCAAAGGGTAAGGATCGGGAAACATGTCCTACACCTTTCATTTGGCCTATTCAGTGATGTGCAACTTTCAGAATTCAATTTGGATAGGTTTATTAGGTACCCATTCCAAGGGGTGAGCTGAAAGTGCATTTTAGGTGCAAATGCAGATTTTACTAAGTAGCCTAGTTTGGATGTTTACACATTTTGCCTTGTTAATTTTCATGAAGAATTTCAAAATGGATTGAATTTTATGCATAAATATGAGTTAGATTGAAAAATTTCAAGTCTTCATGAATCCATTTGCTCAGTTTACCAAGATCGAACTGTTTGCAGTTTGAATGTTTTGACAAGTCCCTGTTTCAGAACCTAGTTAGAGCCCTATTTCGCATAAGTGTAAACATTGCCTCAGTGAGTGTTATGCCAGAATGTTTGTTCTAGGCTATTTTTGGTATAAATTATGAGTCATGTTTCAAATTTCAAGCCTCTACCAATCCGTTTGATCAATTTTCAAAAGGGTTTATTGAGCCATCTATTTCAGGGATCCGTACTTTCATTGTTGTATCAGTTAAAGTTGCAATTTTCATGAGCATGCTATTTGCACCCATTTAGACTTTTGATCAAACTGAGAATTCAAAGATTTAATATGTACTTCAAAGTACTCATGTTTCAAATTTGAGGGTCTACGGAGTTCATTTGGTATTTTTGAGTGTTAGTGAACAAATTTGTCCTTTCTTAAAATGATCAATTTTAAACTCTGTCACCTTCTTTTAAAGACAAGTGTTCAACTAAACAGTTGGGTAAGTATTATATAAACCACTTCCCTCTAAATTTTCCATAGGTACAGCTCCCTATTTCAGTTATTCAAGAAATAATCTAATTAATTTTATTTGAGTAGTAGCTTTTAACCTGAAAGCATGTAAGACTGCCTACTTCATTCTTGGATGAGAGGCCAATATTTCACACGTATTTCTGAGAAAAACTATCTTTCCAATCTTTTCAATGCAAGAGATGGAAGTAACTGAATCAAAGTTTAGAATACCATTCCCACAATTCCAATAAGAAACAAACAAATAAGAGAAACCGAATCTGTTCTCAAAAAACAAATCTTTTCTTAAAAACAAGCACTCAAAGGAAGGAGCACCAGAAAAATAATAATTTTCTGCAATAGAAAGTTCATTACTGTTATTTGATTAGATAAGCATATGCAAAGATATGTGTCTACACAGATTCAAAACCCACAGATTTTCCTTCTCCCAAAAACAGTATGATCTTTGTATATATATATTCTCATGCAACAAAGGCACGATAATACATCTATAAATCCTTTTCCATTCCAGATTTAAAAGTCTGATTCTTCCTTCTACAAAAACATAAACTTTACGATACAGAGGGAAAACAAAAACTAACCAAAATTTGTCACCAAATCTAACCCCTATTCTATCTATCTTTCTTTAATTTATATTTTTAGAACAGGGGAGGTCTCCCTGAAAACTCGACCTCCCCCAAAACAGTTATGAAACTAACAAGATGTATTTTGGGATAGATGTCCCAAAGTCTTTGCATAAACATGAGAAATCACATAAATAAAGGAAACCGGGCCTGGATCAATGCATTATGTCACTTTCCCATCACCATCATCCTCTCCGCTTTTGCGGGCGTCGTGGGCGGTTGTGAGCTCCTGGATAATAGATTGGTTCGGAACCTTCATCGCATTGAGCTTTGTCTTTGCCGCTTCCTTATTCCACTAGTGCTTCACCATCTTTTCAGCATGTTTCGGTAACTGATCATTTCCAATGAAGGTCATAGACTCAATCCTAGCCACCCTTGTTATATCTTCTGGAGTGAAATTACCCTTGGATTTGATTTTCTCCATATTTATCTAGAAATCCCTGATTGCATCCTGTGTGTTCAACCCGCAAATTCCCAATTGCCAATCATGGTCAGGGTTAACTACCTTGTTTTCATTAACTATACTGCACTGGAGATCCTGGAGCTCATAAACAGAGGTCTTAGTCTCAGAGATCACAGACTTGAAGGAAAGCACTCGCCACTTTATGGTTTTCTTCAGCACAAAGAGCTGACATTCATCCGCTACCAGTTTGATTGAGTGTTCCGTCTTTCTCCCACGACACAAGCTGATTTTGAACTTCGGCGATGAGACTCTGTATCTCGTCACACAACTTCTGGGAGTCGGTGATATACTTCTCCCCATCCTTGACTATTCTCTCAATCCATTTCTCCACAGCTTCTGCAATACTCTTGGCCTGTTGAACTTGGCTCATTAACTTTTTATTTTCTGGTGAAGTTGGGTCGAAGTTCTCTGTAGCACGAGATATAGGGAGCTCCCTAAAGCAACCGATGTTGTTGACGAACTGGGCAAGAATATTTATGTGCTGCTTTAGCTCTCTCTTTTTCCACCCATCCTTCTCTGATCTGGTGAGCATTTTCTTTGCCGATACCTGGAAGAAATGATTGTCTGAGTCCCTACTCATATTTCCCAACTCCACCTTTGTGATCTCAAAATCATCAGGGCTAGCTTCCTTATTTTCAACCTTGGGTTTGTATGAGGTGATTTCAACGACCCATTTTCCAGTTCCTTCATCATTGTCCAGGCGGGTGGTGGTTTTGAACCTTTTTCACTTGGGGCCCTTCTCTGTGTACTTGACGACCATTTCTTGAATTGGAATAGTCACGAGAAGAAAATTCCACTTTCTATTCACTGAAGTGGTCAACCACTTAGGAGTTGCACTAGAACTGGTTGTTCCTTTGATCACTTTAGAAGGTGGTGTCATAGCCATAGTCACCAAATGAGAATCCAAGGCACTAGCAACATCGCTATCTAGGTCCTCAACTTCAAATATTTGGGCATCAAGAATCGTATCTTTCAACCCTATATCCTTTGGTTGATCCATCTTTCTTTGAGCAGCACTTCAGGACCGGGTATGTCGAGGGGTACAAAAATCCAAACTGAATTAGACCTATGTCTAAGCTGGGGTGGCTTTTTATCTTTACTTGCATGAATAGGCATAGAAGCATTGTTAGAAAGACGCTTTGGTGAACATATAGGGACCTCATTACTTCTTGTAGAATTAGACTTAATGCCTAATTTCGCTACTTTCTTCCTGGCAACCCACGCCACGGTCCTTTCCAAAACTCCTTTGGTCCTTAACTATATATCATCTTTCTCCTCCTCATCCCAATCGATTGGAGGCATTTCAGTTTCTGCACGGGCTAAGTATCCTAGTTCGAATAGCTCTAGATAGTCCTCTTCGAGCCCTTTCATGTCCATCTTTACCTGTAATGAAATGACTTGTTCTAACACCATCCTCATATTTCCCTTTTTAAAAACCTCAAGCTCATTGCTACAATCTTCCTAGAAGTCTTCTAATTACAGCATTGGGAGGTATGGCATTAGACCAAGACTTCGGGAAAAACCCTTATTATCAAAACCTTTCCTTTCAGGATACAAGGAAAAATTAAAATTCTTGAGATCTACTGCAATACTCAAAGTGTTGGACATCGCACTGCAAGACAACATGCCCAATTGGATGGGAAAATGACCCTCCCATTTATCCCAAGGTTGTGCCTTTTTTATTATAGAAGTCAGCTACCTACATATCTCCACCAGAACAAAGCAATCTGAATAAAAGTGAGGGAGCTTGAAGGGCTCCTCTTCAAAGCCGCCCATCCTTATATAACAGAAGCGTGGAAATTGGATATACAAATTGCCAAACCTCTTTATCAACGTCTGTCCATCTTCGAAGATTCTTTTGGATTTCATATTCTTCAATTCATGGCACAAGTCACCGAGAAAAGCATTGTGTACCCTTCTAAAATCCTGCAAGGCCTTATCCTTTTGCAGCATGGGATAGAACTCATATACGGGAACATCCTCCTCAGTGAGCTATTTTGGTATTTCAACTAACTCCTTAACACCAAACAATACAAGAGATATGAAGACATAAAGAAGTCCCTGTTTGAACTGTTTAGCCATACTCAATTGTTCTCTCATTGAATCAACAATCAACTCAGCCCAATCAAGATATTGCTTCCCTTCTAAAACCAGCAGCATGTAGCAATAAATCCAGTCATCAAAGTTGTAAGCTTCAGCAGACCCTCTGGCGCGGTGCAACAAAAGCATAACATCATGAATGTGAGGCAACATTTGATTCTTATTAGGATTCTTGGGTAATCTGGAACCACCTCTTTGAGGAACCTTCAACCAGAATTTTGCTACATTGTTATGGTGTCCGATTCTGTCCGCGTTGAACTTGGTGATTGACTGAGCAGGGGAAAAGTTGAAGAACTGGTAATTAGGTATCTTGAAGACGGAGGAAATTATTTTTGTAAGGCCTTCCCCAAACCAAGCTTTGATTTACTTAGTTGACCATGTTTGACCTATTAATAAATGCTTTATAATTCAATAGAATGGACTGTGTTAGGCAGATAGGTTTGTGAGAAAAATAATTGAACCAAGTTATAGAGTTATCGCACCTAGTGGTGTACTTTTGATGTGTTATGAAGTTGAAATGCTAAAAGACCCATTGATTGGATAACCTTGATTTAACGTATGTCAGCTATGTCTGGATGTAGAACTTATATGATTCTATGATTGGGTAACATTGATGAATGTGGATGCTTCATTTATATGCTTTATAAATACAAAACTCTATATGATTCTAGAATAGGATAAATTTGAGAGGAAGTATGTCATTATTAGATTTGTAGGACTTTACTATGATGATAGAAATAGGAATGCATGTTTTAATGTATGGATCAAAATTATGTGAATGATGATAATTGTTATGAGGAGTTATTTGGATGAAAGATGTATTGATTGATAAATGTATGTTCTATGCAAAGTGTTGTAGTGCATTATTATTCATGTGTTTTATATTATATGAGATTACTTGGAAGTACTAATGTGTGAATTGAGTTGCGCAGGAATTATCCATGTGACCATGGAAATATTACGGAGAACCAAACCTAGACTTATGTATGTTCGTAAGCCAGGGGTTGTCTATTTGGAGAGACAACACCCCATTTGTGTTTTATTTTATTCGTAACAGTGTATGCTGCATGAGTGTTAAGTGTCATTTAAATTTAATGTGTAAAACCCACAAGAGACGATTTCATGTTTTAAATTGTAAAAGTGTTTTATTTGTGTCACTTGACACGTGTGGATTTAAGTTTAAATGTTTTATTTTTGTCTCTTGGTGGGAAAGTGTTCAACTATAGCTTTTTCAAATAATATAACGTGTTGTCATAAATACCTTGGGAAAAGAATCTTTGGAGAGGTCAACATATGTTTGACCCGAAAATAAACTTCAGAGGGGTTTAAAATGGGTTAAATGAACACCTAGGGGTAGTTTAATAGGGTTTCCTAAAGCCCGTAAGGTATACCTAGGGGTTAGGGGTAATTTTAGGCAAGTTTCTACTTTTAAGTGACCTTTTTGACACTTTAAAAATTGGCTTTTCTGAGTTGTGCGAAAATTGAAATTAGAAGTTTGTTCTAATTGAAAACTTTCCTATTCGAATGAGAGTCTTTTTCCTATTCTGTCTTACTTTCCTTTTTGGTTTTTAGAAACTTGTGAGAACTCAAAGAATGAGCTTCTTAAGCAAGAATTTGAAAATTTGAGGGTAATCACCCACTCTCCATTTTTGGAGACAAAAGAATTTTGTAAAGAAAAAAAAAAGATAGGATTTTTGGTTGGAGAATTTTAGCTAAGGGTAGAAAGAGAAGAACCGTGGAATTGGGCTGCTCATCCTCAACCAAACTATACTACCTTTTGGGCAGATTAAGGTTGGTCATAATTATCATATAATGGATTTCTTATTGCATGTGTTTGTAAGTAATGTTTGTGAAAAAGATTTGTTTTCGTGCATGCTCTCTTGGAAATTTATTTGGTAAATTGTTTTATACATTTTATGTGTGTTTGGGAGTAATCAAGATCTCCTACTCTTGGGAGAGAGGAGGATCTTGTGGGTGGTAGAAGTGACAGCCCTCGAGTGAGAGACTCTCATTATGAGAGCGATCACAAGGGAATTTGTGTGACCCTTGCTGCATGGCTTGTTTATGCATTGGAGGTCATAATTAGGGAAATAAGGCATGAATGCCTTGGGGGGCATAAGGAATAAAGGGCTGATTATGTTATACTTGATGTATTTTGGTTGCCATGAGGTGGCTATATGCTTTAGTTTGCCATGAGGTGGCTATTTATTTTGCCATACTTGCAGTCTCCTCAGGGTACTTGGTCCACTACCACCCTTGTAAGGACATCACAAATATGTGGTGTAGTGTAGCCCAGGTTGGGAGTGTGTTTTGAGTTTGTGAGTATTCTGTCTTCTGTGTTGCATGCTTGTTACCTGTCTAGGGCTTGGTTCTCCGAGCTCAGGGGTGGCTACTAGTTAGCCTAGGCTGAGAGGTGAGCACTCCATGGTCATCTTTTTGTTTTATTTGCAGGTTGTTAGAAGAAAATATCAGGACATGTAGATATGGCTAGAGTTAATTGTTGTAGAAAATTTTTGTAAATGTAATTAATATTCTTTGAAAGTCCTCATCTATTTGAAATGAGAGACCTATTTTTAAAATGACAATAAAGACTTGGGAATATGTTTTAAAGATATGTGATATTTATTTATGTTATATTGTAGAAAAGAAATGATTATTTCTAGTTTTTAGTTTTGAAATAAATATTTGTTGTGTATAGGATGCTTTAAAAAGAAAGAAATGTATTGATTCCCTTTATGCATTTAAAATCAAGATATTAGAAAAGAAATGGAATAGATCTACCTGCATGTAGTAGGTTGGAAAATAAAATAAAATCTAAAATTTAGATCTATACATGGAAATGTCATATTTAGTTTTATTTAAATCTGTCATTTTGTTTATTGCAAAAAATAAAATAAAAAAATAGATTTATTATAGTCATTTCTAAAGTTTTATTTTAGTTTAGATTTATCTAGTTGCTCTTAAATTTATTAAATTGGTCATTTATATAGTTGCTGTTAAAATTATTAAATACTGTCATTTGTTTAGTTACAGAGAATAAAATCTATAGTTAAACAAATTAAATGAAATAAATAGAAATTCTAAAGTTGCTATTCTAACTGATTTAATTCTGCTTTTTACTATATTATGTCGATACTAAATCAATATTTAAATAACCTATCTATTTCTTTTAGCAACTAGGATTTTGATAAAAAGGAAATAAATTCAATGATTCAAATCTGTAGAAATTATCCAATCTGCTAAATATGTTTCAGATTTTATATTTTTCACAGAAAGCTTTTTCATAGAAAGCTTTTGTCCTAGACACCACATATATATAAACAACTTTTCATGCCTATATGGAATATTTAAAAAATTCATTTCTCAGATATAAACAGAAATAAATTTATTGTCCAATATATCTATATATATATTAAATGTTTAAATGAATTCATTACTTAATAATAAACTTATTTGTTTGAAATATATATATATATAAACTTAAACCAACATATTCATATATCAAAATATATAATTGCACTTTTTAAATAAAGCAAAAAAAAAAAAAAAAATACTATTTAAAACTTTATTTTATAAAAAAAAAAAATTATTACAAAACAAGATCTTTTTAAAAAAAACAAATCTATAAAAAAATAAATAAATAAATAAAAGAGGCTTTTTGTAATGATTAAAACAGAATTGGGGTTTATGGGTATCATGGTAAATTTAGGTATGTTTAACTAAAAGGGGGATAAACCTCACTTTAAATATATAAGTGTATATTAGATAGATATATATGTAATCATATGTGTATTATATATATATATATATATATATATATATATAGTTTAAAATTATGGAAGTGAAAAAAAAAAAAAAAAATTGTCCTGAATTTAATTAGTTTATTTACCAACCTTAATTCCTTTTTATCAATGTTAAATGTCCATTTATATATAATGCATAGGACAAATTGAAGAGTTAATTATTTTATTAGGTGTTTATATTTTATAAATGTTTAAATAGTCAAGAGGGCATATTTAAAAATAAATAAATAAATGCTTAAAATTCTAATTAATTTTGGAGGTTAACCTTTTAGAGGATTTTTAATGGAAAATATAATGAAATATTCTACAACATTATTATTATCATATTTGGATAAACATAGTTTAGAAGTTCAATCGGTTGAAATTAAAGCAAGGGGTAATGGGATTAATAGAAGCAAAATATTAAATAGTTGATGTTGGAAAAAGTAATATATAAACTTGATTTAAATTATTCTAATTCATTTTAGAGATCAAAATGGTTTTATTTTTATAATTAAATGGAATGATTCAATATAGTAAAATAAATAATTTAAGAGGATATTGTAATAAAGTTTCTCTATAAAAAAATTAAGGGACTAAGTCAGGCGTACCTTATTATCCCAAGTGGAGTCTTTCATCAGACAATTTAATTAACTTAATGATGTTTGGCACCTTAATTGTATCTACTCAATTAGGCAATATTAATGAAATGAAATAGCAATAGTGTTAACATTTAGTAAATAATTGATATCAAATCCGGTCATTGTATTAATGTCTGTTTAGTAGAAATGGATCCAAATAAGTACTAAAAAGCGCAACTGAAATGAAAGGAACTTTCGAGAGAACTTAATAACACCCTCATGAAAATTATTTGCTCTGCTTGATAATAGAAGTTATCATAATTGTTATGTTAGTATTTAATATCAATTAAGATTTCATTTAGAACAAACTGTTAAGTTATCACAACTATTTAAGTAAATGAATGCATGTAATTAAGTGCTTAAAAATAAAAAATAAAAAATTGTCGGTTGTGTTTTGCGCAAAAGTTTGGGCATGACAACTTCACAATTTAATTGCAAGAAGGGTTTCACAATTGTCTCTCCTAATGGTCTTAGAGACTGGGTCGTATCTAGCGATACATCCCCAAATCAATTCTAGGCAAGGAATGGCTGGGGGAAAAGCTATCGCTTGTATGAGACCGCTACTCAAAATTTGCACACCAAAAGATTTTTCAATTCCCTTGAACACCCTCTCTTTTAAAACCTCAAAATTTTCCCCTTTTAGGTCGGTATCGCTAACTATGGGTTCAGTACATGCAAGGCTAAAAACATTCCCGAACAAATGCAGCGTGGACTTCATAATTCAAAGCAATAAGCCTTAATTGGTTTGCAACAAACCTTTCTACGAGAGAGAAAATGCAAGTAAAAACTATTGGAGAGAACAAGAAAAGGACTCACCTTCATAGTTGAACAACTAGACGACGACTAGTAGCAAACAAGTCTCCTATCCAAGAAAAACAAAACCGTAGCAGTGAGGAACAAGATGCAGAGCACTAATAATCCTTCATACCTTATTGTGAGGGCAATGATATGGAACCGTTAAATGCAATAATTCCAATTGTCAGTCTGAGTGTGTTAAGTTTGTGGATTGGACATCGCGCGCATGCGTTGAATGCATGGCGACATTTTTGAAGTAACCTCCAATTCTTGAAATTATTACTTACTTTCGAAAAGCCGAGGATTGACGTCATTTAAGACATGGTTCACCTTCTTCATATTTGGCAATGAATGCACCATCAAATTATTTAACCTGCGGGACCCACCAACTTCGTACACATGTGAACATCCTGAACAAACTTCATTAAAGTTCAAGTAGTTCAAGGTGTATGCCGCGCTTAGGGAAAAGTTTTTTCGAGAATATTAATTATGCCAAGCTGCTGACCATTTGTGCTATGTTGAACATGTTGAACACGTTTGAACCTCTTGAACTTGGTTCAATGAGTTCAACGCCCAGAAAGAGATGATGTAACCCATTACCGAACAAGAAACCTTTAAAGAGCCGCTACAAGACACTTAAAGAAAATGTTAGTATGAAAACCTCCCTGAACACCTAGGAACCCGTGGAACCTAAATGAACTTGTTGAACCTGGTTCAAGATGGTTCAACATGTTCACAGAGTTCAACCAATTACTAAAACTCAACATTTTTTATTGAAAGACGATTTGCAAATGCACTAAGGGCTTGAACCGAGGTGTTACAAGAAAGACAAGGACTTTGAATGGAATTTTAATAGGATGACTCACTCTTGTCATGAGGAATAAATGACACAGTAACATCGGCTCTGACTGGGGATTGTATTTTGTGAAGCAAAATGCAAAGAACTCCTTATATCTGGTTTCACATGACCCAAAAAAAAAAAAATAGGGGAAAGGAAAAGGAGACCCACAACTAAACAAACACCTAAGCTACTATATACAGAAACTCTTGACCACAAGACTTACAATTTGTAGAGTTTGAGATCGTTCCCATTGTAGGTATAGGGCATAACCATTCCATCAGAGTAGTTGAGTCTAAAATCATTTTGTCCCACCACTTCACAGATCTTGAAAGGGCCTTTCCATAATGAATCAAACTTGTCGTGAGCTCCCTTTGGCTCTTTCCTTTTATCCCATTATAGCACTTCATCTCCTATTAGGAAACCTCTTGGCCGAGCTCTCATGTCCACCAGCATCTCCCTCTCTTCTTCCAACTTCATCAGGTACATAACTCTTTTCTCCAAAGAATTCTGAAAGAAAGAGTCTTCCACTACTGTTTGCAGCTTGGTTGCTGATAATTCCAGAGGTAAAGAAAGTTTTGCACCGACCCCATACACAAGCTCAAAAGGTGCCATTTTAACGACCCTCTTGGGCATGGTTCTGTCTACCCACAAAGCTTCATATACCTTCTTATGCCAATTTCAAGCATTTTCATCAACCAACTTTTTAATGATAGCTATCAGGTTTTTGTTAGTCCATTACCCTGTGAAAAGTAATAAGAGGAATGCGAGAGAGTAATCTGATGCTCATAGCAAAACATAGTTAACTCCTCAGAAGAGAAATATGATGCATTATCTGCAACAATCTTTTGAGGAACCCCGAAATGAACTAGGATGTAATCTTTGAGAAAGTTACACACAACCTCTGAGTTTGCCTTTTTAGTGGGAATGGCTTCCACCCACTTGGTAAAGTAGTCAGTTGCTATCAAAATGTGCATATGACCAGCACTGGAATGAGGGTTAATCAGCCCAATTAAATCAATGCCCCACTATTTGAAAGGTTCATCTACTATCATAGGCCTTAAAGGTAGGGCCGCTAAATGTGGCTTCCTGGAAAAGAGTTGGCATTTCTCACACTCCTTAACATAAATATATGCATCCTTAAACATGCCTAGCCAATAAAAACAATTCCTCAAAATTTTGAAAGCAGTGATGGACGATGAGAAGTACCCCTCGCAGGCTTCACCATGGTAAATCTCTAGAATTTTTTGTTGTTGAGGTTTATCTACACACCTTAAGTATGTTCCATCCAAACCTTTCTTCTACAAAACATCCCACCAAATTACATACTTAGCAACCTTTAACTTAAGATTCCTTTGTTCTTTTGCTGAAAAATAACTTGGGCAGCTGCCATAAGTCAAATAATAGGCCACATCATAGAACCAGGTATCCTGCAATCCAACAAAAAGAGTTAATGGTAATTCTGCTTCTGTTTCCATCTCATTTTCTACTATTAACCTGCATAAGCCTTGTCCTTTGACTATCTTTGTAGGGTGAATATCTAAATCATATTCTTGAATTTTCATTACCCAAGTTGCTCTTTTATTTAGTCCAACCTCTTGCTGAGTTAAAATGCTTTTCA
Source organism: Cryptomeria japonica (assembly GCF_030272615.1). NCBI lineage: Eukaryota > Viridiplantae > Streptophyta > Pinopsida > Cupressales > Cupressaceae > Cryptomeria > Cryptomeria japonica. The sequence continues at coordinate 91,919,086 of NC_081412.1, forward strand.
CCGTGGAGTCTGGAACAAAAACCAAAGAGTGAGAGTGCAGAATGTAATACCGAAACTGTTTCATAGCCTTGACTACAACAAAGGCATGTTTCTCGAAGAGTGAGTACTTAAGCTCATGCTTCTTGAGTAGAATACTCACGAAGGCTATAGGTGCTTCAGCCCTAGATTCATCTATCTATAACAGTATTCCAGACATCGTATGTTCTGATGCATAGTAATACAAAATGAAGTCCTTTGTGAAATTCGGGTTAATGAGAGTAGGTGCATTTGCAACTGAACCCTTGAATCTTTCAAAAGCTTCTTTGGCCTTTCAGTCCATTTGAAAGGATGTTATTCACTCAACAAGCTGATGATGTGTTTTGTAGTTTCTGCAAACTCCAGAACGAATCTCCTTAAGAAAATCACTTGGCCAAAGAAAGACCTTACTCCAGTCTGGTTTGAAGGGTAAACTGAGACGTTGAATTGCATTAACTCTCTCAGGATCAATCTTGACTACTTCCTTTGAAACAATATGTCCTAGCAATTTGCCCTCTATGACACAGAAGACTAATTTCTTTGGGTTCAGGGAGATTCCATGCTCTCGACAACGCTGCAAAACTACCCTCAGATCCTTGAGATGGTTCTTCCTCTCTTTAGAAAATACCATCAGGTCATCCAGGTAAACAACAATAATTCTATCCCGAAAATCCTTAAAAGAGCAATCCATAGCTCTTTGAAAGGTGGCTCCGACATTTATTAAACTGAAAGGCATACAGTTATATGCGAATGTTCCCCATGGAGTGATGAATGTCATCTTGTGTTGTTCATGCTTTGCAACACTAATTTTATTGTAACCAGAAAAACTGTCTAACATCGACATCATCTCTGACCCAAATACCATCTGCAGAATGTGATCCATATTGGGTAAAGCGTAGTTGTCCTTCAGACTTGCCTGATTCAAATTACGGAAATCCACACAAATATGAATCTCCCCATTCTTCTTCCTTACAGGCACAATGTTGGCTACCCAGGTAGAGTGATGAATTGGATATATGATTCTGGCCTTAAGCATTTTATCAACCTCTTTAAAAATTGCATCCGCCATTATGGGGTTGAAATTTCTCAATTTTTGTCTGAAAGGAGAGACGCCTGGCTTCAACAGAATCTGATGCTGAAAATGCCCATCTCTAAACTCCTTCAGATCATCGTAGGACCAAGCAAAAACATCAACATATTGTTTCAGTAGCATGCCATGTATTTGATTTTCCTCCGAAGAACAACACTTGCCAATTGTTACTTCTCTTGGGTTGGAATCATTGCCCAGATTTATTTTTCTCGCAACTTCCTTTCCCATCATCCTTGGGGACTTTCTTGCCTATGAACACATCATCTCTGGTGAAAAACCTCTCTAGAGTCACTAGCCCTTTTGGAATTTTGTTGCCTTTGAGCTGAATAAAACTATTTGTGGGATCAACATCTGGGTCTAGACTAAACTCCTTGCAGTTATTTTCAGAACCTTCAAAATATGATTGGGAGAATGACTGAACACATTCCAGAAAATCTTTGATCAAAGCATCTGCATCAAATACTTGTCAATGATTTACATTATCAGGGACACTAGGCCTATAAATCATTTCAATCCTATATTAATTATCCTTAAAGTCTGGATGTGGTAACAAAAGTGAAGCTGAAACGAGCAATGAATCCACCCTACTGTTTTGATCCCTTGGGATGGTTTCAATCGAGAAAGCATCAAATAATTCTAACTCATCCCAAACCCTATTTCTATAATGTCTCAATTTGTCATTCTTAACCGTATAGACATTTCTCACCTGTCTGACAATCAACTTTGCATCACCTTTAACTTGGAGCAATTTGAAACCTTTACATCTGGCCTCATTTAATCCTAATAATAATGCCTCATACTCTGCAGTATTATTAGTATTCTTAAAATCCAACTTGAAAGAAAAAGGACAAATATTACCATTGGGTGATTGCAAAACTACCCCTACTCCAGAGCTAGAGTTGGCGCAACTTCCATCGAATTCCATCTGCCACAACCCACCAAGTTCATCAACTGCTTCTTCAGGTTCCCTTTTGCCAAGTGCAAGGATGAGATAGTTTCCAAACTTGCACTCTTGAAACAAAATCTAGGCTTTAGGGTTATTCGAAGGAAAAATAGTGTACTTATTTTCCAGCTCAGGTTCAAGCTTGATTTTCTATTTTCCAAGAGGAATAATAGCTTCAGACTAGTCCATCTTGATTTCACCTCCAAGGTCCTTACAAAAAGTTCTACTCAAGAGCATCCCGTAACTTGCAGGAATATCAACAACCAAGATAGTCAATTTTACTCTTTTATCAGGGCATGCTGCTAGCATTGCCTGGACATCTTTTACCTGTCCAATAAGAGGAACCTACTTCCCATCCATCAAAAAGCATCTCCCAAATGTTTTCGTGAGAGTTAAACCTAAAGACCTAGCAACAAGTGAAGGCATTATGTTGTCTGATGCCCCTAAATCTATTATGCAATTGCTAAGCTTTTAACCATTCAGGAGAAGGGATATGTAGAAAGGTTCAGGTTTCAAAACCTCAACCTCAATCCCATTTTTAGCATCATGAAAAGAACAAGGATCAACCAAGTTAGTTAATGGGCACGGGATAGATGAAGATTTTTCAGTAGCAATCAAATCACTATTCTCCACACATCCGTGCACCAAGGACTCCGAAGAAGAGTCTCCTTTAACATATTTGACCAGCTTATCTAGTTCTTTTGGGTTCAGTTTCAAATACTCAGTAGTGGAAAGTTGAATAGTAGAAGCTTTACAAAATTCAATGATGTCAAAGGAGGAAGAAGAAGAAGAACTATTGTTATCTTCATGATTCCTTTGCAAAATCCTAACCTCAGGAGTCTTTGAATGAGAGGAAAAGCTATTATTTGGGAGATCTTTACCTTTGAAATTACCTCTAGAAGGGTTCACAAAAGGATTAGACTAGGAAGTTCATTGATTCCTTGTTAGGATCGCACATGCAGGGCCTTCAAGGATTGCCAAAATATTATTACCTCTTTTCGAATCCAACTCATATTCGAGGTAGAATGATCCAGAGTCGCCAGCTACCTCTTGAATTTTCTCTGCTTTAGTGAACTCACCTAATTCATCCTTTGTGTTTTGCATTTGAACATGTCTTATCATATCAGGACAAGAACCCCCATCGTGATCTGTGGTATGATGGAATGAACACATGACACCCTTGTCAGGAGGTGCCTCTATTTGCAATCTTTGTGGAGAAGCAGGCAATTGCAACGATCGTCCATAGTTATACTGATTTGGAGTTTTCCTGCTTATATCCCGATAAGGCTGTGGATAGGAATTTCCAAGCTTTGGTATCTACCTCTTCAAAGCAATCATATCATTGGCAAGCCATTGAACAACTGGGTCAGTGGAAGAGGTAGATGCCTGAGGTTGACCTTGAGGAGTTTGTACATCTTTTCTTCATTTCCTGGCTGTTATTAGATCATCTTCAAGTTGTATAGCTTCATTTTGTGCAGTCTAAAGATCGGCTGGCCTATTTCTTCTAAGGTGAAAACCTACATTAGGAGGCATGGAATTTATGAAGAAACATTGTTGATTATCAACAGTTGGTCTTTTGCCCTGAGGAATTTCATGGATAATCTTATTATACCTGGCCACATAGTCCCTCATTGGCTCATGAATTTCTTTTTTCATTTGTGTGAGCTAAGCCAGTAATGAATGTTCATCATCAACACTTTTTAACCTTTTCTCAAAAGCGGTTTTCATTGTTTGCCATTCGGTTATGGATCTTGCTCGCAGATGACTAAACCAATCTACTACCCCCTCAGTAAGAGTTTGAGCAAAAAGCCTAACAACCACATCTTCATATTGGACTGCCAGAATCCCAGAGGCTACATTAAAAGAATTCAAGTGCTCTTCGACTGAGACTTTTCTGTCTCCATTATATTTAGGTAGGACATCCCTCACCCCTTTTGGAAGCAGATTATGAGCTCCAAGAGAAAGAGGTCCAACAACAGCACCCCAAGGTTGGGCCATAATGAACACAGGATAAATGGTTACTAAAGGAGGAACTTGAACTCCAGTAAGCATTAGTGCTTGCCAAGGGTTTGAAGAAGAAGGTATAGGAGTAATTTTGACAGGAGAGGAAGGCCCTCACCCCTTTTGGAAGCAAATTATGAGCTCCAAGAGAAAGAGGTCCGACAACAGCACCCCAAGGTTGGGCCATAATGAACACAGGATAAATGGTTACTAAAGGAGGAACTTGAACTCCAGTAAGCATTAGTGCTTGCCAAGGGTTTGAAGAAGAAGGTATAGGAGTAATTTTGACAGGAGAGGAAGGCCTACTTTTAGCATTTCTTTTGGGAGTAAAGTTTGTGGCAAATGACAACCCTTGCAATTCTTCAAAACAATTATCAATTATTCCCTCCCTCCTCTATGATCTGGTATAAGAGGATGAGAATCCAGTGCTGTTACCCCTTGGGTTCTTAGGTCTTCAACAACTCCTTTAAACCCAAAAATATTCCTATACCTTGGGAATCTATTTTAGACAAGGCAGGCCTATGAGTATTGTTTGTTATTTTTTAATACAACTCTTTCAAACTCAAAGCATGCTGGTCTATTCAATGTTCTACTTGTTTTGTCATTTTATCCCCAGCAGAGTCACCAAAAATCTGTTAGTGAACAGATTTGTCCTTTCTTAAAATGATCAATTTTAAACTCTGTCGCCTTCTTTTAAAGACAAGTGTTCAACTAAATAGTTGGGTAAGTATTATATAAACCACTTCCCTCTGAATTTTCCATAGGTGCAGCTCCCTATTTCAATTATTCAAGGAATAATCTAATTAATTTTATTTGAGTAGTAGCTTTTAACTTGAAAGCATGTAAGGCTGCCTACTTCATTCTTGGATGAGAGGCCAATATTTCACACGTATTTCTGAGAAAAACTATCTTTCCAATCTTTTCAATGCAAGAGATGGAAGTAACTGAATCAAAGTTCAGAATACCATTCCCACAATTCCAATAAGAAACGAACAAATAAGAGAAACCGAATCTATTCTCAAAAAACAAATCTTTTCTTAAAAACAAACACTCAAAGGAAGGAGCACCAGAAAAATAATAATTTTCTGCAATAGAAAGGTCATTACTGTTATTTGATTAGATAAGCATATGCAAAGATATGTGTCTACACAGATTCAAAACCCACAGATTTTCCTCCTCCCAAAAATAGTATGATCTTTGTATATATATATTCTCATGTGACAAAGGCATGATAATACATCTATAAATCCCTTTCCATTCCAGATTTAAAAGTCTGATTCTTCCTTCTACAAAAACAAAAACTTTATGAGATAGAGGGAAAACAAAAACTAAACAAAATTTGTCACCAAATATAACCCCTATTCTATCTATCTTTCCTTAATTTATAGTTTTTAGAATAGGGGAGGTCTCCCTAAAAACTTGACCTCCCCCAAAATAGTTATGAAACCAACAAGATGTATTTTGGGATAGATGTCCCAAAGTCTTTGCATAAACATGAGAAATCACATAAATAAAGGAAACTAGGCTTGGATCAATACATTATGTTGCTTTCCCATCACCATCATCCTCTCCACTTTCATGGGCATCGTGGGCGGTTGTGAGCTCCTGGATAATAGATTCGTTCGCAACCTTCATCGCATTGAGCTTTTCCTTCGCTGCTTCCTTATTCCACTGGTTCTTCACCATCTTTTCAGCATGTTTCAGTAACTGATCATTTCCAATGAAGGTCATAGACTCAATCCTAGCCACCCTTGTTATATCTTCCGGAGTGAAATTACCCTTGGCTTTGATTTTCTCCATGTTTATCTAGAAAGCCCTAATTGCATCCTGTGTGTTCAACCTGCAAATTCCTAATTGCCAATCATGGTTAGGGTTAACCACCTTGTTGTCATTAACTATACTACACTGGAGATCTTGAAGCTCATAAACAGAGGTCTTAGCATCAGAGATCACATACTTGAAGGTAAGCACTCACCACATTATGGTTTTCTTCAGTAGAAAGAGCTGAAATTCATTCACTACCAGTTTGATTGAGTGTTCCGTTAGAAACCTGGTAACCCCATATTCTTCTATTTTGGCGAACAAAGGCAAAATATTCTGCCATTTGTGTTCCTCTTTCTCCCATGGCACAAGCTGATTTTAAACTTTGGCGATGAGACTCTATATCTCATCACACAACTTCTAGGAGTTGGTGATATACTTCTCGCCGTCCTTGACTATTCCCTCAATCCATTTCTCCATGGCTTCTACAATACTCTTGGCCCGTTGAACTTGGCTCATTAACTTTTTATTTTCTAGTGAATTTGGGTCGAAGTTCTCTGTAGCACGAGATATAGGGAGTGCCCCATAGCAACCGATGTTGTCGATGAACTGGGAAAAATATTTATGTGTCGTTTTAGCTCTCTCTTTTCCCGCCCATCCTTCTCTGATCTAGTGAGCATTTTCTTTGCTAATACCTGGAAGAAATGATCGTCTGAGTCCCTACTCATATTTCCCAGCTCCACCTTTGTGATCTCAAAATCATCAGGGTTAGCTTCCAGCGACCCATTTTCTAGTTTCTTCATCATTTTCTAGGTGGGCGACGGTTTTGAACCTTTTTGGCTTGGGGCCCTTTTTTGTGTACTTAATGACCATTTCTAGAATTGGAATAGTCATGGGAAGAAAATTCTGCTTTTTGTTCACTAAAGTGGTCAACCACTTAGGAGTTGCACTAGAACTGATTGTTCCTTCGATCACTTTAGAAGGTGGTGTCATAGCCACAGTCACCATATGAGAATCTAGGGCATTAGCAACATCGCTATCTAGGTCCTCAACTTCAAATATTTGGGCATCAAGAATCGTATCTTCAGCCCTGTATCCTTTGCTTGATCTATCTTTCTTTGAGTAGCACTTCAGGATCAGGTATGTCTTGGGGTACAGAAATCCAAAGCTGAATTAGACCTATGTCTAAGCTTGGGCAGCTTTTTATCTTTACGTGCATGAACATGCATAGAAGTATTGTTAGAAAGACGCTTTGGTGAATGTAGAGGGACCTCATTACTTCTCATAGAATTAGACTTAACACCTAATTTCACTGCTTTCTTCCTAGCAACCCACGCCGTGGTCCTTTCCAAAACTCCTTTGGTCCTTAACTATATATCATCTTTCTCCTCCTCATCCCTGTCAATTGGAGGCATTTTAGTTTTTGCACAGGCTAAGTATCCTGGTTTGAATAGCTCTAGATAGTCCTCTTCAAGCCCTTTAATGTCCAGCTTTACCTGTAACGAAATGACTTGTTCTAACACCATCCTCATATTTCCCTTTTTAAAAACCTTGAGCTCATCGCTACAATCTTCCCAGAAGTCTTCTAATTGCGGCACTAGGAGGTATGGCATTAGACCAAGACTTCGAGAAAAACCCTTATTATCAAAACCTTTCCTTTCAGGATACAGGGAAAAATTGAAATTCCTGAGATTTGCTCCAATACTCAAAGCGTTGAACATCGAACTACAGAACAACACACCCAATTGGATGGGAAAATGACCCTCCCATTTATCCTAGGTTGTGCCTTTTTTATTACAGAGGTCAGCTGCCTACATATCTCCACCAGAACAAAGCAATCTAAATAAAAGTGAGGGAGCTTGAAGGGCTCCTCTTCAAAGCCGCCTATCCTTATATAACAGAAGTGTGGAAATTGGATATAGAAACTGCCAAACATCTTTATCAATGTGTGTGTATCCTCGAAGATTCTTTTGGCTTTCATATTCTTCAATTCATGGCACAAGTCACCTAGAAAAGCATTGTGCACCCTTCTGAAATCCTGCAAGGCCTTATCCTTTTGCAGCATGGGATAGAACTCATATACAGGAACATCCTCCTCAGTGAGCTATTTTGGTATTCCAACTAACTCCTTAACACACGCCAAACAATACAAGAGATATGAAGACATAAAGAAGTTATGTTTGAACTGTTTAGCCATACTCAATTGTTCCCTCATTGAATTAGCAATCAACTCAGCCCAATCAAGATACTGCTTCCCTTCTAAAACCAGTTGCACATAGCAATAAATCCAGTCATCAAAGTTGTAAGCTTCAGCAGACCATCTCGCCCGGTGCAACAAAAGCACAACATCATGAATGTGAGGGAACATGTGATTCTGATTAGGATTCTTCGGTAATCTAGAACCACCTCTTTGAGGAACCTTCAATTAGAATTTTGCTACATTTTTATGGTGTTTAGTTCTGTCCGCATTGAACTTGGTGATTGACTGAGCAGGGGAAAAGTTCGAGAACTGGTAATTAATTATCTTGAAGACAGAGGAAATTACTTCATGATTTATGGAAAGAAGGGTTTCACCATTGTCTCTCCTAATGGTCTCAGAAACTGGGTCGTATCTAGCGATACATTCCTGAATCAATTCTGGGCAGGGAATGGCTGGGGGAAAAGCTGCCACTTCTATGAGACCGCTACTCAAAATCTCCACACCAAAAGATTTGTCAATTCCCTTGAACATCCTCTCTTTTAAAACCTCAAGATTTTCCCCTTTTAGTTTGGTATCGCTAACTATGGGTTCAGTACATGCAAGGCTAAAAACATTCCCGAACAAATGCAGTGTGAGCTTCATAATTCAAAGAAATAAGCCTTAATTAGTTGCAGCAAACCTTTCTATGAGAGAGAAAATTCAAGTAAAAACTACTAGAGAGAACAAGAAAAGGACTCACCTTCACAGTTGAACAACCAAATGATGACTAGCAGCAAACAAGACTCCTATCTAGGAAAAACAAAACCACAACAGTGAGGAACAAGAGGCAGAGCACTAATAATCCTTCATACCTTATAGTGAGGGCAATGATACAGAACCATTAAATGCAATAATTCCAATTGTGAGTCTGAGTGTGTTAAGTTTGTGGATTGGACATCGCGCGCATGTATTGAATGCATGGCGGCATTTTTGAAGTAACCTCTAGTTCCCGAAATGATTACTTACTTTCAAAAAGCCAAGGATTGACGTCACTTAAGACATGGTTCACCTTCCTTATATTTGGCAATGAATGCACCATCAAATCATTTAACCCGCGGGACCCACCAACTTTGTACACATGTGAACATCCTAAACAAACTTCATTAGAGTTCAAGTAGTTCAAGGTGTATGTCGCGCTCATGGAAAATCTTTGCCGAGAATATTAATTATGCCAAGCTGCTGACCATTTGTGTTATGTTGAACATGTTGAACACGTTTGAACCTCTTGAACTTGGTTCAATGAGTTCAACACCCGGAAAGAGATGATGTAACCCTTTACCGAACAAGAAACCTTTAAAGAGCCGCTGCAAGACACTTAAAGAAAATTTTAGTATGAAAACCTCCCTAAACACCTAAGAACCTACGGAACCTAAATGAACCTGTTGAACCCAGTTCAAGATGGTTCAACATGTTCACAGAGTTCAACTAATTACTAAAACTCGACATTTTTTATTGAAAGACTATTTGTAAACGTACTAAGGGCTTGAACCGAGGTGTTACAAGAAAGACAAGGACTCTGAATGGAATTTTTATAGGATGAATTGCTCTTGTCATGAGGAATAAATGACGCAATAACATTGAGAAAGGCATCATGTGTTGCTAGAACATTGACTTCACCAGGTCCATAGTGTCGACAAAGCCAGTTGGTCATTTTTGACGATTAATATCTCTTCGCTCAGGACTCATCTTGAGAAATTGTTTGGTAGAATTCATGCTTGTATATCAGAGTACATTCCTATCAGATGGCAAGGTCCAAAAAGGTGTTTTGACTAGTTTGAAAATTACGTCTTCGCGATTAAATGCGAAAATGTGGCGCAGGTGCCTGAAAGTTGCAAAACTCAATTTAATGATCCGAAAATGGTGTCGATCAATTCCAAAGGTATTTTTTAGGTTCTTGAGGCATTTCTAAGGTCAGTTGCATGAAAACAATTTTTTTTTTAGTCAGACCCACTTTGGGGCCCGACCTGGCTCATGCCCATGCATTAATTTTAATGGCGAAATGTTCTTTTTTCCTGGCAATATACATACCGGCTCGACTGCAATTCACTGATGGGACAATGAAAAGTTATAAAGATGTGATGATGAATGGTTTGTGAAGTGAATAGTTGTGTTTTTCCTTTCTTGAGATGGGGAGGCATTAAACTTCAGCCAATGCAACAAAACGTAATTCGATGTTTTCCCTATGCGTAGTATGGAGTAGTAAAGGGCCACATTTGAAATTGAATCATTACAATGGACAAGTGAACCCCCCTGTGCAGCGTTTGGAGAAGGAGAAGAACATGAAATTTTTTTAGCAAGTGAAGATTGAAGCATAAACCTTCACCAATAAAATTTTCTATAAATGCACATAGGCAGCCATTGAAAACTCTCAACAAATCCAATTAAATGGATTAGAACCTTCAACAAAATGGTAAAGAAGGCAGCAGAAGCTTCAAGAAAATGCCATTGGCAAGTGTAAAACCCAAACTTTACAATCTTTACCCATCCTCCTTGCAGATGTATAGCGTGGGAGAAGTAAAGGGAGGTTTAATAGTTTCAGCAAATGCAAACAGCCAAAAACCTTAAGCAAAATACACAAAATACAGTTTGCATGCATGGTGGTGAAGGCAATAAAAAATCTCCAATGCAATTAGTATGGTAAAGGTTTGAATTAAACTTCAAGCAAATGCAAGTTCATTGCCATGGTGTAACAACATCCTCCCTTCACGCAGGTTGTGGCATGTAAAAGGTTTAAAAAAAAACTTCAGCAAAATGAAATTGATTTGCTAGCATCCTCTATGTGTTGAAGGTTAAACCATTAAAAGTTTTCAATACAAATGAAACTAGTAAGTGTTAAATTTAGTATCCAAAAATTTTGTCAACATGTGGCAATTGGCTGGGAAATCATGGAAACTTAAACAAATGCAATTAGCAGATGTAAGGTGAGCTTCCCCTATGAGGTAAATACTCATAAACTTTCAGGCGAATGCAGCACCATTAAAATTTTAAAGCAAATGCAATCAGGCACCATCAAAATCATCGAAAACTTTCAAAAAGAACACAGTCTCAGGCAAAACACTTAATCACACATTGGCTGAAAAATGAACTTTTTTGGTATTTATAAGTAAGGCTTCACACATTCATAGTGTGAAAGCCTTAAGGGCTTTTGACGCGAGGTGCTGATGGGTGCCCAAGTAGACCCCACACACATGGGCGTGCTTCTTGAGGCAACCAAGGAGGCTGACAAGTGGTGATTAGGTGGACCCCACGTAGGCATAGATCCTGAGACAGATGTGTTTTGCAGGAAACAGACAACTTAACCAGTGAGCAGGTTCAGAGAAGATCAATGGTTGGCATGATTTTGCAAGCTGAAGATGCTTGAAGGTTAGCTATCACAAAATGGCGAAAAGCTCAAGCCAAAAATGAAGCGAAATGAAGTGTTAAAGAGCATGCAAGTTTGATGAAGATCAACGATGCGCATGATTTCATAAGTTGAAGATGCACACCGGTTAGCCATTGGGAAATGGCAAAAAACGGGCGGCAGGATGACATGACGGTCTAGCTCGTGGGTCCTGTCCAGTGGTGCTGAGGTGGTGCTGAGGTGGCACATAGGTAGCAGACACATGGTGATGATGTGGCCGTCCATCAAGCAGTCCAGTGGCGATGATCAGGTGGACACATGGCGAAAGATGATGTGTCATCCTAGGTGGTGCCCAGTGGGTCCCATCAACGAATCACAGGTCACCATGTTGCAGAATGTAGGGTATGTAAAATAGGTGAAAAATTAAAATTAAATGTATAGTCAAAACTATACAACAAATTTAAAAAAATTTAACTGACAGAGCCACATGAATGATTAATTCACCCAGAGGTCTATTTTTGGTCAAAATACTAAGTATTATATATTGTCAGAAAGCTCTAGAGATGAAGAAGACCGTTATGGAGTTAGTTTCAACAAATGTGGGATATTTTGGGAGAAGTTTCCATGGGAAAGAAGAAGACAATGAATTTCAGTTGGAGAAAGGGGACACTTGGCTTGTTCTGATGAGATCTGATCTTTCCCTCCCCTTCTTATTCCAATTTTCTTCTCATTGTAAGGGTTCCAGAATTTTGAGAGAAAGGCTCCAAATTTTCTTGGTTTCTAGTTCTGGCATTTTCTCAGTTTTGCAAATAACAGTGTGTTTTCTTCTGGATTTTCAGTGTTGTCCTTACTGTAAGTTTTGTTTCAGTTTGTAGGTTTACACATATGCAAGGCATGTGTGAGTTCCCACAAAATTGTCTCCAAAATACCATTAAAATTTATACAATTTCATTTTATCAAGGGTAATTTGGATTTGTTTCTTTCAATCTTCTCTGAGAGTGTAATGTTTGTCTTTTGGGTATTCTTCAAGGAAGGATTTAAATCCTAAAATCTAGCATTAGTGATTTTGAGTGTGTATATTGGATATATATGAGTATAGTTTTATGACAGAGTAGAGGATTGTGTTAATGCAAGGCATTAATACATGAGAATTTAATATGGAAAATAGCTTGTAATTGAGATCTCTCTTTCAGTTTTATGCATGACTTTGTGGCCTGGATAAGGCACTGGTCTTTTGTAACATCAAAGGATTGTCAAAACACCATAAATAAAAAATCAAATCAGAATATCTTTTTATGTTTTATGTTGTGTGGAAGTGTTCCATGTTAGGTCCCGGAGACAACTGAGAGGGGGGAGGTGAATCAGTTGTCAAATAAATTTAAACCAAAAACCAATTAACTAACTTGATGCTTAATACCAGTAAACCAGTTAAGTATGTTGGTAGATAGTGTTAACAGTAAATTGCTATACCGGTAAGGATTAATGCATGAAACATAAACATAAAGTCATCCACAACACATAACACCAATGTTTGTACGTGGAAACCCTGTAAGGGGAAAAACCACGGTGGGAAACCTTACCCACAATTAGATGATACTACTGCAGATAGTAAGTGTACATAAATGGAGTTTGCACATGCAGAAAGGCCAATAGCCTAGAGCCCACTGCTCAATCACAAAATGGGAGTCACACTGACTACAGTTGGATGGTTAAATCCAATAAGAATGTAATGCACAAAATAGCATCTTCATATGCTGGATTCAGTACCAATGTAATGCTGATATGCTTATACAAAAACCTAGCTTCACCTTCAAATGATGTCTTCGTGTATACCTCTACTTAATCTCACATATACCTTCACTCAATTCTTTTTTTCACATTCCACACTTGATCTTACAAATAAGATCTTACATTTATACCATAACCTAAGACCAATTTTAGTAGGTCGGCTCTACAAGATATTACAATAAACATTTTACATGCAATATAATATCTGATGCAATTAACCGATTAAACATGTCGGCTTAATGCATTTACATCAATAATAAATCATCTCCATAGCGTGCCATGCTGATCTGAAAAAGATAAACCTGCCGATGTAACCCTAGATAACCCTGGACCTATTTGTCGGTAAAAGAAAATATGCAAATATGAATATACCAATGATCAATTATTCAAAACAAAGTGTCCACACAATGTCTTCAACATTACCAAGTGTCTTCCATATCATTCCAGGTATCGGTGAACATTATATCCTGTCGGTGAACCATATATCAGTAACTGTGCAATAGTTACTTGCTTACTGGTGAATGTTGCTGGACCTCCAAAGTGCTTGTTTTTAGTAGGTGTTGACATCAATGACAAAACCACACCAAAATACCAACAATCTCCCCCTCTGGCATTGATGGCAACACAAGATGGAAAAACCATCAAAGTGCCAAAACAGAAATGCCAAATACCAAAAACCAACAATCTCAATTTCTCCCCCTCGGAGCAACATGAGTTTATCCAAAGATTTATTTTCAATACCAATCTCTCCTGAAAAAGATAAAAAAATTTTCCATAGATATCTCTCCCCCTTTGACATCAAATGCCAAAGTAAAAAAGTTCATACAAAATACGAACTACTCCCCCTGAGAAGTAGCTTCCTCATCAAAGACTAGAATAAAAGATTTGTCTTTTAATTCTGCCGGTTGATGACAATCATCAACTGTCTAAGTCTCTACCGGTGGTGGTATGACTCCAAGCTGATCTTTGAGATATTCAAAAGTCTCCTTAGGTAAAGGTTTTGTGAAAATATCTGCAAGCTATTCTTCAATATTCACATAAACCAGTTTTATCTCTTTTTCTTCAACTTTTTCCCTTAGAAAATTAAGTTTGATAGAAACATGTTTTGTTTTAGAATGTAATACCGGATTTTTAGATATATCAATTGCTACAGTGTTATCACAATATATAGTAATGGGTTCCTTGCATTTTACTTTTATGTCTTTCAACATTTTCTTAAGTCATAGTACCTGTGTACAGTTAGTTGCTACTGCAACATATTCTGATTCTGCTATTGATAAAGATGTACAACTCTGTTTCTTACTCAACCAAGAAACTAATCTCTTTCCAAGAAAGAATTCTCCTCCAGTGGTGCTTTTTCTATCATCCACATCTCCTTCCCAATTTGCATCTGTGTATGCACATAGATCAAAATTTTCATCTCTAGGATACCATTATCCAAGATTTGTTGTGCCTTGTAAGTACTAGAAAATCCTTTTTACTGTTGATTCATGATTTTCCTTAGGATTACTTTAAAATATAGAAACAATACATATTGCATTCATAATATCAGGTCTGGTTTGTGTCAAATACAGTAAACCTCCTATCATAGATTTTTATCTAGTTGGATTAACAGGTGTAGATTCATCCCTTTGAGATAATTTGTCATTTGTAGTCATAGGTGTGCTTACCGGTTTAGAGTTCTCCATCCCAAATTTCTTTAGTAATTCTTTCAAGTACTTGGATTGACTCAAAATGGTACCTTTATCAGTCTGTGAAATCTGCAATCCTAAAAAGAATTTTATTTCTCTAATCATAGACATTTCAAATTCTTGTTGCATTTTAATAGAAAATTCCTTACATAATCCATCTTCTCCTCCAAAGATTATATCATCAACAAATACTTCAATAATCAAGATGTCATCATTAGTTATTTTGTAATATAAATTGCTATCTGCATTTCCTTTAGTAAAACCAATACTTAAAAGATACTTATCCAATCTTGCATACCAAGCTCTTGGGGCTTGTTTCAATCCATACAAAGCTTTTCTTAACCTGCAAACCATATCATTGTCATCTGTCAAAGAAAATCCATCAGGTTGTTCAATATATACTTCCTCTTCAATATCTCCATTCAAAAATGAACATTTAATATCTATTTGATAAACTTTGTAGTCCTTGTGAGCTGCAAAAGCCAAGAATAATCTAACTGCCTCAATTCTGGCTACCGGTGCAAAGGTTTCATTGTAATCAACTCCTTCTTTCTGAGAATATCCCTTACACACTAGTCTTGCTTTATTTTTGACAACTTTACCATCTTCATTAAGTTTGTTTCTAAATACCCATTTGGTTCCAATTACATTTTTATCTTTAGGCCAAGGAACTAATGTCCAAGTATTGTTTTTCTCAATTTGTCCTAATTCTTCTTCCATAGCTTTAATCCAAAATTTATCTTCACATGCCTCATTGATAGATGATGGTTCAATTTGAGAAATAAGACATACCACTTCATTTGCCAATCTTCCTCTTGTCATAACTCCTTTAAATTTGTTTCCAATTATCTGATCTTTAGAATGATTCAATCTTACATACCAGAGTGTCTTAGTTTGCTATTGTTCTTCAATTATTATGGAATCCTCTGATGATATCGGGGTAACTGGATCTTCATTCTATATCGGTGGATTCAATGTAGATTCATTTGTCATAATTTCTGTTGCCGGTTCAGAGTCTATATACCTTGAAGTTCCTCTGAATTGTTCATCAATCTTTACATTTGTACTCTCAACAATTTTCTGCAATCTCTTATTGAGACATCTATATGCCTTTCTCTTAGATGAATAACCAAGAAATATTACTTCATCACTTCTAGGATCAAATTTGCCAATATACTCATCTCTTCTAATATAACATTTACTTCCAAAAATTCTGAAATACTTAAGAGTAGGAGTATTACCAAACCATAGTTCATGAGGGGTCTTACCGGTTTCAACTTTGATGTGAACTTTGTTGAATGTATAGACAATAGTGCTAACTGCCTCTCTCCAATACACATGTGGTAGATTTGCTTCTGATAACATACTTCTTGCTACATCCAAGATAGTTCTATTTTGCTTTTCAACAACTCCATTCTGTTGTGGTGTCCGGGGTGCTGATAACTGTCTTCTAATTCCATTCACTTCACATAATGTATTAAAGTCCTTAGATGTGAATTCTCCTCCTTGATTTGATCTTAAACACATGATTTGAACTTCCCAAGTGCTTCTGATTTTTCTCTGAGAAAAGTAACCCAACACATTCTAGAATAATCATCAATAATTAGCATGAAATATCTATCACCTTGTAAGATTTTAGTTCTAGCTGGACCACATAAATCAATGTGAATTAAATCAAGAGCATTATTGGATTTTTCTGGAATACTTTTGAAACTAGCTCTAACTTGTTTTCTAAATTGACATTCCTTACAAATTGTATTCTGAGGCTTCACAATTTTAGGTAGATCTCTAACTGCCTTAGAAGTACTGATCTTTACCATGCAATCAAAGTTTACATGACATAGTCTCTTATGCCATAGCCAACTTTCATCTATATGTGCAATTAAGCATGCCTTTTCACTGTTATTCAAATGAAAGATATTACCTCTAGTCTGATTACCGGTTGCAACTTCCAAACCAGCTCTATTCATGATTTTGTATTTTCCATTTTTAAATTGTAACTGAAATCCTTTCTCAACTAATTGACCAACACTTAAAAGATTATGCTTTAATCCTTCAACATAGTAGACATTGTCAGTGTTATGCTTACCATCAAGAGATATTGAACCCTTATCTTTGATTGAACAGAATTTGTCATCTCCAAATCTTACTAAACCTCCATTGTATTCTTGAAAGTTCAAGAATTTACCTTTGTCTCCAGTCATGTGATGTGAGCATCTTGAGTCAATGATCCATTCATCCTTTGTTTCAACTTTAGCTGCTAGGGCTTGTTCTACCGGTTGAGTAGTAGGTGCCAGTTGATCCTCTATTATAGCAACAAAAACCCATCCATTGTCTGTTGGATCCTCATCAGAATCATCAGTCACACCTTCATCAGCAATGTAACAGGATTTGTCTTTATTCTTCTTAAATTTATATTTTTGATATTCAGGATTAGACTTGTATGTTCTTCTAGCTTCTTCTCTTAGTCTAGCATGTCTATCAGGGCATCTTGAAGCCATATGACCAATCTTATTGTAGTTAAAACATTTAAAGGGTGCTTTACCTTCATACTTACTTCCAACTGGACCTTTTGGCATTTTTCTTGCAAATAGTGCTTCAAGTTCTTCAAGCTCTTCATTCTCCTTCCTGGTTTCTTCAAGTTCTCTTGCATAAAAGGCTCTCCAGTCTGATTTGTCAAATGATGGAGTAGATGATGTTGATGCTTTAAAGGCCAAATTAGTTTTTATAGTAGCAACAGGACCAAATTCCTCTATTTCAAAGGCTGAAAGTTTTCCAATCAATGTATCCCTAGTTACTGATGTATTAGGCATTTTTCTTAACTCATTTATAGCAGTAACCTTCATTTTGTATGCTGGTGGTAATCCTCTTAATATTTTTGAAACAATTTCATCCTCACTCAGAGTTCCTCCACAACATTTAATACCCAAAACAATTTCATTTACTCTTTCCATAAAAGCAGAAATCCTTTCATCTTCTTCCATTTTCAGATCTTCATACCTGACTTGAAAGCTTTCAAGTTTTGCAATCTTGACTATGGAATATCCTTCATTTAGTGTTTCCAAATGATCCCAAATAGCTTTAGCAGTAGACCTATCTGACAATCCCATGATTTGTTGATCTGATAATGCGCTCAAAAGTGCTTCTCTTGCTTTGCAATCATTCTCTTCATCTTTAGCTAAGGTAGTTGGAGCAGTCTGACCAGCTACAACAACAGTATAACCATTCTTTGTAACTTCCCAGATGTCTTTACCAATGCAATTCAGATGTGTCTCCATCCTGATCTTCCATATCCCATAGTTGGTTCCATCAAGTTTAGGACTATCCTTCCTGAAGTAGTTAGTAGACATTGGATATCCTCAAGTTGTTAAACTTCTGCAAAAGAGGACTAGGCTCTGATACCAATTGTTAGGTCCCAGAGACAACTGAGAGGGGGGGTGAATCAATTGTCAAATAAATTTAAACCGAAAACCAATTAACCAACTTGATGCTTAATACCGATAAACTAGTTAAGTATGTCGGTAGATAGTGTTAACAGTAAATTTCTATACCGGTAAGGATTAATGCATGAAACATAAACATAAAGTCATCCACAACACATAACACCAATGTTTGTATGTGGAAACCCTGTAAGGGGAAAAACCACGGTGGGAAACCTTACCCACAATCAGATGATACTACTACAGATAGTAAGTGTACATAAATGGAGTTTGCACATGCAGAAAGGCCAACAGACTAGAGCTCACTGCTCAATCACAAAATGGGAGTCACACTGACTACAGTTGGATGGTTAAATCCAATAAGAATGTACTGCACAAAATAGCATCTTCATATGCTAAATTCAGTACTGGTGTAATGCTGATATGCTTATACAAAAACCTAGCTTCACCTTCAAATGATGTCTTCATGTATAACCCTGCTTAATCTCGCATATACCTTCACTCAATTCTTTTTTTCGCATTCCACACTTGATCTTACAAATAAGATCTTACATTTATACCATAACATAAGACCAATTTTAGTAGGTCGCCTCTACAAGATATTACAATAAACATTTTACATACAATATAATATACGATGCAATTAACCGATTAAACATGTCGGCTTAATACATTTACATCAATAATAAATCATCTCCATAGCGTGCCATGCTGATCTGAAAAAGATAAACATGTCGATGTAACCCTAGATAACCCTGGACCTATTTGCCGGTAAAAGAAAATATGCAAATATGAATATACCATTGATCAATTCTTGAAAAGAAAGTGTCCACACAATGTCTTCGACATTACCAAGTGTCTTCCATATCATTCCTGGTACCGGAGAACATTATATCCTATCAGTGAACCATATATCAGTAACTATGCAATAGTTACTTGCTTGCTGGTGAATGTTGCTGGACCTCCAAAGTGCTTGTTTTCAGTAGGTGTTGATATCAATGACAAAATCATACCAAAATACCAACATTCCACCTATCTCATGTTCAAACATGTTGAGTTATCAATGCAGATTTAGCCTATCTGCAGTACCCTCCTTGTGTTTGAACCTTTTGTGAGATCTATCTGCTTCTGGTGATGCTATCATAAGTGTGTAATTGATTTAATTTTAAGCATCAAAGGTACACCCACCTAGGTTTTGCAGAGCCTGAAGAGTAGGAGGATTCATATCCTTGTCATGTTGTCCAAGCCCTGAGGTTCTTCATAGGTTTAATTGGCTACTTCATAGATCAATTGCAGGTGTACTTGGGTTAATCAGTTTTGATGAACAACAACACCAACATCAAGAAGGCGAAAGCAAGGTGTGAACACAGATGTTACAAACAATCAAGGTTTTCTCAAAAGAATATGCAAAAGAATAGAGCACGGGTCCTTAAGATCTTCAAGATCCTATGCCTCAATTACATGCATTCAATAGAAGGACAAGCATACAACATAAGGTCTATGCACCCCACACCAACTCAGGGCACAAGTGACACTAGAGATCCTAGTGTTTGTAACCTAGCTCTGATACCAAATGTAATGCCCCGCCAGGAAACCCCAAAGGGATAAAGCTAAAACACAAGAATAGAGTGCAAATATTTTTTATTTTTTTAAAATTAAACACAACATAATGATACAATGAGTTATCATAAGCTCAGATAACACAGCGGAAGACTAAAATAACACCTAAAGAGTTTCCCAACGTGATTACTTAATTCAACACTAACTCAACTCACACTAATTAATCCAATTAGGTTGATTAAGTTAATGACATGATAATACTTTAAATAAGGATAAATTCATTCGGTAAGTTGAAACTATAGATAACATGATTAAGTTCATCCATTATAATTTAACCAAACATTACGTTCAAACTTCCATTCAAATATAAGTCATGCATCTAATTTCATAACATACTTTAATTGCATCATCAATAATTGAATACATTCCATTATTCAAATCTACATTCTTCATGATCCAAATTACTGCATTTAATAAGATGACTAAATACATGCATTTAAGATTAACTTCATCTAATCCACATTATACATTTTAACCATAATATCATCCATACAAGCTAAATTAAAAAGGAAACATAAGAACATAAACACCACATAACACCGAAATGATATTGGAGTTCACCCCTAGTAGGCTACATCTCCGGATCTGCTCAACTGCAAGACCCCCTCTAATAAAATAATATGGTGAATAATACATAAGGTTCACATCATTTACATCCTACCATCAAGGCGTACATAACCAATAATACATACGACCATATCAGTCCAATAAATACATGAATGATCCTTGAATAGGATAGGATTCAACTAAACATGATAAGAAGCAAATACAAAGATCAACTGGAACACCCACGAAACTAAGTCTTCACAACCTATCATAAGCAACCCATGGTCTAACCTGAATATGAGGTTCTAACAAGGGCATAAATAATAAGATGACTCCATAATAGTGCTCCTATCAAAGACAACACAACAACACACTAGTGAACATAAGGGACAAGTGTCATCACATAACTTGGTATGGCTGCCATGGAAGGCCTCCATAGGTTCTAGCCCCATCTACTAGGTTACCCTGGCAACCTATTCTGAACCTCCGGCCTATCCAAGTCTCATGTGGACCCAACACATCCTTTCATGAAGACAAGTTTGTTGGTTTTCCATTTCAGGCCTTCTCACTACATGCCGAGTTTGTACTAGCACTCATCCTATGCGTGAGGCACAATTATCTTCTTAGTGTTTTCAATAACTAAACTCTCTAATATGCTATTAGGTTATCACTTATTTAGACACACTTTCGATAGGTTACCCAACAACTACTTTGGGTACAACCCTCACTCAAAAGCCACTTTCTCATATGACACTAGACCATAATCCAACGAAATTCCTAAACCAAGGAATACACCAGGAAAAGATTACGGAGTTCAATACGGTAGGAATACCCACTTGGTCAAACAAGACTTCTTACGAGGTGCACTGACTGGCGATACTCTGACTAGATACTTGACCAGCTATGGTCAACCACATACCAACATTTCAACACTCGCATAAAGGACATGACCGGATACAAAACCATCACATGAAAATAATTCAAAACTCAAGATCAAGGACATAAGCAGGTACCCAAATCAACATATGACAATATCCAACAATCGCAATCAAGGACTTGCCATTTCTTAAGCGAATGCAAATACAAAAAATTAAACATGCATAGGCATAAATCGTAAATGACAATCTTTTCCCATATTGTTTAAACATTAAAAATGATCCAGTTGTCTAATTGATCTAAATTTGATTGCAATTTGTCTACCTTATCTAGGTACATGTCGCTCATGGTTTATGAACTCACTATAGTTCGTTTTGCGTCATACAATAATTTAAATACTTGATCATGAGTTTCCAAACCAAAATCACATGAATATAATTATAATATATGCAGTACACACAATGGTATAAAATCAAATATTCATTAATATGCTAAAAATATGATATTTATTCTTCAAAATAAAACATCATTCTCATACTTGGTTGAAAACAACAATCTAATCTCATCTCTTGCAACACAAATATTCACTTTCCAAATATGGAAATATACATTTAAAAGGAAATTAAAATTGATGATCATTTCCCAAATAAAATGATACTTCCTTGCATACATATATTAAAATACAAATTAAATATTAATTAATATATATATATATATATATCCATAATTAATAAAATATATACTAATTAATAATTAATAATAAAATTACAAATTAAATATTAATTATTATATATATTAATCCACAATTAATAAAATATATACTGAATAATAATTAATATTTTAAAAAATACTATTTAAATTTTTTAATAAAATATATCAAAAACTTTTTAAATAAACCAAATTTGAAACTGCGATGCATTTTTTTTAAATAAAAAAAATAAAAGGTGAATCCGCGGGGCCCACCTCCCATCCATGCGAGTGAAGGTTGTGCCCTAGTCGCAGAGGCTGTGGCCACCAGTGTGGACGCAAACCCGTGACATCCACACTGTGGACGTGGGACTGTGCGACCAGAATGTGGACGCAGGTCTCTATGGCCATAGTGGGGTCATAGGCCTCTGTGGCCACACTGTGGTCACAAACCTCCAAGGCTGCGAGCCATAGGAGGGGGGTGCAGGTTGAGCCTCTGCTCCTCCGCCCTCCAAAACTCAATTTGCCCAAAAATTTACTTTTTAAATACATTTTTTTTTAAACAAACTATTAAAAAGGAACAATCCCAATTTTTATTTTAGTCACAGTCTCAAACAGAGACTCTAACAAATTTCCAGAATGTCCATGGTTATCAAATATTACAATTTGTTGAATAATGAGAGTAAAATAGGCAAATTTTTCCAACCAAAACCATATTTGGGCAAAAAGCATCATTTTTCACAAATCTATTCTACCAATCTACCAAACTTCAAACTAATTTCCAATATGAAACTTAACCTTGGAACATTCGATGGAGATTTAAACAAAATTTCATAGAGAACAACCAAACCCAATTTTTTTTTATTTTCAAAATTAATTTGAACAACCAAAAATGTAATCTGGAGGTTTGGAAAGGAAGCAAGGAGGGTTTAAATTTAGAAATTAAACTACAACTCTTCCATTTTTCCCCAAATATATGATATTATCACAAACACAACAAAAAACCTTCAAAATCCATAAAAATCTCTATTTAGCAAAGAAACCAAAGAGATGAACTAGAAGCCTACCTTATTCAACAATCCTGGAAAGATTTGATGGAGAGCCCCAACCTGCAAGCTCAAGAAATCCTTCTTCCCCCAAATGCCCAAAAATTTTCTCCATCCAAAAATAACTCTCCAAAAATAATCCTCTAAAAATATTTTCCAAACCTAGGTTAAATGGAAAAAGTTTGACCAAAATTCATATTTTTGGATTTAAAATACTTTCTTTTAAATAAAATCAAAAATCATTCTTTTCAAACAATTTAACTATACGAAACTTGCTTTTCTTTTAAAAAATTGATTTTCTCAATTAATTTAAATTAACCTTTCTATTTCCAAAATCCCAAAGAGGGTAAATATTTATATTTTGAATAAAATTTAATCTTTCCTTTCAAAATACATAAACTGAATAAATTCATCATTTAAAATTAACCATTTAATCAAACTTGCTACAAACATGAATAGAGCAATTCTAATTAATGATTAATCGCACAAAGGGGACCTATTTAATTTAGTCCCTTAATTACTAATGCATAAACACACATTTAATCAAATTAAATACTAAGGATTAAATACTCAATTTTACCACACGCAAAGCATGCAACCCAAGAAAGCCAACCAGATACACGACCCGCATACCCAAACAAAGGGAGACTGACGGATGACTAACGATGCTCACTTGAGCATGACTCGAGTAAAACAAGGGTCTTACGACCACCTAATCCAATCTCTAAGGACCAATGAGGAACACTCAAACCTACGTATCCAGGTGGGGATGAACCTCGTACCTATGTGGTACTGTACCTATAATCTCCTCCAACCATGAGTCACATGTATATATATGTATATGTATGTATATGTATGTGTATGTATGTGTATGTGTATGTATATGTATATGTATATGTATATATACATATACATTTACATACACATACACATACATATACTTACATATACATATACATATATATATACATATCTACATATATAGATATATATATATATATATGTACGTATATATCTATATATGTATGTATATATCTATATATGTATATGTATATATATGTATATATATATATATATATATATATATATATATATATATATATATATATATATATATATATATATATATATAATGAAAGGGTTAGCCTGAGATTAATAACATGAATCAGGAGAACAATTATACTTACATAAGAATCGATGTGAAAGCACATTAACAGGTATGCACAATAATCATAACATCTAACTATAACATTATAACATGGTAAACTAACCCAGGTCAACCCAAGATTAGAATATGATTAGGGCAGGGGTACTAGAGGCATCTTGTGTCCGACATACTTGAAGTAGTTTATTCTAATATGATTCATTTGACATATGTATTGGTATTATCCTTGATGTAACTATATTTAGAGGGTTATACTCATTGATGTAAAAGACTTTGTATTCATGTATCTTGTAGATGTTATTAGGAGAACTTAAAAGATGTATCATGTGTATCTTGAGATTGTTTAATAACGAGATTAGTGGATATTGAATTTATGGATGGGTGCTTAGTGTTATGTGTGTGATGATACAATTAGTTCATATTGTTATGGTTTAATAATGTAGTAATTGGTATTGAAATTGTTAATTGATGTTAAAGAAAAGAATGGTTCGGATTAGGAACATTTGGTATTGGTGCTTAAAATGAACCTCATGGGATGGTTGAGTATTCATAAATAGATACAATCATTTTAGGATTAAGTAATTAATCATATATGATTATGTGAAAGGAATTAATGATAGCAAGTTAGATTGCACATGGATTATGGAAGTTAAATGATATCATAATTAGGAATTGTTAAGGGCATAGTTAGTTAGTGGTGTTGATTTACCCTAGGGAAGTTAGATTATTATTGATGTATTGTATTTCATTTCTGCTTCTGTAACATGATTGGTGAATATATTTGTGATGAGTAGTTGTGTATCAAGTTAATTAATGTTGAAAGCATGTGAGTAGTTGATTATAAATGTTATATTATTTTATATAATATTTAAAAAAATAAATTGTTATCTCTATTTTTGTATGTTAGTTACTGTATTTCTCTAGGGTATTTTGGTGGACATTACATGTAGGTATTTACATATGTTGGTAAACTCATTTCATACCTATCACTATAGTTTGTGTTTCTATCACTTTTTCATTCATGAAAAAATGAGAACATAGAGAAGCCCATATATACATACACATACTTGTGTATCTATATATACACACAAGTATATATATACATATATTGATAAATATTGATAGATGTTCATGTGTGTATGAATAGACATGCACACAATCTATATGTATATGTATACAACTTTAGCTTTTGCAAAAATGAAATCATCAAAACATGTACAAGCACATATAGACATAGACATACTTGTATATACATATGCAGACACAAAGGTAGACATATATCCATAGAGATATATTGATCTTCATGTGTATATGAATAAATATGCAAAAAAATATAGATGTATATATATAGATGATAGTTCTGATAATTAAAGATAAGTACAGATGCCAAGCCAATAAGATGAGAGGGGGGGGGTGAATCATACAAACTTAATCTTCCAGAAAAACATCAGATTCAACCTCGGTAACATATACTTCAGTACTATAACCAAAACTGCTAAACATGTAAACTCAAAAGCATATAAACATCATAACACTCATAACACCAGATTTAATGTGGAAACCCAAATAGGGAAAAACCACTATGGGATTTTGGACCCACTAAGATATACTCTTCTAGAGTATGCTCGGTTAAAAGCAAATCCTATTAAAGATTACAAACACATTGCTAGATGTGACCCGGTTAAGGGATTTCCCTCAGATCTATTAGGATCTTCACCTTGTTACAAGTGACCTTGTTAAAGGATTTCAAACACTCAATCAGAATGTCACCTTGCTAGAGGGTTTTACAAATAAGACTGTTAAGTCCACACGGTTAAGAGATTTTCTGTCACTTTACAAAATAATAGTAATTAAAATATATCTGCAACTTCACATCTAAAATGCTAAAGCAGATTCTTATTTGCTCAATACAATATAGACATAGAACTAATCTTGTCCATCTACTGGGCTCTGTACTCTTTATTGAAAATAGGTCTTCAAGCTTCAGTGCTCGGTAATCACTATGTAGCATCCTTGTGCATACACTTGCCCGCATACATTGTTTATCAACAGTTCATTATTTATAAACAATGGCTAACCGCTTAATCTCCTTGATCACATTTCCCATGATCAATCATAGCCAACAGATCTCCAAACTTTGTCCAGGTTCAATGTATCATTTGATCTAAAAATGTTTTACCCTGCCTTGGAACTTGCATACATTTCTTGGAACTTGTGCTAGGGTATTGTGCTTCAATGTGAGCTGTAGATCTTCTTGTTGATTTTCCTTTGCCATAGATTCTTTAACAAACTTCATTTATGGCATACCAATCATTTAATCATAGCTAGCTCATCAACTTCCTTCATTAAATAATGCATGTAATCATTTAATGCATTCTATTATTACTCGGTTGCAACTTGGTAAATACTGAACTTCACTCGATAGACATTCCACCTTCATTAACCGATAGCGATAAGCTTAGGGTTTACCGACTAGGTTCTTTGCTCGGTAACATAGTATAGTATTAACCTTACAATCAATAACATATGTAAGATATCAAAACAATCTAAACATCATGATCTCATCATTGTCTAAATTGGTAATAATTGCCCATTGAATAACTTATTTCTCCCCTTATTCATCATATTCTTTCTGTGTCTTTTACCGACATCTTTATACTCATCAAATCATACTTCTCAAGATATGCCAACATCATACTAAATTAGAAAATCAATTTCTTGACATCAATGACAAAATAATAATATTAAGACAGTAAAACATCCTTAATCAGTTATATCCATAATCATCAACAACCTTCTCAATATCCTTATTGAAATGCCAACAATCTCTCCTTGTCTATTATAATGCCAACAATCTCCCCCTTTGGCATTGATGGCAAAACCAATTGATTTGACCTAATTGATTCGGATTGCTGTAAGATTCTCAAATGCTGAAATGCTCTCCTTTTGTCATCAGAATTATCCCCTATACATTAGTTTTCTCTTCTTTTCTCTTCAATCTTTCTTTTCTTCAATCTTCTCCTCCTTTGACAACAATGCCAAAAAGTTAAGAACTAAAACATAATTTCTTCCGCTGAGAAGTGAATTCCTATTGTTATGTGTCAACTTAGTCTTGGTCAGAGCATTTATGTCTTCAATTCCTGTTCCTTGCATTTGTTTCCTGCACACCTTTAGATAACCTCCTAAAGTGTGTAAATCAACATCAACTCCTAAAAGATATTCTATAGAGTCATCTAATTGATGCCTTCACCAAACTCGGTCAGTGAGTAGAAGATAGGGGTAGGACCCCTAGCTTACTTCTTAGATACTCAAAAGTGTCCCTTGGCAGTGGCTTGGTGAAGATATTTACTATTTGTTCCTTTGTGCTAACATACTCCAACACCACTTTCTTCTTCTGAGCTTCTTCTCTAAGATAATGATATTTGATAGAGATGTGCTTTGTCTTAGAGTGCATAACAAGATTCTTTGAAATGTTAATGGCACTAGTATTGTCACAGAATATAGTTATTGGCTCAGTAACTTTCTCATTTATACCTTCCAACAGTTGTTTGATCCATGCTATGTTGGTACAATTCAATCCTGCAACAACGTATTTAGCTTATGTTGTTGATTGTGAAACACATCCTTGTTTCTTGCTAAGCCAACTCACTAGTCTTTCTCCTAAAAAGAAATCTCCTCCACTTGTGCTTTTCCTGTCATCAATGTTGCCTGCCCAATCAGCATCAGTATAAACTTCTAAATCAAAATCATTTCCTTTTTTATATACTAAGCCATAATCCTCAGTTCCTTTCAAGTATCTGAAAATTCTCTTGATTGTTGTCATGTGTGTTTCCTTAGGATCTACAGAGAATCTTCCAACTATACCTACTACATGTGTTAAGTTTGGTCTGCTATGAACAACATATTGTAACTTTCCAATCATGGATCGGTAAAGTGTCTCATCAATAGATGCAGATTCATCATTCTTTGATAATTTACAGTTGGTAGTCATAGGAGTACTTACTGGTTTTGAATCCTCCATTCCAAATTTCTTCAAGATTTCCTTTATGTACTTGGATTGAGTAATAAAAATCTCATTTTTCATTTGCCATATTTGTAAACCTAAAAAATACTTTATCTCACCGATTAATGACATCTCAAATTCTTTGCTCATTTCATTTCCAAAGTTCTTACATAGAGAGTCATTTCCACAAAATATAATATCATCAACAAATATGGCTAAGATCAGTATTCTATTTTCATCATTCTTCATGTACATGTTACTGTTTTCACTTGTTCTTATAAAACCAATCTTGATTAAATAAGAGTGCAATCTTTCATACCATGCTCTAGGTGCTTGTTTCAAACCATATAAAGCTTTGTTCAATTTACATACCTGATCTTCATTCTTGTTCTCAACAAATCCTTCAGGTTGTTCAATAAAAACTTCTTCTTCTAATATACCATTAAGAAATGCAGATTTGACATCCATTTGATATACCTTGAAATTCTTGTAAGCAGCATATGCCAACAATGTTCTTACTCCTAGTCTATCCACAGGTGTAAAAGTTTCACCATAATCAATTCCTCCTTTTGCAAACTAGTCTAGCCTTATTTTGAATGACCTCTCCTTTTTCATTCAACTTGTTTCTAAAAATCCACTTTATACCGATGACATTTTTGTCCTTCAGTCTTGGGATCAGTGTCCATGTGTCATTCTTCTTGATTTGATCAATCTCTTATGTCATAGCATTTATCCAATCTTCACTTTTGAATCCCTCTTTCACTATTCTCGGTTCAAATTCAGATATTAGACATGTGTTCTATCTTAGTTTGTTCCTTGTCATCACTAGATCATCCTTATCTCCTATTATTTGACTTGATGCATGATGTCTTCTGACATACTTGGCTAATACAGGTTCGGTAGGCTCTGTATGATCTTCTTCATCACTCGGTAACTGAATATTCTCTTCATTTCCTTCTACAGTTTTCTCGGTAAGACTTGTCAGTTGAACATAGACAAATTCATCATAATCTTCTGGTTCTTTGGAGTTTCCTTCATAATTTCTTTCTACAAATTCATCAATTTTCACATTTACACTTTCTACTATTTTATTAGATGATTTGATCAGACATTTAAATGCTTTACTTCTGGAAGAATAACCAAGAAATGTTCCTTCTTCACTTTTCTTATCAAATTTTCTATTTCTATCATCCTTGTGTACATAGCATCTACTTCCAAAGATTTTGAAATAACTTATATTAGGTTTCTTGTCATACCAGATTTCATATGGTGTCTTCAAAGTTCCTTTCTTCAGTTATACTCGGTTCAGGGTGTAAATTGTTGTGCTTGTTATTCTCTCCAAAATGTTTGTGGCGCTTTCTTTTCAATCATCAGGGTTTTGGCACAATCCACAATAGATCTATTTCTTCTCTCAGCAATTCCATTTTGTTGTGGAGTTCTTAGTGTAGAGACTTGTCTTTTAATACCATGATCATTGCAGAATAAGTTGAACTCATCAAATGTGAACTCTCCTCCTCTATCTAATCTAAGACATTTTAGTTGTCTTCCTGTTTCATTTTCAACTCTTGCCTTGTACCATTTAAACATTTGAAAAGCTTCTGATTTTTCTTTTACAAACATTACTGACATCATCCTTGAGTAATCATCCATAAATAATATGAAATATTTATCACCATAATAACTTTGAACTATCATAGGACCACAAAGATCAGTGTGCACAAGATCTAAAATTCTCTTAGAAGTGTAAGACTTACTTGTAAAGCTCGATCTTGTTATTTTACCCATATGGCATCCTTGGCACATAGCATTCTCAAGTTTTTCCAAACTCGGTAGACCTCTTACTTGGTGCTTCTTGCTTATTTTGATTAGATTATCAAAATTTACATGACAAAACCTTTTATGCCATAACCAGGTATCATCTATCTTTGCATATAGACATTTGTTCCGAGTTGAATCAAGGTGAAATGTATTACCTTTTGTTTGTGTCCCGGTAGCAACTAACTTTCCATGCTTGTCATAAACTTTGACAATTCCTTTCTGAAATTCTATTCGATATCCTGTATTGTTTAGCTATGCTACACTCAACAAATTGTATTGCAAACCTTCAACTCAATAAACATCATTGCACTTTGCATTGTCAAGAAGTGTTATGGATCCTTTACCTTTTACCGAACATGGGGCATGATTACTAAATCTTGCATAGCCTCCATCATAGTCTTCTAACATAACAAACTTGTGTTTATCACCTGTCATGTTATGTGAGCATCCACTATCTATGATCCAAGATTCATTAGTATTTATGTGAGATATTAGGGCTTTTTCTTCATACCTTTCTTCATCTGATCCATCTTTGATAGCCACATAAACTACTTCCTCTGTATCAGTTTCATCTGATTTATCATCATTGGATTCCTCATCGGCTATTAAGCATGTCTTTTTATCTCTTCTTCTAAAGTCTCGATGTCCTCTTTAATGATTATCTTTTGTCTGTCATCTCGGTAATCTCTCTTTTCAGTAGAATCTTTGTCGAGACAATTGGAAGCCATATGTCCTATCTTATCACAATTGAAACATTTCAAAGGAAGTTTTTCTTTATACTTACCTTTACCTCTCAGTAACCTTCTGGCTAATAGTGCTTCAAACTCTTCTTGCTTTCTGATTTCCTCATACTGTTTGTGTACTTCCTCTATATTCTTGTGAAATCTTTCACTTGCTCCACTATGATCTCCTCTAGAGTACTTATACTTTCTTTCATTGTAATCATTTGATTCATTAAGATGAAAAGAACTAAATGCAGATTCAACTTTATTTACTAAAGACCCATTGTTATCAAAGTTACTCAACTCAAGTGCATGTAGCTTACCAATAGTAGCATCTAAAGAAACTGGCATATTGGGTATAGACCTTAATTCATTGATTGCAGAGACTCGGATTGCATAAGTTGGTAGAAGGGTTCCTAACAACTTACTTGTTATATCCTTTTCTTCAATAGTTCCACTTGCTCCTTTGATTTGATTGACAATCTCCTTTAGTCTTGTACTGTACTGGGTTATGTTCTCACCTTCATTCATCCTCATAGATTCAAGTTGTCCTCTTAGACTATCCACTTTTTCTCTTTGAACATGTTCATCTATTCCATACACAGATATGAGCTTGTCCCACATAGCCTTTGCATCATTGTAGCCTTCTAGATCATTAAACTCTGAATAAGTCAATGCAGATGTTATTTCAATCAATGCTTGGATATGTTCTTGCTTTGCCTTTATCTCTTCCATTGTCAATGGATAGGTTTTCGGTGTGATGAAATCATTCTCCAGATAATATACAACATATTCTCCAACTCCTGATAGGTGCAACTTCATCCTTTTCTGCCATGTAGAGAAACTTGACTTGTTCAGCTTCAGTGCATCCCTCTTATACATCTTTGGATCTTTTGCCTCAAGTACTTTTAAACTTTTTTTTTTGGAGTCCAAAGCTTTGATACCAATTGATAGTTCTGATACTTAAAGATTAGTACAGATGCCAAGCCAATAAGATGAGAGAGGGGGGGGTGAATCATACAAACTTAATCTTCCATAAAAACATCAGATTCAACCTTGGTAACATATACTTCAGTACTATAATCAAAACTGCTAAACATGTAAACTCAAAAGCATATAAACATCATAACACTCATAACACCAGATTTAACATGGAAACCCAAATAGGGAAAAACCACAATGGGATTTCAAACCCACTAAGAAATATACTCTTCTAGAGTATGCCCGGTTAAAAGAAAATCTTGTTAAAGATTACAAACACATTGCTAGATGTGACCCGGCTAAGGGATTTCCCTCAGATCTGTTAGGATCTTCACCTCCTTAGAAGTGACCTAGTTAAAGGATTTCAAACACTCAATCAGAATGTTACCTTACTAGATGGTTTTACAAATAAGACTGTTAAGTCCACTCGGTTAAGAGATTTTCTATCACTTTACAAAATAACAGTAAGAAAAATCTATCTACAACTTCACATCTAAAATGCTAAAGCAGATTCTTATTTGCTCAATACAATATAGACATAGAACTAATCTTGTCCATCTACTGGGCTCTATACTCTATTATTCAAAACAAGTCTTCAAGCTTCAGTGCTCGGTAATCACTATGTAGCATCCTTGTGCATACACTTGCCCGCATACATTGTTTATCAACAGTTCATTATTTATAAACAATAGCTAACCGCTTAATCTCCTTGATCACATTTCCCATGATCATTCATAGACATCAGATCTTGAAACTTTGTCTAGGTTCAATGTATCCTCCGATCTGAAAATGTTTTACCCCACCTTGGAACTTGCATACATTTCTTGGAACTTGTGCTAGGGTATTGTGGTTCAATCTAAGTTGTAGATCTTCCTGCCAATTTTCCTTTGCCATAGATTCTTTAACAAACTTCATTTACGGCATACCAATCATTTAATCATAGCCAGCTCATCAGCTTGCTTCATGAAATAATGCATGTAATCATTTAATGCATTCTGTTATTACTCGGTTACAACTCGGTAAATACTGAACTTCACTCAGTAGACATTCCGCCTTCATTAACCGATAGCGATAACCTTAGGATTTACCGACTAGGTTCCTTAAGGTTTACTGACTAGGTTCTTTGCTCGGTAACATAGTATAGTATTAACCTTACAATCAATAACATATGTAAGATATCAAAACAATCTAAACATCATGATCTCATCATTGTCTAACTCGGTAATAATTGCCCATTGAATAACTTATTTCTCCCCTTATTCATCATATTCTTTCTGTGTCTTTTACCGACATATTTATACTCATCAAATCATACTTCTCAAGATATGGCAACATCATACTGAATTAGAACATCAATTTCTTGACATCAATGACAAAATAATAATATTAAGACAGTAAAACATCCTTAATCAGTTATATCCATAATCATCAACAACCTTCTCAATATCCTTATTGAAATGCCAACAATCTCTCCTTGTCTGTTATAATGCCAACAATAGAGAGAGAGAGAGTTATATATATATATCTCTATGCCTATATATACATACAAATATATATATTCACATAGATATCATTTTCATTGCGTGTTTCAATTAGTGTGTCGATTAATTTAGGGTTTTCATTGTCTGTGTTTTCATTCTATGTCTCAAGATCTCTGCCACTTGATTAATTCAAGAGATTTCATTGTGTTTATTTTCATTGTGTGTCCCAGTTTGTCTTCCATGGTCTAGTTTGGGAAAGGTATATCTTGGTTCTCTATCCACATATTGGTTTAGGGCCAAAAGGCTGCAATAAAAATGTGTTGTCGAAGGGGCGAGGTAGTTCTATCTTTTGCATTTTTTCAATGTATTGTTGTGGTTGTGTGGCCTTTGTAAGAATATTTGGTTTTTGCCTTGATATAGTTGACCACTTGAGGGATTCAGTGAGTTACCAATCTATATTTATATGTATATGGAGGTATCTGTGTATATATATGTACTTGTATATGTGCCCATACACATATTTACTTGTATATATATATATATGTATATATATATATATGTATATATATGTATATATATGTGTAGCATAGAAATTAGGATTCATCAAAACATAAGTAGATCAATTAAAAACACAAGACATGATAACATAATCAAAGGAATACTCATGAAATGAACCTAATTCCAAAGCACATTCAATAGAGGTATGGAAACAAAACATTTAAAAGAAAATATCATGCAAACCATATGCTTCTTCCATGCGGCTCCATTGTTGTTCTTTCCTCTTCAATGGGTTTGTGGATCTCACCTACGAGTGCTCACACAATTGAAAGAAAAAAGGCTCAAGAGTACTAGAAACGAAGGTTCGGTAAAAATTCGAGATTCATGAAGGATTTGATTGAAGAAAACATCCAATTTATAGAAGAATTGGATAAATGAGCAAATTAGTATGAAAGAGATTTGAATAGAAATTCAAATCAATAATAGCAAAATTATGACATATCCATGACAAATTGCTATGCAAGGCTTATGACAATTCATGACAAATTTCTATGTCAAGAATTTATGACATTTTATGACAAATTCATGACAAATTCTATGACACATTTCTATGTCAAGAATTTTATGACAATTTATGACATTTTATGACAAATTTCTATGTCATTGCCATAAATTTAGGAAAGAAATAGGAGAAAATTGAATTTAAGAATTAAGAAATTAGGAAATTAGAAAATAATGAAAATAGGAAATTAGAAATTGAAAGAAATTAGAAATTAGGATTTAGTGAATTAATTAATAATTTTTCATTTATTAATCAATTCACAAAGAGGAATAATTAGACAATTAAATGAAGATTTAATTGTAATAAGGAAACTTAGGATAAATAAGTAATTTATTTAATCCTAAAGGAAGAAATGACAAATTAGGTTAAATGATTGAATCATGAAACCCTAGAAGATGAATTAGAAATGTGAGGATGATAATTAGGTCTATAATTGACTTGATCATGTTTTGATTTGATAAATGACCAATGCGACAAAATGATTTGATTGATAGATGCGCCAATTGACGAGGAACAATGACAAATTGATCCAAATTGACACAATTGAGACAAATAACGATCGATGACAAATCGGTTGAAAAATGACAAAATTGACAAAATAGATTGCAAGATGACAAGATTAGACATGACCATGATCGATGACAAATCGATCCCAAAATGACAAGATTGAAGGATTGATGATAAATCGACAAGATTGATAAACCGATCGCCAAATGATAAGATTGAAAACAGGACAAAACCCTAATTAGGATTGACGATGTCCAAAATGATAAGATTGATAGGAGGACAAAACCCTAATTAGGATTGACGATGTCCAAAATGATGACAAATGAATACGCACATTGATGCGACAGGGTAAAATCGATCAAAATCATGACTGAATATTGTTGTCGACAAGACCAAACTCAAGGATGAGATGATTGAAGAATATAGAAGAATGACTCGATGTTCGCAAATGATAAAGACCAAGTGCGTGACATAGGAGAAATGTTAATGTGATGCAAAAACCTAAAATGAGGCAATGCGCAAATGTTAAAGTATGACCTTGCAAGCGTTGACCATTTTTGGGTGTCTACATTTTGCCCCTCTTTGAGACAATGCGATTTTAAGCGTTGTTTCAAAGAACAATAACGAAATGCCCCAGACAATAATAATGACATATGAAAATGCCCCAGACAATAACAATGACATATGCATGTCCCCTCGAGGAATTGGCCGGAAACATGCAGAAAAGAGGCCAATTGATCGATAAAAATGACAGGATCGAACGGACTGACAAGCGGAGATCGGATGCATGACAGACAAGCAATGTAAGGTGCACAAGACCGCGACCAACATAAGATGGAGAGGACACACGTCCATCTATGCAATGACAAAGAGCTATAAATGAGACCAAGAGGGTGAAAATGACTCATTTGCACTAGCTAAAGAGGAGGATTTGTTGCTCTGGACAAGGACACGTGCACATAGATGGTGAACATTCCAATGGCGGATCACCTTGGAGAATGTGTACGCACATTCAGATGATCGGAGGACACAGGAGCAGCGGTATGTATCTCGAAAACCCATGTTTTTGATTTCATGAATTTTGATGGCTTACGGGACATTGCGGGGCCCACAGAAGATACCAAAATGGACATCTGCGCTTGTGTCATCTAAACCTGCGCTTGTGTAAGGAGTTTTGCGCTTGTGTAGGAAGACACAAGCGCAATTCACCTGACACAAGCGCAATTTATCTTACACAAGCGCAAGAGTTGAAAAATGACTCACTATTGATTGGAAATGGCATGCAAATGACCTGACAGGGGGGGGGAAGGGTAGGATAGGCCAATGTAGATGAAAAACACCCCGATTTGGACATGAAAATGAGGACATTCAACCCGTAGGAACAAACCTGAAAACTGACAAAATGATGCCCTGATTGTGATACAGAGTCGACAATATCCATTGATCGCACGGGAGAATCGACCGGACTGTTTCATGCTTCGACATAGACTCAGGAGTACAGAAAGAGACACATTAGCTGGACTGGGATTGTATTACATCACATATATGCCTGAGATTAGGGCAAACACAGGATTGCTTACCGCATTGGCAGAGCGATGGCATTCAGAGACTTCCTCATTCCATTTGGCGACTGGTGAGGCGACAGTGACATTAGAGGATGTATGGCGCATCCTCCGCATTCCGATACATGGGGAGATGATAGAGTACGACCCAGTGACAAGGAGAGACGCGTTATGCAGACTGTTTGAGTGTGACGCGGAGGATCTAGACATTGTCGAGAGGGAGATTCGCTGGGAGACGATGGCAGCCGAGTATGAGCAGCGATGTGTGGTGATAGCAGTGGTGATAGCATGTCTTCTGGCAAGTGATAGACGAGGACATGGATTCCCTATTGGTTGGGGAAGAGTATTAGTGCAGATGGTGACAGAGGGGACAGTGTACGCATGGGGACCATGTGTGTTGGCGATGTTATATTTCCAGCTACATCAGATAGCATATCAAGGAGTGCAGACACTGAGTTGTGGAGTCACATTGCTTCAGGTATGGGCATTTGAGCATATTGCCATATGTCAACCGATCACAGATAGACAGGTTGTACCACACCGACCATATGTGTACAGCTATGGTGGAGCACTGAGACAGGGTCCTTTTGGATACATATTATACTGGCGACATGAGCTAGACAGACTGAGAGAGTTTATATGGAGGCCATATCGAGATTGCCCCGGATGGTCAGATGATCATGAGGAGTTACCATACTGCAGATAGGAGAGGTACCTGATTGGGCGACAAGTAAACCGTCAGAGAGTGATTGAGTTGTACCTGCCAAAGAGGGTCAGACGACAATTTGGAGAGACACAGGACATTCCTTGGAGGACTGCATGCTTTGCCCGATCTCACCGAGAGACGAGTCAGTGGGGTAGTATGATTCAGCCACGTATAGCATATGCCGACTTTGCACAGTTACAGCAGAGACAGTGGGATTGGATGTCAGATGTGGTAGATGCTGGGACTACAGAGGAGTATGAGACATGGTTCGCACAGCAACGGCCAGTGCCTTTGACTGATCCGGATATTCCAGTACCGAGGAGACAGGAGGACTTCCCACTCACAGGAGAGGAGGGAGATGATGAGGATGAGGATGATGAGGATGAGGGTGATGGAGATGAGGATGGAGTTGATGGAGGTGATGAGAAGGATGAGGGAGATGATGGTGGGGAGGATGATGAGGAACCAGATGCAGCGGATCAGGAGACTTTGCAGGATATTCCCATAGAGCCAGAGATAGCTAGGACAGAGGAGATAGACATGTACAGGGCTACCATAGCGAGCCAGCAGGATTATATTGCAACATTGGAGAGACAGCATGAGCAGTTCAGAGCGGAGATAGCCAGACTCACAGAGGCTCGGGATACAGCCATAGCTCAGGCACAGCGAGAGGGACAGAGAGTCACTGAGTTCATTGGGTCGATTAGGGATGCCAGTGCACGGGAGATGGCACAAATGCTGGTAGAGGCCGGCGAGGAGAGACTGTACTGGAGGACACTATATGAGGGTGCAGTTCCACCGGAGCGGAGAGCACCTTCATATCGGGCACGATCGAGGACAGAGAGCAGGTCACGCTCTCGGAGATCATTGAGCAGCATAGGAGGGAGTGGACCGATGAGACCACCACAGCCAGGACCAGGACCAGGTACATCATCTGCGAGACATGGCAGGGATGAGGAGGACAGAGGGAGCACCCAGTGACAGAGGCACGTGCTCCGTATGACAGACAGTGGACATTATGTAGCTTGACATTATGTAGTCAGCCTGCGGGCCATACTTAGGACAAACAGTCCGATTTTGTACTCTGACATTATTATGATATGTGATATGATATGCATCGATATGATGGGATGCAATATGTGATGACTTATGTTATTTTTCATGAATGGATGACTTATGCATTGTGTATGGACATGTATGGATGTATTTTTATGTATTTTTGATGCATTTATAATATGAAATGTATAAAATGCGTGATGTAATATGTAATGGAATGCAAATGTACTAACCAAATGTATGCAGGACACAATATGGTTTTGGATATCGGAGCACTAGACCGAACTGACTATCCGACCGGACGGAAGAAGTGTTAGTAAGAAGAAATAAGACAGAGGACAATTAGAGATGATGAAAATTTGCTTTCAGTAATGCACTTTGTAGGTGAGAACCTTTATTTTTATGTAGCAAAACGAATGCGTAGCATCATGGCATTGAAGGCCAGAGCTGAAATGCAACCCGATTTGCGAAAGACAGACACAGCATAAACAAACGACAATCACAATCAAAGAAAGAGACCATGAGCCATCCCGGTCACTCTAAATCACTCAGTGACCTCATCGAGAAACATAGGAACATGATCGAAGCCAAAGATAAATCAATAAGAAGATAAGACTCACAAATTCAAGCAAATCAAACAAACATCTTGATCTTTATTGTCAAAAGTTGAACGTGCTGATAGGACGATCATGCTGTCTGGTTTCAGGAAATGTGGTACCCCATCTAAGACAGGACACAGTCTGGTTTCGAGTATACCACACCCTGTATAAGACCCATGATAATGTGACAAAGACAAATGATTTTGATGCTGATATTCGATTGATAAGACAATTTGGATCAGTTTGAATGCTTGGTTTGAGTTGAAAAAGTTCATCTGTTAATGCGTGATTTCAGTTAAAGCACAATGTTTGATTGCAAATTGTTGGAGGAATGCTCAGTGAGCTGTCGATGCACAAAGGGAATAATTTATTGCAGAATGTTTGTTTTGTTTTTGAAGTTTTACAATTTTTTTGTGTTTTCAATTTTTTCAGGACTTTATATGATTTTTATGAATTTTGTTGATGACATTTTTCAATTTTTTAAAGATTTTTTCAGGACATTATTCAATTTTTATGAATTTTTTTTAGGACATTTTAAGATTTTTTTGGAATTTTTTCAGGACTTTTTAAGATTTTTTTGGAATTTTTTCAGGACTTTTTAAGATTTTTTTGGAATTTTTTCAGGACTTTTTAAGATTTTTTTTTTTTATGCTCTAGTGATTGATCATGACGAGGGAAAAAGCACCCATTTTGCACTTGAAAAACACATACACCAGGACCAAAACATATGTACAAGATACTGGAATAAGCAAGACAGTGATGTTGACCAATAACAGGCTTGGAATAAAACATTGGGTTGAGTGAACGATAAGCATGATAACTGGCCGAGAGAAAGCATGGCAAGAAATCATGATAAATGACGGAGCAATAATCTCATTACTCATGGCGCCTGATTGCCAGGTTTTCACCATGGTACTTGCCCAAAGCGCCTGTTTGCCAGGTTTTCACAAGAGGGCGAATCATTTATTTTTTTGCTTTTTTTTGCTTTCTTCATTTTTTTGTATTTTTTGCTTTTTTCATTTTTTTGTATTTTTTGCTTTTTTCATTTTTTTGTATTTTTTTCTTTTTTCATTTTTTTGTATTTTTTTAGGATCATATTTGAAGAAATATCTGACAGAAAACTATGCCCAGTATTTGCGAAGATGCATACTATTGATAGGATCAGACAAAGGTTCACCTTCGAGAGTCGCAAGCTGATATGCCCCCGAGCCATAGGCTGCAGTTACTATGAAAGGCCCAACCCAATTGGGTTCAAACTTGCCCTTGATGATGTCAGTAGACTGTGTATTCTTGGGATTTGCCTTTAAAACCAGGTCTCCCACTTCGAAGTGTCGCCCTTTGACCTTCTTATTATAAGAGCGACGGAGACGGTTTTGGTATGCTTGCAAATGTGTCAGAGCTGTCTGACGTTTTTCATCTAACATCTCAAGCTGATGCAGCCGAGAGACTCTGTGTGTCTCATCATCAATCAGGTGTTGCAAGGAAACTCTCAAGGATGGAATCTCGACTTCCAAAGGTAAGATGGCTTCCGCACCATACACCAAGGAATAAGGTGTTGCAGCAGTAGGTGTGCGGATAGAAGTGCGATAGGCCCACAGTGCTGGATTTAACTGTACGTGCCAATCTCGGCCAGCATCATTGACAACTTTCTTCAGGATCTTGATAATGGTTTTATTTGATGCTTCAGCTTGACCGTTACCCTGTGGATAGTATGGGGTAGAAAAACGGTGTTGAATATGAAATTTTTCACAAAGCTCTTTAACATCTTTATTCTTGAAGGGTCGACCATTATCTGTGACTATGGCAAGGGGAACCCCATATCT
Source organism: Cryptomeria japonica (assembly GCF_030272615.1). Taxonomy (NCBI): domain Eukaryota; kingdom Viridiplantae; phylum Streptophyta; class Pinopsida; order Cupressales; family Cupressaceae; genus Cryptomeria; species Cryptomeria japonica. The sequence continues at coordinate 91,959,652 of NC_081412.1, forward strand.
GCATATGATATAATTTAGCAAGAATTTTGAAATTTGGACACCCGTGATATATGTCATGGGGATGGCTTCAATCCATTTTGTAAAATATTCTGTAGCTGTAATAATAAACTTGTGTCCATTTGCAGATGTTGGCTGAATCTTGCCGATAAGATCCAAACCCCACTGAGAAAAGGGCCATGGAGATATGACAGAATGAAGCTCTTGAGCCAGTGCATGAATATAATCTCCATGAATCTGGCACTTGTAGCACTTTTTAACAAATTCATGAACATCTTTTTCCAAAGTGGGCCAGTAATACCCAGCACGAATCAACTTTTTGGCTAGGCTAAGACCATTGAAATGGCCCCCACATATACCATCGTGAACCTTGTGTAAAGCCATTTGTGCTTCGTCAGAATCCAAACACCTGAGGAGGGTATGGTCAAAAGAACGACGGTAAAGGGTGTCGGCGATGATGACATATTTGGATGTTTGTCGAATAAAGGCTCGGCGTTGGTTAGCGGAAAGGTTAGGTGGTAAAGTCTGGGATTTCAAATACTGATATATATCATTGTACCAAGGGGAATTGGGACCAACAAGAATGCACATCACATCAGCAGTCGGAATGTCAAAAGAGGGGACTAGCAATTGTTCGACCAGGAATTCACACTTGTCCATATTATGAGGCATATTTATCATAGCAGCAATTGTAGCCATCGCATCTGCCGACTTATTTTGTATTCTTGGCACTTGACTGAAATGGATAGCTGTGAATTTAGTCTTGAAGAAGTCTACCATGTGCTTATAAGGAATAAGCTTTTCATCCTTTGTCTCATAGTCATCATTGACTTGTCGGATGACTAATTGAGAATCTCCATAGACTTGCAAATGCTTGATGTTCCAGTGAACTGCCACTCGAAGTCCTGTAACCAATGCTTCGTATTCTGCAATGTTATTGGTACATTGGAAAGTGATTCTGTATGACTTTGGAATAGCATCACCTTGAGGGGTGACAAACAAAATGCCTGCGCCGGATCCGAACTTGGTGTGGGACCCATCAAAGTACAACTTCCATTCATTGGACGATGTGAGAGCAAAAAACTGATTCATCTGGGAAATCAATTAACATGGGATGATCGTCTGAAATAGGAGCATCTGCCAGTTGGTCTGCTATGACTTGCCCTTTTATTGCTTTTCGCTCCATATACTCAATGTCAAATTCACTGAGAATCATGACCCATTTTGCTAGGCGACCTGTCAAAGCTGCTCGACTGAGCAAATATTTTAAAGGATCAATTTTGGCAATCAGCAATGTTTGATGGCTTAGCATATAATGTCGAAGCTTTTGTGTTGCAAATACCACTGCTAAGCATGCCCTTTCAATAGTGGAATAATTTAGCTCATAGCCGACTAGTGTCCGGCTGATATAGTAAATAGCTCTTTCTTTGCCATTTCCATCTTGTTGAGCCAAAAGAACTCCCAATGCTGTTTCAGTTGCAGAGATATACAGTAGAAATGGCTTTCCTTCAATAGGAGGCATTAGGATAGGTGGCGACAGCAAATAGTCTTTAAGAGCTTGAAAGGCTGATTGGCATTGCTCAGTCCATTTAAAAGTGACACCTTTGTGCAATAGATGCTGAAATGGATGACATTTGTCGGCCAACTGAGCTATAAAGCGATGAATTGACTGGAGCTTTCCTTGCAGACTTCTTAATTGCCGGAGGTTGGAAGGTGGAGGCATATCCATGATTGCTTTGACTTTGGCGGGATCGACCTCAAAGCCTCGGTGAGAAACAATGTATCCGAGCAATTTTCCAGCCGTAACACCAAAGACACACTTTTTTGGATTAAGCCTGAGTTTGTAGGTCTCCATTCTGTCAAAGATTGGGCCCAAAATGGCTAGATGACTATCTCTGGTGACAGATTTGCACAACAAGTCATCAACATAATCCTCCATCAAGGTATGCATGAAATCATGGAAGATTGTCGTCATTGCTCTTTGATATGTCGCACCGGCATTTTTGAGACCGAAGGGCATCACATTCCAGCAATAAGTGCCCCAAGCATAGGTGAATGCTGTCTTATGCTGATCCTCAGGTGCAATACGGATTTGGTTGTAGCCGGAGAAACCATCCATTAGCGAAAGCATCTCATAACCAGCCGTCATGTCCACTATAATGTCTATGTTTGGCAGCGGAAAATCATCCTTAGGGCATGCTTTATTCAGGTCCCTAAAATCTGTGCAGATGCGGATGCCCCCAGTTACTTTGCTAACTGGTACTAGATTTGAAATCCAGTCTGCGTAATCAATGGGTCTAATGAAGCCCACATCTAGCAATTTTTTTAATTCCATTTTGACCAAAAGAGCCACTTGAGGATGCATTTTTCTAAGTTTTTGTTTAACAGGTTTAGCACCTGGTTTCAGTGGTAAATGATGAAGGACTAATTCTAGATCGAGGCCAGGCATATCTGCATAAGACCACGCAAAGCTGATCTTCTTCTCCAGAAAGAAATTAATGAAATCAATCTTCTCTTGTTTTGACAAGGAGGCTGCAAAGTGAATGACCTTAGGGTTATCAGGTGTACCCAAATTGATTTCCTCAGTCAGCTCTACCAACAATGTGGATTTGTCCTGAGTTGATAGGGGTATGTCCACTCTTCCACCTTTGGGTGCCTCAGAAAGGTTTTCACCCGCAGGTACGTCTTTTATTTTTACTTTTGTACGATCAGAGAGCGCCTTACGGTTTTCACTCAAAGATCTATTCTTTTGATTTTTTTCCTTTTCTTTTTCTTTTTCATGACTGGAAGAGGGAGTTGACTCCCCAAAATATGCCGTTGAATCCAGATCAATAGCAAAGCCTGCCTTATGGTCGCCTTGTGGTATACCTTCCCGTAGTCCCAGGAACTCTGCAATTGCTTCGTCATTCTGAAAACAGTCCAACGTGAGCGATTCTTGTTGGTCATATTGGATAAGTTGGGGATATATAAGGGGCATGTCATGATCGATTGTAAGGATAGAATGGGCTGATATGGTAAAAATATGAATGTCTATGGTGTCACTATCCGAACTGCTTGTGTCAGATTCGGAGCTGGGATCCCAAAATGACTCGATCCAAGCATGAGGACAGATTTTAGGAAGAGGAGTTATTTCATGTTTATCCTCCATAGGCAAGTGATCAGGGTCAATGAAGATATTGTTGAGGGCATAGGAGCTGGAAGAAAAAGAACTCCACTCCTAGTCATTAGAATCAGTCTCGGGTTGGGTAACCTCAGGTGTTATTTCATCATCAGAATCATGCCCTTTTCGACACGTGGACCTTTTGGTAGATGTGGATCCAATTCGTAATGGTACAAAGCCTAACCCTAAAGTTGGGGGTCGCCTCTCAGGTATAATGGGTTCTAGCCTTCCATTGTTTTTCAAGCCTAAGCCACTGCAGCCATCATATCCTTTCTTCTGCAGCATAGTAAATCCTTTGCCATATAATTCCACTGGCAACTTGACAGGTGGAGTTTCAGTTGGATCCTTATAGAGCCAATCTATGGCATCATCATTTATAGTTTCTTTGTCAAGTTCTCCCCATCTTGCAAATGTAGTGGGAGGCTGATATTGAATAACGACCTTGGGTTCCTTTTGCAATAAATGCGGTTTTCCATATGACTTTGGAGACATCGGCAAATTCCCAATGAGAAATGTTTGGTCCATTGAATATTCTCCACACCCTTGGTCTTGTATCTTCAGTTTTCCTTTGACAGCATCCAACAATGCATTGGGATCCACATAACTGTCTGATTTGGCTTTTGTATTGACTAGTATTTGCCGCTGAGGAGTATCTTTTAGGGTAGCACAGAATTGGAACGGATTAGGATCTCCTGGAATGGTTATCTCAGTTCCGTTGTAAGGATATTTGAGACATTAATGATAAGTGGATGGAACTGCTTTCATGGCATGGATCCATGGGCGGCCAAGGATCATATTATAAGGGAGATCAAGGTCTAGGACTTGTAGGAAAGTGTTTTCCATCACTGGACCAACTCTGATGGGCAAGACAATTATCCCTTTGGATGGGCGTTCAACATCATCATAGGCTTTGATTGTTATCCTTTTGGAAGCATCTATGTCATTTTCTGAATATCCGAGGCCAATGACCACTCTTAAGGTGCAGATATTGAGACCTGCTCTGCCATCTATCAGGACTCGCCGGATTTTGCAATTGTGGACAAAGACTTCTAGGTGCAAAGGGTCATTATGGGGAAGCTTGTCAGGTGAGATATCACTATCGGAAAATGCGACACTTTGGGAAATGGCTAAATGTCCAATCCGCGCTTGAAATTGGTCAACATCAATATCTGTCGGGACAGTGGACTCAGTCAAGGCTTTATCTAGGACTGCACGATGCATGGGAGACATTTTCAATAACTCTAGAATGGATATTTGTGCAGGTGTTTTCCCTAGATGATCCAAAAGATTATACCGACTTGCAAGAGTTGGTTTGGGAGGAGCGGCAGGAGCTCCTTTCAAGATGATTTTAGACCGACGAGTGGTGACGGCACAAGAAGGATCTTGTTCTTTTATTCACAAGGTGGACACATACTCATTTGACGCATGAAAACAATTAATGACATTGTGATAACCGGTATTTGCATAACTAGCCGTTTGAGCAGAATTGGAAGAAGATGCTTTACCCTTGTCATGATCAAGCAAAGGAGTTTTAAAAATAGTATGATCAATATTTGAGGTCAGATAGGTTGGATCTATCTCAATTACTCCTTGTTCCAATAAATCTTGAATCATATGTTTTAATTGAAAACATGAAGCAGTTTTATGTCCTTTAGACCAATGGTATTCACAGTACGTATTATCATTCCACCAATGCGGCTTTACCGCTGGTTCTGCCTTAATATCTGGTAGCTTGATAAATTTTGCTTGTATTAATTGCTTCATGACTGATTCGATAGGCTCTCCCAATGGTGTAAATTGTCGAGGAGGCCCATCCCGTGAGCGGAAGGGTCTGCGTTGTTGATTTTGTTGTTGGCCTTGCTGTTGATTATATTGTTGAGCATGCTGTTGTGGAGCCTATTGTTGATTATATTGTGGCTGTTGAGCATGCGGTTGATATTGCGACTGTTGAGCATGCTGTTGATACTGCGGCTGTTGAGCATGCTGTTGATACTGTGGCTGTTGAGCAACATTGTTCCTGGGTGCTTGATTTTGTTCCATAGTCGACATATTAGGAACACTCAACTTCTTGATTGTGAATGGGGGTTGATTAGCATTTACTGCTCTCGCATCAACAACACCATCATTAGTGACATTCTTGTTCTTATACCAAAATCTGTTTCTGTCCCCTGAAGAATTTGTATTGTCATTGTCCTTACTGAGCTTGATAATTCCTTTAGCTACAAGAGCTGTTTCAATACTCATTCCTTTCTTAATGAGTTTTTCTATAGTACTAGGACTTTTTAATTTTAGCTCATACATCATTTCTGGGACCAGATTCTGGATAAATAGATTCACTTGCTGTTCTTCAGGTATATCGAGAGAAGAACGACTATACAAGCTTCGCCAGCATTGCAAGAAAGTCACTAATGGTTCACCTTGTTTCTGCTTAGTATTACATAAATCCGACATAGTCACGTCACTATCGATATTGAACGCGAAATGAGATATAAACTTTTGTGCCAGTTCTGACCAAGTCTTTATATTTCCTGGCAAATGTGAATACCAATCCATGGCCTGTCCAGCGAGACTTCGTGCAAATAATCGCATTAAATATGTCTCCTCATAGCTTACTTCCATGCACGCCGCGTAAAACGCTTGAATATGATCCTTTGGATTGCCATTCCCTCTATATTTTTCAAAGTTGGGTGCCTCAAAATGCTTAGGGAATGGAGGCATGTATATACTCTTGTCAAATGGATTAGGACATAAATCTTGATCTGTATACAATTTCTTTGTTCCTTTAATTTCTAATGCATCAACCTTTCGTTGCAACATCTCAAGTTGTTGTGCAATTGTATCAGATTTTAGAGGTCCATCATTAATCCCAGTTGGTATTCTTTGTTGATATATCGCATTTCCGATCGGTTGTTGATATTCTGCAATAGTCATTTTTGGTGTCTCCTGCACATAAAGTTCTTGGTACTTCTCTTGTTGTTGCGGTTGTGCTATGCCTTGACCTTGTTGTTGTGCCCCTTGGAGCTTAGGTTGATATTGCAATTGAGTAGGCTGCTGATATTGCATAGGCACCAATTGCGGTTGTAAAGTAGGATAACTTGTTTGCCTTGGCACATATTGTGGCACATGTTGTTGGTGCTGACGACTCGGAAGTTGTTGACTTTGTAGCAATTGTTGTCGTGGTGTATATCCCATCATTTGTAAAAAACTTTGTTTAGATGGTTTTTGTTGCTTCTCCTTAGGATGGGGTATAGCACTTGCATTAACTTGCTGTATTGCTTGTCCAATCCCCTGTGATGGTTGCAAGTTTGTGTTGACTTGTAATGGTGCCGAAGGCACTGCGATTTGTTGTCGACTGCCATATGGTTGTTGTCGCATATCATTTGTTTGTACATTTGATTGAACCTTTTGTATATTGCTCAATTGTTGCAACAATTGCTGGTGGTGCAAACCACTATCCATAGTTCTTTGTGTCGCCATTATTGAAGGATCGGTCGCAATAGTGTTTGACAAAGATACATAAGAACTTTGTTGCATCATGGAATTGCTTTGGACATTTTTGACATTAGGCATTCCAGTTGTGAAATGTTCTTGTATCTTAGATGTTGATCCAATTTTATGCATATGAGGAACCACTTCTTGTTGAGGAACCATTGTCGATATTTGTTGGGTTTTCATTTGATCTTGCATTACAGGCGTTGTATTAAATAATGGATTATTTATCGTTTCAAATGGTGACCTTTGAGGAATAGTCACTGTCAATTCCTTTAAAGCACGTTTACTCATCAAGGTAGGTTGAGTTGCTTGTTGTACATTTTCTTCATTTGGATGTGAGGAAAAACTTAGTGGCCCGCTACCTTGTTGTGTTTGCACATTAATTTGATCATTTGAGGAAGCCACATTACTTACCATGTTAAGGTACTTCTGCGGAAACATCTTAAAGACCTTATTCAAGAATTTATCCATTTTTTTTGTTACTTTTGGATCTTGAAGGAACATGTCAATATCATTTGAATCATCGAAATCGGATGAAGAGTCTAGTTGGATATTCGGATTCACTTCTTGTTGGATGCCTTGATCTGACCCAAATCCTTGCGAAAGAGTTTGTTCTTCATATAAGGTTTGAGTTTGAATATCATGTTGCAAGTTTGGTTGATTCCAATTAAAGGGGGCACTTCCTCTTGGAGTTGGTGGGACACTCCCCTGTCCTGGTTTCATAGGTACAAACACTGGTTCATATAATGGTGGTGGTCCAAGTTGTACCGTTCCATATGGTGGTAGAGATGTGTTTGATGACGCTTCAACTTGCACTGGTTGGCTAGTTTGAAATTGCGAATTTGCTATGTTATCCATGGGTTGATACATTGGTTCTCCCATCTTCTTAGATCTTGATCTTGTCTCAACTGGCATGTCACTTATGCAAATGCAATATTTTTGGAATTTTTCAAGGATAATATATGATATGCAACTAAATGCAAACTAAATATATGAAAATGCAATCTATGTTTTTGGTTGTTTTTGAAGATCTTGATAAACTTATGAATGCAAATCTAAAAGAGACCCTTAGGAAATTGAAATGATACCTAGACCTCAAAGGACAAAAGGACCGAGTGACAGAAGGACAAATTGACAATGTCTCACCTATATGCTTGGATACTAAGCTAGGTTTGACGAAATGATATTGATGACAAAAAGGACAAAAGACTTGATGAGGTCTAGACTTCTTAACAATGACTTGGGGTTTATCAAAGATTTGGATTGCTTAAGTATGACAAGACCTAGGTTTTGAGACTATATGCGAAAGGATAATTAATATGCAAATGATCTTAATATGATATGACAATGACTTAGGCTTAATGAAGAGACTTAGGGATACGCATATGCAAATGTATGACAATGTCACCCTAAGATGAAATCTAAGGTTTAATTATGAAATGATATTACTCTTATGCAAGAGGACATATGCAAATGGATGACTTCTATTGATATGCAAAAGAAGTATGACTTAGGTGAAACCTAACCTTGATACTTGACAATGACTTTGCAAAATGCAACCTAGGATTAACCTAAATGCAAGTGACATAAGAGTTGAGACAAGTTTTTGACCAATGTTGGACAACCATGCTTTAGGAATATGATCTTTGAATCTTGTTGAATTTTTGTTGGATGAATGTCTTTGGTGTTTGATCTTGTTTTGATCAATGTGTTTTGCTTTTGAAATGGGATAACATTCAACTTTTGACAATCAAAGAATACAAGATGTTACGACTTAGACTCAAGACAATCATGCTCATTTCCACATTTCTTATGGTAGGCAAGGACATTAGGTACTTGAGAGGTAGACTCATTATGGGATTCAAGGAGAATACATAGATGCTTGACCCCACGGGCTCCCCTCCACGGCACTCACTTCTCAGGGCAGCCAAGCATCAGTCCCCATGGAAATCTCCCCATGGCGAACTTAGTATCTCTTCCAAGTATCCGAACTTGTCCTTCTCAAGCAACTAGAAGGGTTTTTGGCCTCTAAAAACAAGGTATGTAGTAAGGATTTCTGTTAAGCATTACTCCTTGATGTCATGCAAGCATGATTGAGACATTAAGCCCATCAAGATACCAACAAATGTAGTCACGCAAGCGCGATTTAGACCAAGAGGCCCTACTTAGATGTTGATATGAGAAAGAGTTTCAAGGGGCATCACTTCCCAAGTAACTACAATTCCCACGTAACACTTCCTTCAAAGCTTTCGCCCATCAGGTATTTTTTTATAGTGAGTTAGAATGCCAAGGAATTCTAGCCGTACTCACTTTGGGTCGTTCCCTTCTCACAATTATCACTCGCTTGCTAAAGCAAAGTGGTCGGGAAGGCAGGCCCTCTAATGGAGACAAACAATCACCAAGACAAGTATGGTACCGAAGATCTGGATTTTTGGTCACCCTATGAAGGATGAGAGCATACTCTCCTACTCCAATGTCATACTTAACAAACAAAGCAAACAAGGGTTCATTTCAACCTACTTATAAATCACTAAATGCCTAATTAAAAACTCAAACACACAATTTGAATGTTTCTCCAAGGCAACCTGCAAAACACATGTCAGAAGTTTGATTTGTTGTCTTTGACCATCGAATCTGCATAACACACGTTAGTAATTTGATTTTTAGTCTTTGTCATGCGTATGCCAAGATCCTGCATAAATAATCAGTACCAAAATCCAAAACACAGAAAACAGAATGCAAAAACATCAAAAATTTCAAAGAAACTGCATTTTTTTTACCCTCTGATCTGGACTTTACACATGCGCAGAAGTCATGACACAGGCGCAAGTTGTCAAACACAAGCGTAGAATGTCTTGACACAGGTGCAAGACTCTTCAACACAAGCGCAAGATGCTTAACACAGGCGCAGAAGTGACCAGAATACCCTGCACGGCCCTGTTTTTGAGTTTTTGACCTGCAAATCAGCTTAGAAGCACTCCAAAACATAGTAAGATGGTTAGAAGGTTAGTATTCACGTCAGGTTCACCAATTAATGTAGCATAGAAATTAGGATTCATCAAAACATAAGTAGATCAATCAAAAACACAAGACATGATAACATAATCAAAGGAATACTCATGAAATGAACCTAATTCCAAAGCACATTCAATAGAGGTATGGAAACAAAGCATTTAAAAGAAAATATCATGCAAACCATATGCTTCTTCCATGCGGCTCCATTGTTGTTCTTTCCTCTTCAATGGGTTTGTGGATCTCACCTACGAGTGCTCACACAATTGAAAGCAAAAAGGCTCAAGAGTACTAGAAACAAAGGTTCGGTAAAAATTCGAGATTCATGAAGGATTTGATTGAAGAAAACATCCAATTTATAGAAGAATTGGATAAATGAGCAAATTAGTATGAAAGAGATTTGAATAGAAATTCAAATCAATAATAGCAAAATTATGACATATCCATGACAAATTGCTATGCAAGGCTTATGACAATTCATGACAAATTTCTATGTCAAGAATTTATGACATTTTATGACAAATTCATGACAAATTCTATGACACATTCTATGTCAAGAATTTTATGACAATTTATGACATTTTATGACAAATTTCTATGTCATTGCCATAAATTTAGGAAAGAAATAGGAGAAAATTGAATTTAAGAATTAAGAAATTAGGAAATTAGAAAATAATGAAAATAGGAAATTAGAAATTGAAAGAAATTAGAAATTAGGATTTAGTGAATTAATTAATAATTTTTCATTTATTAATCAATTCACAAAGAGGAATAATTAGACAATTAAATGAAGATTTAATTGTAATAAGGAAACTTAGGATAAATAAGTAATTTATTTAATCCTAAAGGAAGAAATGACAAATTAGGTTAAATGATTGAATCATGAAACCCTAGAAGACGAATTAGAAATGCGAGGATGATAATTAGGTCTATAATTGACTTGATCATGTTTTGATTTGATAAATGACCAATGCGACAAAATGATTTGATTGATAGATGCGCCAATTGACGAGGAACAATGACAAATTGATCCAAATTGACACAATTGATACAAATAACGATCGATGACAAATCGGTTGAAAAATGACAAAATTGACAAAATAGATTGCAAGATGACAAGATTAGACATGACCATGATCGATGACAAATCGATCGCAAAATGACAAGATTGAAGGATTGATGATAAATCGACAAGATTGATAAACCGATCGCCAAATGATAAGATTGAAAATAGGACAAAACCCTAATTAGGATTGACGATGTCCAAAATGATAAGATTGATAGGAGGACAAAACCCTAATTAGGATTGACGATGTCCAAAATGATGACAAATGAATACGCACATTGATGCGACAGGGTAAAATCGATCAAAATCATGACTGAATATTGTTGTCGACAAGACCAAATTCAAGGATGAGATGATTGAAGAATATAGAAGAATGACTCGATGTTCGCAAATGATAAAGACCAAGTGCGTGACATAGGAGAAATGTTAATGCGATGCAAAAACCTAAAATGAGGCAATGCGCAAATGTTAAAGTATGACCTTGCAAGCATTGACCATTTTTGGGTGTCTACAATATGTATATGTATATGTTTATGTTTATGTATATGTATATGTATATGTATATATATATATATATGTATATGTATATGTATATGTATGTATGTATGTATGTATATACATATATACATATGTATACACATGTATATATATGTGTGTGTGTGTGTATGTATACATATATACATATATATTTATATTAATTAATTTAGGGTTTTCATTGTCTGTGTTTACATTTTATCTCAGGATCTCTATCACTTGATTAATTCAAGGGATTTCATTGTGTATCCAAGTTTGTCTTCCATGGTCCAATTTGGGAAAGGTATCTCTTGGTTCTCTATCCACATATTGGTTTACGACCAAAAGGCTGCAAGCAAAATGTGTTGTTAGAGAGGTGACGTAATTCTATCTTTCATATTTTTTCAATGTATTGTTGTGGTTGTGTGGCCTTTATAAGAATATTTGGTTTTTGCCTTGATATAGTTGACCACTTGAGGGATTCAATGAGTTCCCAATCTATATTTGTATGTATATGGAGGTATGTGTGTATATATATGTACTTGTATATGTTCCTATACACATATTTACTTGTACACGCACACGTAAATATGTACACATGTAGATATATGCAAACATAAATATCAAAATGAATGCATACATACATACGTACATACATACATACATGCATGCATGCATGCATATATATATGTATATATAGGTGTATACATGTCTATACATATATATGTATATATGTACATGATGGTGTGTGTGTGTCTATATATACATATATATGTATACATATACATACATATGTGTGTATATATGTATATATATATATAGATAGATATATACATATATATATATATATGTATATATATATGTAGATATATATATACATACACACACACACACATTTAAAAAGAAAAAGAGAACATGCACACATATATAGCCATGTTCAAATGTAAGTTAGAATCAACAAAAGAATATTTGTTGCTTCTTTCTATTAATGATTGTCCCTCTTAGGGTTTCATTTCTTTTATAGGGATGCACAAGGAAGTGTCAATTGTTATAGCATGGAAAGAACACAAAGAGACCTTTCCCAAATTGAAATATAGAGAACAAGGCGATGGCAGAATAGTTGAGAAACACAATGAAAACCTTGAGCTTCATTTGTCTATGTATAAGCTTGCCTCCTCTTGCTGGGTACACACACACACACACACACACACACACACACACACACATACACACACACACACATATGTATATATATTTGTATGTATATATATATATGTATTTATATGTGTGTGTGTTTATATATATGTATGTATGTATATACATAGTATTTATATATATATAAATACTACATATATACATACATATCTATATATATACATATATATACATATATACATATATATATATACATATATATATATATACATATATATATGTATACACACACACACACATATATATATACCCAACAAGAGGAGACATAAACAAATGAAGATCACGTTTTTCAATGTGTGTCTTGACTATTTTGTCATCGCCTTGTTCTATATATTTCAATTTGGGAAAGGTCTCTTTTTGTTCTTTCCATTCTATAACAATTGACACTTCCTTGTGCATCCCTATAAAAGAAATGAAACCCTAAGAGTGACAATCATTAATAGTAAGAAGCAACAAATATTGGTGTAGGAGCACCTCATCAACAAGATATTCATGACCCCAAGGATGAAGACTAGGATCTTTAGGATTTGTTAGTGTGTCTTGTGTTTCATGTATGCAATAAACCCCACCATGTAAGCCCATGTCACCAATTAGGCAATTTGAGAATAAAATTGGGACAATGTGGTCAATAGGGGTAATAAATGGTATAGATTTGTGCTTGATAGGTTTTAGACATGTTTCATGAGTGTTTGGTTGATCCATGTATGTAGATTTCAACCTTACCCAATATGGCAACTTTTTGTGCAAAATTGCAACTTTTGAGTGCAAAAGTGCAACTTTTTGAAAATCAGTTGGGGGAAGCCTTTCAAAGGCTCCAACCTACTCCAATTTTGGTGGGAAACCATTGGAGAGTTGTATAATCCTTTTGGGCATGATTCCCAAGGTTGTTGTTGTTGTAATCGGAGTTTGTGAAGCAATAATACACAAAATACTTTAGCTTCCCATAGATTTTGAGTTTGTAGGAGTTGCATGTGCTTCTATGGATTGATTTGAATCCCACCATCCATGGAGTAGAAAGAGAGATGAAATAGATTTATTTTGGTGGTGGTCTTAGGTGTTAACTACTCTAGAGTAGAGAGAACCCTCCATTCTTTTTACTATAACCCATAATGTGAGGGTTTGGAGAGGGTTTTGAACAAAAATGGCCTTATCTTGCACTCAAGTCCATTAGAAGACTCTTGCTTTGGAGGGATGTAGGATAAGCCTCTTTGAATTAGTTTTTTCATGGTTAGTTGCAAAGGAAACTTTTTTGTGTGGAGAAAGGAGCAAGATTAGGTAGGCATCTCTATGAGACTACCTAGGACACAATTTAGGACAATCATCATAATTTATTATAGCGGTGGATTCCAAGAGTACAATCCTAGAATTAGAGGTTTATCACTATCCCCCACATGCCCATAAAGTTTATTTTTCATTTGGTTTACCGGTAAAGGTAGTTTCTTTAGAAAATAGGGCTAATTTCCCCTATTAGGTCTCTTATCCTCTAAAGGGAACATACCTTATAATTGTAGATATGGAAAAACCATTTTGGGGATCAGTACAACTTCCAAAAGGTTGATTGAAATGGTAATTTATTTCTATGGTTTTGTGGAAAATTTTTGAGTTAAAGTCCATTCTATCACAAAATAGGGCTACAAACCTAGGGGGTAGATTTCCAAAGAAGGTACAAGGAATTGGTGCCCAAAGCCAAAACTAGCGTTTGGAATAGTTCTTAGATGTCATGAATGGATTATTTCTGAAATCCCTAACACTAGGAGTTACTGGTAAGGCTTGTTTGAAAAAGTAAGGCCTTTGACTCATCTTGAGTAGGCCCAAGCCTAGTGAATGTGTGTGTAGTTTCATCCAAGGTGTGGAGTCCTTCCTTGTAGGACCCTTGTGATCATTTGAGGGGTCATTAGTCTAACCTTGTTTGGGCTTGTCCTTAGGTGTGTGGGTAGGGCTCTACATCAAGTGGTATCAGAGCAAAGGAGTGTTCTTTTTAAGAGAAGGAGAAGACAAGATGTCGAAAGAAGAAGGATCCCATGAGGCACCTTCAAGAATGACCAATGTGGAGTTGAATGTCCTAGTGAAGAAGCAAATGGCAAAGAGTAGAGCAATGAGGGATGAGAATCAGGCCTTAAGAAATGAGATGGACTGGTTGAAGGACAGAGTGGAGAGAGGAGAGAGAGACTCTAGAGAAGAAGGGGATGAAGAGGAGATCCCTATGCAGGAAGAGCTAGAGGTACCTGCAGACCAGAGGCCCCTGATGAGTATCCTCAAGTCCATAGAGAGAAGAACAATGGATGTGAAGATGGATCTACCAATATTTGTAGGCAAGATGGATCCTGATACAGTGATGGAGTGGATAGACTCCTTGGATAATTTTTTTGAAAGTGAAGACATACCAGAGCACCAGAGGGTGAACATGGCCCAATACAAAATGAAAGGGGATGCATTAACCTGGTGGAATTTCATCCAAGATGAGAGAAAGAGAAGAGTGGCTACATGGAAGAAGATGATAGTCTTGGTGAAAGAGGCATATGTCCCAGTGGACTACAATATCCAATTGCATAGGAGGAGACATAATTTGAAACAAAAAGAGATGGGAGTGAGTTCCTATACCGAGGAGTTCATCAAGTTGTGTGTGAGGACCAAGGTGAAAAAGAGTGAAGATGAGAAGGTGGCAGGATATCTCAATGGGTTGAGGTTTACAATCCAAGAAGACTTGAATCTCAACACCTCGAAGACAGTCCAAAAGTGCTTTTAGTTAGCACTCAAGGTGGAGGTGAAGTTGAAGAGAAGGCAGGATCAAAATGGTAGAGGTAAAGGGAGACAAAAAAGAGGAGGAAGAGGCCCTTTTAGAGGTAGAGGAAATGGTTTTGGATACCAGGGAGACTCTAACCAAGAAGGCAATAGAGGAGAGAGCAGTTACAACCAAGGAGGGGACTACAATCCAAGAGGGAGCTTTAGGGGTAGAAGACCACCCTCTAGAGGAAGATCCCAATGTAGAGTACCTCCTAGGTGTTACAATTGCAACCAAGAAGGGCCATGGCCAATAGGTGTTCGGAGAAGGCTTATAGCTCCATGGGAGAAAGGAGAAGCAATCTGGTGTAGGAATCTGATTGTCAAAGTGTGGCAAGTGCAAACATTTATCAAAGTGTTAATGCTCCTGATAGCTATGTCTATCTTGAAAGAGGAGAGGCTCTGATGATGAGGTGAGAAATAACCACCATGAAGGTACTTGATAAGGATCCTACACAAAGGAAATCTCTTTTCTAAACCACTTGCAAGGTAGGAGGAAAGGTATGTAAGGTTTTGATAGACTCTGGATCCACTGAAAATTTTGTATCACTTGGGATGGTAGAAAAGCTTAAGCTTAGAAAGCTACCTCATCCTTACCCCTATAAGGTTTCATGGCTCACCCAAGGTCAACAAGCAATGGTAGAAGAGTAGGCTTGGGTGGAGTTTCAGATTGGATCTTACAAGGATAGAATTCTATTTGACATAACCAAGATGGATGCATGCCATCTCTTGTTTGGGAGATCATGGCAGTATGACTTGAAAGCTCATCATGATGGGTTGAGAAATAGCTACTCAATCACCAAGGATGGTAAGGTGATAGAACTCTTACCTCTAATAGAGGAAGAGATGGAATCAAAAGGGAAGGATACAAGAGTGTTGATGGTAGAAGGTAAACATTTCATGAAGGAGATTGTAGAGAAAGATGCAGCTTGCTATGCCCTCATGCCTAGCCCCAAGGTGACAAGGAAAGAGCAGTATGTAGGAGAGAAAGAAGGAGGACCAAAACACATAGAACCTGCAGTTAGATAGTTGCTTGATAAGCATCAAGGCATCATCTCAAATGGAATGCCAAGGTCCCTACCACTGGTAAGGGACATCATTCATTGCATATATTTGATCCCTGGATTTACTCTCCCAAACAAAGCAGCCTACAAGCTCACCCCAGACTAGAATGCAAAAATGGCAAGGCAAATTGAATAATTGCTTGAATCGGGACTTATTGGAAAGAGTCTAAGCCCATGTGCAGTACCAATAGTCCTTACACCCAAGAAAGAAGGCACTTGGAGGATTTGTATAGAATCAAGAGCCATCAACAAGATAACCATAAGGTATAGTTTCCCCATCCCTAGAATAGAGGATTTACTTGATTACTTAGGGAGTGCTAAGTATTTTACAAAAATGGATCTACAAAGTGGATAGCATCAGATTAGAATAAGGTCAGGGGATGAATGGAAAACAACTTTTAAAACAAATGAGGGGTTATATGAGTGGAAGGTCATGTCATTTGAGTTGTCCAATGCTCCTAGTACCTTTATGAGGTTAATGAATGAAGTCTTAGTGGAATTCATAGGAAAATTTGTCATAGTATACCTAGATGATATCTTGATCTTCAATCACACAAGGGAGGAGCACCTCAAACACATAGATATGGTTCTCAAGAGGTTACATGAAGAGAAACTAATGATCAATTTGGATAAGTGTTTGTTCATGCATGAGGAGATCATCTACTTGGGTTTTTTAATCTCACAAGGTGAGTTGAAAATGGACCAAGAGAAGGTGAGTGCTATACTATCTTCGCCTACACCTAGAATTATGAATGACTTATGAAGCTTCCATGGTTTAGCAACTTTCCATATGAAGTTCATAAGAGGATTTAGTCATGTTTGTGCACCCATGCTTGACACCATAAAGGGAGGAAAAAAGAGCAAGTTCAGTTGGACCAAAGAGGCAGATGATTCATTTGAGACATTGAAGAAGAAGATTGCAGAACAACTAGTCCTTGCCTTACTAGACTTCAACAAGATATTTCTGGTGAAATGTGATGCAAGCCACATGGCTATTGGAGAAGTGCTCAGTCAGGAAGGGAGGGCTATTACTTTTTTTAGTGAAAAGATAAATGATGCCAAGAAGAGATACTCATCTTATGACTTGGAGATGTATGCTCTAGTATAGTCTTTGAAGAAGTGGATGCATTATTTATTGCCTAAGGAGTTTATAGTTTTTACTAATAATCAGGCACTTAGTTTCATAAATAGCCAAGAGAAGTTAAACCACCAGCACATGAAGTGGGTAGAGACCTTGCAAGCCTTCACATTTACCATCAAACACAAGAAGGGAGTTAAGAACAAAGTTGAAGATGCTTTGAGAAGGAGGGTCTTGACTGTCAACCAAATCAAGATGGAGAGTGTTGGTATTGATTCCTTGAAGATTATGTATGAGGCTAATGAAGACTTTGGAGAGATATACAAGGTATGTGAAGCCTTTGGTGAGAGATGCCATATTGAGTTTTCTGAATTCCTGATACAAGATGGATTGTTGTTCAAAGGAGTGCAGTTGTGTATTCCTAAGTGTTCCATGAGGTTGAATATTATTAGGGAGAAGCATTGTGGAGCTATGGCAGGTCATTTTGGCCTTGACAAGACCCTAGACCTTGTGAAGAGACATTATTTCTAGCCTAAATTGCAAACAGATGTAAGAAAGTTTGTGGAGACATGTGTAATCTGTTAGAAAGCCAAGGGGAAGTCCACAAATGCAGGTTTGTATCAGCCTTTACCCATTCCTTCTAGGCCATGGGAGAGCATAAGTATGGAATTTGTGTTGGGTCTGCCTAGCACAAGGAGAGGATTTGATAGTGTCTTTTTAGTGGTGGATAGGTTTAGTAAAATGGCTCATTTCTTGCCATGTAAGACTTCTTGTTGTGCATCATATGTTGCAGACATATTCTTCAAAGATATAGTCCAGATACATGTATTTCCCCTAAACATTGTTTCAGATAGAGATGTGAAGTTCATAGGTCACTTTTAGAGGACTCTTTGGAAGAAGTTGGAGACTAAACTATCTTTCTCATCAGCCTACCATCCTCAGATGGATGGGCAAACTGAAGTTGTCAATAGGTCATTGAGAAACCTATTAAGATGTTTGACAAGGCAACATGGAGAGAAGTAGGACAACATTTTGTCACAAGCATAATTCTCATACAATGACACCCTAAATAGGAGTACTGGGAAGTCTCCTTTCCAGATTGTATATGGAATCCACCCAAGGGGAGTGTTGAAGTTAATAAATTTACCCAAACAAGAGCCCATTAGTGCAGATGGTGAAGCTTTTGCATCAGCCATCAAAGAGTTGCATGACCAAGTCAAATCTCATCTCCAACAATCTATAATGAAGTATAAGGATCATGCTGATAAGAAGAAGAGAGGTGTATAATTTAATGTTGGGGATTTGGTATGGGTACATTTAAAGAAGGAGAGACTCCCAAAAGGCAAATACACCAAACTCATGCAGAGGAAGATTGGACCATGTCGGATATTGAAGAAGTGTGGACAAAATGCCTATGAGATCCAACTTCCTCCTGATCTTGGATTATCACCCATTTTTAATTTGTGTGATCTTACACTTTTCAAAGGTGATGGAAATGAAGAAGAAGAACCAATGCAGGTTGCAGCAGACAATGACATTCCAAGGTAGGAATCACATAAGTTGAGAAAAGTGTTAGACACTAGAGTCACAAAGAAAAAAAGGAACAAGAAGTACATTAAGTACTTGGTGGCTTGGCAAGACAAACTAGATTCTGGGCGATTTGGATGACAAGTGAGCAAATATCCAATCATGGTGCATATTTACAAACTCTAATCTCAAGTGGGCTTGAGATCTCTTCTCCTGGGGAGTATGGTGCAGGAGCACCTCATAAAAAATCTATTCATGACCCCAAGGATGAATACTAGGATTATTAGGGTGTCTTAGTGTGTCTTGTGTTTCATGTATGCAATAAACCCCACCATGTAAGTCCATGTCACCAATTAGGCAATTTGAGAAGCCAATTCGGACAATGTGGTCAATGGGGTAATAGATGGTCTAGATTCATGTTTGATAGGTTTTAGAAATGTTTCATGAGTTTTTGGTTGATCCATGTATGTGGATTTCAACCTTAGCCAATATGACAACTTTTTGTGCAAAATTGCAAAAATGCAACTTTTGAGTGCAAAAGTGCAACTTTTTAAAAATTGGTTGGGGGAAGCCTTTCAACAACTCCAACCTACTCCAAGATTAGTGGGAAACCATTGGAGATTTTTATAAGCCTTTCAAACATGATTCCCAAGGTTTTTGGTGTTTTAATTGGAGTTTGTGAAGCAATAATACACAAAATACTTCAGTTTTCCCAGAAATTCTAAGTTTGCAAGAGTTGCACGTGCCTGTACGGATTGATTTGAATCCCACCATCCATGGAGTAGAAAGACAGATGAAATAGATTTATTTTTGTCATGGTTTGAGGTCTTAACTATTCTAGAGTAGAGAGAACCCTCCATTCTTCTGACTACAACTCGGAAAGTGAGGGTCTGGAAAGGGTTTTGAACAAAAAATGCCTTATTTTTGCACTCCAGTCCATTAGAAGACTCTTCCTTTGGAGGGATGCAGGATAAGCATATGTACTTTATTTTTTTCATGGTTTTTTGTAGGGGAAACTTTTTTGTGTGGAGAAAGGAGCAAGATTAGGTAGGCATTTCTATGTGACTACATAGGACACAATTTAGGACAATCATCATAAGTTGTCATAGCGGCGGATTCCAGGAATGCAATCTTGGAATTAGAGGTTTCTCACTATCCCCCACATGCCCATAAATTTTATTTTTCATTTTGTGTACTGGTAAAGGTAGTTGCTTTGGAAAATAGGGCTAATTGCCCCTATTAGGTCTCTTAACCTCTAAAGGGAACAGACCTTGTAATTGTAGATATGACCAAACCATTTTAGGGATCGGTACAATTTTCAAAAGGGTGTCTGAAATGGTATTTTTTTTGTATGGGTGTGTGGAAAATTTTTGACTTAAGGTCCATATTATCATAGAATAGGGCTACAAGCTTAGGGGGTAGATTTCCAAAGAAGGTACAAGGAATTGGTGCCCAAAACCAAAACTAGTGTTTGGAATAGTTCTTAGATGTCATGAATGAATTATTTCCAAAATCCCTAAGAGTAGGAGTTACCGGTAAGGATTGTTTGAGAAAGTAAGGCCTTTTACTCATCTTGAGTAGGCCCAAGCCTAGTGAATGTGTGTGTAGTTTCATCGAAGGTGTGGAGTCCTTCCTTGCAGGACCCTTGTGATAATTTGAGGGGTCATTGGTCTAACCTTATTTGGTCTTGTCCTTAGGTGTGTGGGTAGGGATCTACATCAAATATTCTTTTGTTGATTCTAACTTATATTTGAGCATGGCTATATATGTGTGCATGTTCTCTTTTTTTTTCACTATGTAGGTACTTTCTCTTTAGATTTCCACTTCAATCCATAGATAAGAAAATGAACAAAGACAATGGAAATCCACAAAAAATATATGTCTAAGTATACATATACATATGTACATATATACATAGATATATATGACCATACTTATAGCCACAATGAAAATGAAGACAATGTAAAACCAAAATTAATTGTGAACATCATTTTTGGGGATGGATGACAGAGACAATGGTCAAGAGCACCAAACATGCTTAAGTACAACCAAATCTTCAGCATTACATTTATGGCAGTTATATGTCTAAATATACATATACATATGTATATGCATACATAGATATATATGCAAATTAATATTTTTTGGGGAAAGGAGGGACAAACACAATGGGCAAGGACACCAAACACACTTAAAGACAACCAATCTGTTAGAAATACATACATGTTAGTTATATGTCCAAATTTACACATACATATGTATATGTATACATAAGTATATTTGCCCATAAAGCTACACACAATGAAAATGCATGCAATGGTGAAGGAGACCAAACACACATAAGAATAGTCAAATGTTTAGCTACATTAAATGCAACATGTTCACATTACTAACCAACACATTAGTAGAGAACTCGCAAGGTGTCCTTAGCCACTGTGTATGTCACTTTACCACTCCATCTGTGTCCAATGCATTGGTAGAAAATGTGCTTGGTATCCTTGCCCAGTGTGTTTGTTAGCAACAAAACATGTCATCACTTGGGAAATGGAGACTAACCACAAAGTGGTTGGAAGGTTGGTGATTACCATAGGGCTAACACTTTTATGGGAAAAAGCCTGCACAGATAGCTGATTGACTAACTATAGTGTTTGTATACAAGGGAGACAAATATTTTTCCATTTTAGCTGCAAAATGCAAAGGAAAACTGATGCAGACAATCACAACCAGATATGTATACATGCTTGTCCCAACTTTTTTGTTCTTTCAGAGAAATATACAAGCATGGTTATATGTGTGTGTATGTGTATTCCTATGTGCACATTTCCACTTTTTTATTCCACTATCCTTATAAGCATGGCTATGTAATTTTAAATGTTTATGCCTATCATGTATACTTGCACACAAAGACATATAGCTACACACACACACACACACATAAAGACATGACTTTCCTTATTTCTACAAAAAAAACATATTGATATGTATCCTAGAAAGACAGTTAAGGGCACAATATGTTTTTTTTCTTGGTTTCAAGTATTTATGACCATAAGTATATGTTTATATTTGTGTATGGCTAACATGCACATATGAGTATGGCTATATGTGTGTGTGTATGCCTATGTGTACATTTCCACTTTTTAATTCCACTACACTTAAGTAGAGCTATGCAAATCTTATACGCATGGCTATGTAATTTTGAATCTGTATTCTTATCATGTATACTAGCACATAGAGAAATATAACTATACACACACACATAAAAACATGACTATCCTTATTTTTGCAAAAAAAAAACACTTTGGAATGTATCCTACAAAGACAATAAAGGGCATAATATATATTTTTTTCTTGATTTCAATACATTTATGACAATTGGATATATGTATATATTTGTGTATGGCTAAGATGCACATATCTATATATCTGCAGAAGAATACAAACAAACAGATTGACACACACATTCATATAGCTATATTTGTACAACTATATGTGTGCATGTGCAGATGTTTTTCATGGCTGGAAAATGACTTGCAATGCCCAAGTCAAGGCAATAATTCAACTTACAGAGCTTGAACCACGAAAAAACATCTACACACATATATAGCTATAGACACATACATATATGCATGAATTTCCATACCATAGCACCATCACTATCCAACACATCGGTATAAAATGTGTTTAGAATCATTGGCCAAACTTCCTTTCACCAACAAAACAAGCCATTGCCTTTAAAATGAGCATTGCCCAAAAAATGGCCAGAGATTCGACGTCTACCAAAAGGTCGACACTTGCATTGGAAAACTTATATGTGTGTGTTATGTGTATATGTATGTTTATAAACATACTCTCTGTATAGAAGGGAGATGAAGTTTTTTTTCCGCTTTGATTCATAAATTAGAGGGGAACTAATGCACACACATACAAATATAGTTATACAAATATACATTTATGATGACTTTCCTTATCATTGTGATAGACAACATATTGGTATGCATCCTACAAAGACAACAGAGAACATAATATGTGATTTTAAAATATAAATTTAAATACATTTATAAGTATGCCTATATGTATCTATTTTTGTATGGATAACATGTATTTATCTATGTATATGTATAAGCATTCAAACAAACAGATTCACACACATGTTCATATAGTTATATTTAAATAATTGATAAATGACTTGCAAGATCCAAGGAAAGACAATATACTAACTTACAAAATCAGCCATAGGAAATTGTTGCAAAGCACCTACAAAGCGTATGGTCGCCAACAAAGCACTAAGTATTCTCTAAACTAGAGTGATTGAATTTTATTTGGAAAATGGAACAATGCAAGCTCTATGTCACGATAACCAATAAGATTTTTTTTTTCAAAGCTATTACCAACAAACATTCCACTCAAAATAAAATAGCGAACCATAAAATAGAGAAATAAGGTGGATACCACTATTTCCATTGTATGAACAACATTTTGATCTAACCATAGAAAAATAAAATGGTAACTTTATCAAAAAACTAATAGAAAACTTTGCACAAAGAAGTAAGGTGGATGAACCACTATTTCCACTTTATGAACGATATTTAAATTTAAGGATAGAAAAAACATGGTAATTTTATGAGAAAACCAATGGAAACCTTTGCCAAACTGAAAATTCAAAGAACTAGGTGAGAGGCAAAATGAAAATGGCCTAAATAGAAAGCTAAATTTTACTTTAAACTTTGATTCCTTGGATGGTAGTAATAGAGTACTCAACACACAAAATGAAAATGCAAAGAATGAAACAACAAAATATATTTTTGCAAGATTTTTATCACCAGGGTTTTTTTAAAAATTTAACCCGCAAAACCCTCAATCCATCTGTAGTGTCCTAAAGATGCACCCTTTGCAATTTTGACTGCATTTGGGGCACTCACCTTAGTGTTCTCATCCTCATGCTTGATCTGGACTTATTTATGCCTCTACCATGCAATAAATTTTATATTTTCACTTTGTGTCGTGGTGGGACTGATAGTTCTAATACTTAAAGATAAGTACAGATGCCAAGCCAATAAGATGAGAGGGGGGGTAAATCATACAAACTTAATCTTCCATAAAAACATTAGATTCAACCTCGGTAACATATACTTCAGTACTATAATCAAAACTGCTAAACATGTAAACTCAAAAGCATATAAACATCATAACACTCATAACACCAGATTTAACATGGAAACCCAAATAGCAAAAAACCACTGTGGGATTTCAGACCCACTAAGAAATATACTCTTCTAGAGTATGCTCGGTTAAAAGCAAATCCTGTTAAAGATTACAAACACATTGCTAGATGTGACCCGGTTAAGGGATTTCCCTCAGATCTGTTAGGATCTTCACCTTGTTAGAAGTGACCTTGTTAAAGGATTTCAAACACTCAATCAGAATGTCACCTTGCTAGAGGGTTTTACAAATAAGACTGTTAAGTCCACTCGGTTAAGAGATTTTCTATCACTTTACAAAATAACAGTAATAAAAATCTATCCACAACTTCACATCTAAAATGCTAAAGCAGATTCTCAATTGTTCAATACAATATAGACATAGAACTAATCTTGTCCATCTGTTGGACTCTATACTCTGTTATTCAAAATAGGTTTTCAAGCTTTAGTGCTCGGTAATTACTATGTAGCATCCCTATGGATACACTTGCCCACATACATTGTTTATCAATAGTTTTTTATTTATAAACAATAGCTAACCGCTTAATCTCCTTGATCACATTTCCCATGATCAATCATAGCTATCAGATCTTCAAACTTTGTCCAGGTTCAATGTATCCTTCGATCTAAAAATGTTTTACCCCACCTTGGAACTTGCATACATTTCTTGGAACTTGTGCTAGGGTATTGCAGATCAATCTGAACTATAGATCTTCCTGTCAATTTTCCTTTGCCATAGATTCTTTAACAAACTTCATTCACGACATACAAATCATTTAATCATAGCTAGCTCATCAGCTTCCACCATTAAATAATGCATGTAATCATTTAATGCATTCTGTTATTACTCGGTTGCAACTCGGTAAATACTAAACTTCACTCGGTAGACATTACGCCTTCATTAACCGATAGGGATAACCTTAGGGTTTACCGACTAGGTTCTTTGCTCGGTAACATAGTATAGTATTAACCTTACAATCAATAACATATGTATGATATCAAAACAATATAAACATCATGATCTCATCATTATGTAACTCGATAATAATTTCCCATTGAATAACTTATTTCTCCTCTTATTCATCATATTCTTTCTATGTCTTTTACCAACATCTTTATACTCATCAAATCATACTTCTCAAGGTATGGCAATATCATATTGAATTAGAAAATCAATTTCTTGACATCAATGACAAAATAATAATACTAAGACAGTAAAACATCCTTAATCAGTTATATCCATAATCATCAACAACCTTCCCAATATCCTTATTGAAATGCCAACAATCTCTCCTTGTCTGTTATAATGTCAACAATCTCCCCCTTTGGCATTGATGGCAAAACCAATTGATTTGACCTAATTGATTTGGATAATTGTGAGATTCTAAAATGCTGAAATTCTCTCCTTTTTTCATCAGAATTCTCCCCCATACATTAGTCTTCTCTTCTTTTCTCTTCAGTCTTTCTTTTCTTTAGTCTTCTCCCCCTTTGACAACAATGCCAAAAACTAAAGAATGAAAACATAATTTCTTCAGCTGAGAAGCAAATTCGTGCTGTTATGTGTCAACTTAGTCTTACTCAGAGCATTTATGTCTTCAATTCCTATTCCCTGTATTTTTTTCCTACTCACCTTTAGATAACCTCCTAAAGTGTGTAAATCAACATCAACTCCTAAAAGATATTTTGTAGAGTCATCGAATTGATGCCTTCACAGAACTCGATCAGTGAGTAGAAGATAGGGTTAGGACGCATAACTTACTTCTGAGATACTCAAAAGTGTCCCTTGGCAGTGGCTTGGTGAAGATATTTGTTATTTGTTCCTTTGTGCTAGCATACTCCAACACCACTTTCTTCTTCTGAGCTTCTTCTCTAAGATAATGATATTTGATAGAGATGTGCTTTGTCTTAGAGTGCATAACAGGATTCTTTGAAATGTTAATGGCACTAGTATTGTCACAGAATATAGTTACTAGCTTGGTAACTTTCTCATTTATACCTTCCAACAGTTGTTTAATCCATGCTATGTTGGTACAATTCAACGTTGCACCAACGTATTCAGCTTCTGTTGTTGATTGTGAAACACATCCTTGTTTCTTGCTAAGCCAACTCACTAGTCTTTCTCCTAAAAAGAAAGCTCCTCTACTTGTGCTTTTCTTGTCATCAATGTTGTCTGCCCAATCAACATCAGTATAAACTTTTCAATCAAAGTCATTTCCTTTCTGATATACTGAGCCATAATCCTCAGTGCCTTTCAAGTATCTAAAAATTCTCCTAATTGTTGTCATGTGTGCTTCCTTAGGATCTGCAAAGAATCTTGCAACTATACCTACTACATGTGTTATGTCTAGTCTGCTATGAACAACATATTGTAACTTTCCAATCATGGTTCGGTAAAGTGTCTCATCAATAGATGCAGATTCATCATTCTTTGATAATTTACAGTTGGTAGTCATAGGAGTACTTACTGGTTTTGAATCATCCATTCCAAATTTCTTCAAGATTTCCTTTATGTACTTGGATTGAGTAATGAAAATCTCATTTTTCATTTGCAGTATCTATAAACCTATAAAATACTTTATCTCACCGATTAATGACATCTCAAATTCTTTGCTCATTTCATTTCCAAAGTTCTTACATAGAGAGTCATTTCCACAAAATATAATACCATCAACAAATATGGCTGAGATCAGTATTCCATTTTCATCATTCTTCATGTAAATGTTAATGTTTTCACTTGTTCTTATAAAACCAATCTTGATTAAATAAAAGTGCAACCTTTCTTACCATGCTCTAGGTGCTTGTTTCAAACCATATAAAGCTTTGTTCAATTTAAATACTTGAGATTCATTCTTGTTTTCAACAAATCCTTTAGGTTGTTCAATAAAAACTTCTTCTTCTAATATACCATTCAGAAATGCAGATTTGACATCCATTTGATATACCTTGAAATTCTTGTAAACAACATATGCCAACAATGTTCTTACTCCTTCTAGTCTAGCCACAGGTGAAAAAGTTTCACCATAATCAATTCCTTCTTCTTGAGTATAACCTTTGCAAACTAGTGTAGCTTTATTTCGAATGACCTCTCCTTTTTCATTCAACTTGTTTCTAAAAATCCACTTTGTACCGATTACATTTTTGTCCTTTGGTCTTGGGATCAGTGTCCATGTGTCATTCTTCTTGATTTGATCAATCTCTTCTATCATAGCATTTATCCAATCTTCACTGTTGAATGCCTCTTTAACTATTATTGGTTCAAATTCAGATATCAGACATGTGTTTTGTCTTAGTTTGTTCCTTGTCATCACTGGATCATCCTTATCTCCTATAATCTGACTTGATACATGATGTCTTCTGACATACTTGGCTAATACAAGCTCGGTAGGCTCTATATGATCTTCTTCATCACTTGGTAACTGAATATTCTCTTCATTTCCTTCTGCAGTTTTCTCAGTAAGACTTGTCGGTTGAACATAGAAAAATTCATTATAATCTTTTGGTTCTTTGGAGTTTCCTTCATCATTTCTTTCTGCAAATTCATCAATTTTCACATTTGCACTTTCTACTATTTTATTAGATGATTTGATCAGATATTTAAATGCTTTACTTCTGGAAGAATAACCAAAAAATGTTCCTTCTTCACTTTTCAGATCAAACTTGCCATTTCTATCATCCTTCTGTAAATAGCATCTACTTCCAAAGATTTTGAAATAACTTACATTAGGTTTCTTATCATACCAGATTTCATATGGTGTCTTCAAAGTTCCTTTCTACAATTGTACTTGGTTTAGGGTGTAAACTGCTGTGCTTATTGCTTCTCTCCAAAATGTTTGTGGCGCTTTCTTTTCAATCATCAGGGTTCTCGCACAGTCCACAATAGATCTATTTCTTCTCTTAGCAATTCATTTTGTTGTGGAGTTCTCAGTGCAGAGACTTGTCTTTTAATACCATGATCATTGCAAAATAAGTTGAACTCATCAAATGTGAACTCTCCTCCTCTATCTAATCTAAGACATTTCAGTTGTCTTCCTGTTTCATTTTCAATTCTTGCCTTGTACCATTTAAAAATTTGAAAAGCTTCTGATTTTTCTTTTAAAAACATTACTGACATCATCCTTGAGTAATCATCCACAAATAATATGAAATATTTATCACCATAATAACTTTGAACTTTCATAGGACCACAAAGATTAGTGTGCACAAGATCTAAAATTCCCTTAGAAGTGTAAGACTTACTTGTAAAGCTTGATCTTGTCATTTTACGCATCTGGCATCCTCAGCACATAGCATTCTCAGGTTTTTCCAAACTCGGTAGACATCTTACTTGGTGCTTCTTGCTTATTTTGATTAGGTTATCAAAATGTACATGACAAAACCTTTTATACCATAACCAGGTATCATCTATCCTTGCGTACAAACATTTGTTCTGAGTTGAATCAAGGTGAAATGTATTACCTTTTTTTTGTGTCCTAGTAGCAGATAACTTTCCATGCTAGTCATAAACTTTGACAATTCGTTTATGAAATTCTATTCGGTATCCAGTATTGTTTAGCTATGCTACACTCAACAAATTGTATTTCAAACCTTCAACCCAATAAACATCATTGCACTTTGCATTGTCAAGAAGTGTTATGGATCTTTTACCTTTTATCAGACATGGTGCATCATTACCAAATCTTACATAGCCTACATCATAGTCTTCTAACATAACAAACTTGTGTTTATCACTTGTCATGTGATGTGAGCATCCACTATCTATGATCCAAGAATCATTAGTATTTATATGAGATATTAGGGCTTTTTATTCATACATTTCTTCATCTGATCCATCTTTGATAGCCACATAAACTACTTCCACTGTATCAATTTCATCTGATTTATCATCATTGGATTCCTCATCGGCTATTAAGCATGTCTTTCTATCTCTTCTTCTGAAGTCTCAGTGTCCTCTGTAATGATTATCTTTATGTCTGTCATCTCGTAATCTCTCTTTTCAGTAGAATCTTTGTCGGGACAGTTAGAAGCCATATGTCCTATCTTATCAAAATTGAAACATTTCGAAGGTAATTTTTCTTTATACTTACCTTTGCTTCTCGGTAACCTTTTGGCTAATAGTGCTTCAAACTCTTCTTGGTTTCTGATTTCCTCATACAGTTTGTGTACTTCCTCCATGTTCTTGTGAAATCTTTCACTTGCTCCACTATGATCTCCTTCAGATTACTTATACTTTCTTTCATTGTAATCATTAGATTCATAAAGATGAAAAGAACTAAATGCAGATTCAACTTTATTTACTAAAGACCCACTGTTATCAAAGTTACTCAACTCAAATGCATGTAGCTTACCTATAGTAGCATCTAAAGAAACTGGTATATTGGGTATAGACCTTAATTCATTGATTGAAGAGACTCAGATTGCATAAGTTGGTAGAAGGGTTCTTAACAACTTACTTGTTATATCCTTGTCTTCAATAGTTCCACCTACTCCTTTGATTTGATTGACAATCTCCTTTAGTCTTGTACTATACTCGGTTATGTTCTCACCTTCATTCATCCTCATAGATTCAAGTTGTCCTCTTAGACTATCCACCTTTGCTCTTTGAACATGTTCATCTCCTCCATACACAGATATGAGCTTGTCCCATATAGCCTTTGCATCATTGCAGCCTTCTAGATCATTAAACTCTGAATCGGTCAATGCAGATGTTATTTCAATCATTGCTTGGATATGTTCTTGCTTTGCCTTTATCTCTTCCATTGTTAATAAATAGCTGCTTGGTGTGATGAAATCATTCTCCAGATAATATACATCATATTCTCCAACTCCTGATAGGTGCAGCTTCATCCTTTTCTGCCATGTAGAGAAACTTGACTTGTTCAGCTTCGGTGCATCCCTCTTATAAATCTCTCGATCTTTTGCCTCAAGTACTTTTAAACTCTTTTTTTCAGAGTCTAAAGCTCTGATACCAATTGATAGTTCTAATAAAGTATAGATGACAAGCCAATAAGATGAGAGGGGGGGGTGAATCATACAAACTTAATCTTCCATAAAAACATCAGATTCAACCTCGGTAACATATACTTCAGTACTATAATCAAAACTGCTAAACATGTAAACTCAAAAGCATATAAACATCATAACACTCATAAGACTTGATTTAATGTGGAAAACCAAATAGGGAAAAACCACTGTGGGATTTCAGACCCACTAAGAAATATACTCTTCTAGAGTATGCTCGGTTAAAAGCAAATCCCATTAAAGATTACAAACACATTGGTAGATGTGACCCGGTTAAGGGATTTCCCTTAGATCTGTTAGGATCTTCACCTTGTTAGAAGTGACCTTGTTAAAGGATTTCAAACACTCAATCAGAATGTCACCTTGCTAGAGGGTTTTACAAATATGACTATTAAGTCCACTCAGTTAAGAGATTTTCTGTCACTTTACAAAATAATAGTAATAAAAATCTATCTACAACTTCACATCTAAAATGCTAAAGCAGTTTCTTATTTGTTCAATACAATATAAACATAGAACTAATCTTGTCCATCTACTGGGCTCTATACTCTGTTATTCAAAACAGGTCTTCAAGCTTCAGTGCTCAGTAATTACTATGTAGCATCCCTGTGCATACACTTGCCTGCATACATTGTTTAGCAACAGTTCTTTATTTATAAACAATAGCTAACCACTTAATCTCCTATATCATATTTCCCATGATCAATCATGGCTATTAGATCTTCAAACTTTATCCCAGTACAATGTATCCTTCTATCTGAAAATTTTTTACCCCACCTTGGAACTTTCATACATTTCTTGGAACTCGTGCTAGGGTATTACGGTTCAATCTGAACTGTAGATCTTCCTGCTGATTTTCCTTTGCCATAGATTCTTTAACAAACTTCATTCATGACATACCAATCATTTAATCATAGCTAGCTCATTAGCTTCCTTTATTAAATAATGCATGTAATCATTTAATGCATTTTGTTATTACTCAGTTGCAACTTGGTAAATACTAAACTTCACTTGATAGACATTCTGCCTTCATTAACCGATAGCGATTACCTTAGGGTTTACCGACTAGGTTCTTTGCTCGGTAACATAGTATAGTATTAAGCTTAAAATCAATAACATATGTATGATATCAAAACAATATAAACATCATGATCTCATCATTGTCTAACTCGGTAATAATTGCCGATTGAATAACTTATTTCTCCCCTTATTCATCATATTCTTTTTGTGTCTTTTACCGACATCTTTATACTCGTCAAATCATACTTCTCAAGATATGGCAATATCATACTGAATTAGAAAATCAATTTCTTGACATCAATGACAAAATAATAATATTAAGACAGTAAAACATCCTTAATCAGTTATATCCATAATCATCAACAACCTTCTCAATATCCTTATTGAAATGCCAACAATTGCTCCTTGTCTGTTATAATGCCAACAATCTCCCACTTTGGCATTGATGGAAAAACCAATTGATTTGGCCTAATTGATTTGGATAGATATGAGATTCTGAAATGCTGAAATGCTCTCCTTCTGTCATTAGAATTCTCCCCCATACATTAGTCTTCTCTTCTTTTCCCTTCAGTCTTTCTCTTCTTCAGTCTTGTCCCCCTTTGACAACAATGCCAAAAAGTAAATAACTAAAACATAATTTATTTAGCTGAGAAGTGAATTCCTACTATTATGTGTCAACTTAGTCTTGGTCAGAACATTTATGTCTTCAATTCCTGTTCCTTGTATTTGTTTCCTACACACCTTTAGATAACCTCCTAAAGTGTGTAAATCAGCATCAACTCCTAAAAGATATTTTGTAGAGTCGTCGAATTGATGCCTTCACCGAACTTGGTCAGTGAGTAGAAGATAGGGCTGTTATCACTGTTTAAAAAATGGGTTTTCTTTTCCCATAATTGGCTAAATGTTTGAAATTTTGAGTTAGACACGCTATTAGCTATTTCAAGTCTGTGTTGGGTCTTAAGGGTTTAGGGTTTTAATTTTAAATCATTCAATGTTTGATAAAAAAAAAACCCTCTGGTTTCTATTCCTTCGTTACTTTATCCACTTAAGTAATGGGTCTCGGGGTCGTAAGAGGTGTCCCCCCATGTCATTTGCCTAGGCAGTTATTGAATTAATTGCAAAAATTTAGGCCTTATGTCTTTTCTTCCTAATGTTGTCGGGCCCAGTAAGTTGCATGTAGCTCTCAGATGGATCTATGATTTTTGCTGTTGCGTTAGGCGAAGTTGCGTGTGGTTTAAGACTCGTGAAATGGAGAAAGGAAAAAGTGTGTTCAATGGCGCATTTGGTCCAGTTTAAAAGGGCTTCATCTCGTTCAAAATCTAATGGCTAGCATTATTTCACAGCCAAAACTTGCAAGTGAAATACCTTTTGCGAAATGGTGAAAGCATTTGGTGGGACCCTGCAGTGAAGACTTTCCAAGCGACTCAAAGGTGATCAAGTCCAATCTGATGCGACAGTTTGCGTTGTTTCATGGCTAATAGATGTTCGAAGGTTATGCCCTATGAAAGAGCGAAAAGGTTTTTCGGTCTGCGAAAAGGGAGTTTTTATAAGAGCATAACAGATGCGCAAGTCTCGTTTGATCTGACAGTTAGTGCAGCTTCACAGGAGGAAGATGCTTGACAATTAGCTTTCACGAAGTAGCGAAATGCCATGGTACTCCAAGCAGGCAATCTAGTTGGTTGAGATGGTGAGTAAGATGATGGCATGTGGCAGAAGGTCAAAATAGTCAGCAAGACGGGTCTAGGGATTGAAAGGTGGGTCCCAGAGGTGAGTCCTGCCGTGGGATAAGAAATGACCTGGCAGATACAAGTGGCAAGGATGAGGTGGAATCCAATGTTCTTTCTCAGCAAATGAAAGGTTGACATGTCAGTTTGAAAGTGACTAGATGCTAGGTGGATGGAGTTGAGTTAAATGGCCCACGTCTGCTGAATTCAGTTAAGTTGTTAAGCATCAAGCAAGTCAAATATAATCTAATGGCCCACGTGAGTTTGCAATGGTAAAGTGCTCGTGTTTTATGCCCTGTGAAATAGCGAAAAGTTTTTTGGGCCCTAAAGACAGATAGAGCATGAAGTTAAAAGGGGGTCAACTCCATTTTGATCCAAGGGCTCGCGTTGTTTCATGGTTGTGAACCAACCGAAGGATATGCTTCACAAAATAGCAAAAGGAAAAAGGGTTCATCCAAGTGTAATGCTAGATGGTGACGTGTCCATTGACACATGGTTTTAGAAGAAGTTGAGGGCCCGCCAAGGTGTAACCAGCGGTTATAAGGGAAAGACACGTGGCTGACATTGAACTAAACTCGAAAATTTTTCCAAAGCTAATGGTTGAGTGCCACATGGTACTCAGTAACCAATGAAAGAGTGGCGTAAGTAAAGAAAGCATAAAGGTCTCCCTTAAAGGATGGTCATCTTCGATTTGATCCAACGCTTCACGTTGTTTCATGGCCCGAAGTTGAAAGTTGTTTAAGATATGCAAAATAGCGAAAGACCGTTAGCCATCAAGATAAAGGCACAGTTAGTGAAGAAATTGATGGTCCTTGTAAGAGTTAAACACCAAGCAGTTAAAGTTCCATCTAACGCTTGGCGCAGCTTCTCGAAAGAAAAGTGCTCGGAGGATAAAGTTTGCGAAATGGCGAAAAGGAGGTAGGGCCCAGTACTAAGGCAAAGTTGTTAAGTCAGTATAAAGATCGATCAGGTTTCATTTGATCGGATGGTTGGCATGATTTCATTTAATGAAATTGCTCAAAGGTTATGCTCTATGAAATAGCAAAAGAGCAAAAAAGGAAAATGTGCAGGCATGTTGTGACCCATTGGAGCAAAAATTTCAAATTTTCTCATGAATTCAATTATGAAAGGATGGCTGAAGCATGCGGTATAAATGTTGCAGTTAAGAGTCTGAGTACCATATATGATCTCCTATTGATTGAGTAAAGGTATCATTCCAAAGAATTGTTGTAGAGAAGCGGTTTTGGAGCTATTTTCTTCAAATACAGAGCAAAGTCATTTAGTTGCAGAGCGGATTCCTTCAAGCTAAAAATAGCTTTTCTTGTACTCTCGTGTGGCAATTTCTTTGCAGTGTGTTTTAATTGAGGTCTTGATTTGTCACAAAACCAGTTGGGGATAATAGTTTAATTGCTTGCATATTTTAAGATGGCACCTAAGAGAGAATTCTCAGGGAAAGTTAATTACCAGGAAAGGGCCATTTGTGATGATTTTCTCAAACAGTTGACATTGTCAACTAATCAGGCATCAAAAGTGAAATAACTAGTGCCAAGAGCTCCTCGTTTGAAGATAGGAGAAGGGTTATATGATAAGGGTAATTGGTTGAGAGATCCACAGGTTGGGTTGTCTTGGTTGGGGTTATTCAAAGTTGGATTTGGCATGAGAAATTCCCCAGCCCCAATGAACAGCATCTGGGAGTTAGATGTGGGAAAATTGGTAGTCCCAGGAGTATTCATGGATATGGATCTCCTAACTCAGATTGCACATAATTATGATCCAGTCACAAGGAGCATTAGGGATATAAATGGGAAATTTCTCAATAAAATAAATAATGAGGAATTCAGAAGTGCTTTTGGGCTTAATGAGTTTACCAATTTCCTAGAGCCTATCAATTTCAAATCACTCGCTCAAGTATATAGTGCATAGAGGAACCACCTTAGAAGTCCGCCTCTTCAAGAATTCTTTGTGAAGATAGGTGGGTTGATAGTTGTAGGACTCAACACTAAAGAGCCTTTCTCATTGAATCTGTTCACCCTTAGGGCTAAGGGATTGTATTGGTCACTTTGCCAGATTTTAGGAGAGGATGCTGAGGCAAATATGCTCAATCATTACATGCTAATGATTGCTCAGATTTTGAATCCTTCTCTTGCAATAACCTTTGATTATGCTTCCTTTATTACTGATGCTATCCATGAAGGGTTGATAGGAATAAAGAATGGGAAGGTTGATAGGCCTTTTGGATGGTATTCCCTCCTCATGCATCTATTTTTATTCAAAGGTGGTGATTATTTTGCAAGTGGAATGGACCTTATAACAGAAAAAGATGGAGAAAAGATGCCAGTGCAATTATGGAATACAGTGTTGTCACGCGACATAGATGACGCTAGTTTCTTAAAATTTGATAAATGTTTTGCATCAAAGATCAGGACTCTCCTCTGTTCAGAAAATACAAGAATCCCCAAGGTTCTTTTGGAATTTATTAGACCAAAAGAATTTGCAGAAAATATAAAAATTATTCATAATTGGGGTGATATTTACTTATACCCTGTCTCCACAGTTTTCAGAGTATTTGGTTTCAGACCCACTCCATTTTTATTGCCCTATTAGGTCCCTCTCAAAGTGGGAACTATAGAAATCCTCAGACAAATTGGTAGTGTGCAAGAAGCAGAGCTAACAGGCAGGGGTAAAGGGACTATTTTCCCTACGGTTACTATAGCCCACCAATTTGTAATAACCAAGGGAGGTTGGAATTTTTTTGAGGATTTTTTAAACCTTATCGTTTGTCAACTGTAGTGTCCAGGTGTGCTGATCTTGAAGATTTCTTTAATGGCATGTTTAGAAAGAGAGCAGTGTGCAGAGGTAGACCCCATTAGTTCCAGTTTCCTACAGACCTCATTAGCAATGAGTTTGATCTAGATGAATAGGAGCTGAGGAAGGAAAAATGGGTGGCTTATAAAAAGGCCTTAGATTTTTTACATCAGTTTGATACTAGCTATGACCCATTGTCTAGCTTTTTCCCTTTTGAGGAGAATATAAAGTTCCTAATTCTTTGCTTTGAGGATGTAATGCAGACTCTAAAAGAAAAGAGGAGGTTGTGATTAAAAACAACCCTGAGAAGGCAACAATGGTTCTAAGTAGGTCTACCCCCACTAGAGCAATCCCTCCTGGTGACTATATGTTGCACAAGAAGTCTAATTATACTATGCTGATGACTACAACAGGGGAGCCCTCTACTTCTAAAGGAAAGAGGAAGATACAAGATGTCATTGACATCCAAGAGAGCCCAAAGAAGTAGAGAGTAGGAAAAGAAATACAATCTAATACACCCTTGTACTCTCCATCCCAATCCCCTATTCATATAGGAGATGAACAGGCAGTAGCTAAGCAGCTGATACAGTTAGGTAGCCTGGGAGAAATAGCCTACACATATGATGAAGTAGAAGAAGGAATGTTAGAAGAGCCCCTTGCTGTTGAGATGAACATCACTACCAATGAATTCAAGGGCCAGGAGTGGGATCCTGAGATCAAGTAGGCCAATGATGACTTCTTGGCTGATAACAACTTTGTTACATCAGGAGTGTTCATGCAGTTTGTATGGAAGCAAAACATTGACAAATACAATGCAAGATGTGAGAAGAGAAAAGGTGAGCATCCTCATAAAAATCTAGCTGTGGTTGAGGAGGAAAGAAAGCAAGAAATGATTGATGAGTTTAAGACCATCACTCCTGAGCAAGGAAGAGATATGGTGGCACAAGCAGGAGTACTCATTCTCCTTGAGTTGGACATAGAAGATGCCTTGGTATTGGAGGCAGTGAGAAAAGAAACTAAACCCATGGAGGGAATCACTTTTAGCAAAGACAATGTTGCATTGGTCATGTGGTCCCTCAAAAGAGATGAAAATAGGAGAAATAAGGACACCCCAAGGTCGAGTTACCTTGGTGGGATGATAGTAAAAAGAGTGCAAAACACAAGTGTAGTGGAAGCTACTAGCACTGTGCTAGAGACTACAAAGTTTAGTGTTGCAGTAGCAGAAAGGGAAGCAAAGGAAAAGGTAAACCTCCAAGTTAAGTTGGAGACAATTTTGAAAGCTTACAACAGTGCTAAGGAAGAGGTAAGGGGTAAAGATAGCATCATTGCTAAGCTGCAAAGCCAGTTGACAGGACAGTACCATCAAGGTGAGTCTTCAACATTGATGATCTCCTCTTCTCCTGGAAGACCTCCACCTACCAGCCCCATTATTGACTTCCCACCATCTCCAGCACCTTCTAGTTCTCAAATGATTGAGATCACTCTCCAAGAATTGGAGAATTTAAAATAGGCTCAGGCCTTGTATGCAATGAAATATGAAGAAAGAGTAAGGGCTACCATTTCAAGTTTTATAGACACCATGAGTGCCTTGTTATTGTATAACAACACGAGCAAGATTTTAGATATGTGGAATGAGCTTAACGGAGATAAGGCCATTTTGACACCTATTTTTGACAAGTGGAAGCCTAGAGAGCAGGATTTGGAGCTTATCTGTGTATCATATGATGAAACAGGGGCTGATCCTATCATCAAATCCACTTGTGACACCACAAAGGATCTAATAAAATTAGTAGAAGGTATAGACAATGCTGATAGGAAGATCAACTTGTATAAAAAGGAGTATACTAATCAGGTTTTTGAATTGATTCCAAGAATTTTTGTCAACCCAAATCAATTGAAGGATAAACAAGTGTGGCTTAAGGAATTAGAGGCCAAATTGTTATTCATAATAAAACGAATTTTTGACGTAGATGATGCTTCCTTTTTTTTTGTAACAATTCAGGAGATAGAGAGAATCAAATCTCATTATGGTTTTCTCAATTCAGAGGTTGACAAGATGAGGAATTCATGGAAAAGGTTTACCAAGGCAAAAGAAAAAGTGATTAACTTTGTGTGGCCAGCTGATGATGTGTATAATGAGTAGACAAGAAAATATGCCATCTAGGATGTAGAGCAATTAGAAGGTTCTCTTGAACAGTTAGAAGAGGTTGCAACCAGACAATAGGTAGAAGAGGCTGCAGAGGTTGAAAAGGACTTGTAACTGTATTTGTAGAAGATTTTGTAACTTCTTCTTGAGAAGCAATAATTGTAACAAATTCTCCTTGGAAAGTCCGAAGCTATGTGCATCCATATTGTTATAAATGGATACCAGGACTAGTAGGAAAAGGATCGCAAAGAATTGTAAGAAAACGCTACAGAAATTTATCTGAGCTTTTCGAAGTTTTAATGGAGAATATTCGAAGGTTTCTTGTAATACTTTTTTGAAGAAAATATCAATATACAGACCATTGGTTTTGAGTAAAAACTTTGTGTTGTCTTCATATGTGTTTCCATGTGTTTACTATTTCACTCTAAATAATCTAGGGTTATTTTGTTTGAATAGAGGTTGTAAGGAAACTTTCAGTAGGTGTGTTTCTTAGCTTTTCTCTTCAGGAGGGAAATTAAATATGTGGGGATCACTTCTTCCAGTAAATTCCTTGTGAGATATTTTGAATCTTGATGAGCATAGTTTACTTTGGTATGCATAAATTCTTATATGTGTCAGGCATATATAGGGATCTACAGAAGCCAAACTAATGGGATACGTATAGATATTTGACTGTGAGAGTGTTGTTTGAAACTTAGATGACTCTATGACCTTGGATAAGGCACTGGTATAGATCGAGGTTTTCTATTACATGTTTTGTAGGTCAAATACTAAATATGAGTACAATTTTCATTCCTTTGTTTCAGTAAGTTTTAAGGTGATTAGATCCACTGATTTTCTGGACTGGTTTACTGTGGATTTATCTTTTTAAAGTGTGAATTTAGTTCACAAAGGTATACCCGCCTGGACCCTGAGTAGGTCCGAAGTGTAGAAGGTTAAATCAAACCTTGTCATATGTTGTCCTAAGAGTTTCCTTCCCTTTAATATCTCTTCTGCATAGAGTTATCATATTATTTTAAGGATATTGAAGTGAATCAGATTTTGAAGACAACAAAAGTGGCAACTCTGCTGGGGAATAAATGAATTGTTAAAAGTCTCTGGTTAAGAAAGATTTAATTCATATTGTGGTAACCCGAATGGGATAAGCCACATTAAGAATCCAGAAGCATATTTTGTGCTTAAATTTATAAAGAAAATCATTGTGTTTGTGGAATTGCAGCATTTCATTCTAAGCTTGTTTTCTTAAATCCCATAGTCTTGTGGGTGGCGACTCTATTATCTTGGAACCAGTCCTTGTGAAATACCAATCATTCTAAAAGGAAAACATGCATAATGCAAGGAGGAAAAAACACTAGATCATTCATGAAGAAGCATCCTTGTGAAACTTTGTAGGAGGGTTTGCCAAAGTAGTCACGAATATGTTAGAAGAGATCAGTGTTACACGAGCCATCAAATGTTGCTTGGGTACAAAAGAATAATAATACCGGTAAGATGCCTGATTGACCTGTTTATGCAAAGTCTAATTCTTCTTCCAGAGATTCTGAACATGATATATTAGGTTTCCATTCAGGATTGTTTGGAAATATTGATAATGCACATGCTTTAAATCAAGATTTATCCCATGTTAGTGTCTCTGCAAGAGATAGGATTAGTTCAAACACAATTAGACACTCTGTGCCTAGAACAATTGATGGAAACATTAGTTTAATTGACATAGATCAAGTCAATATATCTGATTCTAAGAAAAATTTCCCTGATGAAGATAAAGTGTCTCAAGAGATTAAAGATTTGAATAGGAGAGTTCACCATTTAATCTCCCTAAGAGCCCAGAAGGAAGCAAATAAGGAGAAGGAAGTCAAAGCTAAATTAATGGAGAGAGATAGGCTTCTTAGACAGATAGGTGATCTTGAAATGCTAGCTAAGGAAAAAGAAAAGAGCGATGAGGAAGGCCCTGTGATCAGAGAAATTCTAATCCCCAAAGCCAAGCAAGCATATAGGTCAGTAGTCCAACCAAACAGGGGAGTATTTAGTGATTCTCAGCTTCCTAGGACTAATGTGGATAAAGGAAAATAGAAATGGGTGGATGATGGAATTGGATCTAAAAATGCAAAGGAGATTTCTCATAGGTTGTCAGCACATGAGAGAGAAATGGAAAGAATGAGGAAAGAAAAGGAGGATTTACAAATGGAGTTAGCGAAAGTTGAGTTGGAAGCAGCCAATCAGGAAGTCAAAAGAAAAATTAGTTATCTAAAAGCTCCCCCTATCATTTTTCCATCAGAAAACCTTAGAAAGCCTGATCCTCAGCAAATTTCCCTTCCCCCAATTAAAATTCAACCTATGGTGCCTGCTAATATAGCATCAGTGAGTCAAATCCCTATGAACAATCAGCATACCCAAATATCTCAGTCTCCAATTCCAAAAGTTAGAATGAATCTGGGAAACAATAATGTTATTACCCCTTTTCAAAGGAGACCTATCAATTTAGAGCAATATAGACAATTGTT
The DNA here is from genome assembly GCF_030272615.1 of Cryptomeria japonica. NCBI lineage: Eukaryota > Viridiplantae > Streptophyta > Pinopsida > Cupressales > Cupressaceae > Cryptomeria > Cryptomeria japonica. The sequence continues at coordinate 91,999,972 of NC_081412.1, forward strand.
CTTTGATGGGATCCCAGGATATCCCAACCATGTTCCTACTGAGTTAAGAGACAGACTCCATAAATTTGCTGGAAACAATGCAATTAGTGTTGAGGAACACCTAAAATCTTTTGGGGACCTAATAAATGATTATGAGATAGTGGATGAAGATGTCATCATGAAACTTCTTGTTCAGTCCCTGGTTGATGATGTAAGAGATCGGTACAGAGGTCTTCCAGTTAATAGCATTGGGTCATAGGAATATTTTAAAAATTGTTTTCAAGAGGAATATGGTGATAAAACAAATGTGAGCTTTATGCTCAATGAATTTAATAACATCAAAAAGTCTGACAATGAAATGGTCACTGATTTCAATGCTAGATTCCAAAAGGCTATGCATAGATTGTATCAGGTGATGAGGTTAGATGATAACATGTGTCTGAATACCTATTACAATGCATTTGACTCAAAGATGGCCTATATCCCGAGGGATAAAAATCCACATAACTTGAGAGATTCTTATAGAATTTCCATTAATGTAGAAAGTAATAGAAAAGCATCCGGGAAGTTAGGAAGAAGAACAGATGGTAGGTTATGGCAAGAAACAAAACAACAACCTAGCAAAGTAGCTAAGGAGGAAGACAAGATCAAGAAGTTGGTCATTGCTATGAAGGATCTGACTGCCAAGGTAAACAAAAATGATAAACCTCATTATAACTGGCAAGATAGATCCCCTAGATTGCATGACATGCCTTATAATACCAACTAGAAAGATGGCAAACCCCAAAATGAGAATCCTAAAATTGCCCAAAACCAGAACACTCTAGATCCCTTAAAAGGGAAAAGTGTCCATAATATAGAAAATACTCCCTGGTGTATTGCTTGTGATGGACCACATTCTCCTCATCAATGTGCAGTGGCTCAGGCTCTTCAAGAATCCATGAGACAAGAAGCTGAGCCTGACATTAATATGTTTGAAACTGTTATAGAAAGTGATGAGGAGTCCATACAAAGTGAATATAGTGATGTGCTGGATAATGAAAGGTTTGTTCAAGGACAAATAACCTTGGATTGGCATCCTACATTGAATGTGGTAACAATTGAGGATGAAGAAGTTCACCTTAGAAGGCCTAGTGAGGAAGAAGTTAAAAGTCTCACTAAAGCTGCCATTGCCAAAGCAAAACATAATTATAACTTAAGAAGCACCAAGAAAGACACTGATCAGGGTGAACCTGGTTCCATGTTCATAAAAGAGGTTACTCAAAAGGGGGCAGCAAGTAGTGCTACTACTGTACTTAATATTGGTCAAGAAAAGAAGGAACAGGTCAAAGATGTACCCAAGAGTGCAAATACTAATGATATACAAGGAGCTATCATAGTAAAAAAGGCAAGTCAGCTCAAGACAGAAAGAGTTAGAGCTAATACTGAAATAAGTAATAGTTCTACATTTGACATGGCTCAAGCTCTTACTCAAATGAAAGTCACTATCCCATTAGTAGAATTACTGAAGATTAAAGAACACAGGATGCAGCTTTGTCTTTATTTTCTAGTATACCTAACAGTGACACAGTCCTACCCATTGGTTCAGCTAGAATTGGAAAGGATCAAGAATTCCAAACCCCAGAGGTTTATGTTGGAACCACTATCACTCAAGAGCCTTCATAGGTAGATCCTTTCTATGTCACTTTGTTAGTAATTAACCGGTTAATAAAAAACTACATGATAGATTCAAGGGCTGCTGCCAATGTTATGCCCTATGGTGTTATGAAAGAATAAGGACTGTCAGTAACCACTGTATATGGAAAATTCTATGCTATGGATAACAGGGAAGTACCTGTGATAGGTACAATGAAAGATGTTGAAGTAAAAATAGCAGCATTCCCTGAGGCAACTTATAAAATGGATGATATTGTTACTGATACCAAGCCCCATTATGGTATGTTACTGTCCAGGCAGTGGGCAACAGTAGTAGGAGAAAATGTTCAACTAGATTTATCTTATGCCACCATTCCAATTAATGGAAATCAGGTTAAGTTGTATAGAGAGCCACGCGCTCCTAGGGTAATTGAAAATGTAGACCCTAATATGCTCAATTGTATGATCAATGTAGATCTTGATAACTTTAGACTTCAACCCATTTTACCTTAGTTGAAGAATACTGACCCCATTGTGGTCGAATTAGAATCACAACAATATGGTTTATGGCAGATGTATTTTGATGGAGCTTGCTCCAAAGAGGGATTTGGAGTAGGGGTTCTTTTTGTATCCCCATCAGGTATAACTTTTAAATATTCTTTCTTATTAGCTTTCCAGTGCACAAATAATACTGCAGAGTATGAAGCCTTATTGTTGGGGCTTGAGGTTGTAAAAAGGCATGGAATCCAGCTATTGACAATGTTAGGGGATCCAGAATTGGTTGTTTCTCAGGTAAGATCCAAATATGCATCCAAGAATGATAGATTAAAGAGATATAAACATGCAATTTGGGATGTTATTGAGCATTTTAGTGCATTTTCTATTAATTGGATAGAGTGATCAAAGAATATTATGGCAGATTTCCTAGCTAATGTTGCATTAAAAAATGATGATGCAACCCTAACCGGTATTTCCACTGTGGAAATAAAATCTAGGCCTGCCATCCCTGATAATGTGTATAATTGGCAAGTTTTTGCTGATGATGAAGATATTCTTAGGTTCATCCAATGTGTTGATGATTATGATGGACAAAAGATTGATTGCAATGCACTGGTGGAGGTGGTTGACAATAGGGAAACAGTGTTTGGAAATGACTTGGTCCAGTTGGAAACTAATGAAATACCTAAAGGGCTGGTAGAGCTGGAAAACATGTTCAGTTACAATGACAGTCACTTACATCAGCAGTCTACCGCCAAGTTGGAAGAATTAGAGGAGGTAAACCTAGGGACTAAATCATCCCCTAAGTTAGTATACATTGGGAAGAAATTACCCCCTCCTGTTAGGACTAACCTTATTAATTTATTGAAGAAATATAAACATGTTTTTGCTTGGTCTTATGAAGACCTAAAGGCATATAGACAAGATCTTTTTTAGCATGAAGTTCCTTTACTTCCAGATGCTAAGCCTTTCAGATAGAAACATAGACCTATTAACCCCCTGTTAGAAACTAAGATGTAGCAGGAGTTGACGAAGTTGAGAGAAGGGGGGATTATCAAACCTATAAGGCATTCTTCATGGGTCTCCAATCTGGTCCCAGTAAGAAAGAAAAATGGGGACATTAGATTGTGTGTGGATTTTAGAAATTTAAATGTTGCTTCTTTAAAGGAAAATTACTCTTCTCCCAATATGGAAGCTATGCTGCAGAGAGTAACAGGTTGTGATCTTTTATCCATGATGGATAGTTTTTTAGGAAACAATCAAGTGTTAGTGAAGGAATCTAAACAGTTCAAAACTACTTTCACTACTCCATGGGGGACATATGTCTATATGAGAATGTCATTCAAATTGAAAAATGCTGGAGCCACATTTCAGAGAGCCATGAATGTAGCCTTCAAAGAATTCATTAATATCATCATGGTGGTTTATCAAGATGATTGAACCTATTTCTCTAAAAGGGCTGATGATCATTGTGGACATTTGGAAAAGGTGTTCAATAAAGCCTTGGAATTTGGTGTGTCATTAAATCCCAAGAAATGTCATTTTGGGGTCACTAAAGGAAAACTATTGGAACACATTGTTTCCAAGGAAGGGGTAAGAATAGACCCTGAAAGAATTGAAGCAATAAACAAAGTGCCTGAACCAAAGAATATTAAAGGTATCCAATCCTTTCTAGGCAAAGTGAATTTTGTTAGGAGATTCATTGCAAACTTTGCAGAGATAGTGAAGCCCATTGTCAAGTTGCTCAAGAAGGATACCAAATTTTGTTGGGATCAAGAAGCCTCAGAGGCTTTTGCTGAAATTAAGAAGGCCATTCAGGAAGCACCAGTGTTAAAATCTCCTGATTACAGTAAGCCCTTTTCTCTATTTTCTTTTTCTTCATATCATATAGTAGCTATAGTACTATTACAAAAGGATAATGAGGGATATGAACATCCCATAGCTTTCTACAGCAAGTCTTTGCAAGCAGTAGAATTAAAATATGAAACCATGGAGAAACAAGCTTATGCTTTGGTTAAAGCTGTCAAGGCCTTTAGGCCATATCTAGTAAATGCAAATATCATTGCTTATGTCCCACATGCTGCAGTTAAGGATATTTTGTCCTAGTCTGAGGTTACAGGGAAAAGATGCAGATGGATTAATAGAATCCAAGAATTTGACTTGGAAATAAAGATCACCAAATTGGTGAGAGGTTTAGGCCTGGCTAAGCTCATGATTGAGTCCAATCTTTTGAATGTTGAAATACATAATGTTGAAGTCAAAAGTACTTCAATCACTAGCATTGAAAGGCAACCTTGGTATTCAGAGGTAGTCTGATTTTTAAGAGATGCTGAATTCTCAGAAGGAATGACACATAGTCAGAAAAGAACTCTAAAACTCAAGTCACAAAAATATGTTCTCATTCAAGGTGATCTGTTTTGGAGAAAAAGAGAAGGAGAATTGCTAATGTGTTTGGATGAATTCTAGGCTAAATGAGTGTTGACTAAAATGCATGATGGAGTATGTGGGGGTCATTACTCTACTAAGACAACTGCTGGTAAGATAATCCGGGTTGGATACTATTGGCCTACCTTATTCAAAGATGCTCATGCACATGTCCAGAAATGTGACCCATGTCAGAAGTTTTCATCCAAGCTGAAGTATGAAGGATCCTTACCCCTAAATCCAGTCACAATGGAAGCCCCTTTTGTCCAGTGGGGCATTGATTTTATTGGAGAGATTGTTGAGAGATCAAGAAGAGGTCATAGATGGATCATAGTAACCACTGAATATTTCACTAAATGGATAGAAGCTATTCCTACAAGAAGAGCTACAAGTAAGGTTGTCATTGATTTCCTAATGGATAATGTAATAACTAGATTTGGAATACCTACAAAATTGGTGATGGATAATGCCATGAGTTTTAGGTCAGAAGAGTTTGTAGGATTTTGTACCAGTCATGGAATACTTGTTCATAATTGGGGTGATATTTACTTATACCCTATCTCCATAGTTTTAAGAGTATTTAGTTTCAGAGGCACTCCATTTTTATTGCCCTATCAGGTCCCTCTCAAAGTGGGAACTGCAGAAATCCTCAGACAAATTGGTAGTGTGCAAGAAGCACAGCTAACAGGCAGGGGTAAAGGGACTATTTTCCCTATGGTTACTATAGCCCACCAATTTGTAATAACCAAGGGAGGTTGGAATTGTTTTGAGGATTTTCTTAAACCTTATCATTTGTCAACTGCAGTGTCTAGGTGTGTCGATCCTGAAGATTTCTTTAATGGCATGTTTAGAAAGAGAGCAGTGTGTAGAGGTAGACCCCATTAGTTCTAGTTTCCTGAAGACCTCATTAGAAATGAGTTTGATCTAGATGAGTAGGAGCTGAGGAAGGAAAAATGGGTGGCTTATAAAAAGGCCTTAGATTTTGTACATCAGTTTGATACTAGCTATGACCCATTGTCTAGCTTTTTCCCTTTTGAGGAGAATTTAAAGTTCCTAATTCTTTTCTTTGAGGATGTAATGCAGACTCTAAAAGAAAAGAGGGAGGTTGTGATTAAAAGCAACCCTGAGAAGGCAAGAATGGTTCTAAGTAGGTCTGCCCCCACTAGAGAAATCCCTCTTGGTGACTATACATTGCACAAGAAGTCTAATTATAGTGTGCTGATGCCTACAACAGGGGAGCCCTCTACTTCTAAAGAAAAGAGGAAGATACAAGATGCCATTGACATCCAAGAGAGCCTAAAGAAGTAGAGAGTAGGAAAAGAAATATAATCTGATACACCCTTGTACTCTCCATCCCAATCCCCTATTCATATAGGAGATGAACAGGCAGCAGCTAAGAAGCTAATATAGTTAAGTAGCCTGGGAGAAATAGCCTACACATATGATGAAGTAGAAGAAGGAATGCTAGAAGAACCCCTTGCTGCTAAGATGAACATCACTACCAATGAATTCAAGGGCCAGGAGTGGGATCCTTAGATCAAGCAGGCTAGTGATGACTTCTTGGCTAATAACAACTTTGTTACATCAGGAGCATTCATGCAGTTTGTATGGAAGCAAAATATTGACAAATACAATGCAAGATGTGAGAAGAGAAAAGGTGAGCAGCCTCATAAATATCTAGCTATGGTTGGGGAGGAAATAAAGAAAGAAATGATTGATGAGTTTAAGACCATCACTCCTGAGCAAGGAAGAGATATGGTGGCACAAGCAGGAGTACTCATTCTCCCTGAGTGGGACATAGCAGATGCCTTGGTATTGGAGGTAGTGAGAAAAGAAACTAAACCCATGGAGGGAATCACTTTTAGCAAAGACAATGCTACATTGGTCATGTGGTCCCTCAAAAGAGATAAAACTAGGAGAAATAAGGACACCCCAGGGTTGAGTTACCTTGGTGGGATGATAGTAAAAAGAGTGCAAAACACAGGGGTAGTGGAAGCTACTAGCACTATGCTAGAGACTACAAAGTTTAGTGTTACAGTAGCAAAAAGGGAAGCTAAGGAAAAGGCAAACCTCCAAGTTAAGTTGCAGACAATTTTGAAAGCTTACAATAGTACTAAGGAAGAGGTAAGGGGTAAAGATAACATCATTGCTAAGCTGCAAAGCCAGTTGCCAGGACAGTACCATCAAGGTGAGTCTTCAACACTAATGATCTCCTCTTCTCCTACAAGACCTCCACCTACCAGCCCCATTATTGAGTTCCCACCATCTCCAGCACCTTCTAGTTCTCAAATGATTCAGATCACTCCCCAAGAATTAGAGAATTTAAAACAAGCGCAAGCCTTGTATGCAAAGAAATATGAAGAAAGAGTAAGGGCTACCATTTCAAGTTTTGCAGACACCATGAGTGCCTCGTTATTGTATAACAACACGAGCAAGATTTTAGATATGTGGAATGAGCTTAATGGAGATAAGGCCATTTTGACACCTATTTTTGACAAGTGGAAGCCTAGAGAGCAGGATTTGGAGCTTATTTGTGTATCATATGATGAAGCAGGGGCTGATCCTATCATCAAATCCACTTGTGACACCACAAAGGATCTAATAAAATTAGCAGAAGGGATAGCCAATGCTGATAGGAAGATCAACTTGTATAAAAAGGAGTACACTAATCAGGTTTTTGAATTGATTCTAGGAATTTTTGTCAGCCCAAATCAATTGAAGGACAAACAAGTGTGGCTTAAGGAATTAGAGGCCAAATTGTCAGTCAGAATAAAAGGAATTGTTGACTTAGATGATGCTTCCTTTTTGTTGTAACAATTCAGGAGATAGAGAGAATCAAATCTCATTACGGTTTTCTCAATTCAGAGGTTAACAAGATGAGGAATTCATGGAAAAGGTTAACCAAGGCAAAAGAAAAAGTGATTAACTTTGCGTGGCCAACTAATGATGTGTACAATGAGTGGACAAGAAAATATGCCATCCAGGATGTAGAGTAGTTAGAAGGTGCTCCTGAACAGTTAGAAGAGGTTGCAACCGGACAATAGGTAGAAGAGGCTGCAGAGGTCAAAAAGGACTTGTAACCGTATTTGTAAAAGATTTTGTAACTTCTTGAGAAGTAATAATTGTAACAAATTCTCCTTGGAAAGTCCGAAGCTATGTGCATCCATATTGTTATAAATGGATACCAGGACTAGTAGGAAAAGGATCGCAAAGAATTGTAAGAAAATGCTGTAGAAATTTATCTGAGCTTTTCCAAGTTTTAATGGAGAATATTCGAAGGTTTCTTGTAATACTTTTTTGAAGAAAATATCAATATATAGACCATTGGTTTTGAATAAAAACTTTGTGTTTTCTTCATATGTGTTTTTATTTGTTTACTATTTCACTCTAAATAATCCAGGGTTGTTTCAATTGAATAGGGGTTGTAAGGCAACTTTTAGTAGGTGTGTTTCTTAGCTTTTCTCTTCAAGAGGGAAATTAAATATGTGGGGATAACTTCTTCTAGTAAATTCCTTGTGAGATATTTTGAATCTTGATGAGCATAGTTTACTTTTGTATGCATAAATTCTTATATGTGTTAGGCATATATAGGGATCTATAGAAGCGAAACTAATGGGATACGTATAGATATTTGACTGTGAGAGTGTTGTTTGAAACATAGATGACTCTGTGACCTTGGATAAGGCACTGCTATAGATCGAGGTTGTCTATTACATGTTTTGTAGGTCAAATACTGAATATGAGTACAATTTTCATTCCTTTGTTTCAGTAAGTTTTAAGGTGTTAGATCCACTGGATTTCTGGACTGGTTTTTTGAGGATTTATCTTTTTAAAGTGTGAATTTAGTTCACAAAGGTATTCCCGCCTGGACCCTAAGTAGGTCCGAAGTGTAGAAGGTTAAATAAAACCTTGTCATATGTTGTCCTAAGAGTTTCCTTCCCTTTAATATCTCTTCTGCACAGAGTTATCATATTATTATAAGGATCTTGAAGTGAATCAGATTTTAAAGACAACAAGGGGTAGGACCCCTAACTTACTTCTGAGATACTCAAAATTGTCCCTTGGTAGTGGCTTGGTGAAGATATCTACTACTTGTTCCTTTGTGCTAGCATCCTCCAACACCACTTTCTTCTTTTGAGCTTCTTCTCTAAGATAATGATATTTGATAGAGATGTGCTTTGTCTTAGAGTGCATAACAGGATTCTTTGAAATGTTAATGGCACTAGTATTGTCACAGAATATAGTTACTAGCTCGGTAACTTTCTCATATATACCTTCCAATAGTTGTTTGATCCATGCTATGTTGGTACAATTCAATGCTGCAGCAACATATTCAGCTTCTGTTGTTGATTGTGAAACACATCCTTGTTTCTTGCTAAGCCAACTCACTAGTCTTTCTCCTAAAAAGAAAGCTCCTCTACTTGTGCTTTTCCTGTCATCAATGTTGCCTGCCCAATCAACATTAGTATAAACTTTTAAATCAAAGTCATTTCCTTTCTGATATACTAAGCCATAATCCTGAGTGCATTTCAAGTATCTCAAAAATTCTCTTGATTGTTGTCATGTGTGTTTCCTTAGGATCTACAAAGAATCTTACAACTATACCTACTACATGTGTTATGTCCGGTCTGTTGTGAACAACATATTGTAACTTTCCAATCATGGATTGGTAAAGTGTCTCATCAACAGATGCAGATTCATCATTCTTTGATAATTTACAGTTGGTAGTCATAGGAGTACTTACTAGTTTTGAATCCTCCATTCCAAATTTCTTCAAGATTTCCTTTATGTACTTGGATTGAGTAATGAAAATCTCATTTTTCATTTGCAGTATATGTAAACCTAAAAAATACTTTATCTCACCGATTAATGACATCTCAAATTCTTTTCTCATTTCATTTCCAAAGTTCTTACATAGAGAGCCATTTCCACAAAATATAATATCATCAACAAATATGGCTGAGATCAGTATTCCATTTTCATCATTCCTCGTGTACATGTTACTATTTTCACTTGTTCTTAGAAAACCAATCTTGATTAAATAAGAGTGCAGCCTTTCATACCATGCTCTAGGTGCTTGTTTCAAACCATATAAAGCTTTGTTCAATTTACATACCTGATCTTCATTCTTGTTTTCAACAAATCCTCCAGGTTGTTCAATAAAAACTTCTTCTTCTAATATACCATTCAGAAATGCAGATTTGACATCCATTTTATATACCTTGAAATTCTTGTAATTAGCATATGCCAACAATGTTCATACTCCTTCTAGTCTAGCCACAGGTGCAAAAGTTTCACCATAATCAATTCCTTGATCTTGAGCATAACCTTTGCAAACTAGTCTAGCTTTATTGTGAATGACCTCTCCTTTTTCATTCAACTTGTTTCTGAAAATCCACTTTGTACCGATTACATTTTTGTCCTTTGGTCTTGGGATCAGTGTCCATGTGTCATTCTTCTTGATTTGATCGATCTCTTCTGTCATAGCATTTATCCAATCTTCATTGTTGAATGCCTCTTTCACTATTCTCGGTTCAAATTCAGATATCAAACATGTGTTCTGTCTTAGTTTGTTCCTTGTCATCACTAGATCATCCTTATCTCCTATAATCTGACTTGATGCATGATGTCTTCTAACATACTTGGCTATTACAGGCTCAGTAGTCTCTGTATGATCTTCTTCATCACTCGGTAACTGAATATTCTCTTCATTTCCTTCTGCATTTTTCTTGGTAAGACTTGTCAGTTCAACATAGACAAATTCATCATAATCTTTTGGTTCTTTGGAGTTTCCTTCATCATTTCTTTCTGCAAATTCATCAATTTTCACATTTACAGTTTCTACTATTTTGTTAGATGATTTGATCAGACATTTAAATGCTTTACTTCTGGAAGAATAACCAAAAAATGTTCCTTCTTCACTTTTCTGATCAAACTTGTCATTTCTATCATTCTTGTGTACATAGCATCTACTTCCAAAGATTTTGAAATAACTTACATTAGGCTTCTTGTCATACCAGATTTCATATGGTGTCTTCATAGTTCCTTTCTACTGTTGTACTTGGTTCAGGGTGTAAGATGTTGTGCTTATTGCTTCTCTCCAAAATGTTTGTGGTACTTTCTTTTCAATCATCAGGGTTCTGGCACAGTCCACAATAGATTTGTTTCTTCTCTCAACAATTTCATTTTGTTGTGGAGCTTTCGGTGCATAGACTTGTCTTTTAATACCATGATCATTGCAGAATAAGTTGAACTCATCAGATGTGAACTCTCCTCCTCTATCTGACCTAAGACATTTCAGTTGTCTTCCTGTTTCATTTTCAATTCTTGCCTTGTACCATTTAAAAATTTGAAAAGCTTCTGATTTTTCTTTTAAAAACATTACTGACATCATCCTTGAGTAATCATCCACAAATAATATGAAATATTTATCACCATAATAACTTTGAACTTTCATAGGACCACAAAGATCAGTGTGCACAAGATCTAAAATTCCCTTAGAAGTGTAAGACTTACTTGTAAAGCTTGATCTTGTCATTTTATGCATCTGGCATCCTCAACACATAGCATTCTCAAGTTTTTCCAAACTCGGTAGACATCTTACTTGGTTCTTCTTGCTTATTTTGATTAGGTTATCAAAATGTACATGACAAAACCTTTTATGCCATAACCAGGTATCATCTATCCTTGCGTACAAACATTTGTTCTGAGTTGAATCAAGGTGAAATGTATTAGCTTTTGTTTGTGTCCCGATAGTAGCTAACTTTTCGTGCTTGTCATAAACTTTGACAATTCCTTTCTGAAATTCTATTCAGTATCCAGTATTGTTTAACTATGCTACACTCAACAAATTGTATTTGAAACCTTGAACCCAATAAACATCATTGCACTTTGCATTGTCAAGAAGTGTTATGGATCCTTTACCTTTTACCAGACATGGTGCATCATTACCAAATCTTACATAGCCTCCATCATAGTCTTCTAACATAAAAAACTTGTGTTTATCACCTGTCATGTGATGTGAGCATCCACTATCTATGATCCAAGAGTCATTAGTATTTATATGAGATATTAGGGATTTTTCTTCATACCTTTATTCATCTAATCCATCTTTGATAGCCACATAAACTACTTCCTCTGTATCAGTTTCATCTAATTTATCATCATTGGATTTCTCATCGGCTACTAAGCATGTCTTTCTACCTCTTCTTCTGAAGTCTCTATATCCTCTGTAATGGTTATCTTTCTATCTGTCATCTCGATAATCTCTCTTTTCAGTAGAATCCTTGTCAGGATAGTTAGAAGCCATATGTCCTATCTTATCACAATTGAAACATTTCAAAGGTAGTTTTCCTTTATACTTACCTTTGCCTCTCAGTAACCTTTTGGCTAATAGTGCTTCAAACTCTTCTTGCTTTCTGATTTCCTCATACAATTTGTGTACTTCCTCCATGTTCTTGTGAAATCTTTCACTTGCTCCACTGTGATCTCCTTTAGAGTACTTATACTTTCATTCATTGTAATCATTAGATTCATCAAGATGAAAAGAACTAAATATAGATTCAACTTTATTTACTGAAGACCCACTGTTATCAAAGTTAATCAACTCAAATACATGTAGCTTACCAATAGTAGCATCTAAATAAATTGGCATATTGGTTACATACCTTAATTCATTGATTGCAGAGACTTGGATTGCATAAGTTGGCAGAAGGGTTCTTAACAACTTACTTGTTATGTCCTTTTCTTCAATAGTTACACCTACTCCTTTGATTTGATTGGCAATCTCCTTTAGTCTTGTACTATATTGGGTTATGTTCTCACCTTCATTCATCCTCATAGATTCAAGTTGTCCTCTTAGACTATCCACTTTTGCTCTTTGAACATGTTCATCTCCTCCATACACAGATATTAGCTTATCCCACATAGCCTTTGCATCATTGCAGCCTTCTAGATCATTAAACTCTGAATCAGTCAATGCAGATGTTATTTCAATCATTGCTTGGATATGTTCTTGCTTTGCCTTTATCTCTTCCATTGTCAATGGATAGGTGCTCGGTGTGATGAAATCATTCTCCGGATAATATAAAACATATTCTCCAACTCCTGATAGGTGAAGCTTCATCCTTTTCTGCCATGTAGAGAAACTTGACTTGTTCAGCTTCAGTGCATCCCTCTTATACATCTTTGGATCTTTTGCCTCAAGTACTTTTAAACTTTTTTTTTCGGAGTGCAAAGCTCTGATACCAATTGATAGTTCTGATACTTAAAGATAAGTACAGATGCCAAGCCAATAAGATGAGAGGGGGGGGGGTTTGAATCATACAAACTTAATCTTCCATAAAAAACATCAGATTCAACCTCGGTAACATATACTTCAGTACTATAATCAAAACTGCTAAGAATGTAAACTCAAAAGCATAGAAACATCATAACACTCATAACACCAGATTTAACTTGGAAACCCAAATAGGGAAAAACCACTGTGGGATTTCAGACCCACTAAGAAATATACTCTTCTAGAGTATGCTCGGTTAAAAGCAAATCCTGTTAAAGATTACAAACACATTGCTAGATGTGACCCGGTTAAGGGATTTCCCTCAGATCTATTAGGATCTTCACCTTGTTAGAAGTGACCTTGTTAAAGGATTTCAAACACTCAATTAGAATATCACCTTGCTAGAGGGGTTTACAAATAAGACTATTAAGTCCACTCAGTTAAGAGATTTTCTATCACTTTACAAAATAACAGTAATAAAAATCTATCTGAAACTTCACATCTAAAATGCTAAAGCAGATTCTTATTTGTTCAATACAATATAGACATATAACTAATCTTGTCCATCTGTTGGGCTCTACACTCGGTTATTCAAAATAGGTCTTCAAGCTTCAGTGCTTGGTAATTACTATGTAGCATCCCTGTGCATACACTTGCCCGCATACATTGTTTATCAACAATTCTTTATTTATAAACAATAGCTAACCGCTTAGTCTCCTTGATCACATTTCCCATGATCAATCATAGCTATCAGATCTTCAAACTTTGTCTAGGTTCAATGTATCCTTCGATCTAAAAATGTTTTACCCCACCTTGGAACTTGCATACATTTCTTGGAACTTGTGCTAGGGTATTGCAGTACAATCTAAACTATAGATCTTCCTATCGATTTTCCTTTGCCATAGATTCTTTAACAAACTTCATTCATGGCATACCAATCATTTAATCATAGCTAGCTCATTAGCTTCCTTCGTTAAATAATGCATGTAATCATTTAATGCATTCTGTTATTATGCGGTTGCAACTCGGTAAATACTAAACTTCACTTGGTAGACATTCTGCCTTCATTAACCGATAGCTATAACCTTAGGGTTTACCGACTAGGTTCTTTGCTTGGTAACATAGTATAGTATTAACCTTACAATCAATAAGATATGTATGATATCAAAACAATATAAACATCATGATCTCATCATTGTCTAACTCGGTAATAATTGCCCATTGAATAACTTATTTCTCCTCTTATTCATCATATTCTTTCTGTGTCTTTTACCGACATCTTTATACTCATCAAATCATACTTCTCAAGATATGGCAATATCATACTGAATTAGAAAATCAATTTCTTGACATCAATGACAAAATAATAATATTAAGATAGTTAAACATCCTTAATCGGTTATATCCATAATCATCAACAACCTTCTCAATATCCTTATTGAAATGCCAACAATCTCTCCTTGTCTGTTATAATCCCAACAATCTCCCCCTTTGGTATTGATGGTGTAGATAGGAATCTAGAAATCATCAAAGCAAATCAATATTAGCCTAGCTCAATCATGAAAACTCAATTGCAGTGATAACAATCCTAAAAACATTCAATGAAAACATGAAAACAAGACATTCAAAATGAAATCTAAGCAAACCAAATGTAGATGTCTCCTTTATGTGACTCCATTGTCCTTCTTTCTCCTTCAAATAGCTTTTGTTTTGTGGATCTCACCTTCAAGTGCATAAGCATAATGTGAAAGCAAGATTGTCAAGACGAGATGACAGCATAAGGGTACTAGAAGTGTGATTGATTCGACTCGGATCCATTCGAAAAAGTGATTAGATGGGATTGAAGAAATTCATCCAATTTATAGATAAATTGGAGAAAAGACAAGATTAGCATGAAGAGATTTGAAAGGAAATTTCAAATCAAGAATGACAAATATGACAAATTATGACAAATTGACACTTTCTATGCGAAATTGATTGATTGATTGACAATTATGACAAATTATGACAAATTTGCTATGTCATTCCCATGAAATTAGGAGAAATATAGGAGAAAATAGAAAATTAGATGAATTAGAAATTAGGAAATTAGAAAAATGATGAAAATTAGAAAATTAGGAACTAGGAGAAATTAGGTAAATTACTTAATGATTTTTCATTCATTAATTAATTCACAAAGAGAGGAGGAATTAGTTAGCCAATTAAATAAACATTTAATTGTGACAAGAAGACTTAGGATAAATAAATAAATTATTTAACCTTAGGAAATGAATTAGAAATGCAAGGATGACAATTAGGTCTTGACAAAAGATAATTGATGTTGATTTGATCATGATTCTGATTAACAAAAGGACCAATGCTGATAAATAATTGAGATTGATAAATGCACCAATTGACGAGGAACAATGACTAATTGATCCAAATTGACATGATTGAGAAGGACAACGATTGATGTCAAATCGATCACAAAATGACAAGATTGAAAATGACAACAATCGATGACAAATCGATCGCAAAATGACAAGATTGAAAAGGACAACGATCGATGACAAATCGATCGCAAAATGACAGGATTGAAAATGACAACGATCGATGACAAATCGATCGCAAAATGACAAGATTGAAAAGGACAACGATCGATGACAAATCAATCACAAAATGATAAGATTGACAAGAGGACAAAAACCCTAATTCCATCATCAATTAGGATTGACGATGTCCAAAATGAAATCAAATTGATGATGTCAAAATATGCCAAATGAGCACGCACATTGATGCGATAGGATAAGATCGACCAAAATCATGACTGAAGATTATTATCGACAAGACCAAATTCGAAAGTGAGACAGATGAAGAATGCAGAAGAGAGACTCAATGCTTGCAAATGATAAAGATCAAGTATGAAACATAGAAGAAATGTTAATGTGATGCAAAAACCTAAAATAAGGCAATGCGCAAATGTTAAAGTATGACTCCGCAAGCGTTGACCAGTTTTAGACGTCTACAGATGGCAAAACCAATTGATTTGACCTAATTGATTCCGATAGTTCTGAGATTCTGAAATGCTGAAAAGCTCTCCTTCTGTCATCAGAATTCTCCCCCATACATTAGTCTTCTCTTCTTTTCTCTTCAGTCTTTCTTTTCTTCAGTCTTCTCCCCCTTTGACAACAATGCCAAAAAGTAAAGAGCTAAAGCATAATTTCTTTAGCTGAGAAGTGAATTCCTACTGTTATGTGTCAACTTAGTCTTGGTCAGAGCATTTATGTCTTCAATTCCTGTTCCCTATATTTGTTTCCTGCACACCTTTAGATAACCTCCTAAAGTGTGTAAATTAGCATCAACTCCTAAAAGATATTTTGTAGAGTCATCAAAATGATGCCTTCACCGAACTCGGTCAGTGAGTAGAAGATAGGGGTAGGACCCCTAAATTACTTCTGAGATACTCAAAAGTGTCCCTTGGCAGTGGCTTGGTGAAGATATATGCTATTTGTTCCTTTGTGCTAACATACTCCAACACCACTTTCTTCTTTTGAGCTTCTTCTGTAAGATAATGATATTTGATAGAGATGTGCTTTGTCTTTGAGTGCACAACAGGATTCTTTGAAATGTTAATGGCACTAGTATTGTCACATAATATAGTTACTGGCTCGGTAAATTTCTCATTTATAGCTTCCAACAGTTGTTTGATCCATGCTATGTTGGTACAATTCAATGTTGCAACAACGTATTCAACTTTTGTTGTTGATTGTGAAACACATCCTTGTTTCTTGCTAAGCCAACTCACTAGTCTTTCTCCTAAAAAGAAAGCTCCTCCACTTGTGCTTTTCCTGTCATCAATGTTGCTTGCCCAATCAGCATCAGTATAAACTTTTAAATCAAAGTCATTTCCTTTCTGATATACTAAGCCATAATCCTCAGTGCCTTTCAAGTATCTGAAAAATTCTCTTGATTGTTGTCATGTGTGTTTCCTTAGGATCTACAGAGAATCTTGCAACTATACCTACTACATGTGTTATGTCTGGTCTCCTATGAACAACATATTGTAACTTTCCAATCATGGATCAGTAAAGTGTCTCATCAACAGATGCAGATTCATCATTCTTTGATAATTTACAGCTGGTAGTCATAGGAGTACTTACTGGTTTTGAATCCTCCATTCCAAATTTCTTCAAGATTTCCTTTATGTACTTGGATTGAGTAATGAAAATCTCATTTTTCATTTACAGTATCTAAGTGCCAAAGCACAAATTCCAAAAACCAAAAACCAACAATCTCCCAAAGAGATCACTAACCAGAAATCAAAATACAGATACAGAGAGTAACAATCTCTCTCCCAATGAATAATCTCTCCCCAAAAGATAATTTGTTTTTCCATAGATATCTCTCCCCCTTTGACATCAAATACCAAAGTAACCAGTTAAAATAGTTCATAGAACTTATTACAAAATACCAACTTATTAATTTATCCAACTACTCCTCTTGAGAAGTAGCTCTCCTTATCAAAGCCAAAAAAAAGATTTCTCTGTGAATTCTGTCAGTTTGATGCCAAGCATCAACTGACTAAGTCTCTACTGGTGAAGGTATAACTCCAAGCTTCTCTCTAAGATATTCAAAAGTTTCCTTAGGCAAAGGCTTAGTAAAAATGTCTGCAATCCGCTCTTTAGTGCTCACATAAACCAATTTCACTTCTTTTGCTTCAACATTCTCTTTTAGAAAATTGAATTTGATTGAAACATGTTTAGTTTTAGAGTGAAATACTGGACTTTTAGATATATGAATTGCTCCCATATTATCACAATAAATGGTTATAGGTTCTTTGCATTTTACCTTTATGTCCTTCAACATTTGCTTAATTCATAATACCTATGTACAATTAGTTGCTGCTACAACATATTTTGATTCTATTGTTGATAAAGATGTACAACTCTGTTTCTTGCTCAACCATGAAATTAGTCTGCTACCAAAAAATAATTCTCCATCGGTGGCGCTCTTCTTGTCATCTACATCTCCTACCCAATTTGCATCTGTGTATGAACATAAATCAAAATTTTCATCTTTAGGATACCATAAACCAAGATTTGTTGTGCCTTGTAGATACCAAAAAATCCTTTTCACTATTGATTCAGGATTTTCTTTAGGATTACTCTGAAATCTTGAAACAATACATACTATATTCATAATATCAGGTCTTGTTTGTGTCAAATATAGTAAACCTCCTATCATAGATTTGTACCTTGTTGGATTAACAGGTTGTGATTCATCTTTCAAAGATAGTTTATCAGTTATAGTCATAGGTATACTTACCGGTTTAGAGTTTTCCATGCCAAATTACTTAAGTAATCCCTTCAAGTACTTTGATTGATTTATGAATATACCTTTATCAGTCTGTGAAATTTGAAATCCCATAAAGAATTTTATCTCTCCAATCATAGTCATTTCAAATTCTTGCTGCATCTTATTAGAAAAGTCTTTACACAATCCATCTTCTCCTCCAAAAATGATATCATCAACAAAAGTTTCAATAACCAAGATGTCATCATTAGTTACTTTGTAATATAAGTTGTTGTTAGCATTACCTTTGGTGTAACCATGCTTCAAAAGATATTTGTCAAATCTAGCATACTAAGCTCTAGGAGCCTACTTTAACCCATATAAAGCTTTCCTTAACCTGCAAACCATGTCTTTGTCATCTGTCAAAGAAACTCCATTAGGTTGTTCAATGTAAACTTCCTCTCCAAGATCACCATTCAGAAATGCACATTTAACATCCATTTGATATACTTTATAGTTCTTGTGTGTTGCAAAAGCTAAGAATAGTCTGACTGCCTCAATTCTAGCTATCGGTGCAAAGGTTTCATTGTAATCAATTCCTTCTTTTTGAGAATATCCCTTACACACTAATCTTGATTTGTTTTTGATTACCTTACCATATTCATTAAGTTTATTTCTGAATACCCATTTAGTTCCAATTATGTTTTTGTTTTTAGGGCGGGGAACCAATGTCCATGTGTTATTCTTTTGAATTTGTTCCAATTCATCTTCGATAGCTTTAATCCAATGTTTATCTTCACATACCTCAATAAATCATGTAGGTTCAATTTGAGAAATTAGACATACCTCTTCATTTGCCAATCTTCCTCTTGTCATAACACCTTGATACTTGTTCCCAATTATTTGACTTTCAAAGTGATTCAATCTTACATACCTGGGTGTATTCACTTGTTGTTGTTCTTTAGTCACTATGGAATTCTTAGATGATACCGTTGTGACTGGATCAACATTCTATACCAATGTACTCATTGTAGGTTCAGAGTCCATTGACCTTGAATTACCTCTAAACTATTCATCAATCTTCACATTTGCACTTTCAACAATTTTCTGCAATCTCTTATTAAAACATCTATATGCCTTGAATAAACAAGAAATATTCATTCATCACTTCTAGGATCAAATTTTCCAATATACTCATCTCTCCTAATATAACATTTGTTTCCAAATATTCTAAAATATTTAAGAGTAAGAGTATTACCAAACCATAGTTCATGAGGGGTCTTACTAGTTTCACCTTTGATGTGAACTCTATTGAATGTATAAACCATTGTATTGACTGCTTCTCTCCAATATACATGAGGTAGGTTTTCTTCTGATATCATGCTTCTAGCTACATCCAAAATAGTTTTGTTATTTCTTTCCACAACTTCATTCTGCTGGGATGTCTGAGGTACTGATAACTGTCTTTTGATTCCATTCACTTCATAGAATGTATTAAATTCCTTAGATGTGAATTCACCTCCTTGATCTGATCTCAAACATTTAATTTTCTTACCGGTTTCATTCTCTACCATCACTTTGAATAATTTTAATTTCTCAAAAGCTTTTGATTTCTCCCTAAGAAAAGTAACCCAACACATTCTAGTATAATCATCAATGATTAGCATGAAGTATCTATCTCCTTGTAAACTTCTAGCTCTTGTTGGACCACATAAATTAGTATGAATTAAGTCAAGAACATTATTGGATTTCTATGGAATACTCTTAAAAGTTGTTCTAGCTTGCTTTCCAAATTGACATTCCTTACATATCGGATTGTGAGCTTTAACAATCTTAGGTAAATCCCTTACTGCCTTAGTTGTACTAATTTTCACAATGCAATCAAAATTTACATGACAAAGTCTCTTATGCCATAACCAACTTTCATCAATATGTACAATCAAACATGCTTTCTCATTGTTATTCAAATGAAAGATATTACCTCTAGTCTGATTACCGGTTGCAATTTCCAAACCAGTTCTATTCATGATTTTGCATTTATCATTCTTGAATTGTAACTGAAATCCCTTTTCAACTAATTGACCAACACTCAAAAGATTATGCTTCAAACCTTCAACATAGTAAACATTATCAGTACTGTGCTTACCATCAAAAGATATAGTACCTTTTCCTTTGATCAAACAATCTTTATCATCCCCAAATCTTACTAGACCTCCATTGTATTCTTGAAAGGTTAAGAATTTACTTTTATCACCATTCATATGATGTGAACATCCAAAATCAATAATCCATTCATCCTTTTCTTCAATTTTAGCTTCCAGGGCCTGCTCTACCAGTTGAACAGTAGGTGTCGATTGACCTTCTTTTATAGCAACAAAAGCCCATCCATTATTTGTCGGTTCCTCATTAGAATCATCAGTTACTCCTTCATCAGCATAACAACATGATTTGTCTCTATTCTTCTTAAATCTATATCTCTGGTATTCAAGGTTAGGCTTATATGTTCTTTTAGCTTATTCTTTCAATCTTGCATGTCTATCAGGATACCTAGATACCATATGACCAATTTTATTGCAGTTAAAACATTTAAATGGTTCTTTACCTTCATACTTACTTCCAACTGGACCTTTAGGCATTTTACTTGCAAATAGTGCTTCAAGCTCTTCAAGTTCTTCATTCTCTCTTCTGATTTCTTCAAGTTCTCTAGCATAGAGTTCTTTCCAATCAGATTTTTTAGATGGTGGTGATGATGATGATGCAGATGGTGAAGCTTTAAAAGCTAAATCTGTCTTAATTGTAGCAATGGGACCAAATTCCTCAAGTACACAAGCTAAAAGTTTTCCAACCAAAGTGTCTCTAGATACTAATGCATTAGGCATTGTTCTGAATTCATTAATAGTTATTACTTTCATTTTATATGCCGGTGGCAATGCTCTTAAAACTTTAGAAACAATTTCATCTTCACTTAAGGATCCTCCACAACATTGTATACCCAAAATAATTTCATTTACTCTTTCCATAAAAGCAGAATTCCTTTCATCTTCTTCCATTTTCATATTTTCATACTTGACCTAGAAGCATTCCAGTTTTGCAATTTTGACTGTGGTATCACCTTCATTCAATGTCTCCAATTTGTCCCAAATAGCTTTAGTAGTATCTCAGTTTGATAATCCCATGATTTATTGATCTGACAATGTGCTCAAAAGTGCTTCTCTTTCTTTGCAATCATTTTCTTGATCTTTAGCCAAGGTTGGTGGATTAGGTTGACTTTGAGTAGGACCAACATAGCTATTCTTTGTAACATCCCATATGTCTCTTCCAATGCAATTCAGATGAGTCTCCATTTTGATCTTCCATATACCATAGCTAGTTCCATCAAGCTTTGGATTGTCCTTCTTGAAATAGTTAGTTGTCATAGAATCTCCTCAAGTTGTTAAACTTTTGCAAAGAGAGGATTAAGCTCTAATACCAATTGTTAGGACCCAAAGGCAACTGAGGGGGGGGGGGGGGGTAAATCAGTTGTCTATTAATTTAAACCCAAATATAACTTAACCAAACTTAATGCATAATACCGGTAAACCAAACTTTATGTCGGTTGACATTTTAACAGTTAATTGCAATACCGGTAAAGTTAAGTGCATGAAACAGAAAGACAAATAACATCCACAACACATAACACAAAGATTTGTACATGGAAACCCTGTAAGGGGAAAAACCACGGTGGGAAACCTTACCCACAATTAGATGATACTAGTGCAAATAGTATGTGTGTACAATATGGGGTATGCACATGCAGAAAGGCCAACTGCCTAGAGCTCACTACTCAATCACAAAATGGGAGTCACACTGATTACAATTGGATGATTAAATCCAATGATAAAGTACTGCTCAGAATAACATCTTCATATGCTAGATTCAGTACCGGTTAAGCTCTGATTTCCTTCTCCAAACCTTCCTATAGATCTTATATATATACCAAAACCTAAGACCAAATGTGTAGGTCGGCTCACTAAGATATTACAATAAAATCAATTACAAATGAATCAATATGCGATGCATTATGTCAGATCAATGCATTTACAATAATAACAAATCATCTCCATAATGTGTCGTGCTGATCTGGAATAGATAACGCTTGTAGGTCCATAAGCTAGACCTATTTGCCAATAACAACTAATATGCAAACTTGAATAGATCAATGACCAAATTACCAGAAAAAAGTGTCCAAACAATGTCTTCGACATAACCAAGTAATCTCCAAATGATAACAGATCATCCTTGGTGTCGATGAACAATATAACCTACCAGTGAACCATATACTGATGACTGTGCATAAGTCATTGAACATGTCGGTGAACATAACCAAAGATCTCCAAGTGCTGATAGGTGTTGATAAGTGTTGACATCAATGACAAAACCAGTGCAATACATCCAAAATACCAACACCCCTCTCATTTGGCCTAACACAATAACATACACAAGGAGCATAAGGTGATAAGGCAAGGAGAATTATAATCAAGCATTCAAGCATTGAAACATTCATCATCAAGCATTTCTAGAGGTCTTCAAGGTTGCATATTCTTCATCTATCCATTGTGGAGAAAATTTACATCATCCATTTGCAAGCATGTGTGTGTGTGTGTTAGGGTTTTGTCATGTTCATGCCATTTCATACAACATATGTGATTACATTCAAGAAGCAAAGCATGATCATCATTCATTGCATATCTGAAGGTATACCTTTCCATCATTTTATTTCAAGAATTTGCAATATTTCATTCAAGGTTGATTCCAAACCAGGGTTTGACTAAAGGAAAGCCCCTATTCCCAACCTTTTCCCCCTTCTTTTTGTGTGTAGGAAACAAGTGAGCATCTGTTCTTCTGGAATTAAGTTTTATTTGTAGAGATGAAAAAACCATTTTCGATGCATGGAAAATTCGGAGGGCCAAGAGGTAGTGCCACGGTCCCTGATTTTTCAGATGATTTTCATAGGGTAGATCCAAATTAGCTCATCTTTCTCAGATTCAGGTGCATGATGAAATTCAAAACCTGTAACTCATTATTTTCTCATATTTGTCTTCAAGTTTGGCACTTTACCCTAAATTAGCATTTCAACTTACAAAAGAGGGAAAAACACATCATAATCAATCAATCCACTTAATATTGAGTCCTTATCTAATTTGTGATTGAATCGAGTGGATTCCTCCCCTCTTTTGAATGTAAAGGAATTCCTCTCCCAAAGCAAAAATTGATTTGGTGATTTCTCCTTCTATGTTACAAATTGCCAAATCAAATTTTCCCCTTTACCTTTTGGTGAACCTGACTCCTTACACCATTAATTTTGATTTTTGTTTTCAAATTTTAGTGTATGTGTTTTAAAATTCAAGTTTTCATTTACAAGTTTGATTTCCTTGCAAATTTTGAAAATTAAGAGGTTAGTTTCACTAAAACCCTAATTTTTTAAAATTCAAAATTGAGCTTGTTAATTGCTTAATTTGGGTTAATTATTTCTGATCTGAGTACTTCTTCAATTTCCAATTTGAAATTTTCATCTACAAGTCAAATTTCACATTTAAATTAATCTTATGCATTTTCTAATTTTCCATTAACTATTTTAATTTTTTAAATTTCAATATTGTCTCTAATTGTAAATTCAAATTTCAAAATTAAGAGGTTCTTTTTACAAGACCCTAATTTTAAATTTAATTTTCTTGTGGATGACTTAAAATTTAAATTTTAAAATTACGAGGTTATTTAACAAAGCCCTAATTTTAAATTTAAATTTTGTTTTGGGCAAATTCAAATCTTCTAGTGGGTAATTTTAAATTTAAAATAAGAGGTTATTTTCAAAGCCCTAATTATAAATTTAAATTTCCTAGGAGGTTACATAATTTTTCAAAAACTAAATAATCATTTTTCTAAAATTTTGCATTAATCGATTATTTTGCAAATTCCAATTTCCAAATCTCAACTTTCAAATTTTCATTTCACATCTTTCAAAAAATAAATCTAAAAAAAAAAACAATCAAAATTGTGAATCTCATCAATTTACATAAATTAAGTGGTTTTATTTATAAACTCCTAATTTATTTCAATTTTCATCATGGAAATTAATGGATTTGATTTATTTTCTATTTCACATATGATTACATTATTTTTTACGTGCATTTATTATAATCATGTGTTGGATAATGGTTTCTTTCACTTCATGTTACTTCTTTTCATTCATAGCACTTGGACATATTGTATTCTTCGGATTTCCAAGTTGCTTCCTTTTCATAAATTAGATCTCAAAGCTTTCATTTATAATGTTTGTTGTGTTATAGTGATGTTTTTGGGCAAATACATTTCATACGTAGATTACTTAAAAGCTTTTGTAGATCCTAATCCTAGAGATGACAATGAGAAACCTAATACTTGTACCTCTCCTAGGGTATCTAATGGAAATGAAGAAAGAGCTATTACTCCTATCAATGATCTCTCTAATGGAGAGCAAGCATTGAAGAGAAACATGGCCCCATCTTATTCTCATACACATACCCTTGCGCAAGGGGGGAAAGATCAAAATATTGGTGTTTCCATCTCTTTCGATCATCCTTATACTCCTAGAGCCTATCTTAAACATCAAAAAATTTGTAGAGAAGATGATGTCATGTATTTTATTCATGATCTCTCTCCCCACATAACATTAAGCAATGATGAGGCCTTAGATGATAAGGACATTCCTTCCCAATCTACCAAAGAGGATATGCATGATGAAAGAGAGGAAAATCATCTTCCACAAGATATTTTTATTCATCTAATCATCCTTTCATTCCTTCTAAACATCCTCACACTACAAACTTTAAATAAATTTATTATAATATTCCCCCACCTTGTCAATTAAGAGATTCTCATAGGAGTGGCTTTAACATAATATCAAACAAGGTTTTAGAGGACAAGGACTTGGAAATTTTGAACAAGGAATTCGAGTCCCTATAAACCCTCCTACACAAATTGCCACAAAAGGCCAATGAAACAACAATAAATCTCCTATGGATGACCTCCTTAGGATTCAATACTTCAAAAAGCATCTTGAAGACAACAATGATGGTATGATGAATCAATAAGGATCCAGTCAACAACTGAGAGGGGGGGGTGAACCAGTAGATAGAAAACTGACTATACTTTCACCAAACTCAAAAACAACCTCTCAAGTCAAACTTAGAACTGACTGGTTCAAACACCGAACTACAAATTGCAATATCACTATCAAGTATACCAGTTGACTGTCATAATAGAATAACAGTTAAACAACTATGAAACTCTCAAAACTATTTAACCAAAAAATCCAAATACTTTATTGACAAAAGTAAAAGCACATTTCAGATTGTTGCCGGTCATCATATCATATCTAAGTGGATTTAGTAGATAAGAAAATTAACCATAGAAAATTTAACCATAAAAGCATTCACCACTTGACACAATGATTTTGATGTGGAAACCTAAATGGGAAAAACCACGGTGGGGATGAATACCCACAAGTATTCTTAACTCTTCTGAAGTTTGCCCTGTTAGGAGCCAAGCCTGTTAAAGCTTTACAATAAGTCCTAGAAAGAACAAATCCTGTTAGGGACCACCTAGTTAAGGGATTGACTATAATGCCCTATTATAAACAATGCCCTATTAGGAGTAACCTCGATAGAGGATTTGAAATCCAAGCTAATGGATCACCTGGTTAGAGGATTTAGATAACACTAAGCTTGTTAGAGCTTACCTAGTTAAGGGATTTGACTATTGTAGTTGTTAGAGAACAACAAGGGTTTGCTGATTTGGTGAATAGCACTACTCTGCTTGATCAGATCCTTTTCATGCTCCTATCTACCTTTACACATACTGTAGATACATCTCCTAGTTCAGCAACCAATCACTCTTACATTCAACCAAAATTGCCAACACGACAACAAAACAACTCATCAACCTTATAAGCAAAACAATAAGTCTGTAACACATCACAAACCTAAGATCTCATAGAGAATACAAATAGATTGGTTCAAGCATGACCATTGGATTACATAGCAATCATTGCACATGATTCAAGACAACCTCAACTGCTCCTTGATCACCGCTTCATCGATCCCTGTGACTCATCACGCAGTTTCCATTACATGTGATTCACTCGCTAATTCCCAAGATAAAACCATTATCTATACGCGCCAAAAACCATTTGAAACTCTTCACATACAATATGCATACATGTCATAATCATTACCTCTCACCATTTGATTATAAACCAATACAACCGATTCACCAAGCTTCATTGATTAGGGTTTGGCACATCAATAGGTAGGGTTTATCGGTTGATCTCACTTCTTCTCTAGTAATATCGACTTCGTTCACAAGCTCACCTAGCAATTGCAAAACAACATTATTACAACATCTTACCGGTTATAATTGACATCAATGACAACATAATAGTTCATCAATGCAATCTTCATACAAATGCCAACAATATCCCCCTTTGCCATTGATGGCAATACAAGTATCAATACCCTTGATTGTTATGATTGTGAATAGGAATCGTGGTTTACATTTTACCATGTACTCTCCTTCAAATGAGTCTCCATGTCTTCAGCTAGTAACTAGCTATAGATCTTCTCTTTGTCAATCATATGGTTCTTCTCCCCATAATCATATAGTTCTTCTCCTCCTTTGACAACAATGCCAAAGTGAAAGTAAAACATGCAGTGTCATACTTCACTGTTCTGCATCAACAATCTACAACTTGATGCTCCCTCTATGGAATAACTCCACTCTACATCAATCATGCTTCAAGACTCTTCAATTAGCTCTGACACTGATGTATTCCACATCTTGGTCAATTGACCTCATGTAGGGGAACAACCCCTACCTGACCTCTAAGATACTCAAAAGTATTCATAGGTAGATGTTTAGTAAAGATATCTGCTAGCTGCTCCTTAGTAGATACATGCTCCAATAACACATCTTTACTCTGCAATTTCTCTCTCAAGAAATGATATTTCATCTCAATATATTGTTGGCATTTGCATGAAAATTGCATTAATGATATGTTATGTTGTCATTGATATCAATTAATTGGTAATGATATTGTTGATATTGTTGTAATATTGTTACTGAAACTGGTAGGAAGAATTTGTGGAGTGAACCGGTAACCAGTGTAAACCTTATCTATTGATGTAATTGGTAAACCCTACCTCTTGTTTTTGATAAACTATAACCGATTAAGTTTGGTGAGTTGGTTATATTGGCTTATGATCTGATGATGAGTGGTAATGATTATGACAAGTATGATTATTATATGAAGACAATTCCAAGAGATTTTGGCGAATTGTAACATTTTTTGTCTAGGGAATGAGAAAATGTATTGCATCTAATGCAAAGTGTGTGATGAGTTACTAAGTTCAATGAAGCAGTGATCAAAGAGTGATCAAGGTTTTCTTGATTGATGTGCAAAGATTTCTATGTAATCCAATGGTCATATTTCAACCGATTTGTTTGTAATCTCTATAAGAATTAGGTTTTTGTTGTGTTACTGACCTAATTGATTTGTTTATAAGGTCAATGATGTTGTTTAGTTTAATGAGTTGGAAAAAGAATGAGCACATATCAGTTGAGTGTGTGGTTTCTAAACCAGATGGTGTATTTGTAGTTTGAGTAAAGGAAAATAGGAGCATGAAATGGATCTGATCAAGCAAGTGTAGTGCTATTCAGATAGATCAACAAACTCCTTTTGTTTTCTAACAATTACAACAAAATCGAAATCCCCTAACTGGGTAAGCTCTAACAAGCTTGGTGTTATTCAAATCCTCTAACAAGGTGATCCATTAGATTGGGTTTTCAAATCCTCTACCGAGGTTACTCCTTACAGGGTATTGCTTCTGACAAGGCATTTGTAGTCAATCCCTTAACCGGGTGATTCCTAATAGGATCAGTTCTTAACGGGACTTTTTGTAAAGCTTTAACAGGCTAGGCTCCTAATAGGGAGAACTTCAGATGAGTTCAGATAGTTATCTTGTGAGTCTCATCTCACCATGGTTTTTACCTATTTTGGTTTCCACGTCAAACATATTTGTGTCAAGTGGTGATTGCTTTTATGTTTATTTTTTCATGGTTGATTTACTTAACTACTTAACTATTTTGATAAGTAATGATAACCGGAAGCATTGAGAAATGAAGAAGTTGTTTACTGTTAATTTGTTGTAATAGTCAACCGGTTTATCTTATGAGTTTTTATCTTGACAGAGGTATTACATTGTTAGTTCTAAGTGTACTTTGAGAGATTGATTTTTGAGATTGGGAAGTTTGTATCAGTTTTTTTTTAATCCAACAGTCATACTTAAACCAATCTATTTGTAATCTCTATGAGATCTTAGGTTTGTGATGTGTTATGAAATTATTGTTTTACTTATAAGGTCAATGAGTTATTTTGTTGTCGTGTTGGCAATTTTGGTTGAATGTAAGAGTGATTGGTTGCCAAACTAGGAGATGGATCTGTAGTATGTGTAAAGGCAGATAGAAGCATGAAAAGGATCTGATCAAGTAGAGTAGTGCTATTCACCAAATCAGCAAACCCCTGTTGCTCTCTAACAACTACAACAGTCAAATCCCCTAACCAGGTAAGCTCTAACAAGCTTGGTGTTATTCAAATCCTCTAACAAGGTGATCCATTAGATTGGGTTTTCAAATCCTCTACCGAGGTTACTCCTTATAGGTTATTGCTTCTAACAAGGCATTTGTAGTCAATCCCTTAACTAGATGATTCCTAAAAGGATTAGTTCTTAACGAGACTTTTTTTAAAGCTTTAATAGGCTAGGCTCCTAATAGGGCGAACTTCAGAAGACTTCAGATAGTTATCTTATGAGTCTCATATGACCGTGGTTTTTACTTATTTTGGTTTCTACATCAAAATACTTGTGTCAAGTGGTAAATGTTTTTGTGGTTATGTTTTCATGGTTGATTTACCTAGCTACTTAAGTATTTTGATAGTCATGATAACTGGAAGCATTGAGAAATAAAGAAGTTGTTTACTGTTAATTTGTTGTAACAGTCAACTGGTTTATCTTATGAGTTTTTATATTGATAGAGGTATTACATTGATAGTTCTAAGTTTACTTTGAGAGATTGATTTTTGAGATTGGGAAGTTTGTATCAGTTTTTCTATCTACTGATTCACCCCCCCCCCCCTCTTAGTAATTGACCAGATACTTATTATTTCATCATACCATCATTTTAATCATTCGTTCCTTTACATTATGAGACATTCTCTCATTTTCAATTTTAATAGAATGAGAAACACCCTTGACCTAGGCCATTGCTCCCCCTATGCTCTTCAATTCTTAGCATTTCTTGGAAAGGAACTTTATATGTAATCTGAGAAAGCAACTAAAGCATATCCAAGGTGTGTAATTTGGTAATTCAAGAGACATACCTGATTGTTCTTTATATTTCTTTGGTTTCTTGCCTTCAATATTTTGTGTTTTCTTCAAGTCTTCTGTAGCAAGTGAAGCAACTTTTTCAACCATCTTTGCCTTCATCTTAGGTGAAGAAGTTTTTTCATTAGGTTTTACAACCTCATATTTCTTAGCCCACTCCTTTCTCTTGACCTCCTTAATTTTGATTGCATCCTTTCTTGACTTATCCTTCTTGACCTCTTTGCCTTTATTTTTTAACTCTTTGACAAATAAATCAGAAGGCTTCCCCTGGTCTTCACCCACAGTTATGTTTCTCAATTGATAATCAATTTTTACCTGAGCTATCATAGAAGATGTTATTTTGGCAATTTCTTCATTTGAGGGTCTTCTCAAGGACACAAAACTCTCACCTTGTTCAACATTACACATTTGGTCATCAACAGATAACTCTTCATTAGAAAAAACTTGTCGATGATATGATTCATTTATTTGCCTTTGATGATCTATATCAAAGTCCCGACTTTCAATGTCAAAAGAATATTTCACTTCTCCAAGATAAGAAGTAATCATGATACAATCAACATTATCACCTTCAAAAGGTTCTTCCTCTTCCTCATGTAACTCATCCTTGGCAAAAATAAATTATGCTACAACACAATATTCAGGTGAATGAAGTGATTGACAAGAAACACACCAAGGTGTGTCTTCCACCATATTTACTATATGTTTCTACAATGGGTCAGGAGTTTATTGTTCCTATTTACCCTGTTGCTGCTGAAAAGGTTTTCCATCCTTCCAATTTATGTTGTAAAGATAAACCTGCAATCTTGGTGGTCTATTAAATTTTTTAAACCATGGATTTTTTGGTATAGGGCCCTTGTCATTTTTCACCATAGTTAATTTCAAATCCTTCAAGGTATTAAGTACCATATCCCATCTTTCTTCCTCTTTAGGTTTTATCCCTAAAGATTTTTCAACTTTGTCTTTGGCACTCTTAGAAAATCTAGGATCCACTCTCCTTCCAAGCTTACTTGAAGCTCTTCTATTTCCCTCAATATTTATAGCTATCGTAAATGAATCTCTTAGAGTTTGAGGATATTTATCTCTAAGGATATATGTCATATTTTCATCAAATGCATTCATATATGTGGTCAGACAAACATTATCATACAAACTTAAAACCTAGAACAACTTATGCATGGCCTTTTGAAAACTGATATTAAAATCAACCACATCCTCATTTAATGACTTCTTAATATTATTGAACTCATTTAACATGAAGCTGGGATTTTTTTTATCACCATACTGCTCTTCAAAAAATCCCTAAAATTATTCCCAAGAACTGATACTTGCAGTTGGCAATCCTCTATACCAATCCCTAGCATCCTCTGTCAAGGATTGCACAAATAATTTCATAATAACATCCTCATGCTCCACCTCATAGTTATTCAACTTATCAGTGAATGACCCCAGATGTTCCTCACTAGTAATAGCATTATTGCCTACAAAATTACTGAATTTATCCCTCAAATAATTCGGGATGGCATTATGATATCCTAGGATCCCATCAAAATGTATTGCCTATATATTTCTATATGAATAGGTCTTCTTTGAAATTCCCTACTGCAGCTCGTCCTACAACATTTGTTGTGGTTATAGCTACAATAGCATTTATTCTAGTGCTAACCCCAACAACAATATTAAAATCTTTAGAAAATTGGGATTGACTACTATTTTGAGTAGTCGCCTAGCTTTTCTGTCCAATAATTAGAATTCTAGTGTTCTGAGTATTATGAACATTTTGGGTTTTAATACTTACAATGACATTTGGTGTTTTTTTAGAAATTATGCTAGAAATAACCTAAGTTTTGGATGGTCTAGCAATGAATGAAGCACTGTTCAATGTTGACAACTTAAGGAAATCAATTTTCCTTTTCATCTCTACATTTGAGGCTTCCTTTTCAACTCTTTTACAAGAGTTTTATTTTCTATTCTAGCTGTTTCTAGTTCAATGTCAACTTGGGATAACTTTCGACTTAGATCTCAGATAGTTGAAGATTTGTATCATCTATCTTAACACTAGGTGCCTTTTGTTTTCCTTTATCCAGATCTAATTTAGGAATTTGAACACTTGGCTGATTAAGATCTACTAACCCCTCGTTATCCATATTACTCTTAGTCTTTTCCTTTGTGATGATTTCAGATTTTTTGAATCTAAAATCTCTTTTAAAATAGGGCCCTCAACATTAGGCTTATCATTTTACCTAGCCAACACTTTGAGTGTTGCTAATTGTCATATCAAACCATCTCTCTCTATCATAGCTCTAATAACTTTAGATTCCTTTTCCTTTTCTCTTTTACTTCTCAAATCTATTGGTTCTTGGAGTTCTCTTCTTAATGTGTCAATGTCCCCAAAACTTCTTTTGGATCTGGTAAAGTTATCTCAGATCCAAAAGTATCATCTAAATCAATTAAATTCACATTATCTTGTTATCAGATTGACTAATAACCATGAGAAAAATGTGTTGTGAGACCTGGAGGAGGAGGTACACCAATAAAATTTTCACTTTTGTGACTTCTACTCGGACCTCTTGTCTTTTTTGAATATTGAACTTGAGTACATTATTTTCTATGTGGTTTCATCTCTTCTTGATCAGGTGTATCAAATAAAGAATTGAAATATCCTAACTTTCTGATTCAAAACTTTTAGAAGATGATGCATGAACCTTAGGAACAAGATTTAACTATGACTTACTTGAATTCTTGTTCTTAGGCTTCCATGATGAGGGAGTGATGCTTGTATCTACATTTATTCTGGTCCCCTATTTCTGCGGAGCTAGATGAAGCTCTTCCAACTTTTCTTCATGATGCAGTCTCATGTAACCTCTGGTGTTCTTCAATTTACTCATAGTAAGAAAATCCTTCAAAGATTTCTTAGAATTATTAAAAAATATACACACTAGCATAAAAACCTTAGAGTTGCCACCCAAATTGGTTTGGGATATCAAATAATATATTGTTTGGTAATCTTTGAAAGAAATTTGTGAACCCTATTCACAAACCGGAATATCTTTCTCACGAAAACATAAAACACCCTTTTCATAGGAAAACATGAACCAAAAACAAAAAATCGTGGGCTCAACTGTCAAATCATAGAGATACTATGAAAAACCTCTACTATATTTTAAACAAAACCTTTCTAACCAGAGATTCCCAATAGTTCATTCCCTAGCAGAGTCGCCATTTTTTGTGGGTGCCAAAAAATGGGTTTACACTGACACAAGGCAGAGACGAAGCTATTTATTTTAAATATCTATGGAAAGTCACTTCCAACTGGTAATATTCTTCAAATTTGAACCAACAATAACAAGGATACAATAGCCTTTTGCACTTTGGGCTCTACAAAACCTGAGAGGGTGATCCCCATGCCAATTTGTGATTTCTATGCCACACTCACAAAGTATACATGAAACAAAGCAGATAATCTCATATAAAGGCTTGATAGAAAGGGAGAATTCTCAAGAATAGAAAATTCCTCAATGATCCTCAACGAGTTTGGATCATGAGATGACTAAAAGTATATAACAACATACATGTAAATTAAAATATTCTGATATACAATAAGTTATAGCAAATAAGTGGTGATTCCGAATAGAAAATCAACACCAAGATAATTTCTTAGCTATGATTAGTGCCTTACTCCATTGGGTACATGAAATCATACTGCATAAAATGCATTCTGATAGAATTTATCTAACAACATATAAACCTAAGCTAATATTCCCTTGCAATACATCATATTTGCAACCCCAACCCAGAACTACCTATCAAAATCCCTGCAAATATCCCTACCACTCTGTAATTATAGTTAAGCATTTAATTGGCCCCTTAGACCAAAGCATGAACATGAAATACATACACCACAACAGTGCAATGAATGCTAAAATCCTTGATGATATACATTCAAAACATGATTGAATAATAAAATGGAGAGAAATGGGTTTGAATTATATATCTACTAAATAATTCAGTTGTCTCTATCATAATACAATTCATACATAACTCCTTCAAGAACCTAAAGAATTACAGACATAAGACTCTTTCTATTTTTCTCTACAAATGACCTCTTACAACTTTTTGTTTCACCTAAACTTTTCTATTGGAAACAAAAATTGGGAAAACTCAAGGGACCAAAAATCTGAACCCTGTCTCATAGCCCTAAATTCCCTTTTATAAGAAACAAGGGAGCAAACAAGCTTCACGCTAGAGGAGACACTTGTCATCTCAAAATGATTACATACAACTACATTCTGTTACACAAATATTTCATCCTTGATTTTGCTCATGCAGGATCAAAGTCTACGGCTGCTTCTCTAAAACTCATGATGGATTTTACCGCCATTTCTGTTATACAGGTTCTAAAATATCTGTCACTAGAAGACACAAACAATTATATCAAACTTTTTGCAACCTTTATTCATCATTTAGATGCATACTAATCCACGCACTGTATTCTTCATCGGTTAGCCAATCAAAACTCATGACTTCATCAACTTTTGCCCTATATGGAATATATTTAACGGCTACTTTGTTTGCCTCTCTTTCAAAATTTTCAAAAAATGATCCTGTGGAAATTATTTTATCCATGCTATCCTCCATCATATCCATGTTTAACCCTTCACATATCAACTCTACCTGGGTACTAATTACTCTTTCTGCTTCCTCCTTCCAAGATTGTAAAGGCTTGATTGCCCCTTCTTCATCTTCAATATCTAGCAAAAGGGTTTTTTTCAACTCACTGAAACTTTTCATCAATTCCCTTGCCTTTCTTTCTATATTCTCTGGCAAAATTTGGGCTTCTTGTATTTATTTTACCAACAAATATGTTGGCTAGAGTGCATGTGGTCTCTCGGCATGATACTTAGAGGCCATGGACATTATTCTGAGCTCATTTGCAACTATTTTGTAAATAGAGGAATTACCACTTCTTTATCATCATCAAATTTTTGAATAGCATTAAATAACAAAGAATATAAGGCATAAACACTATTTAGCCTACTATCAACTTTCTCATTCAAATGAGTAAGCACTGAGCTAACTATATCCTTTTTTTGCTTGGTTGATTGATCTTCTGATTCTTTCAACTTATTTTCTAATTCAACAATGTTTTCTAAAAGCTGAGACTGAGTTGGTTCAGTTGATCTTGTAGCTTCAGGCTCATCATCATCATCATCATCATCATACTAATGACATACCAGGGATACCAACACTTGTATCAGGTTGAACTACTTCTTCTTCATGGACCATAGGTGATGATCTAGATGTTGATGGCTCAGATGGCCCTATAAGTGCAGGAAAGGAAACCTCTATTTGTCCCTGCTCAAAAAGTTTCACTCTTATTTGCAACTCCACACACCTTTGTTAAGATGCATTGTAATCATTGAAAAGTTTATCAAACTTTCTTATCAGCTCCACCTTTTCTAAGTCCTCTCATTTTTCAGTCTCATGTGCCAACTTAGCAACATCAACATTAAACTTTTTAGCCTCTACACTTGATGTGTCAGATGCTCTTTTTATAATAAGGCTTCCCCTCAAATTGAGGTTTAAGTCACTGATGTTAGGCTTTCTAGGTCCTTTCTCTAGCACCCATATTTCCAAGGTTGAATAATCATCCACAAAATCCGATCCTTTTAATACCAACCTTGCTTCTTCCTCTGAATTGAAATGTTGACCTTTTGATTTCCTGATTGTATCAAAATCCACTGCATCTGCTATGTCCCATTCTGGTAAAACCAGGACTCCAACCCAACCTATAATCTTCTTGCCCTCATTAGCAGTGATTTCCTTAAATTCTTCCATCATCTCATTCTTGACTCCTTTATTTTCTTGATCAAATCTATTTGGCCTTTGGGTCTTTTTCTTAGCAATTCTTCTTTTGTATTCCTCAATCTTCATCTTCCATACTAGTTGTAGAAAGGATGGGATTCTCACAAAAGTGTCATCTTCAAGGAACTTATCACATGCCTCTTTTCTTGCATCCCTAAAAGCTTTGCCTTGAAGATCTAAAGGAGTGAGGTTCAACTCCAGATTAGGGGGCAAAGGAGGAACATCGAGTTGCATTTATGCATTTGTTGGTATGAACATGTCTTCATCCTTTTGTTCTTTATTCTGCCTTATAGGTGAAAAGGATACAATTGATGGCAAAGGACTTCTATCTGAGTCTTCAAGATCAATGATCTTGCTTCCTTGAAAAGGCTTGATTTGCATTTTTAGGGAAGACTTTGCACTCATTATCTTTTTACCCTTTCTCCTTACTAGCCTGCCACTATCATTGCTACTCTCCTCTTCATCACTTGTTTCTTCTCTTTCTCTTTTCTAAGAAGATTAATGAATGGGTCTCCTTCCTACCATGTCAGTTGCTCTTTGAGACAAAGGAGGTTGTGAGCTTGACTATTGTTGGCCATGAACTTCTTCAAGTTTAGTTATCTTCTCCTTTAAAATCAGCTTTAATTCATTGAAATTGTTCATAACAAAGTTGACCTTGGCACAAAATGGGGCAAAATCCTTCACTGGGTCATATTTTGCATCCATCTTTTGAATTAAAGCCCATAAATTTCTAAAGATTATCCACTTTTCTTTCCTCCACTCCTGAATCATGAAATCAAATTCTTCTAATTATGTCCTTAGTGTTATCATTGATTAAAATTGGGTTTTTCTTTTCCCATGATTGGCTATGGTATGTTGAAATTTTTGAGTAGGGTGTAATTCCAAGTGCTTCAGCTTTGTTCTAGACCTTAAGGGTTTAAGGGTTTTTTATTTTAGATCCTATCTTATTTGTTTTAAACCCTCTGGTTTCTAATCTGTCGTTACTTTATTCACTTAAGTTATGGGTCGTGGGGTCATAGGAAGTGTCCCCCCTTGTTATTTGCCTAGGCGGTTACGTTGATCAATTGAAAATTTTTATGCCTTGTATGTTTTTCTTCTAAAGTTGTCGGGCCCAGTAACTAGTGCGCATCTCATGGATGGATCCACGGCTCGCGCTATTTCGCTAGGTGAAGTTGCGCATAGTTTAAGACCAGCGAAGTTGCGAAAACCACATGACATGCCACGTAGATGGTCCAGCTGGTTGTTGACAGCGAGTAAAATGGCGACACATGGCACAGGTCACAACAGTCAGCGGGTCAGGACTAAAGGCTAAAAGGCGAGCCCCGGAGGTGAGTCAGGTTGCAGGTGGAGATGACCTGGCAGGTACAGCTGTTAACAATTTATTGAAGCTCTATAGTTTCTTATTGACAAATAAGAAGGCGACAAATCAGCGCCGCAGGTGACTGGATGCCAGGTGTTCACGATGAGTCAGCGGGCCCACCCCTCCTGAAAGCCTTTTCAAAAGATTAAATGTTGATCAACTTCAGAGATGATCCAATGGCCCGCGCTATTTCGCAAGTGTAAAGTGCTCAATCCTTATGCCCGCGAAATAGCGAGAGTAAACGAGAACCATCCACGTGTCATGATGATGACCTGGACGATAGAGCTATTGAGATGAAAGTGGGGCCCCCGTGGTTTCCTTCTGGCGAATGACAGAGTGACAAATCAGCACCGTAGGTGACTGGATGCTAGGTGTTCACGATGAGTCAGCGGGCCCACCCCTCCTGAGAGCCTTTTCAAAGGATTAAATGCTGATCAACTTCAGAGATGATCCGATGGCCCGTGCTATTTCGCAAGGGTAAAGTTCTCACTCCTTATGCCCGCGAAATAGCGAGAGTAAACGAGAACCGTCCACGTGTCATGATGACACATGATCTAAGAAGAAAGTGTGGGCCCGCCAAGGTGGAAACGTCGATATAAAAGGAAAGACACGCGGCTAGTATTAAGTGGAATGCGAAGGGAATTTCAAGGCCAATGATTCGACTCCACGTGGTATTATGCAGCCAATAAAAGAGTGGGACCCAAAAAAAGGCCAAAGCCGTCAGTTAATCTAACGCTCGATTAAGTTTCTTTTGATCGAACGGTTGGCGCTATTTCGCAGGACTAAGCTGTCCGATAATTATGCTTCGCGAAGTTGCGAAAGAGCAAAATGGAACACTTGCAGGAATGTTGTGACCCGTTGGAGCGAAAAATATGAATTCTCGTATGAATTCAATTTCGAAGGGACGGCCGAAGCATGCGGAATCAATGTTACAGTTAAGGCCCTGAGTACAAATATTTGATTTCCTAACTACCAAGTGAAGATATCTTTTAAAAGATTTTGCAGAAGAGCAGACGCAGAGTTATCTTCTTTAGATACAGAGCAAGACGGTTCAGTTGCAGAGAAAATTCCTTCAAGCAAAGATCAGGTTCTCTCATATTTTTGTAGCAATTCTTGTGTGGTGTTATAAGTAAATTCTTTTGTTGCAGGATTGTTTAAGAGTGATATTCATTTTCTTGCATTTTCAAAATGGCTCCTAAAAGGGAATTTTTTCGGCAAGGTTAACTATTTAGAAAGAACTGTATGTGATGATTTTTTAGAACAGTTGACGTTATCAACCAATCAGGCATCAAAGGCCAAAGAGTTAGTGCCCAGGGCTCCCCATTTGAAGATAGGAGAAGGATTGTATGACAAAGGTAATTGGCTGAGAGACCCACAGGTTAGACTGTCTGGGTTGGGGTTGTTTAAAGTTGGATTTGGAATGAGAAATTCTCCTGCTCCTCAAAACAGTATCTGGGAACTAGATGTTGGGAAATTAGTAGTCCCAGGGGTATTCATGGATACAGACTTGCTAACCCAAATGGCATTAAATTATGATCCAGTCACAAGATGCATCCGGGATGTAAATGGGAAAACCCTTGTGGAAATTAACGCTGAAGAATTTAGGACAACATTTGGACTTAATGAGTTCACAAACTTCCTGGAACCTATAAATTTCACATCATTAGCCCAAATTTATGGTGCACAGAGGAGTCATCTCAAGAATGGGCCTCTCAAGGAACTTTTTGTGAAAATAGGAGGGTTAGCAGTTGTAGGACCTAACACGCAAGAGCCTTTCTCGTTAAGTATGTTTACCCTGAGGGCTAAGGGAATGTAATAGGCACTTTGTCAAGTTTTAGGAGAAGATGCTGAAGCAAATATGCTGAATCATTACTTGCTAATGATTGTCCAGATTTTGAATCCTTCTCTTGCTATCACATTTGATTATGCCTCTTTCATTGCCGAAGCTATCCATGGAGGGTTGATAGGAATAAAGAATGGAAAGGTGGACATACCTTTTGGATGGTATTCACTCCTAATGCACCTTTTTCTCTTCAAAGGTGGTGATTATTTTGCTAGTGGACTAGACCTGGTCAAGGAGAAGGAAGGAGAAAGAATGCCAGTACAATTATGGAGTACTGTGTTGTCTTGGGACAGAGAGGATGCTAGTTTTTTTAAGTTTGATAAATATTTTGCATCCAAAATAAGGACTCTCCTCTGCTTTGATAACCCAAGAGTCCCCAAGGTTCTTCTAGAATTCATAAGGCCAAAAGAATTCACAGAGAACATCAAAATTGTTCATAACTGGGGCGACATCTATTTATATCCAGTCTCCACAGTTTTCAGAGTTTTTGGTTTCAGGGGTACTCCATTTTTGTTACCTTACCAGGTCCCTCTCAAAGTGGGAATAGCGGAGATCCTTAGGCAAATTGGTGGCCTACAAGAGGCAGAGTTAACAGGCAGAGGTAAAGGGACAATTTTTCCTACAGCTACCATAGCCCACCAATTCGTAATAACAAAGGGAGGCTAGAATTGCTTTGAGGATTTCCTCAAACCTTATCATTTATCCACTGTAGTGTCCAGGTGTGCTGATCCAGAGGATTTCTTCAACGGTGTGTTTAGGAAAAAGGTAGCATGCAGAGGTAGGCCTCATCGATTCCAATTTCCTGAAGACCTCATCAAGAATGAATTTGATCTAGATGAGCAGGAACTAAGGAAAGAAAAATGGGCGGCTTATAAGAAAGCCTTGGATTTTGTGCATCAGTTTGATGCTAGCTATGACCCATTGTCTAGCTTCTTCCCACTAGAAGAGAAAATAAAGTTTTTGATTATTTTCTTTGAGGATGTGATGCAAACACTGAAGGAGAAGAGGGAAGCTGTGATTAAGAATAACCCTGAAAAAGCCAGAATGATCCTAAGCAGGTCATCTTCCAGCAAAGCAATTCCTCCTGGTGATTACACACTGCACAAGAAATCAGGTTACAGTATGCTAGTGCCTACAACAAGGGAGCCCTCTACATCCAAAGGAAAGAGGAAAATACAAGATGTCATTGATATCCCAGACAACCCAAAGAAGCAAAGGGTGGGGAAGGAAGTGCAATCAAATACACCTTTGTATTCCCCATCCCAATCCCCTATCCATATAGGAGATGAACAAGTGGCAGCTGAATACCTCTTGCAATTGGGTAGTTTAGGGGAAATTGCATACACCTATGATGAAGTGGAGGAAGGGATGCCAGAAGAACCCATTGATGCTGAAATGGACATCACCTCTACTGAACTTAAAGGCCAGGAGTGGAATCCTGAGATTAAAAAGGCAAGTAGTGCCTTTCTAGCTGATGACAATTTTGTCACATCGGAAGCATTTGTGCAATTCATTTGGAAATAGCATATAGATAAATATAATGCTAGATGTGAGACAAGAAAGGCTGAGCAACCCAATAAAGATCCAGCCTCAGTGGAAGAAGAAATAAAATAAGAGATGATGGAAGAATTCAAAACCATCACCCCTGAGCAGGGAAGAGATATGGTAGCACAAGCTGGAGTGCTTATCTTACCAGAGTGGGACA
Organism: Cryptomeria japonica; assembly: GCF_030272615.1. Classification (NCBI taxonomy): domain Eukaryota; kingdom Viridiplantae; phylum Streptophyta; class Pinopsida; order Cupressales; family Cupressaceae; genus Cryptomeria; species Cryptomeria japonica. Next base: position 92,040,283 of record NC_081412.1, read on the forward strand.
TTGCAGATGCCCTTGTGTTAGATACAGTAAGAAAAGAGACTAAACCCATGGAAGGGGTAACTTTCAATAAAGATAATGCTGCACTAGTCATGTGGTCTCTCAAAAGAAATGAGAGCAAGAAAGGCAAAGATACCCCAGGGTCAAGTTACCTTGGTGGAATGATGGTAAAGAGAGTGCAAAGTACAGGGATAGTAGAAGTTGCTAGCACTGTGCTAGAAACTGCAAAATTCAGTGTTGCAGTGGTAGAGAAGGAAGCCAAAGAAAAAGAGGCCCTCCAAATTAAGTTGGAAATAGTTTTAAAGGCCTATAATAGTGCCAAGGAGGAGGTAAGAGGTAAAGATAGCATCATTGCTAAATTGCAGAGCCAGTTGATGGGACAATACCAACAAGGTGAGTCTTCAACACTGATGATTTCCTCTTCTCCTGCAAGACCTCCACCTACTAGTCCCATCATTGAACTTCCACCATCTCCAGCACCCTCCAGCTCTCAAATGATTGAGATTACTCCCCAGGAACTAGAAAACCTGAGACAGGCTCAAGCCTTATATGTAGGGAAGTATGAGGAGAAAGTAAGGGCCACAATCTCCAGTTTTGCAGATACAATAAATGTCTCATTGCTTTACAACAATGTGGGAAAAATTATGGAGATGTGGAATGAGCTGAGGAGAGATAAGGCCATTTTGAAACCCATTTTTGACAGATGGAGACCTAGGGAGCAAGATCTAGAGTTCATGTGTGTATCCTGTGATGAAGCAAGAGCTAATCCCATTATCAAATCCACTTCTGATGTCGCTAAAGTCTTAATACAATTGGCAACAGAGGTGGATAATGTGGATAGAAGGGTTAAATTGCTTAAGAAGGAATACACTGATCAAGTTTGTGAGTTGCTCCCAGGAATTTTTGCTAATCAGGATCAGTTAAAAGACAAGCAGATATGGCTTAAGGAGATAGAAGCCAAATTGTCAGCAAGAATCAAAGGAATCATTGATCTTGATGATACTTCTTTCTTTGTCATGACAATACAAGAGATAGAAAAAATTAAGTCACATTATGGTTTTCTTAATTCAGAAGTCAACAAACTAAGGAATTCTTGGAAAAGGTTGACTAAAAATAAAGATGATGTGATTAATTTTTCATGGCCGACAGAAGAGATATATAGTGAGTGGGCAACTAAATATGCCACCCAGGATCTAGAATAGTTGGAGAGTGCCCCTGAAAAGACAGAAGAGGTTGTAACAGAATAACAGGTTGAAGTAACTGCAGAGGCTGAAAAGTGCTTGTAACTGCTTTTGCGAAAAGCTTGTAACTTCTTTATTTTGTAACAAACTCTCCTCAAAAGGTCTGAAGCTTTGTGCATCCATGTGGTTATAAATGGATACCAGGACTAGAGGAAAGGAGATCACAAAATTTTGTAAGAAAACACCACAGAAATTTATTTGAGCTTTTCTAAGTCTAATGGAGAATCAGAATTTATTGTAATGTTTCTTGAAACTGAATATCAATATACAGGCCATCAGTTTTGAGTAAAGTTTTGTGTTGTCTTCAAGTTTGTTCACAAATTTATTTACTGTATTCATTCGGAATAATCCAGGGTTGTTCTGTTTGAAATGGAATTGCAAAACAATTTTAGTATAAGTGTTTGTTAGCTTTTCTCTTTAGGAGAGAAATTAAATACGCGGGATCACTCATACCAGTAAATTCTTTGGGAGGAACTTTGAATTTTAAGGACCATAGCTTAGTTTGGAATGCTTGAATTCTTGTATGTGTCAGGCATATATAAGGATTAATGGAAACCAAGCCGACGGGAAGTACAAAGATGTATTGTTTAAGGAGTTTTATTTGAATTTAGATGACTCTGTGACCTTGGATAAGGCACTGGTATTAATTGAAGTTGTTTATTGCATGCTTTGTTGATCGAAATTCTGAATTTAAGTATAATTTCCATCCTTTGTTTTCAGTTGATTTCAAGGTGAATAAATCCACTGGTTTTCTGGACTGGTTTGTTGTGGGTTTATGTTTGAAAGTGTGAATTTAATTCACAAAGGTATACCCACCTGGGCTCCGAGGAAGCCCAAAGTGTAGAAGGTTTAATCAAACCTTGTCATATTTTGTCTTGAGAATTTCGTTATCTTTAATTTTTCTGCACCAAGCTCAAATCATATTACTCTAAGGATATTAAAGGGAATCAGATTTTGAAGACAACACTTAGGAAAGTTACTCTCATGAGGAAATAGACTTCCTTTTATTCTTATTTTGAAGATATTGTAGAACCCGTCCAGATCACTGTGTCTAGCTATACTCACCCCCAAATGATATGGAGCAAAGAATTTATCAAAATGTTCATATCCTCCCTTCAGAAATACAAAATAAGGGATGATTGTGTAATATGGGAAAATTGTTCCTTTATCCCTTCCCTTTAATTCCTTGTCATGAATGCATCCTATCTACCACATTACCTTAGAAAAACCCATTCTCAAAGGAACATTGAAAGGCAGTACATGTGGCTATCCAAAGAAACCATAGATTTTGATAACAGTACTTACAGGATAAGGGATAAAATCCCCCCAATTGTGCTCAATCCTGACAAGTGACAACCTCTCTTTGGGTCTTACAAAGTCATGTAATTCTTTGGGAATTCTTGGCTGGTTTACTGTTAACCTTTGCCTCAACTTAGAAGAAAAATTATTATCAAATATTACAAAGTTGGTCTCCTGTCTATCGCAAGACATATTTGTGCTCCAAAGCTTCACTAGAATCTCCTTGTTATCAATTGTCCTTTTGAGGTTCATGGTACCCTCAAAGTAATCTGTGTTCCTAAATAGGAACATATGCATGAGTAAGGAATACTAGAAGAATTTAGCACTAGCCACTTCATTTTTAATATCCTGTAACCCCTCATGAATCTTTTCTTCAAGGTAAGGGGCAAAGTCAAAAACCACTGTATAATCTAGATGCTGAATTTGCATGGCCATGTACATAAAATCAGGTGGCATCATTATAATTGGATTAAAACCCAATATCTGACACTAAGAGAAAAAGGTAGTTTGAAAGTAGGGGGCAAAAGTACCAATAGGGAATGGCTCCTCCAAGCTAGGTCCAATATGGTATGTTGTGCTCCTTGCTCTAGCCAAATGCATCAGAAGGAAATTATTTCTAATGAATTCCCTCATCTTATAGTACTCTATTTTTTTCTCATTCAAGTCTACCTACACCAAGCTTGCACATGGTTCATACAGTTCAAAAAGCTCCTATAATTCTTCCCTTCTGATAGTCAACAAAATTTCTCCTTCATTTCCTCTAATAACCCTTGAGATAGGGTCATATGTGTTTGCAACATCTTTGAGTAGGTCAACATCCATGAAGACGCCTGACACTACTTACTTATGCAAATCATATTGCCAGTGACTAGCTAATGGGGAATGCAAGTTCCTTTGTCCATACTATAGTTTGAATATTTCTAGTCCATTTATTGGTATACTAACATCCGCTGAGTAGAATGCTTTATCGATTAACCCTTCCCCTAGGGTTTTTTCCACTCACAAATCTCTGCCCATGTTGTCTATCATTTGTCAAGGGATTCAATTGGTCCAAGAAATCATCATAAAGATTCCTTTTCATGTAATCAATTTGTCTTGGATTTTTTCATGAGGAAGCCATCTTTTGACCTAGGGTTTTCTACTACAACTTTAAATTGAGAAAGAAAAGACTAGGGCTAACATGAGATTTAAATTACAACAGTAATTTAAGAAAATTTCACTCTTCTCTATTTAGCTTCTAACCCTAGAACAATTGAAATTATTTTCTTATAATTTCATGCACAATTTATAACATCAATTGTTTCAAGAACAAACGAAGGAGCTCAGACAAAATTACTATTTTGATTACACCAAAGGGATAGCAATTCTGCATTGCAAGGAATTGTTTCAGCCTTCTTCAGAAACATGAATGTCTTCTAGATCGCTATGAAATCCTTTATGAATCAAGAACAGGTTTTTAGAGTACTTTTATTATTACCTAGAATGAAATGCCAATGTCTCATCTGCCATTACTACTTGCATGAGTGACACAATGGCTCTTAACTTTCATTTGAAAAGTTTAAAACCTGACCATCGATCATCTTTCAAGTTGGCAAATCATACAGACCAAACCACTCAATCTGATAGTTACTCTCCAATGTGGCAAGCGGGTCCATTCTTGGCATGATGTGGCACATTCAACTCATCACCTATTTCACCACCTTCAGTGACCCCACCATCAAATTTTCCTTGGCCTGTCCTGGACACATGACATCATCTCGTGATCTCGCGGTCCATAATTTCCTCTCATGTTTTGATCACGGGACCATGGAAACCGTCAGATTTTCTCTTTGTTTACCTTCCATCTGCACCAATTACTTAACAAAGGCTACTAACTCTCGATCATTTCTCAAATCGTAATTAAAACATTATCGCTTGATATAAGCACATGGAGAAAAAATTTATTTCTAGTAACTCGAGTTTTAACCGTTGGGAACCGGTAATATCAAAATTTTAAAAAGTAAAACTATCGGCTTATCTTTCTCCATCGAGAACACTTGGAATCATCTCATGATGCCACGGTCTTTATCGTCCTTGCATTTTTGACCATGGGGAAGCGTGGACCGTCAGATCTATCCTGTCTTTACAAATCTGACTGAAATATTTAAGAATTTTGGACTTAAGAAAATTATGGGCACGGGCATAAACATTAAAAGAAGACTAACTATAGGGAAAAAATTTATGTGACTTAGGAAAATCATTTCATAGACTGGTCTAATGCAACTTAGCACTTAGAAAATAAAATGGCCCCACCAACAGAATACAACCCTCGGCTTTAAGTGGGAAAAAGGTAACAACAAAACATAAAAGGCTCAAAGATTTTTCTTTTATATCAGGACTTAACCATAAATCACAACCCCTAAAACCCTAAACCTTGAAACCTTGACAGAAGGCATAATAAAACCAGAATGACCAAAATATTTGCAAGACATAATTTTAGTTCCTATCACCCTTTCTATACATGCCTCAAAATATTAATTCATCTCACCAAAGGCCGACATTGGGGAGATTTGGGATCCTAAAGTGCAGATAGGGCTAGGGGGACCTATCTAGGGGCCACCCTAAGAGGGTGGGATAGGGGAACCATGCCCCTATCTTTCCCTATCTTGGGGCCTAGATTGGATCCTAAGGCTATCTCAGGGCTCAAATAGGAAGGGGTCAAGGGGTGAAAATGTAGAAAGAGGTCTTGGTTAGAAAGGAGGGTGTCATCACCAAGGTGCGGAATTCAAATGTGGTTAAAATGGCAGGAGGCATAATTTTATGACACTATAGGATGTGATTACAATAAGGGGCCTGCACATGCAGGAAGGCCAACAGCCTAGAGCTCACTGCTCATCACAACAGAGTGTCACTAAATACAAAAGATCTTCGGACTACAATCTGAAAATAAGAATGAACTACAAGAATAGTATCTCGTATGCCTGAGTACAATTATGGTTAAGCTCAATGATAGAGGTCTTAAAAATCTTACACAAACTCAATTTGATCACCAATGATCGACCAAAAACTCTACATATGATTATAACTTTATTCGCACACATATAATCCCATAACCCATGACCATGATCTACAAAGAGATCTTACATCATATTTATACCAACCCGGGACCTAAATAATTAGGTCATCCACCTAAAAGATAATACATGAATAAATCCATTACATAAACCCACAAACCAATGATAATCCAAGCTAGCCTAAGACCAAAACAACATTAACCAAATAATAAATCCAACCATTAACGCATTGGGAGCATCCACCAACATGTTACATAAATTGGTCCAAAACCTAACAAAATAGCATTAAGTCCAAACCTAAAATAGGTCACCATAAACCAAATGCAACATCACCGATCAACTAGAACACAAACATGATAACCATCAACATCTTACAAACCTTCTAGAAGCCGCACCAACACCACTAATTGAATCCATCAAAAGATCTTCAATAAAGCTTTTCCAATATAACCCTTACTAGTAACCAAAAGGCTTACTAGAACATATGATAGCTTCCGGATCACCAAATCTTGAACCAACTGAATGTGACACGCATCTAAATAACATGAATGACCAAACAAAACAAATTCCACCAATCAGAATATATCCCTAATATGTTCATCACAATCCAACCACTCTACCGAAACCTGGTAGACAACCAAACAAGCTAGTGTTGACATCAATGACAAACATCAATGCAACACATAATCAATTCCTCCAAATCACCAACAATTTCCCCCTTTGGCATTGATGGCAACACTAGATGTGAAAAACATCCAATTGCCAAGAAATGCCAAACAAGTCTCCCCCAATGGAAGACATCCAACAAATGATATATCAATGAAGTTCTGAACCAAATAACCAAACATAGACCAAACTCCCCCTGTGACTGATATCTCTGTTAAACTCTATTTTTCACATGTATACCACTCCCCCTTTGACATAAATGCCAAAAATATGACATAAACATCAAAGAAAAACCATAGATCCTCTAAACCACATAGCTGACTACTCCCCCTGAGTAGTAGCACCAACTCATCAATCCAGAATGAATGATAGTTCTAATAATGCATACCGGATCGATGCCAATACACTCAACCAAAGGGGTAGAGACCCCCAATCTATCTCTAAAGTACTCAAATGATTCCTTGGGCAAAGGTTTAGTGAAGATATCTGTAATTTTCTCTTTAGTGTTCACATAAACTAATCTGACTTCATTTGCTTCCACCTTTTTCTTCAAAAATTTATGGTTGATCGATATGTGCTTTGTCTTATAATGAAATACTAGATTCTTTGATATGTCAATAGCAACAAAGTTATCATAGTGAATAACTATCGATTCATTACAATCTACACTTATGTCTTTCAACATTTTCTTCATCCATAGAACTTGTGTACAACTAGTAGTAACAACAGCATACTCAACTTCAACAGTAGATAAAGAAGTACATGACTATTTCTTGTTGATCCATGAAACAAGTTTCTTTCCAAGAAAGAAAGCTCCATCAAATGTACTTTTTCGATCATCTATATCTCCAGCCCAATCTGCATCTGTATATGCACATAGTGTAAAGTCATCATCTTTAAGATACCATAAACCATATTTAGTTGATCTTTGTAAATATTTGAAAATCCTTTTCATTGCAGTCTCATTATTCTCTCTAGGATCACTCTGATATCTTGATACAATACAAACTTGTTAGTGAACAGATTTGCCCTTTGTTTACAAATGATTAACCTTAAACTCTATTTCCTTATTCTGAGAGAAAATGATTCACTGAACAGTTGGGTAAGTGTTGTTCAAATCACTTCCCTCTGAATTTTTGCATAGGTACAGCTCCCTATCTTAGTTTTTCATGAAATGTGTTTTATTTCTATTTATATCTGAATGAAGCTTTTAACCAAAAAGCATATAAGGCCACCTATTTCATTCTTAGATGAAACGCTGTAACTTTTCTCATGTCTCATAAATAAAGGAAAACAATTTTCTTAATTTTCAAAACATATAACTATAGCAACTAAAACAAAGTTCAATATACTTCTTGTACTTAAACTAATTAAAGATGAACAGATTCAAGAAAAATAAATCTGCCTTCAATCAAGAATCTTTTCTAGAGTAAACAACACGTTCAAAGAAAAGAACATCAGAAGAATAATGAAAAACTGCAATGAAATGATCAATTACTGTTACTTGATCGGATGAACATGTGCAAAGACATGTTATCTATAAAATACATAGATCTTTCTTTTCCCCAAGAACAATATGATCAGATTTCATATATATATCCTTATGCAACAAAGACACAAAAAATATATCTACCAATCTTTTTCACAATAGGTTCCAATCATCTGATTCTTCGTTTGAATAAGAACCGAAAATACCAAAAACAACACTTGAGTCGAAGTTCAAAAAATTAGTTACTAAAATCTAACCCTTCTACCATCTGTTTTACTTAATTTATAGTCTAAATGGGGCAGGTCTCCCTGAAAACTTGACCACTCCCTGATAAAACAGTTAAGAAACCAATAGAAAGTATTTTGGGACAGTTGTCCCGAAGTTTTTGCATAACCATGAAAAATGTTTTAAAAATAAAGAAAATTAGCCCAAAGTGGATGCATTATGTCATATTTCATCATCATCATCTTCTCCGTCTTCGCGAGCATCATGAGCAGCTGTGAGTTTCTAGATCATTGATTGGCTTGGGACTTTCATCGCATTGAGTTTCACCTTTGCCACTTCTTTATTCCACTTGTCTTTCGGTTGTGCCTTCTTGATCACATAAGTCAATTGTATGCATACTTCTGCTAGAACAAAACAATCAAAACAGAAGTGCGGAAGCTTGAAGGGTTCCTCTTCAAAGCCTCCTACCCGTATATAGAAAAAGCATGGGAACTGGATGTAAAAACTTCTGAACTTCTTAATCAAGGTCTGTGCATCATCTGAAATCCATTTGGCCTTTGTACCCTTCAGTTCATGACACAGATCACCCAGGAATGCATTGTGTACCCTTCTGAAATCTTGTAGGGCATTGTCTTTTGCAGCATTGGATAAAACTCATACACTGGAAGATCTTCCTCAGTGGGCTGCTTGGGTATACCCATTAACTCTTTAACATAGGATAGACAATACAAAAGATATGAGGACATGAAGAAGTTTTGTTGAAACTGCTTGGCTAGGATCAATTACTCCCTCATTGAATTAGCAATTAACTCTACCCAATCCAAATATTGTTTTCCTTCCAGAACTAATTACACATAGCAATATATCCAATCATCAAAGCTATAAGCTTCGGCAGAACCTCTGGCTCGATGCAACAGAAGCATCACATCATGGATATTTGGCAACATGTGGTTCTTGTTAGGATTTTTAGGTAGTCTAGAACCACCTCTCTGAGGGACATTCAACTAGAACTTCGCCACATTATTCCTGTGTCCGGCTCTATCTGCATTGAACTCACTAATTGACTGGGCAGGGGAGAAATTAGAAAACTAGTAATCCGGTATCTTGAACACTGAAGCAATCACCTCACGGTTAATGGCAAGAAGGGTTTCGCCATTATCCCTTTTAATAGTTTCAGATACAGGGTCATATCTGGCAATACACTCCCGAACCAACTCTGGACAAGGAATTGCGAGAGGAAAGGCTGCGGCTTCTAAAAGTCCACTACTCAAAATCTCTATACAAAAAGACTTATCAACACCCTCGAACACCCTTTCTTTCAAATCTTCAAGGTTCTCACCCTTCAGGTCAGTATCACTAACTATGGCTTCTGTGGACGCCAAGCTAAAGACGTTTCCAAACAAGTGCAGGGTGGACTTCATGATTTCAAAAACAAGAAACCTAAACTTGATTGCAGTGAAACCTTCTATATGAGAGAAAATGCAAGGGAAAACACTGGAGAAAATAAAGAAGGACTCACCTTCACAGTTGTATAATCGGACGACAGCTAGCAGCGAGAAAGACTTCTATCCAGGGATAATATAAACAAAAATCCAGCAGCAAGTAGCAAATGCAGAACACAAATGATTTTCATACCTTATTCAGAAAGGTATTGTTACAGACACATTAAATGCAATGATTTCACAATTTCATTCCGAACGTGGCAAATTGGTAGATTAGACCCCCGCACGCATGCATTGAATGCATGGCGATGTACTTTAAGAAGCTGCCAGTTCCTGAAATGTTCACTTATTTCGAAAAAGCCAAAGAATGACATCACTTTACAATATTGTTCTACCTCTCTGTATTTAGCAATAAATGCACTTCTCAAAACATTAGAAACCGCGGGACCCACCAACATTGAACCCGTATGAACATCTTGAACCAACTTCTTGAGTGTTCAAGTAGTTCAAGATGTACACCGTGTCAAACTGTTGACCACTTGCCATGTTGAACACGTTGAACATATTTGAACCCTTTGAACTCAGTTCAATAAGTTCAACACAAATGTTATTTCACCGAACAGGAAAAACTTTATTAAAGAGTTGCTGCAAAACACTTAGAGAAAATGTTAGTACGAAAAACTTTTCTGAAAACCTTGGAACCTATTGAACCTAAATGAACCTCTTGAACCCAGTTTAGAACAGTTCGATGTGTTCAAGGAGTACGATGAATTGTTTGAACATGACTTAAACGACTAGAAAAAGGGATTTGAGGATGCATTAAGGACTTGAACCAAGGTAATATGGCGTGAACTAGGACTCCAACATAAAAAGGAAAAGATGACCCACTCTTGCCATGAAGAATAAATGATGCGGTAACATTGGCTCTGATTGGGGATTGTATTTTTCAAAGGAAAATGCAAAGAACTCACATACTATCGTTTTGCAGAACATAAAACAAAGGAGAAAGGATTAAGGGAACAACCAAAAAATACCTAGACTACTATGTACAAGTGCCTCAAACACAAGATTTACAATTTATAGAGCTTGAGATCTTTCCCATTGTAGGTATAAGGCATGATCATTCGATCAGCATATGTGAGTTTGAATGCATTTTGTCCTACTGCTTCGCAAATTCTGAAAGGGCCCTTCCACAATGAATCAAACTTGTCATGAGCACCTTTGGACTCTCTCCTTTTGTCCCATAGCAGCACCTCATCTCCTACTAGGAAACCTCTTGGTCGAGCTCGCATGTCAAAAATCCTCTTTACTCAACTCTAATGCTCTGAAATTCTATCCACCAGCAATTCTCTCTCTTCTTCTAATTTCGTCAGGTAAATGATTCTTTTCTCCAAAGCATTTTGAAAGAAGGAATCCTCCACTACTATTTGCAGCTTGGTTGCTGATAACTCCAGCGGCAAAGAAAGTTTCACTCCTATGCCATACACAAGTTCAAAAGGTGCCATTCCAATGGCCCTCTTGGGTGTGGTTCTATCCGCCCATAAAGCCTCATATATCTTCTTATGCCAATTCCGAGCACTCTCATCAACTAACTTTTTCATGATGGCTATCAAATTCTTATTGCTAGATTCTGCCAAACCATTGCCTTGTGGGAAATAATTAGAAGAATGTGAGAGGGAAATCTGATGATCATAGCAAAACAAAGTCAACTCTTCAGAGGAAAAATATGATGCATTATCTGTCACAATTTTTTGGGGTACCCCAAAACGGACTAGGATGTAATCCTTGAGAAAATTACATAGTCTCTGAATTCACCTTTTTGGTGGGAATAGCCTCTACCCATTTAGTAAAGTAGTCGGTTGCTGTCAAAATATACATGTGACCTGCACTGGAATGAGGGTTTATTGGGCCTATGAAATCAATGCCCCACTGCGTGAAAGGTTCATCTATCACTACAGGCCTTAGAGGCAATGCTGCTAAATGTGGTTTTCCAGAAAACAATTGACATTTTTCACATTCTTTCACATGAATATAAGCATCCCGAAACATGTCGGGCCAATAAAAACAATTTCTCAGAATTTTGAAAGCAGTAACAAATGATGAGAAGTGTCCCCCACAAACCTCTCCATGATAGGCTTCCAGGAGCTTTTCCTGTTGAGGTTTATCTACACACCTTAGATATGTTCCATCTAAACCCTTTTTATATAAAACATCCCACCAAATTACATACTTTTCAGCTTTTAATTTTAAATTCCTTTGTTCTTTAGCTGACAGATGATTTGGGCAACTACCATAAGTTAAATAGTACGCCACATCAGAGAACCAAGTATCCTGCAATCCAACAAAAAGAGTTAATGGTAACTCTGCTTCAGTTTCCACCTCATTTTCCACTATCAACCTGCATAAGCCCTGCCCTTTAATTGTCTTCATAAGGAGAATGTCTAAGTCATACTCCTAGATTTTCGTCACCCATGTTGCTCTCTTATTAAGTCCAACCTCCTGCTGATTCAAAATGCTCTTAACGGTTGAATCTGGAACAAAAACTACAAAGTGAGAATGCAGGATATAGTATCAAAACTATTTCACGGCTTTAACAATAGCATATGCATGCTTCTCCATAGGTGAATATTTGAGCTCATGCTTCTTGAGTGGAGTACTCATGAATGCTATAGGTATTTCAGCCCCATGTTCATCCAGCTGCAATAGAATCCCAGACATAGTATGGTCTGATGCATAACAATACAAAATGAAGTCTTTCGTGAAATCTAGATTAACAAGAGTGGGCACATTTGCAACTGATCCTTTAATTTTCTCAAAAGCATTTTTGGCCTCTTCGGTCCACTTAAAAGGATGTTGCTCACTTAGCAAGCCGACAATGTGTTTGGTGGTCTCAGCAAATTCTGGAACAAATCTTCTTAAGAAATTCACTTGAACAAAGAACGATCTTACTCCAGTCCGGCTAGAGGGTAAACTGAGATGTTGAATTGCATTAACCCTCTCGGGATCAATCTTGACTCCCTCTTTTGAGACAATATGTCCTAACAATTTGCCCTCCATGACACAAAAAACTAATTTCTTAGGATTTAGAGAAATCCTGTGCTCACGACAACGCTGCAGTACTGCACTCAAATCCCGAAAATGATCTGTCCTTTTTTTTGAAAACACCGTGAGGTCATCCAGATAAACTACAATTATTAAGTCTTGGAAATCCTTGAAAGAGGAATCCATAGCCCTTTGAAAAGTGGCTCCAGCATTTATTAAACCAAAAGGCATGCGATTGTATGTGAATGTTCCCCATGGAGTGATGAATGTTGTCTTGTGCTGCTCATGTTCTGCTACAGTAATCTGGTTGTAACCAGAAAAACCATCCAACATCGACATCATCTCTGACCCGGACACTGTCTGTAAAATGTGATCCATACTTGGTAAGGCATAGTTGTCCTTCAGGCTTGCTTGATTCAAATTCCGAAAATCAACACATATACGAATTTCCCCATTTTTCTTTCTTACCGGCACAATGTTAGCTACCCAGGTGGAATGGTGGATTGGATATATGATTTGGGCCTTAAGCATTTTCTCAACTTCTTTAGAAATTATATCCGCCATGATGAGATTAAAGTTCCTCAATTTTTGCCCAAAAGGAGAGATGCCTAGCTTCAATAGAATCTAATGTTGAAAATGTCCATTTCTAAACTCCTTCAGGTCGTCATAAGACCAAGCAAAAACATCAATGTATTCCTTAAGTAGTGTGCCAAGTGCTCTCTTTTCCTCCGCAGAACAACACCTGCCAATTGTCACTTCTTTTGGATTAGCTTCATCTCCCAAATTTATCTTCTCACAATTTCCTTTCCTGTCATCCTTGGGAACTTTGTTACCTATGAATGCATCATCTCTAGTGAAAAATCTCTCTAGTGTCACTAATCCCTTTGGAATCTTGTTACCTTTGAGCTGAATAAAGCTATTTGTAGGATCTACCTCTGGGTCTGGACTAAACTCTTTGCAAACATTCTCAGAGCTTTCAAAATATGACTGAGAAAATGATTGAGCACATTCTAGGAAATCCTTGATCTGTGCATCCGCATAAAAACCCTGCCAATGATCTACATTATCAGGAAAACTGGGCCTATAGATCATTTCAATCCTATATGAGTTATCTTTAAAATCTGGATGTGGTAATAAAAGTGAGGCTGACATGGCCAATGAATCTGCTCTACTATTTTGCTCCTTCAGAATTGCTTCAATCGAGAAGGCATCAAAGAATTCTAATTCATCCCAAACTCTATTCCTGTAATGCCTCAACCTGTCATTCTTAACCATAGAGACATTCCTCACCTACCTAACGATTAACTCTGCATCACCTTTGACTTTAAGCAACTTAATTCCTTTACATTTAGCCTCACTTAATCCCAATAATAGTGTCTCATATTCAGTAGTATTATTAGTGTTCTTAAAATCCAACTTGAAGGAAAAGGGGAAAATATTACCAGTTGGTGACAGCAAAACCACCCCTGCTCTAGAACCAGAGTTAGCGTAGCTTCCATCAAACTCCATCTACCATAGTCCATCAAGTTCATTAGCTACCTTGTCCGTTTTCTTTTCACCAAGTGCAAGAACAAGATAGTTTCCAAACTCACACTCCTGAAATAGAATCTGGGCTTTCGGGTTATCTGAAGGAAATATAGTATACTTATTCTTCGGTTCAAGTTCAAGCTTGATTTTTTGATTTCCAAGGGGAATAATGGCTTCAGACCAGTCCATTTTGATTTCGCCTCCAAGATCTTTGCAAAACGTCCTACTCAGAAGCATTCTGTAACTTGTCGGATTATCAGCAACCAGTATAGTTAATCTTACTCTTTTGTTTGGGCACACTGCCAGCACTGCCTGAACGTCCTTCACCTGACCAATAAGAGGAACCTATTTTCCATCCATTGAAAAGAATCTCCCAAACATTTTAGTGAGGGTCAAACCTAGAGACTTAGCCACAGGAGAAGGCATTATATTGTCTGAAGCCCCTGAATCAATTATGCAATTACTTAACTTTTGGCCATTCAGGAGAAGGGAAATATAGAAAGGTTCAGGTTTCAGAATCTCAACCTCATGCCCAAACTTTGTATCATGAAAAGCACAGGGATCTGCCAGATTAGTCAATGAGCAAGGGATAGATGAAGACCCCTCTGCAATAGCTAAATCACCATTTTCCATACATCCATGTACTTGAGACTCCGAAAAGGAATCTCCTTTAACGTATTTGACCAATTTATCTAACTCTTTTGGGTTAAGCTTTAAATACTTAGTGGTAGGAAGTTGAATGGTAGAGGCCTTGCAAAATTCTATGATATCAAAGGAGGAAGAAGAGGAAGAGCTCTTATGATCTTCATGATTCCTTTGCAAAATCTTAACCTCGGGAACCTTTGAAAAACTATTACCTAGGAGATCTTTGCCTTTGAAATTGTTTCCAGAAGGGTTCACAAAGGAAGAAGGCTGGGAGGTTCGTTGATTCCTTGTTAGAATCGCACATGAAGAACCTTCAAGAGTTGCCAAAATGTTACTACCCTTTTCTAAATCTGACTCATATTCAAGGTAGAAAGTTCCAGAGTCACCAGGTGCCTCTTGAATTCTTTCTGCTTCAATGAACTCTCCTAATTCATCCTTTGTGTTTTGCATTTGAACGTGTCTTATCATATCAGGACATGAAACCCCATCATGATCAGTGGTAAGGTGAAATGAACACATGACACCTTTGTCAGGAGGTGCCTCTATCTGTAATCTTTATGGAGCTGCAGGAAGTTGCAACGGTCATCCATAGTTATATTGATTTGAAGTTCTCCTGCTTATATCCTGATAAGGTTGTGGATAAGAGTTTCCAGGCTTAGGTATCTGCCTCTTTAAAGCAATCATATCATTGACAAGCCGTTGAACAACTGGATCAGTAGATGATGTAGAAGCTTGAGATTGTCCCTGAGGAGTTCGTACATCTTTCCTCCATTTGCCAGTTGTTATCAGATCATCTTCAAGTTGTATAGCCTCATTTTGTGCAGTGTCTAGGTCCACCGACCTACTTCTTCTGAGGTGAAATCCTACGTCAGGTGGCATAGAATTTACGAAGAAACATTGCTGATTATCTGCAGTTGGTCTCTTGGCTTGAGGAATTTTGTGAAAAATCTTGTTATATCTTGCTACATAATCCCTCATCGGCTCATGAATTTCCTTCTTCATTTGTGTGAGTTGAGCCAGTAGCGTGT
Organism: Cryptomeria japonica; assembly: GCF_030272615.1. Taxonomy (NCBI): domain Eukaryota; kingdom Viridiplantae; phylum Streptophyta; class Pinopsida; order Cupressales; family Cupressaceae; genus Cryptomeria; species Cryptomeria japonica. Next base: position 92,055,937 of record NC_081412.1, read on the forward strand.
GTTTATCATCAGCGCTTTGGAATCTTTTTTCAAAAGCAGTTTTCATTGTTTGCCAGTCAGTTATGGATCCTGCTTGCAGCTGGCTAAACCATTCTGCTGCCCCTTCAGTGAGGGTTTGGACAAAAAGCCTAACAGCCACGTCTTCATATTGAACTGCTAGGATTCCAGTTGCTACATTAAAAGAGTTAAAATTCTCTTCAACTGAAACTTTCTTGTCACCTTTATATTTGGGTAAAACATCCTTTGCTCCTTTTGGTAGTGGATTATGGGCTGCGAGAGCAAGAGGTCCAACAGCCACACCCGAGGGTTGAGCCATAATGAACACTGGATGAATGGTTACAAGAGGTGGGGCTTGAATTCCAGTAAGTGTTAGTGCTTGCCAAGGGGAAGAAGAAGATATAGGGGTAACTCTGACAGGAGATGAAGGTCTTCTTTTAGCCTTCCTTCTAGGAGTAAAACTTGTGGCAAATGACAGATTTTGCAATTCTTCAAAATAGTTATCAACCAGTCCTTCTCTTCTTTGTGCTCTAGTATATGGACAAGAATCCAGGGTGATTACTTGTAGAAAAAAACTAAACTACTTCAAATGAGACTCAATCTCAACAATCTTCCTGAACTCAGAGCAATTTTGTCAATTTGAGTTCACTTTTGTTATGTGTATGGCATACCAGTCTACTGAAAAATTGATTCTTTCTCTCTTTGTTTCGCTCCCCAGCAGAGTCGCCAAAAATCTGTTAGTGAACAGATTTGCCCTTTGTTTTCAAATGATTAACCTTAAACTCTGTTTCCTTATTCTGAGAGCAAATGATTCACTGAACAGTTGGGTAAGTGTTGTTCAAATCACTTCCCTCTGAATTTTTGCATAGGTACAGCTCCCTATCTTAGTTTTTCATGAAATGTGTTTTATTTCTATTTATATCTAAATGAAGCTTTTAACCAAAAAGCATATAAGGCCACCTATTTCATTCTTAGATGAAAAGCTGCAACTTTTCTCATGTCTCATAAATAAAGGAAAACAATTTTCTTAATTTTCAAAACATATAACTACAGCAACTGAAACAAAGTTCAATATACTTCTTGCACTTAAACTAATTAAAGATGAACAGATTCAAGAAAAATAAATCCGCCTTCAATCAAGAATCTTTTCTAGAGTAAACAGCACATTCAAAGGAAAGAACATCAGAAGAATAATGAAAAACTGCAATGAAATGATCAATTATTGTTACTTGATCGGATGAGCATATGCAAAGACATGTTATCTATTCGGATTCAAAATATACAGATCTTTCTTCTACCCAAGAACAATATGATCAGATTTCATATATATATCCTTATGCAACAAAGACACAAAAAATATATCTGCCAATCTTTTTCACAACAGGTCCCAATCATCCGATTCTTCCTTTGAATAAGAACCGAAAATACCAAAAACAACACTTGAGTCAAAGTTCACAAAATTAGTTACTAAAATCTAACCCTTCTACCATCTGTTTTACTTAATTTATAGTCTAAATGGGGGAGGTCTCCCTGAAAACTTGACCACTCCCCAATAAAATAGTTAAGAAACCAACAGAAAGTATTTTGGGATAGTTGTCCCGAAGTTTTTGCATAACCATGAAAAATGTTTTAAAAATAAAGAAAATTAGCCCAAAGTGGATGCATTATGTCTTATTTCATCATCATCATCTTCACCATCTTCGCGAGCGTCATGAGAAACTGTGAGTTCCTAGATCATTGATTGGCTTGGGACTTTCATCGCATTGAGTTTCACCTTTGCCACTTCTTTATTCCACTTGTCTTTCGGCTATGCCTTCTTGACCACAGAAGTCAGTTGTCTGCATACTTCTGCTAGAACAAAACAATCAAAACAAAAGTACGGAAGCTTGAAGGGTTCCTCTTCAAAGCCTCCTACCTGTATATAGAAAAAGCGTGGGAACTGGATGTAAAAACTTCTGAACTTCTTAATCAAGGTCTGTGCATCATCTTAAATCTGTTTGGCCTTTGTACCCTTCAGTTCATGACACAGATCACCCAGGAATGCATTGTGTACCCTTCTGAAATCTTGTAGGGCATTGTCTTTTTGCAGCATTGGATAAAACTCATACACTAGAACATCTTCCTCAGTGGGCTGCTTGGGTATACCCATTAACTCTTTAACACAGGATAGACAATACAAAAGATATGAGGACATGAAGAAGTTTTGTTGAAACTGCTTGACTAGGCTCAACTGCACTCTCATTGAATTAGCAATTAACTCTACCCAATCCAAATATTGTTTTCCTTCCAGAACTAATTGCACATAGCAATATATCCAATCATCAAAGCTATAAGCTTCGGCAACACCTCTGGCTCGATGCAACAGAAGCATCACATCATGGATATGTGGCAACATGTAGTTCTTGTTAGGATTTTTAGGTAGACTAGAACCACCTCTCTGAGGGACCTTCAACTAGAACTTCACCACATTATTCCTGTGTCTGGCTCTATCTACATTGAACTCACTAATTGACTGGGTAGGGGAGAAATTAGAAAACTAGTAATCCGGTATCTTGAACACTGAAGCAATCACCTCACAGTTAATGGCAAGAAGGGTTTTGCCATTATCCCTTTTAATAGTTTCAGATATAGGGTCATATCTGGCAATACACTCCCGAACCAACTCTGGACAAGGAATTACTGGAGGAAAGGCTGCGGCTTCTAAAAGTCCACTACTCAAAATCTCTATACAAAAAGACTTATCAACACCCTTGAACACCCTTTCTTCTTCAAGGTTCTCACCCTTTAGGTTAGTATCACTAACTATGGCTTCTGTGGACACCAAGCTAAAGACGTTTCCAAACAAGTGCAGGGTGGACTTCATGATTTCAAAAACAAGAAACCTAAACTTGATTGTAGTGAAACCTTCTGTATGAGAGAAAATGCAAGGGAAAACACTGGAGAAAATAAGGAAAGACTCACCTTCACAGTTGTATAATTGGACGATGGCTACCAATGAGAAAGACTCCTATCCAGGGATGATATAAACAAAAATCCAGGAGCAAGTAGCAAATGTAGAACACAAATGATTTTCATACCTTATTGAGAAAGGTATTGATATAGACACATTAAATGCAATGATTTCATAATTTCATTCCGAACGCGGCAAATTGGTAGATTAGACCGCCGCATGCATGCATTGAATGCATGGTGGCATACTTTAAGAAGCTACCAGTTCCCGAAACATTCATTTATTTTGAAAAAGCCAAAGAATGACATCACTTTACAATATGGTTTTGCCTCTCTATATTTAGCAATAAATGCACTTCTAAAAACATTAGAAACCATGGGACCCACCAACATTGAGCCCGTATGAACATCTTGAACCAACTTCTTGAGTGTTCAAGTAGTTCAAGATGTACACCACGTCAAACTGTTGACCACTTGTCGTGTTGAACATGTTAAACATATTTGAACCCTTTGAACTCAGTTCAATAAGTTCAACACAAATGTTATATCACCGAACAAGAAAAACTTTATTAAAGAGTTGTTGCAAAACACTTAGAGAAAATGTTAGTACGAAAAAACTTTTCTGAAAACCTTTGAACCTATTGAACCTAAATGAACCTCTCGAACCCAGTTCAGAACGGTTTGACATGTTCAAGGAGTACAATGAATTGTCTGAACATGACTTAAACGACTAGAAAAATGGATTTGAGGATGCATTAAGGACTTGAACCAAGGTAATATGGTGTGAACTAGGACTCCAACATAAAAAGGAAAAGATGACCCACTCTCACCATGAAGAATAAATGACGTGGTAACAAAACTGCATTCGTTATATCCAGTCTAGTCTGAGTCAAATATAACATGTTGGCATTTGCATGAAGATTTCATTAATGATATGTTATGTTTTCATTGATGTCAATTAATCGGTAATGATATTGTTGATATTGTTGTAATACTGTTTTGTAACCGGTAGGATGAACAAGTGAAGGAAACTATAACTGATATAGGAAGAATTTGTGGAGTGAACTAGTAACTGGTGTAAACCCTATCTATTGATGTAACCAGTAAACCATACCTGTTGTTTTTGATAAACCCTAACCAATTAAGTTTGGTAAATTGGTTATATTGGTTTATGATCTGATGATGAGTGGTAATGATTATGACACGTATGACTATTGTATGAAGAAAATTTCAAGAGATTTTGGCAAGTTGTTGTAATGGTTTTTTTCTAGGGAATGAGAAAATGTATTACATCTAATGCAAAGTGTGTGATGAGTTACTAAGTTCGATGAAGTAGTGATCAAGGAGCGATCAAGGTTTTCTTGATTGATGTGCAGAGATTGCTATGTAATCCAATGGTCATACTTGAACCGATTTGTTTGTAATCTCTATGAGAATTAGGTTTTTGTTTTGTTCCAGACCTAATTGATTTGTTTATAAGGTCGATGAAGTTGTTTAGTTTAATGAGTTGGCAAAGAGTAAGCAAAGATTAGTTGAGGGTGTGGTTGCCGAACCAGATGATGTATCTACAGTTTGATTAAAGGCAAATAGGAGCATGAAATGGATCTGATCAAGCAAGTGTAGTGCTATTCAGACAGATCAACAAACTCCTATTATTTTCTAACAACTACAACAGAATTGAAATCCCCTAATTGGGTAAGCTCTAACAAGCTTGGTGTTATTCAAATCCTCTAACAAAGTGATCAATTAGCTTGGGTTTTCAAATCCTCTACCGAGGTTACTCCTTATAGGGTATTGCTCCTAACAAGGGATTGTATTCAATCCCTTAACTAGGTGATTCGTAACAGGATCAGTTCTTAACATGACTTTTGTAAAGCTTTAATAGGCTAGGCTCCTAACAGGGCGAACTTCAGAAGAGTTCAAATAGTTATCTTGTGAGTCTCATCTCACCGTGGTTTTTACCTATTTGGGTTTCCACATCAAAAAATATTTGTGTCAAGTGGTGAATGTTTTTGTGGTTATGTTTTTATGGTTGATTTACTTAACTACTTAACTACTTTGATAAGTCATGATAACCGGAAGTATTAAGAAATCAAGAAGTTGTTTACTATTAATTTTTTGTAACAATCAACCGGTTTATCTTATGAGTTTTTATCTTGACAGTGGTATTACATTGATAGTTTTAAGTTTACTTTGAGAGATTGATTGGTGAAGTTATTATCAGTTTTTCTATCTATCGATTCACCCCCCCCCCCCTCTCAGTAGTTGACCGGATACTTATTCTTTCATCATACCATCATAACAAACCTCCAATTATAGATTTATACCTTGTAGGATTTACCAAAGATGATACATCTTTCTTTGTCAGTTTCTCACTTGTAACCATAGGAGTACCAATTGGTTTAGAATTTTTCGTACCAATTTTCTTCAACAACTCGCTAGCATACTTACTTTGACAGATGAAAATACCTTTATCAGTCAGAGTAATTTGCAAACCTAAGAAAATTCTCATTTCTTCAATCATAGACATCTCAAATTCATTCTTCATATTATTAGAGAATTCCATACATAAATTTTCCTCACCTCCAAAAATGATATCATTCATAAAGACCTCAACAATCAATATGTCATCATTAGTGATCTTATAATACAATTTACTATCAACATTACCTTTAGTGAAACCAAGCTTCAAAAGATATTTGTCCATTATAACATACCAAGATCTAGGGGCTTGCTTAAATCCATATAAATCTTTCCTAAATCTCCAAACCATGTTATTGTCATCTGAAAGACAAAATCCATTAGGTTACTCAATGTAGACTTCCTCTTCATGATCTCCATTTAGAAATGCACACTTAAAATCCATCTGATAAACCTTGTGTTTTTTATGGGCAGCATAAGCAAGAAATAATCTCACAGCTTCAATCCTAGCTACCGAAGAAAAAGTTTCACTATAATCAATTCCTTCCTTCTAAGAATATCCTTTACAGACCAATCTAGCCTTGTTCATCACAACTTGTCCATCTTCATTCAATTCATTCCTAAAAACCCATTTAGTTCCAATAACATTCTTATTTTTAGCTCAGGGAAGTACAGTCCATATGTTGTGCTTTTCTATCTGATCCAATTCCTCTTCCATAGCTTTCATCCAGCATTCATCCTTACATGCTTCATCTACTGATGCCAATTCAATTTGAGAAATTAATAATACCTCTTTAGCTGCCAACCTTCTCCTTGTCATCACTCCTTTGATTTTATCTCCAATGATCTGATTTTTTGAATGATTCAACCTGACATACCTAGGAATCTTCTAATTTTTTGTTTCTCTTCTCTGATCTTCAATTACTATTGAATTTTTTGATAATGTTAGGGTAACTGGTTCAACATTCTATTCCAATACAAGTATTACTATTTGCAATTGACACTCTTCCAGTTTAGTTGCGTTGTCATTGATGGAAACACATATCATTTTGGGCTAGACACTTAACCGATAATCACTAGTATTCATGATTTGGGAACCGACATTCAAGGAAACTAGAAAATTAGGAACCGGTATATGAGGCTGACATAGGAGATTGATTTGACAGGTCTACACGGTAGCAATCAACAGCATCGATCATAAAATTTAATGTATTTATTTTTGTCTAGGTCGACATAAGGCATTTATGTTTATGTTTGGGAAGGGTATTTAAGTCAGCCCGGTTAGGATATTTTGGATATGATATTGAGATATGTACATATGATGCATGATATAGTGATGTGATATTGTGCAAACAATATTGATCAATTGTATGCAAATATAATATTTTGTAGTTGGTCTTGGTTATTGGTTAAAAGGTTTGGGATGCAGAGCAAGTTATCGGTAAAGGAGGACACAGTGGAAACCGGTACAGTCAGTTCTTGAGCTAGAACGCATTCAGCATAGCAGATGCATTCTCTGAGTTCAGAATTTATTGTAAACCAATATTTGGTGTTTGTAGTCAGTGAGGCTCCTTTTGTGATCAGCAGTGTGCTCTAGGTTGTTGGCCTTTCTACATGTGCAGGCCCCTATTGTAATATTTATTCATTTGGCCAGTGGATAGATATTGTGGGTCTCGAATCCTACCATGGTTTTTCCTCTTTAAGATTTTCCACATATAAATTTCTATGTTATGGTGTATGCTCTTATGGTGGCATTATTTATACTTGATGTTATATTCTTTTATGGTTACCGATTATTGAAATAATTTGTTAATAAGGTTAAAATTTATCTTATCGGTAGAACACTGATTCACCCACTCCCTCTCAATATTATTAGATTCCAACAATTGGTATCAGAGTCTAGTGCCTTGGAGTAAGTCTAACAGCTTAAGGAAGATCCTGAATCCGGAATCTATGGAGATGAGTATGGAGAAACAACTTGAAGTAGCTCTTGAAGACTATGATGCTGAAAGGATGAAAAAATTAAAATTGTAGGATGAGTTGAACTCTACAAAGGAATTCATTCTTATCCTAAAAAAGAGGTTGTCATCTGCTTAATCTAGAAGGAAGGAACTTTTACAAAATCAAGATGATGAGGAGAAGAATGCCCTTAAAGAACAATGTCAGAAGTTGAGTCAAGAGAAGACTATCATGAAGAATGAAATGAAATCTCTAACTATGAGGATGTCCAAATATGTTAAAGATTGAAAGAAGAATGAAGAAAATCTTGGCAAATCTCAGAAAGATAGATCTGAGGAATGCATTAGGCTGGCACATGAGAATGATATGTTGAGAACTGAACTGGTGCAATCCCAGAATAATAAGCTAGAGTTGGAAAGATTGATAACAGTCCTAAGAGAAGATCTGGATACTGCAAATGAATACAAAGATAAGTTCAAGGACAGTTCTGCAAAGCTTGATGAGCTATTGAAGGATCAAAGACACAAGGGAGACACTAGAGGTCTTGGATTTGAGCAAGGAGAAAGCTCTAGTACTGCAAATGAAGTTAAAACAACTTGTCAGAAGGAGAATCCACCTATCAACCAGAAATCACCGATAAGGCAACCCAATGCACATAAGTTCAATGGTAGATGTTTTGTTTGCAATTAATTTAGTCATGTGGCAAGACATTGTAGAAATGGAGAAAATCAGGATAATAATGCAGTTTTCGGTCAGTGTTCAAATTGTAAGAAGTATGGTCATAGGATAAAATATTGTAGAGCGAATGTAAGATGTCATGCATGTGGAAGTTTGGATATATGAGTAATCAATGCAGGTCAAGGAATGATCAAGGATATAGTAAGGCAATTCAGAAAAATAATATCACTTGCTATGCATGCAACAAAATAGGACATATTGCTAAATTCTACAAAAGTAAGAACAATCCGGTAGGAATGATGAAAAAGGAAAACAAAAATTTGATGATATCTAGAAGGAGTATGAGAGAAAATGGGTTAGGAAATCTGAAGATCAACCGATAGAAACAATCAACCTGGTTAATCAGCTGGTAGAGCAAAATGTTCCTACAGTAGCAGGAAACTCATCTAGTAACTAAGGAATTAGCCTTTGGGGGGGGGGAGAATTAATGATAGATCTTGTATTACCCCTAGTAGTGGTCTGAAAGCTTGTTTCAGATCTTGGAGAATTCAGTCTGAAGGTTTCCTGACACTAAGGTCATGGATTTTGAATCTGGTATGATAGACTGACACACATTTATGTCAATGAGAAATTAGGATTTTTGCAGAATAAAAGAGAAATGTTGGTTCATTTATGATCACACAACATTCAAAGCAAAGCAGAGCGATTTCAAGGAAATTCAAGGTGATCAAAAGAATTTTCAAGCGAATTCCAATGTATTTGGTGCTGATTTTTAAGAACTTTCACCGGCAAAGGTTTTGAGGTATTTTATCAGTTTCTAGACTATCTTTTGTTTGCAATGGCTTATGGATCTTCTCCCGCTCTGATAGGTGTGGCTACCCCTACTTTTGTTGACATCAAGGATTGTCCACACCCAATTTTCACACAATACTCTTAGAGTGCGAAGGTTGATGATTCAGTCAACACATTTTTAGGGTTCCAAATGGAGTTCTATATGTTGAAGATGTTCATATATATATCCACTACACTCTTTAGGATCTAGGTTCAACTCTAATCAAAACAATGTACATGACAAAATTGCTAGATAGGAGGGGATTGATGAAATTGGAATTTCAAATTCTGAAGGATCAGGGTTTCACAAACATTTTAAAGATACCAGAATTTGAAGATGAAATGATCTGGTATGTACTGAGTCGTGTCCATGGAGAATTCATATGGTTGGACCAACCTTACAAAATCACCAGGGAGGCTATTCATGCAATCACCAGTTTGCCCCAAACTGGTCAGACTCCTGGAAGGAAGAAAATACCTAACAATGAGGTTGAGAAGTTAACTGGTGCAACTTTTGACAACCGATCAATGAGGATAAGCACTATCAGAGACAAAGTTGTTCTATTTGCAAGCATGATCAATGGTTGCAAGGTAGCCCAATCAAACCAATTGAACTCTATTTCCAGTTCATGCACTTACTATTCTCATCAGATGGTCAAATAAAATGATAGGTATGATCTAAATCAATGGAAGTGTGAAGAGCTTATTTTAAACGTAGGGAAGATTAAGGGTAAGAAGAGAGGTGTTTTCTGGTATGGCAGTACTGTTGTTTGCTTGATGCTTTTCTTTTTGAATGAGTTATCAAGATCTGGTAAAACTCAATGGGCATTTGATATGCCGGTAGGAAAGAAAATAAAGGATGCTATAAGAGGTTTAGAACAAGATAAGGAGAGAGACTCCATTCTATGGGGTTATTTCAAATAATTTTAGAAGGCTATGAAGAAAAGAGAGAGAGTGCCTAAACATATTATTGATAAGTACTCTATAGAAATATTCTTTATGGTTAAGAAGGATGAAACACTGATGGAAGCAGTGCAACCACAAAAGATCTAGCTCACTAAGATGGGTTATGAGGTTGATGCTGATATCTTGAACTTATATGCCAAGACTCTTATTGATGCCCCAGTTGATGAAACTAAGATAACCTTTGGGACAAAAAAGAAAAAGGAATCCAAAGTTCAGATAGGTTTCAGTCAGAAGAAGAGGAAAGGAAAAATCAAGAAGGTTGGGGAAGTTATGGAGAAGATGTCCTCTGAAATTAAGTAGATCATTGGAATGGCAGAAGGGTCATCTCCGATAGCAGTTATGACTCCACTGACAGCAACAACCAACATGGGTGTATTGAAGAGGAAGAAACTAGAAACTTATATTGCCCCTATTGAATCTGGTTTTGATACTGATGTTGTGCCCCCAGACATTCCCCAAACATACATTAGGATATAGAGGAAGAAGCCTATGGAAGGAAAGGTACAGAAAGTGAAGGTTACTCCTCTGGCAGTCCCTAAGAAAATTTTGAAGGAGAAGAAACCAACAAAGAAGAGGAAGCCGATTAAAGAATCTACTTCTACTCCTGACAAGAAGAAGAAATCAGAATTAGATATAACTCTCAAATCCGGTAAGAGTATTGAGGTCACTCCTCTTCTCTCAGTTGCTGAATTGATAGATCAAATAACTAAAGATGGAATTTTGAGTAATAGCCAACATTATTATGAACATATGGATGATAAGGATCAAATGGAGATTGAGGAAACAGTTTGGTTATATTTAGATATATATAAGAAGGTGTTACTTGAGATTGAAAATCAAATACCAGGAGATTTGTATAATAAGCTAGATGCTAGGATATTACCTATAGTTGAAGAGGATAAAAATATAAAGTTGTAGGAGTTATTAACTATTTGTGGTGCTATAACTAATGAGGAGTTGTAGTAGTGTCTTGAATATGCTAATAGAATAATTTTTTAGAGAACACACTAGCATGTGAGTCTTATGGTAGGTAGAGTAAATGAAATAGTTAAGAAGACCCACGAGGCATGGGTAAAATTTTTTGTAGATAAACCAGATTTCTTTATTGCACCAGTATTTACGCCTAAGTCTGGTATTGAAGACATATTTGTTGATGGTAAGGGAAAAGGTATATTGGGTATGGATTCACCGGTTTTGGGATAGAAACTAACAGAGGATATTCCTCTGGCAGTATCACTTGTACATAATATAGAGAAACTAGTAGACAACTTTGAAGTTGTGCATAATAAGCAGAATACACCAGAACAAAACATTTTGGATGTAGAGGTTATCGGCGTGGATACATATAATAAACAAGTTGAGGATGTTGAACCTCTGGTAATAAATTTACATACTAAAGAGGCTAAGGTTGAGATGGTTATTGCACCAAGTGGCAAAGCCACTAGTGCTAGTCAACAAGTTGGAGAGTCCAGTCATTCATTGTTGGCACTTGGCTCATTTGGTCAAGTTGATTTTGGGAAGAAGAACATTGAGCAGCTCTGAGGAAGGAAGGATCAGAAGACAAGTAGGTCATTGAGCTGGCCATTCTGATTTTGTAGCAGCTAGTTCCAGGATACACTAGTCCAGTAGCTATCCCCTCTGGTAAGCTTAAGAGTTTGAATGAACATATTGCAAAAAGAGTTTCAAACTCTTCAATAGATATAAAACCGACAATTGATAGAGAGATACAATGCAGCTAGGAAAGTCACCTATGACAATATGATCATATCAGACAAAGTCAAGATGACAAAGCAACTTACAAAGATTAATGAGGCTCTTAATCAGTGTAGTTGTATATATAGGTCTTGTACTAACATCGACAAACTTACAACTAACTTGGAGGTGAAAAAAAAGAGGCAAAGGCCTAGTTGGAAAATCTTGCTAACAATTTTGATGGTACTCAGTCATTGACCAGCGCCATTGATGGTCAAATTTTGGTTATAGAAACTAAGATATCATTCTTGGAGAAAGATATGGATAGATTAATTTGACGAGATAGGGAATTGAGAGGATTGGTAAGTCCCCAATTGATCACTTTATTACTTCATAAGCAGGAAAGTATCGAATTGATGAATAAAACCCACACCAACAGATCTAACAGAAGAAGAACCACATGCATACATTCCTAATGGGTTTGTATCTATTTTGAGAACTTTGAAAACTGGTTGGGATACTTAGGATTTTTGAAGGGTGCTTACTCGGATATATTAAAGTACATCTAGATCCGGTAAACACATTTTGATTTCATTCTTTCTTTCTTTTTCCCTGTCTTTGTCATTGATGTCAAAGGGGGAGTGGTTGTTGTGAAAAATGTCAAGGGAAATAAGAAGTAATATATAGCTCAGGGGGAGTAGGGTCAGTTTTTGTCATCATTTTTTGGAGGACGCGGGACAACACTTCAGTGATTCATTTTTCACATGAGTGTTGCCATCAATGCCAAAGGGGGAGATTGTTGGCAATTGACACTTATCTGGTTTAGTTGTCTTGTCATTGATGGCAACACATACCATTTTGGGCTAGACACTTAACCGGTACTCACTAGTATTCATGATTTGGTAACCAACATTCAGGGAAACTGACAAACTAGGAACCGGTATATGAGGCTGACATAGGAGATTGATTCAGCAAGTCTACACGGTAGCAATCAATGACATCGATCATGAAGTTTAATGTATTTATTTTTGTCTAGGATGACATTTAAATAAATTGTAATATCATTGTAAGCTGACATAAGGAATTTATGTTTATGTTTGGGAAGGGTATTTAAGTCATTCCGGTTAGGATATTTTGGATATGATATTAAGATATATACATATGATATGAGATATAGTGATGTGATATTGTGCAAACAATATTGATCGACTGTATGTGAATATAATATTTTGTAGTTGGTCTTGGTTATTGGTTTAAAGGAGGATATAGTGGAAACCAGTACACACAAATTTTGAACCAGAACTCATCCAAACATAGCAGATGCATTCTCTGAGTTCAAAATTTTGTTTGTAAACCAGTATTTGGTGTTTGTAGTCAGTGAGTGATGCTTTATGTCTATTTTCTATTTGCAGTTTCAATTTTCCCTTCTATGTGTCCTACTTTTGCCACACCAGTTTCCTGTGGAGATGGATTCTACTTGAAGAATTGATCACCTTGCTTCCTTTCTAACCTCATCTCATTTGGATAACTTTTCAACAAGATATCGCTACCGGTTTCCTTGACAATTTTTTGCTACCGGTTGTTCCTTTTATTACCAGTTGCCTGAGACCTATTCTAGTGACCTACCATAACCCATTTAAATGCTTGTGGAGCCTTGGACATTGATCTCGATGTTGCTTGGCATGTGGCTGACCTTCTGCATTTCATCCTTTAAATTTTTCAGAGGCCGACCTCATTCATTTCTACACATTAGGGTTTTGATCCTTTTGGGCTGACCAGATCCTTTGGATCAATATATATTTGTAATCATGCTTTAGAATGTAATCAATCAACTCAGAGAATTAATAAGTATCAAATAGATGAACTGTGCCTATAAGATATATCTTTTGATTCAAGGTCCTAGTGTGACCTATTCTACTAGGCCTGTGTGTCGGTATGTTGTAACCCGATTGTTACCAGTTGGATGTAATTGACTTTCATGCAAAAAAACTATCTGTTATACATTGCCTCCATCATATATGTGTGTTTTAGTTGTGTTAACTCTTGTTGACTGGTTTGGAATGATATCCTCAAGGTCCCTCCTCACTAGTGACTACATCAAGTGGTATCAGAGCGAAGTTCGTTCTGAAGGTTGTGTGTCCTGAATCTTGTTGTAGGGTGGTAGACTGTGGATCCAACCTGCAATTAGAGAGTACTAGCATTGATCAATGTCGCGAAGAGGAACTAGGAATGGTGGAGCACATGGGAATGCAAACCCTATTGTAATGGAGATGTTGCAAGGAATAACAACCTGATTAGAAGCTGTGGAGACATCCTAGAGAAGAGGCCAACATGTTGAGGATGTGAGCGAAGATGAAGGAGAAGAAGCCCCAACAGAACAAGTGAACCTACCAGAAGTTGATCTGGAAGAGGAAAGGTTTTTAAGGGTTTTGAGTAGGGAAAACACTAAACCTTATTTTACTACACTAAAATATGATGGGATGTTAGATTCAGATGAATTGATGGATTGCATCTCAGAGATGGAGAAGTATTTTGATTTTGAAAATAGTGTAGAAGAGAGGAAGGTGAAGTATGCCTGTACCCGGTTGAAGGGTCATGTATCTCTTTGGTGCGAACACATGCAAGTTAATAGGAAAAGAAGATGTAAAGAAAATATTAAAACGTGGGATAGGATGATTGCTAAGTTAAAATCAAAGTTTGTCTCGACATTTTACAAGTTGAACATCAAATCCGGACATGTCAATGATGAGATTGAACAAATTGCAAGATATTTGAACGGATTGTGGATGTCTATACAAGATGAACTCAATATGATCAAACTAGAGAGTGTTGAAGAGGCTTACCAGTATGCAATAAAGGCTGAAGAAAAGTTGAATAAGAGGCATGAGTAGAGATAGAGAGGTAGAGGTGGAAGGTTTACCAGAGGAATATTTCGAGGAAGAGGATATACTAGAGGAAGAGAAACTAGTACAAATGAGAACATAGACAAGGAAGTGAGCAAACAAGGTAATTCATATAGGAAGGATGATAGAAATTTCTATCGGAGGAGAGAACCGGATGGTTATCGGAATGAGAAATTTGGAAGATAAGACAAAAGGACATTCAAAAGAACCCATTTTAAATGTGGAGGAGAAGGACACTGTGCATTTGAATGTAAGAAGTCATAGACTACTGAAAGAGAAGCAGTGGTGGAAGATAACCCCACCAGATCAGACAATAAACCAAAAGATGGAGAACTGTTGATGATGCGGAGAGTTTTGTGTCATACTGGACAAGATAAAGAACCCTTGCAAAGGAAGAACCTGTTCAAGACTAGATGTAAGGTGTCTGGTAAGTGTTGTACAGTTGTTATTGATAGTGGTAGTTTAAATAATCTTGTTTTAGAAGAGATGATGAATAAGTTGCAATTGGAGATATTGAAACACCCTAAGCCTTACCGGATAGCATGGATTCAAGATGAACATAAGTTGTTAGTAAGTGAACAGTGTTTAATAAAATTAAAAATTGGGAATTATAATGATGAATTTTTGTGTGATAATATGTCTATGGACATTTGTCATCTTTTGTTGGGAACACCCTGGAAGTTTGATAGACAGGCAATACATGATGGGAGGAAGAATACATACACTATTGTGTCCAATGGGATGAAACAAATTGTGTTCCCTTTGGAGGAACCTTTGAAGAATGAAGTCTATACAAATATGAGAATCTCTTTTTTAGATGGAAGGAAGTTCATGGATGGACTGAGACATGAGAATGTGTACTTTGCATTAATTCCTAAGAAGACTGAGAGACCAGAAGTGGAAGAGAACACCTAGCAGAAATAAGAGATTTGCTTATAGAGTATGGGGACATCATTTCAGATAATGTACCTGATGGATTACCACCTGTTAGAAGTATTAGTCAGTGCATGGAATTAGTTCTCTGAGTCAGTTTACCTAACAAAGCTACACACCGGTTAACACCGATAGAGAATGAAGACCTGAATAGACAAGTTCAAGAGCTATTGAAGAAAGGTTTGATTAGGGAAATTCTGAGCCCTTGTGCAGTACAAATAGTATTAGCACCTAAGAAGAATGGAGAATGGGGGATGAGTACCAATTCAAAAGCAATAAACAAGATCACAGTGAAATACTGGTTTCCCTTGCCTAGGATGGATGACATAATGGACTATTTGAGTGGAGAAAAATACTTTACAAAGATAGATTTGAAGAGTGGATATCATCATATCAGGATCAGAGAAGGTGATGAATGGGAGACAACATTTAAGACAAATAAAGGATTATATGAATGGTTGGTGATGCCTTTTGGACTGACTAATGCATCAAGTACTTTCATGAGGCTGATGAATGAGGTTTTGAAGAAATTATTGGATAAGTTTGTTATTGTGTACTTGGATGACATTCTGATTTTCAATAAAACAAAAGAGGACCATTTGTTGTAGTTAAGACAAGTTTTGCAGAGGTTGAGAGAAGAAAATTTACTGATCAATATCAAGAAGTGTACTTTCATGAAGGGTGAGATAGTATATTTGGGTTTTGTGATATTTGAGGATGGTTTGAAGATGGACCCTGAGAAAGTGAAAGCCATTATTGAGTGGCCTACACTAGAAAGCATTGGAGAGGTAAGATCATTTCATGGATTGGCTAGTTTTTACCGAAAGTTTATCACAAATTTCAATTTAGTTTGTAATCCTATGACTGAGACTATGAGGGGAGATAGGAAGGAATTCAAGTGGACCACTAGAGAAAACAAAAGTTTTGACTTGTTGAAATAGAAAGTGACTGAGCAGCCTATGTTGGCTTTACCGGATTTCAATAAGGTATTTCAAGTGGATTGTGATGCAAGTGGAACAACAATAGGAGCAGTTTTGAGTCAAGAAGGGAGAGCAATATCATATTTTAGTGAGAATTTGAATGATTCCCGAAGGAGATATTTAGTATATGACCAAGAATTTTATGCCATAATTAAAGCCTTGAAGAAATGGAGACATTACTTGTTTCCTAAGGAGTTTGTGTTGTATGCAGATCATCAAGCTTTGCAATATTTGAGCACTCAGAGTAAGTTGAATTAGAGACATATGAGATGGGTAGATTTCTTGTAGAGTTACACCTTTGTGTTGAAACATAGAAGTGAGAAATCTAACAAAGTTGCTAATGCATTGAGTAGGAGAAGGAATTTGCTAACAAAGATGAGAGTGACAATATTAGGTTTTGAAGATTTGAAGAATCTGTATGATGAAGACCCAGATTTTGTAGAACCTTGGAAAGCATGTAGAGAACTAGTTATGGTTGATAGAAGAAAATGGTTGGATTACTTCATTCAGAATGAGATGTTATTTAAGGGAGTTCAGTTGTGCATACCTAAAAGTTCAATGAGAGAGAACTTGATAAAAGAGAAGCATAGTGGAGGTTTAGCTATACACTTTGGCATTGATAAAACAATTACATTGGTGAGTGAGCAGTACTTTTGGCAATAGATTCATAAGGATGTTAAGAGATATGTGAAGAGTTGTAGAGTTTATCAAGTTGTAAAAGGTAGTAGACAAAATGTGGGATTGTATAAACCTTTGACAGTATCGGTAAGACCTTGGGAGGATATAATTATGGATTTTGTACTTGGTTTACCTAAGACATGGAGAGAGAATGATTCTATATTTGTGGTAGTGGATAGATTTTTAAAAATGGCTCATTTCATATAGAAGAAATATTTTTCAAGGAAGTGGTAATATTGCATGGATTACCTAAGAGCATAGTTTCAGACAGAGACACTAAGTTTGTTGGCTATTTTTGTAGAACACTTTGGAAGAAGATGAAGACAGATTTGAAGTTTAGCTCTACTTTTCATCCACAGACTGATGGACATACAAAAGTAGTTAACCAGAGTTTGGGAAACTTTTTGAGATGTTTAGTAGGAGATAAAACCAGAAGTTGGGATTTGATCATTGTACAAGCAGAGTTTGCCTATAACAATTTAGTGAATAGAAGTACCAGAAAAACACCTTTTGAGATTGTTACCAAAGTGCATCCTAAAGGAATAACAGAATTGAGAGACATTAGCAGTGAAGACTGAAAGGATTCAGAAGCAGAAGAATTTGCAGATCACATGGCAACATTGCACATTCAGGTTAAAGAACATTTGGAAGGCATGAATAGAAAATAAATGGAGACGATAGATGAGAAGAGGAGACATAAGGAATTTAAAGTTGGAAATAAAGTGATGGTATATTTGAGAAAAGAGAGATTCCTAGTTGGAACTTATAATAAGTTGTAGATGGAGAAGTTTAGACCCTGTAAGATCTTGAGAAAGTTCAGTTCTAGAAATGCATATGAGGTGGAGCTACCGAATAGTCTAAGTATTTCATCTATATTCAACATTATAGATCTCCATGAGTACCATGAACCAGAATTCAGTGAGGACAGTATTGCAAACTTGGAGAAACAATTTCCCTAGAAGAAACTAGATCAAATTGAAGATATTTTGGATAATAGGATTAGGCATAGTACCCGAAGCAGTCAGTAAAAAGAATATCTTGTGAAGTGGAATAACAGACCAGTGGAAGATTCATCTTGGATTTCTTAGGAAGAGGTAGATCACCTTGGTTTTCCTCTAACCCTAGCAAAGTAAGAGGCTCATTCTTTTATTAACCCTGGATGTTTCATGAAGGAGCATCCCCGATTTACAACAATCTTGCATCAACCAAAAACATTTTCTTTTCTATTTGTTTTATGTTTGTAGTTTTAGTTTTCCTTTCTGTGTGTCCCAGTTTTGCCACACTGGTTTCTTAGGGATATGGATTCTACTTGAAGACTTGATCACCCTTCTTCCTTTCTAACCGCATCTCATTTGGATCACTTTCTGGCAAGATATCACTATCAGTTTCCTTGACAGTTTCTTGTTACCGGTTGTTCCTTTGATTACCAGTTGCCTAAGACCTATTCTAGTGATCTACCAGAACCCATTCCATTGCTTGCAGAGCCTTAGACATATATCTTGATGTTGCTTGGCATGTGGCCAACCTTCTACATTTCATCCTTTGGATTTTTCGGAGGCCAGCCTCATTCATTTTTGCACATTAGGGTTTTGATCCTTTTGGACTAACCAGATCCTTGATCGATATATATTTGTAATCATGCTTTAGAATGTAATCAATCAACTCAGAGAATTAATAAGTATTAGATAGATGAACTATGCCTAGAAGATAGATTTTTAGATTCAAGGTCCCGATGTGACCTATTCTACCAAGCTTGTGTGTCGGTGTGTTGTAACCTGGTTGTTACCGGTTGGATGTAATTGACTTTCATGCAATAAAACTATCTTTTATAAATTGCCTCCATCATATTTGTGTGTTTCTATTGTGTTAACTCTCACTAACCGGTTTGGACTGATCTCCTCGAGGTCTCCTCACTATTGACTACTTCAGTGAGGCTCCTTTTGTAATGAGCAATGTGCTCTATGCTGTTAGCCTTCCTACATGTGCATGCCTCTATTATAATATTTATTGATTTGGCTAGTGGATAGATATTGTGGGTCTCCAGTCCCACCATGGTTTTTCCTCATTGAGGATTTCCACATATAAATCTATGTGTTATGGTGTATGTTCTTGTGGTGTCATTATTTATACTTGTTATATTCTTTTATGGTTACTGGTTACTGAAAATTTTTGTTAATAAGGTTAAAATTTATCTTACTGGTAGAACACTGATTCACCCCCCCCTCTCAGTGTTCTTGGATTTCAACAGTTATCGGTTTAGTTATGATTATTTCCACTTCCGATTCTCTCTCATAAGTTCTAATTTGACCTTTGTACTGCTCATCCACCTTGACATTAGCACTCTCCACAATTTTCTTCAATCTTTTATTATATCTATATGCTTTTCTTTCATTTGAATAACCAAGAAATATTCCTTCATCACATCTAGGATAAAACTTTCAAATGGAATCATCTCTTTTGATATAATTGTAGACATCTAAAAATGGTCAACGCTTGCGGAGTCATACTTTAACATTTGCGCATTGCCTTATTTTAGGGTTTTTGCGTCGCATTAACATTTCTTCTATGTCACACACTTGGTCTTTATCATTTGCGAGCATCGAGTCCTTCTTCTGCATTCCTCATTTTTATTTCTTTCGAATTAGGGTTTTGTCCTCTTGTCAATCTTGTCATTTTGCAATCGATTTGTCATCGATCCTTGTCCTCTGGTCAATCTTGTCAATTTTGCGATCGATTTGTCATCGATTGTTGTCATTTTCAACCTTGTCATTTTGCAATCAATTTGTCATCGATCATCGTCCTTCTCAATCATGTCAATTTGGATCAATTAGTTATTGTTCCTTGTCAATTGGCACATTTATCAATCAAATCATTTATCAGCATTGGTCTTTTAGCAAGTTAGAATCATGATCAAATCGATCCTACATCAAGACCTAATTGTCGTCCTTGCATTTCTAATTCATCTTCTAGGGTTTTATGATTTATTCATTTAATCTTGGTTTGTCATTTTCCCTCTAGGTTAAATAATTTATTTATTTATCCTAAGTCTTCTTGTCACAATTAAATATTTATTTTATTGGCTAATTAATTCCACCTCTTTTTGTAAATTAATTAATGAATGAAAAATTATTAATTACTTTACCTAATTTTCATCAATTTCCTAATTTCCAAGTCATCATTTCTAACCTAATTTTCTAATTTCTCCTAAATTCCTAAATGTCTATTTCTATTTCAAATTCTTGTCATAATTCTTGCATAGCAATTTGTCATAAATTGTCATAATCCTTGCATAGCAATTTGCCATACACTTGTCATAATTTTGCTATTCTTGATTTGAATTTCCATTCGAATCAATTTCATGCTAATCTTGTCTTTTCTCCAATTTATCTATAAATTGGATGAATTTCTTCAATCATTCCCCCCGCCCGATCAATCAATCATACTTCTAGTATTCTTACACTGTCGTCTAGTCAATCTTGCTTTCATATTATGCTTATGCACTTGTAGGTGAGATCCACAAAACAAAGCAATTTGAAGGAGAAAGAAGGACAATGGAGAATCATGGAGGAGACATTTGCATTTGTGATGGTTTGCGTTTGAATTGAATGTTTTATTTTCATATCTCTATTGAATGTTTGTAGGTTTTCTTATCATTGCATTCTGGTTTTGTGATTGAGCTAGGCTAATATTTATATTGCTTTGATGATTTCCAAATTCCTATCTACAATAATATTTACTAGCAAAGATCCTGAAGTACTTAACTGTAGGTATATGACCAAACCATAACTCATAAGGTGTCTTACCGGTGTCTCCTTTGATATGAACTCTATTGAATGTGTATATTGTCATGCTCACAACTTCTCTCCAATAGATATGAGGCAAATTAGCTTCCATCATCATAGATCTAGCTACATCCAGGATAGTAATGTTCTTTCTTTTCACAACACCATTCTATTGAGGTGTCTGGGGTGCAGACAACTATCTCCTTATGCCATGTTTCTCACAATAACTGTTAAATTCATTGGATGTGAATTCACCCTGATCAGATCTTAAGAATTTTATCTTCCATCCCATCTCTCTCTCAAACATAGCTTTAAAGTTCTTGAACTTTTCAAAGGATTCAAATTTCTGCCTTAAAAAAGTAACCCACATCATTCTAGAATAGTCATCAATGATTAGCATGAAATATCTATCACCCTGAAAACATCTTATTCTAAAGGACCACATAAATCAGTATGAATAAGATCAAGAATATGAATAGATTTTTCTTGTATACTCTTAAAAGAAGTTATGACTTGCTTTCCCATTTGACATTCCTTACATACCGGATTATGTGGCTTCACAATCTTAGGCATATCTCTAACTGCCTTAATTGAACTGATCTTTATAATGCAATCAAAATTCACATGACACAACCTCTTATGCCATAGCCAGACCTCATCAATATGTGCAATCAAACATGTCTTCTCACTAGAGTTCAAATGAAAGATGTTACCTCTAGTCTGACTACCGGCTGCAATCTCGAATCCAGATCTGTTGATGATTTTACATTTTCCAGCCTTGAACTGTAATTGAAATCCCTTATCCACCAACTATCTTAAACTCAAAATATTATGCCTTAAGCCTTCTAAATAATATAAATTATTAGTTTTATTCTTACCATCCAATGATATAGTTCCTCTTCCTCTGATCATGCATTCTTTGTCATCTCCAAATCTGACCAGACCACCATCAAATTCTTGCAAAGATAGAAACTTAGTTTTATCTCAAGTCATATGATGTGAACATCCACTATCTATCACCCATTCATCCTTATCTTCAAATTTAGTAGAAGGGCCTTCTCTTCATTTTGAATGACAGGTTCTGGAGAATCTTCCTTGATAGCTAAGAATGCATATTCATTTCCATTACCAGATCCACTAGATGAATCTTTTATATGTTCATCATCAGAATCATCAGCTATACCTTCCTCATCAACATAGTAGAATGATTTGTCTTTGTTCCTCCTGTAATTATGCTTGTTCTGATATTCATGGGTAGGCTTAAAAGATCTTCTATCTTTCTCTTCAAATCTTGAACTCCTCTCAGGACATCTAGATATAAACTGGCCTATTTTATTACATGCAAAACATTGAAAGGTGATTTTCCTTCAGACTTCCTTCCTTCCAGACCTTTAGGTACCCTTCTAGAAAATAGGGCTTCAAGTTCCTCAAGCTCTTCATCTTGTTTCTTCATATCCTCTAGTTTCTTTGCATATAATGCTTCCCAATCACTCTTACTAGTTGATGATGTAGATGCCTTGAATGCAGAATCTATCTTTGCAGCTCCTTGAGGACCAAATTCTTCAAGCTCAAAAGCAAATAACTTTCCAACCAAAGTATCCCTATTGACAGAAGTGTTAGACATTTTTCTCAACTCATTAATTCCAGTAGCCTCCATTTTGTAAGCTGGTGGCAAAGCTCTTAATACTTTAGAAACAATCTCATCTTCACTCAGAGATCCAACACAATATTGAATTCCCAAGACAATTTTGTTGACTTTTTAAATAAAAGCAGTAATTCTTTCATCTTCTTCCATTCACAGGTTCTCATACCTCACCCGATAATCATCAAGTTTAGCAATTTTAATAGTAGGGTCACCTTCATTCAAAGTCTCCAACTGATCCCATATAGCTTTTGCAGATGATTTGTCTATTAATCCCAATATCTTTTGATCTGAAAGGGCACTCAAAAGGGATTCTCTAGCTCTACAGTCATTTTCAATGTTCTTATCCAATTCTATTAGAGGAGGATTTCTAGATGCCGGATCGTAAGGGGTATAGCCTTTCTGTCATGCCCAAACTTTTGGGCACAAACGGAATAATTTTTTTAAAAATAAATAACCTAGTACGACTAACTTAATTAAAATAATGCAATCTAGTTTGGTCTTAACTATGTTTTGAGTGAATCAAACAATTAAATTAATTAGGTGATAAATAATCTAAGTTACTAGCGAGCTAATATTTCTCCAAAAGAGTTATTACTATCTTCCATTAATAAATAATTTAACTCTCTTAGAAAATAATCTCAAACTTAATTTATAAACTCAAAATTAATTGATAGGGGATATTAATAATCTCCTATAGTTCTCTAACTACTTAGGGTTTAAAAATTAATTTACCCTAACTCTTTGATTAAATAAATCTATTAAATAAAATTTCCATAATTTAAAATACTTAAAATTTTAAATTTAAAAGGGACCAACTTGACCTTACATATATCATTTTATTTTCCCCAAGGATTTATCCTTCCAAAGAGTTTAAAGTCTCCTTATTAAAAAGCTTCTATAGTTAATTAATAATTTAAAAGTGCGTTACTTAGTTTACAACTAACTATTTTGATTCCATATAAATACATAATTTAATTTTATATATATATATATATATATATATTCTAAGAGAAGTGGGGGGGGGGGGTTTCTTTTATTTTATTAATTTACCCCTTTTTTTTTAAATCCTACAAAGCCACATGCTAACCCTAACCTCCTTTTTTTTATTTATTTAACACCCTCCACACACATATCTTATTTTAAAATCTATGTGTGTTTGCCCTAACCCAAAATTAGGGTTAGGGCATGTGTGTAGTAACATACATATATTTTTGTTTTCTTTATTTATTAGTATTTTGCGCTAACCTGAAAATTGGGTTAGGGCTTGTGAGTGTGTGTGTGTGTGTGTGAATGCAGGTCGAAGGATTGGGCGATGGCCAAAGGAGGGAGCGGCAGAGAGAGTGTATTGAGTGGGGAGCGCCGGATGGAGGTAACCCAGACGCTACTGCGTTTCCCCACAGTGACAACCGAGTGCCGCCCACTGTGGGTAAACACAGTGGCGGTCGGGCACCTTTCCACTGTGGTTGCCCACAGTGGCGGTCTCCGTGCCATCCACTGTGGGAAACCACAGTGGCGGCCCAAGCCGCACCGGCCACTATGTCTTTACATAGTGGTTCAACTCTTCCAGAAAAAAAAAACCAATTTTTTTGCAAAAGTTTATTTTTTTTAAAGTTTTCTTTTTTTTAAATGTATTTATTATTTTTTATAAATATATATATATATATATATATATATATATATTTATATATATTTATATATGTATGTATATATATATATATAAATATATATGTAGATATATATTTCTATTTCATTTTGTTTAAGAGATATATAAGTTTCCAGGGTTAATGTATTTTAATGTGCAAATATATATATATATATATATATATATATATTTATAATATGCAGAAAACTAATAAATGATTTGCAGCATAAAATAGTTATAATATACATTTCTAGTTTGTCAATAAATAGACCTTAAATTTTTTCTCTAATCTTTTTATTTACAAAACTCAAACTAATTATTTCCTTAGCATATTAGACCTAGTTTAGAGGAAAGAGGATGACTATATTGTTTCTTTGCTTAAAGCATTCTGTAACTAATAATGCATTCTAACAGCAATCTTAAAATATAATCCCTTTTGGTAACAAAATAAAACTAAAACTAAATGCTAATATTTTTCCTTTGATAAAATAAGCTACTAAAATAAGATTTATTTTCTGCAATAATAAAAGGACAAATAACAGATTTATTTTATTTGCAGCAGCACAAATAAACAACAGATTTAATTTTATTTTCAACAGCATAAATAAACATAAATAAACATACAATAACAGATTTAATTTATTTGCATTTAATTCAAAAGGCCTATATGCTTGCTTTTCTCATTTTCCATAAGAGTACCTACATGAGGAATAAATGAACTTATATTTTTCATACAAAGGCACAACAATAGGACAAGGATTTCCTTATAACATATTTATGGTACAATGTAGATAAAAATACAAATGGGATTAAAAGCCTACTAGTTTCTTCATTCCAATGAGAGGGAGCTTAAATAAAAATACATATTTTACTTTGCTTTTGGAAAGATAAATACAACATTGACTCCTCTTTTCTTTTTGCTACAATTAAATACAATCTTTTTTTTTGAAAACTCTTTCTGCAACTTAAAAAAAAATAGCAACTATTCCCTTTATCTTTTCTTTTCCATCCCAAGCAACCTGCAATAAAAATGCAACTTGACCATGGAGAGCTCACCTCCCAGCCTAGGCTTACTAGAAGCCACCCCCGAGCTTGGAGAACCAAGCACTAGACGGGTTACAAACAAACAACCAACACAACAAATAAAAGCAAACACTCAACATGCATTTTTCCATCCCAAGCTACACTCTCACCACAACTTGTGATGATCTTTCCATGGGTGGAAGTGGACCAAGTACCATTGGGGAGATTGCAAGCATAATACAACTCAAGCCACCTCATGGCAAAACAAAATACAACAAATTTCATCTCCACACCTTATGCCCCCCAAAGGCATAAAAGCCATAGTTTCTCCCCTTATGACTCCCAAATGCATACACAAGGCTATGCAGCAAGGGTCACAAAGGACACCCTTGAGAATCACTCTCCATAAGGAGAGCCTTTCACCCAAGGCTGTCATACTTCTTCCACCCCAAGACCATCCTACCCTCCCAAGAGTAGGAGGTCTTGGACACTCCCAAAACAAGAACACATAAACAAAGAACATGGAAATGAAAACTTACATTTTTCTCCTACAACAAATTACATATACACATCTCTTCATACAAGCATTTCTTTCTTTCAAAAAAACAACATAAACAACATAAACAAAAGGAAGTAAACCAACCTTATTCTGCCAATAGGTATGTTAGACTTAGTTGGGGATGAGCTGCCCAAATCCACACAAACTTTCCACCAACCCTTCACCAAAATTCTATCCTACAACTAAATTTCAAAAACTGCATAATCTCCAACAATGGAGAGTGGGTGATTACTGACTAAGTCCCTAATCCTTGCCTAAGAAGGCCTTTCACACACTTCCCAACCCCTTGGGTGAGGTGATATTTCCCATTGGTTTCTCTTCCCAACCTCTTACATATTACTAAAACTGGAAAGGGAAAAGGTGAGAGAGGATGGGGAAGAGAGTTTGACATCAAAAGGGAAGGTTGTCTATCCTAGGAGGAACCTTCTAAGTTGAATTTTCGCTCACCTTGAGAAAACCACTTTTTGAGGTGACTAAACAGTCACATGGGAGTAGTCACATGTTTCAAAATACCCCTAACCCATAGGTATACCCTTTGGACCTTTGGAAAAGCCCTAAAACTGACCCTAGGAGTCCTTTTGACCCCTTAGAAACCCAACTGAAGTTAACCTACGGGTCAAACCTGAGTTGACCACTCCCAAGACTCCCTACCCAAGGCAATTTTGGGACCACACTCTTTTGTTTGAATGGCTTTGGTAGAAACAAAACTCCCTCCAAGAGACAAGTCAAAATCAATGACACTAATCAACACGTGTCAAGTGACACAATAAAATACAATATAAAAAATCACACATGGAATTTGTCTCTTGTAGGTTTACACAATTAAATAAAATCAAATTAACACACATGCATAATTTACTTTCACAAATAAAATACATTACAAACGGGGTGTTGTCTCTCCAAATAGACAACCCCTGGCTTAACAAACGTACATTGGTCTAGGTTTGGTTCTCCATATTTATTCCATGGTCACATGGATAATTTTCCTGCGCATCTCAATTAACACATTAGTAATTCCAAATAATCACAATTATACATAATTAAATACATAGATTTCATTGCACATCAAACACTCATACATTTGACAATAATAATTCAATATCTCATTCATTCAAATTCGATTCCACATAAGCAATCATCATAATTCTCAAAATTGAACCATTCATAAAATAAGCATCATTTTTCTATCATCAAAATGAAGTCCTGCAATTCCAATAATGACATTCACCATTTCAAAGTAGTTCTATTCTAGCAATATATAAAGTTTCATAATCAAAATGCATAAAATGAAGCATCAATATACGTCAATGTGATCCAAATCATGGAATCATATAGGTTCTAAATCCATAAAGCATAAAATAAAGCATCCATAATAGTCTCAAAATGCAAATAACTAAAAATGTCAAGTTGAGTCGGGGTAGGGCCTCACACTTTCTTAGTGATCTCCTAAATCTCCTTGCTAAGACATCTTGAACAAGTCTCCATCTGAAGCTTCCATACTCTATAATTTGTTCCTTCAAGCCTAGAGTTGTCCTTTCGGTAAGAAATTGAAGTTGAATGATTACTCGCTATAGGATCTTCCTCAAGTGGTTAAGCTTCTACAAAGAGGACCAAGCTCTGATACCAATTGTTAGGATAACCAATGAACAACTGAGAGGTGGGGTGAATCAATTGTTAATAGATTATGAAACTTTAAGCACACAAAAATGAAGTGTCATAAAATTTCAACCCTAGCAATTTTTCACTGCATTAGGGTGCTCACGCATGCAAACTTGAATCCTCTATCCTGATTAGAGATCGGAGAGTGCTCATCTTGTGAAAACAACTTCTTCCTAGGCCTCTGCATCACCCTGACTGCATTTTGTCCTAGAGAAAGGGGTAGGACAAGGGCATGGCGCCACAATCCCCCCTTGGATAGGGGTGTGGCATCCTTGTCCTCCAGGACAAGGGCGTGGTGCCCTTGTCCTTGCCCTATTTTAGGGCAAGATCCTTCCTAGAGCATGTCTTATGGGTTGTGCCTCAGGAAAAAAACCTTCCCGATATCGGTCCATGATGAAATTCAAATCCTTCAAATATGTATTTAAGGGGGCATTCTCTATCTCATTTGGCATAAGTTGGATAAGTGGAATTTCAAGGAGGTCATTTTGCATAAGCGATCAAGCATTCAAGAAAATTCAAGCATTCTTTTCTAGCATTGAGCATTCTTAAGTCTCCATTCAAGGATAAGTGTTGCATTCAAGTCAAGGATTCAACCATTGAAGAGGAGATTAATTTCAACATACAATTCCACACAAGAATTTCTATCAACATTTCTACTACAACCTCCCTTGAGGTTGGAGGTACGTAGCTGTACTTTTAGGTTCAGGCTTCATTTGCAGAGGTAGAAAAACCCTTTTTGTTTCACAGATTTTTTGGAGGACCGTGTACATTCCCGCCACAGTCTAGACAAATTTTCATCAAATTTATAGGGCAACTTCGTCTCGATATTTTTTTGCCAAATCCAGGTGCACAACTTCATCGCATATTCTAATCTCAAGTTATAATCTATTCTTTGTCACTTTTGCACTAATAATCTAGTCAATTCCTTTCAAAATCAAACAAAGGAAGAAGGGATCATCCTAACATTCTTAATTCATTCAAAATTCAATCTATCATCTTTGTGTGGAGATTTAATCTAGTGAATTATCCCTTATCTTCCTAATGTAATGGTTAAAAGTGCTTGAAGGATAATCAATAGTGAAACTCTCAACTCTCTTTGAGGGAAAGGGTTAGTTTTCCTCTTGATCTATCACTTGTCATTTTCCCACCATTACAAAAACCTTCTACCGGAATGCATAAACCAAATATTGGAATAGAAGATATATCAATAAAATACAAACATAAATCATAAACCAAATACCATGCATCCACAACAAAAACACCAAGATTTGTACATGCAAAACCCGGTAAAGGGAAAAACCATGATGGGAAGCCCACCCATAGTTATATGACACTTCTATAGTAAGTATATGATTACTACAAGGGGCATCCACCAACACATTACATAAAACCGGTCCATAACCTAAAATAATAGCATTAAGTTCGGGCCTAAAATAGGTCGCCATAAACCAAATGAAACACCACTGATTAACTGGAACATGAACAAGATAACCATCAACATCTCAAAAACCTTCTAGAATCCGCACCAATATCACTTATCAAATCCATCAAAATATCTTCAATAAAGCTCTGACGATAGAACCCTTATCGGTAACCAAAAGGCTTACTAGAACATATGATAGCTTCCAGATCACCAAATCCCAAACCAACTGAATGTGACACGCATCTGAATAACATGAATGACCGAACCAAACCAATTCCACCAATCGGAACATATCCCCGGTATGTTCATCGCAAACCAACCACTCTACCAGAACCTGGTAGACAACCAAACAAGCTAGTATTGACATCAATGACAAACATCAATGCAACACATAATCAATTCCTCCAAATTGCCAACAATTTCCAAGTCACTTCAAAAGTGACTTTTTCTTGGTGGACGAAAATCAGCTTTTAGAGCTTTGGTAAGACAACCTTCTATTCTTGTGTTGGATACACTTCCGCACCTTACACTTACCTTTTTAGTTTCCTCTTTTAGAAACCTTGTAAGAGGGTTGTGAAGACCAACTTGTTGGCATTCGGTATTATAACAGACAATGGGAGATTGTTGGCATTTCAATAAGGATATTGAGAAGGTTGTTGATGATTATGGATATAACTGATTAAGGATTTTTACTGTCTTGATATTATTATTTTGTCATTGATGTCAAGAAATTGATTTTCTAATTCAGTATGATGTTACCATATCTTGAGAAGTATGATTTAAAGAGTATAAAGATGTCGGTAAAAGACACAGAAAGAATATGATGAATAAGGGGATGAATAAGGTATTTAATGGGCAACTACTACTGAGTCAGACAATGATGAGATCATGATATTTAGATTGTTTTAACATCATACATACATTGTAAATTGTAAGGTTAATACTATATTATGTTACCGAGCAATGAACCTAGTCGATAAACCCTAAGGTTATCGCTATCGGTTAATGAAGGCAGAATGTCTACCGAGTGAAGTTTAGTATTTACCGAGTTGTTACTGAGTTGTAACCAAGATGTAACAAAATACATTAATGGTTACATGTGTTATTTAATGAAGGAAGCTGATGAGATGGAACTGATTAAATGATTGGTATGTCATGCATGAAGTTTGTTAATGAATCTATGGCAAAGGAAAATCAGCATGAAGATCTACAGCTCAGATTGAAACGCAATACCCTAGCACAGGTTCCAAGAAATGTATGCAAGTTCCTAGGTGAGGTAAAACATTTTTAGATCGAAGGATACATTGAACCTGGTCAAAGTTTGAAGATCTGATAGCTATGATTGATCATGGGAAATGTGATCAAGGAGATTAAGCGGTTAGCTAATTGTTTATAAATAGGGAACTATTGATAAACAGTGTATGCAGGCAAATATATGCATAGGGATGCTACATAGTGATTACCGAGCATAGAAGCTTGAAGACCTATTTGAATAATAGAGTATAGAAGCCCAACAGATGGACAAGATTAGTTCTATATCTAGATGGTATTGAGAAAATAAGAATCTGTTTTAGCATTTTAGATGTGAAGTTGTAGATAGATTTTTTATTACTGTTATTTTGTGAAAGTGATAGAAAATCTCTTAACCAAGTGGACTTAACAGTCTTGTTTGTAAAACCCTCTAGCAAGGTGACATTCAGATTGAGTGTTTAAAACCCTTTAACAAGGTCACTTCTAACAAGGTGAAGATCCTAACAGATCTGAGGGAAATCCCTTAACTAGGTCACATCTAGCAATGTGTTTGTAATCTTTAACAGGATTTGCTTTTAACCAAGCATACTCTAGAAGAGTATATTTCTTAGTGGGTCCAAAATCCCACAGTGGTTTTTCCCTATTTGGGTTTCCATGTTAAATCTAGTTTTATGAAGTTTATGATGTTTATATGCTTTTGAGTTTGCATGTTTAGCAGTTTTGGTTATATTACTGAAGTATATGTTACCGAGGTTGAATCTGATGTTTTAATGGGAGATTAAGTTTGTATGATTCACCCCCCCCCTCTCATCTTGTTGGCTATTGGATCTGTACTTACATTAAGTATCAGAACTATTGCAACCTATGAGCTCTCACCATCATTTTCTAAGGAAGTTGGAATGTGTGAGAAGAGTCTACTTAGGAGAAAAATTCAAACTTAGAATTCAATACCCACTCTCCAATCTTGGAGATCAAGAGTTGTTGAAAGAATTGAATTTTGAAGAAAACAAATTTGCTAAGGTAAAAAGATTTTAGTTGGTGGCAATCTTGTTGGCTTGGGTTGGAGGTTGTTCATCAAATCTTCAAATCACATTCCATTGCAAGAGTTGAGGTTGGTGTATTGTCACACTTAGGTTTTAAATGCATAATTTGGTAGCTTTATGTGAAAATCTGCATGTTGTAAAGCACTTGTTTGTGACTCAAGTTTTTGTGTTATTGTGATTCTTGGTTGAGTTGTTGCACTGTGTAGTATTCTTTTCTTGAATGTTGTTTATGGGAGTCAAGACCAAATTTGCCCTTGGGATGGTAGAGTAGTCTTGGGGTGAAGGGAGTTTGACAGGTAATAGGGTGTAGAGTCTCTCTTCTGGGAAGAGAGGGAAACAAGGATCTGGGATCCTTTTTGCAATTTATTTTGTTTAAATTGGGGGTCATGAGGGAGGATTTGGCTTGAAAGCCTTAGGGGGTCATAAGGGGTTTATTTTTATGGTCATGAGAGACCAAGTTTGGAAGGAATTTTTTGGCCTTGTGATGGCTTTATTTATTGTAATATACTTGTAAATATCCCCATGTCTAGTCCACCTTCATCCCTCTTCAAAAATGTCATTTTTTGACTATGTGTTAAGCTTGGTGGTGTAGAGCACCAAGCTCAAAGTTGTATTTTCTTTCATTTTAGAGTTTTTGTGTGATTTCAAGTTATTTTATGTTGTAATAAGGTGGAAGAAATCCTTTGATTCTTTTTGAAGCCATAGTTTGGTTGTCCACACTTTTGTTGTGCTCAGGATCCAAAATTGTAATTATCCTGAAATATTGTCAAAATGTCAGTTTTTGGTTTGTACTAGGTGGATGCCTAGAAACTTGCTAGAATGTTTGGAAATGGTTTAGATCTATTTTGGGATTCCATTTGACTTATTTTTCAGGCCTTGAGAGCCTTGGAGTGTGTTTTTGCACTCATAGGTAAAAGTATTCAAAAATTGGTCATGACAATTTTTGCATTTTTTAGGCAAAAGTTGCCCATGAAGGAAATGGCATTGAAAGTTGGTTGGAACCAACTTAAAATGGTGTATAAAACCTTCTAATAATCTCCAATAACATGTTAATCAACTTTTGGTTTGCATTCAATTCATTTGCCAAAGGTTTCCTATGTTTTTTTTCTCACATTTGGACTGTTTGTGCTTTGAATATTTTATTTTGTATGACCTGTATGGTCTAGTATGGTGCTCATAGTAGAATAGGAAGTTATAATTTTTTTTTACCTTTCCAACAAGTATAATATTAAGTTCTGAAGTGCTTTGGATCAAAAGTTATCATTGATTTTGTAAAAAAATGCTCACAAACCCTTGAAATTTGGGGTTTTGATTGTAAAAATGCATTTTACTAGAGCATCCATGAATGGCACAAGTTTAAATCCATGGGGCTTGGGTAGGCTCTATAAATAGTTTTAGAGTATGCATTTTGTGATTTTGCAGACCACAAGGAGGAGAATGGGTGAGATGAATAACACACAAGCTTGTAGCTAGTGTGTGGGGGCAGCAGAGATTGCTCATTTTCAGTGCCATGGAGAAGTGATACCCTAGAAAGCCATAGTGTTTTGGAAATTTCTATGGGTGTACCAAAATTATATAAGATTTTTTGGGTTGGTGATTTTGACTAGTGAAGAGTTTGGAGCACATCTTCCAAAACTGCCTGGAAGCCCTAAACCCCTTAAAAATAGCTCTTTTTTACCCTAGTTGTACGACAAACCCAGATGAGAAACTTTATGATCTTGTTTAAATTAAAAATGGGTATCTAAATATGTAAAAATATCTAGGGTTTGTTAGGAAATTTTGTGGAAAAATACCAAAAAATAGTCCAAGAAGGGCTAGTCAAATAGGCCTAATAGCAGCCGGTAGAAGCAAGTTGAAATCTTAGGGCTTGGGAGGAAGGTGCAGACCTTTTCAATACATAAAATTACCTTGAAAATACCTACAAAAATGTACCATAACCTTTGAACATGATTTTAGAGTGAAGATCGTTGGTGGAGGTCTTTGGAGCCTAGTTGGAGCTTTGGGAACCTAGTAGGAGACCATCTCAAAATCAGAGATTTGGGTCAAAACCAACAAGAAACCTCAAGAGGCTATACCTAGGAGGCAATCCAGTAGATTTTAGGCCTTGGAGGTCTAAGGAGTGTACCCTTACAAGTTACCTTGGAGGACCTTGAGTAGGAGGGTGAGTAGAGGAGTTGGGGTGAGTACGGGTGAATTGGATAGCTAGGCACAAGACCTCTGCATCACTTGGCTTGGGAGTTTTTGTGTTGATTATTTCCCCTTTGTATTCTAGAAAATGTATGTGTGTTAAGCTTGTTTGTAACCTGTTTGGTACCTAGTTCTCCCAAGCTCGAGGGTGGCCTCTTGTAGGCCTAGGATGGGAGGTGACGCAGTTCCAGAAGGGAGATCCAATGAAGGAGAACCCAACCTTGCAGCTAAACACATGAATCCTACAAAGAATACTGGTAACCAATAACAAGATGCCAGAAATAGTAGAAAGAACAACCAGTAACAACACAAAAGACAAAACCGGTAAACAATGTGAATGAATCATATTACAATTTGGAGAATTATACATGCCACATGCTAGATCGTAGTCCAAGATACAAATAATGCTTACAATACAATTAAAAGATCCATAGATCATCCTCATATCAAATTGACTTCTAGTAAAAGTCTACCGGTGCTATCCTAACCCAGACCTCAGCCTTCTGGCCTTAGTCCTACCAGATTAGAATCCTGTCGGTTCTACATCTTTGCTCAATCTCCAAGCTCTGTATTCAATATTCTAACTTCTCTCATATGACTTCCCTCTTCACATGATTCATAAACCTCCATTTATATACCACCCACAAATAATTACAACTTAATCAAGTCAGCCTAAAGACCAACTGGTTCATGAAACATGCAACAGTAACATGTTGGCTCAATCATTTAAGAACAATCTCCAAATTACAAAAATAATGCATAGACCTCCGGGAATACCTGCCAAGACCCAAAGCAATGCCTTAAAGATCCGTAAGTCATGGAGATCAACTGCAACCTGAGATCATCTTCACTCAACACATTGTAAGCTAACCAGTAAGAACATACCAATCGGGACAATGCTGGAATCCACATATTACCGGAAACAAAGTGTAATGCCCCACTAGGAACCCCAAAGAAAAACCCACAACAAGGGTGAAACATTTTTTTTTTGAAAGTATAAACATAATAGTTGCATAACACACAACATGCATGATAACACAAGCGGAAGACTTACACCAGAATTCCTTAAGGGTTTCCAATGAAGAATTAAAACCAAAAGATAAATTTCATAATTAAGGTTAGTCCAATAATCCATTATTAATGAGCAATGATCACAAGAAGCCATAAGCAATATAGATTACACCATTGAAAGATTGAAAGGATACAATATAATTTTCTCTTCAATAAGCATGTACACATAACATAAAGGAAACTGATAAATAACATCCCAATCTTAGGATTACATTGTTCTTCCAATACATGGCTTCTCAATATACATATAAAGATACAACTTAACCAAATACAAGGTTACAAAGATCATGATACAATGACCACGTAGGTCTCCAAATAACAATAATCTCCAAACATGAGATAAGCATGAGCCTAGAACCACATAAAACACTTGCGAAGCCAATCCTCACATGAAGGTACAAACAAGAACATCCGATGAGAAGTGGCACTACCACTTGACCATGTAATTCCCAAAATGGAATCACCCCACCATGCTAGGAGATAGCTGAGGACCCTCAAGCAAGCAAAAGCATGACATGGTCGACAAAACAATATAACTTGATGATAACACAATACAACTCCACAATAATCTAGGTGACTCAACATCACAATTACACAAGTGAACCGACATCACAAACCACAAGTGACTCGACCTCACAAAACACAAATGACCCTAAAGAGAGAGTGTCATCACATAGCTTACGATGGTTACCATGGTTGGCCTCCATAGGTCCTGACTCACTGTCCTGGTAACCTTTCCCAAACCTCCAGCTCCAACTAAGTCTCATGCAGACCCTACCAGCCTTTCATGAAGACAAGGTGGTCAGTTTTCCATTCAGGGACTTCTCACTACATTATGAGCCTCAGTAAAAGCACTCACCTATGTGCGAGGTACAATATCTTTATTAATGTTTGAGAACTATCCACCTAATCAATTAATTAGATTATCACTTATTATCTTACTTTCAAAGGGTCATCCTGCCAACCTCTTTGGGTGCAGCCCCCATTTGAAAGCCACTCTCTCAAAGGACACTAAACAAACATGGTCACTCCATGATGACCCTATGGAAAAGCAGACAACCATAATACCACTATCCAGAAACAAGTGGTCAAACAAGGTCATAATGACTCTTGGTTAACCATAAGGCAAGACACTACATGGTTAAGACAATGAAGTCATCATATATCACTTGGTCAAAGGTACCAAATAGGCCACCACAGGACGAATGAACCATAGACCAAAAATAACACAATATAACTCTTTCAAGGGAGGCTAATTTCAGTAAGTCCGCACTCAAACATTCTTTGAGAAAATCAGCATCAAGCACTTGCAACATCATTGATTGAAAATTAAATAAAACACTCTTTTACCATCCACATATATTCAATTTTCAAACCAATATTCTATCAAGGGTAAAATTCACGTAAATACTCAATTGAATAAAAAACATGAATTCTTAATAGACATTTAATTCATTTCTAGAATATATATCCAAATTAACCCATTTGAATGACTAATTCATGCCTTGATTTCCATTGATAAATTTATTAAACCACATAGTAAAAATCACATGAAAATCACTATTTAATAACATAAAAACCACTTTTAAATATTTCATTTTATAAAAATTAACTTCATAGCACATACTGGTTTGAACCAGTAAGGGTACAAGGTCAAGCGGGGGTCAAGGCCAACTCACAGTAGTGCTAATACTGAGGAAGTAGACACTACCTACTAGTAGTACTGCTACCGCTGGTAACAACCCTACCGACCGGTAGTGCTGCTACCACTGGTAGCAGCCGCTACCAACTGGTAGCTGTACTGTCAACCAATAGTACCACTACCACTGGTAGCAGCCACTATCGACCGGTAGCACTGCTACCAACCGGTAGTGGTACTGCCGACCAGTAATACTACTACCTGCGGGTAGCAAACACTGCCAACTTGCATGGTGGGATTAGCTCACCACGAGGTAAGGTAAGGTCTACAATAAGAAAATAAAATACACGCCTTCCAAAGCATCAAAACCAATATGCCCAAAATTGTTTAAACATGAAAACAATTCATTCTCTGATCATTTCATGGGCACGCACACACAGTGCCAAGATCTAAATTCAAGTAGATATTTTTCCAGTATGGTAAATGGTGAAATACAATCACACAAGAACCCCAAATCCTGGGCAATAGGATAATAGGAAGCACACAGTAACTAAATCCAACTCATTATATTCCAAATAGAAGAGGGAATCCAAGAAGTTGATTTTTAAGAATACAAAACATACAACAAATAGAGAAATGAACCATTTCTTTCCTATAAGAAATCATATGATAAGCTTCACAAAATCAACAATAACAGACATTCCTTCTTCCATTCCAATCATTCCACAAGAATTTACGAGGAGATTTGCATCTTTTCAACACACCGGAAGCAACTAAAAAATCAAATTTAAATTTCAAAACAAGAAGAGATTATCCAACCTTGAAGAAAACTAGAAGCAAAATGGCGGAAGAATACCAGTCCTTGTAAACCAAATCAAATTCCAGCTCCTGCTTCAGAATGTTTTACCAAATTTCTCTTCCCAATTTTCTACCCTTCATTCCTGTGAATTTCCAGGAATATATAGGGAAAATATTTTCAACCTAAACTTTCTAGGTTGAAAGTTTTCTCCACCAATCATATTAAATTATTTAAAAAGTAAATAGCAATTAGATTTTCCTCTTTTCCAAAAACAATTCTTTTCTAACAATTAAAATGAAAAATTCAAATGAAAAGGTAAAAAGAAAATCTTTTTATTTTATTTTCTATTTTCCATAATACTTTCCTTCAGCATAATCATTTAACATTTAAATGGCTAGGCAATTATTTATTTCCTTCCACAAAATATATTAATGCAACTTTACACAATGAAATAAGCCATTTAACCATTTAATCTAGCAAATCATTAATTTAATTAAAACAATAATCTCAGAGCATAATAATTATCTAAAGCACTATGATTTGCATAGTGGCCAGATGGAAAAGACAACCGACTGACAACACTCACACGAGTGTAACTACGGGTCAAGTTAGGGTCCAACAGCTATCTCCTCCACTCCCATCAGACATATAAGGCACGCTCAGACCTGTGAAACCAGGTGGAGTCGATACCCCGTACCTACCTAGTACTTGTACCTGCAATGTCCTGCACCAAAGAACCACACGTGCATATAGACAAATATATATATATACACACACAACATGCACACCGATGAAGGAGAGTCATTACATTCCCTATCCCACCAGAGTGAGTGAACGAAGATCATCTCCTCGCATCCCATACACATGCAAACATGCAACACATAAATAACACATCTCACATATAAGGTAAGAGTGTCAGTCCATGATAATGATCCATAAAATAACATTAATCATAAGCACTAAGATACTGCATAAAATCATACACCATAAATCCAGATAAAGCATGAAATAACATCGCATAAAATCTGAATCCATATACAATAATGTTCCACTGAAGTCAATCAAAACCTACAAAAAAATCTGATCGAGGAGGGGTATTACATCCTCGCCCCCAAGCCTAGGCTTACTCCTGGAAGCCTAAAACAGATAAGAATAAACCTCTCTCATCTTCACTGCATCTTCCCATGTGGTGGAGGTCTCATCACTTGGATCCCATAGGACCCTTACTTGCTTGATGGTACGACCCATGAGGGTCAAATCCTGATGCTGAAGAATGTGCACGGGCTCCATGGAAAGTTGCCCATCCTCGACCTACAAAGCATTCCAATCAAGAACATGGGTCACATTAGGATGATGAGGGCGAAGAATAGAAACATGAAAGACATCGTGGATGCAGGATAGACTCGGCGATAAGGCAAGACGGTAGGCAACAGGTCCTATCCTCTCAAGGATCTCAAAAGGGCCTACAAAATGAGGTGCCAACTTAGAACCCAATCCATAATGGATCAGACTCTTCCACAGATGCACTCTCAAGATCACATGGTTGCCAATAGAAAACTAACAATCTACTCTATAGGCATCAGCATACTTCTTCTACCTATCTTGAGCAACAACCAAATGCCCATGAATTTTCTCAACCTACTACTCCATCTCATGAAGCAAATCTGGTCCTAAATGCACCCTATCCTCCAACCAATCCCAACTCAAAGGAGTATGGCAAGGATGACCATAAAATGCCTGGAAGGGAGACATGCCTATAGAGATGTGATATTCGTTGTTATAAGAAAACTCCACAAGGCAAAGATATAACTCCCAGAGCGACTGCTAGTCCATAACATACATGCAAAGCATGTCCTCCAAAAATCGATTCACATGCTTAGTCTGACCATTGGTCTCTAGGTGATAAGCTGAATTGAAGTTCAACTAGGTTCCCCAAGCATGCTGAAGTGAGGTCCATAAGGCTGAAGTAAAGATAGGGTCTCTATAAAAAATAATCCTCCTTGGGATCCCATGCAACCTCACCACATCTTCCAAGAAGACTCGTGCCACCACTGCTTCTATATAAGAAGATCGAATAGGAACAAAATGAGCAACTTTGGTCAATCTATAAACAATGACCATGATGGCATCATGACGATGCGAGGAAACAAGAAACCCCACAATGAAATCTATAGAAATGATATACCATTTCCAATCCGGTATCAAATTAGGTTGTAAAAGCCCTGTAGGGTGCTAATGCTCCGCCTTCACCCACTGACATTCTAAGCACTTCAACACAAAATCAGCAATGTTGCATTTCATACTAGCTGAATGATATATCTATCTAAGACCTGCGTGCATCTTCTTGACACCAGGGTGTGCTGAATAAGGTGCATGATGGGCCTCAGTCATGCTCAAAATGTGAAGACCCTCCACATGAGGTACATAGATCCATCCAAGATGTCGAATAAGACCATCTAACTCAAGATTATATCTAGAATATCTACCCTCCAATGGTCTTCCAAACTCCACCATGGCTCTAACATCCTGATACTAGGTGTCCTAAGGAAGAACTCCAAGAATTCTCTCACTCAAGTCCACTCCAAGGGACAATGCTGCAACCTCATGCCACCTATGACTCAAAGCATCTGCCACTATACTCTCTTTCCCCTGAATATAATGAACCTCAAAATCATACTCGCAGAGGAAATCCATCCATCTTCGCTGTCAAGCATTCAAGTTTGGCTACGTGAAAATATACTGCAAACTGCGGTGATCACTATGCAACTCAAACCAACAGCCCAACATGAAATGTCTCCATCTAACCAACGCATGCACTACCACTTCCAACTCCAAGTCATGAACTAGATAGTTCAACACATTTTCCTTGAGTTTGCAAGACTCATAGGCAACCAAACGTCCATCTTGCATAAGCATCACACCTATACCTTCTAGAGAGGCATTTGTGCATGCCATGAAATCTCTGGATGGATCAGGAACTACCAAAATTGGAGCACTAACAAGGAGTTCCTTTAAGGTGTGAAAAGCTAATTTGCACTACTCTGACCAAAAAAACTTCTTCCCTTTCCTCTGAAGAGAAGTAATCGGGTGGCCTATCTAAGAAAAGCTCTCCACAAAGCAACCATAATATCCGGCCGAACCCATGAAACTTTGAACCTTAGAAACATTGGTCGGTGTTGGCTAATCAACAACGGTCTGGATCTTAGAAGGATCCATGGATACACCTTCTCCCGAGACTATATGACCAAGATAGCTCACCTCTGACTGGAAGAAATCACACTTCACCAAATTCTCAAAAAGTTGATTCTCCCTCAAGCACTGCAATACCTGACACAAGTGACCCTCATGCTCTTCCATAGATCTAGAATAAATCAATATGTCATCCAAGAACACAAGGACAAATTGGTCAAGGTAGGTGCAAAAAATCTCATTCATAAGACTCATGAACACTGAAGGCATGTTTGTCAACCTAAATGGCACC
Organism: Cryptomeria japonica; assembly: GCF_030272615.1. Lineage (NCBI taxonomy): Eukaryota > Viridiplantae > Streptophyta > Pinopsida > Cupressales > Cupressaceae > Cryptomeria > Cryptomeria japonica. Next base: position 92,096,128 of record NC_081412.1, read on the forward strand.
ACTGTGAACTCATAGTGACCATAACGAGTACGAAATGTCATCTTATGAATGTATGCATCATGAATGCACAACTAATGATACCCAGATTTCAAATCTATCTTAGAGAACACCTTGGCTCCCTTTACCTGATCAGAAAGATCATCTATCTGAGGCAATGGATATCAATTCTGGATGGTTACCATATTCAACTGTCGATAATCAATGCATAACCGAAGAGAACCATCCTCCTTATTAATAAAGATAACTGGCGCACTCCAAGGAGAAACACTAGGATGAATGTGTTAGGTCCCGGAGACAACTAAGAGGGGGGGTGAATCAGATGTCTAATAAATTTAAACTAAAAACAACTTAACCAACCTAAATGCTTAATACTGATAAACCAAAATTTATGCTGGTAGATAGTTTATTAGTTAATTGCAGTACCGGTAAAGATTAATGCATAAAATAGAAAGACAATAACATCCACAACACATAACACCAATGTTTGTATGTGGAAACCCTGTAAGGGGAAAAACCATGATGGGAAACCTTACCCACAATCAGATGATACTACTGCAGATAGTATGTCTATACAAATGGGGTTTGCACATGCAAAAAGGCCAAGCGCCTAGAGCTCACTGCTCAATTACAAATAGGAGTCACACTGACTACAATTGGATAGTTAAATCCAATAATGATGTACTTCACAAAATAGCATCTTCATATGCTAGATTTAGTACTGGTGTAGTTCTGATATGTCTTCACAAAAACCTTGCTTCACCTTCAAATGATGTCTGGGTGTATAGCTCTTCTTATTCTCGCATATACCTTCTTACAATTCCTTCTTCTAATCGCATATCGATCTTACAAATAAGATATTACATATATACCATAACCTAAGACCAATTAAAGTAGGTCAGCTCTAAAAGATATTACAATAAAACAGTTACAAGTAAATCAATAACCAATGCAATATCTGATTCAACATGTCATCTTAGTGCATTTACAATAACAATAAAATCATCTCCAAAGAGTGTCGTGCTGATCTAGAATAGATAAGCCTGTCGGTGCATAACATGGACCTATTTGCTGGTAATAGAAAATATGAAAATATGAACATACCAATGAACAAATCTCTAAGACAAGATGTCCAAATGATGTCTTCAACATAATCAAGTGTTTTTCATGTTATTTCAAGTGTCGATGAACAATATATTTTGTCGGTGTACCAGATACCGATGACTGTGCATAAGTCACTTTCTTGTTGGTGAACATTGCTAATTCTCCAAAGTGCCAGAGTTGATGAGTGTTAATAGGTGTTGACATCATTGACAAAACCATATCAACATAACCAAAATACCAACAATCTCCCCCTTTGGCATTGATGGCAACACAAGATGGAAAAACCATCAAATTGCCAAAACAGCAATGCCAAATACCAAAAACCAACAATCTCCCAAAAGAGATCATAACCAGAAATCAAAATTCAGATACAAAGAGTAATCAATCTCTCCCAAAGTAACAATCTCTCCCCCTAAGAGTAATGTGTTTTTTCCTTGTGTTTTTCGATGTCAATCTTTCCCCCTTTGACAACAAATACCAAAGTTACTACAAAACCAAGTTCAAATACAAAATACCAACCAATTCAGTATACCAACTACTCCCCCTGAGAAGTATCTCTTATCATCAAAGTTGGAGTAAAAGATTTCTCTACTAATTCTATCGGTTGATGGCAAACATCAACTCTCTAAGTCTCTACCAGTGGGGGTATGACCCCAAGCTAATCTCTAAGATATTCAAAAGTCTACTTTCACAAAGGCTTAGTAAAAATATCTGCAATCTGCTCTTTAGTATTCACATAAACTATTTTTACTTCTTTTGCTTCAACATTCTCTTTCAGAAAATTCAATTTGATAGAAACATGTTTAGTTTTAGAATGTAGTACTGGATTCTTAGATATATCAATTGCTCCAGTTTTATCGTAATAGATAGTTATAGGTTCCTTTCATTTTACCTTTATGTCCTTCAACATTTGCTTAAGCCATAATACCTGTGTACAGTTAGTTGCTGCTGTGACATATTCTGATTCTGATGTTGATAAAGATGTGCAACTTTGTTTCTTACTCAACCAAGAAATTAATCTGCTGCCAAGAAAAAATGCTCTGTCGGTGGTGCTTTTTCTGTCATCCACATCTCCTGCCCAATTTGCATCTATGTATGCACATAATTCAAAGTTTTCATCTTTAGGATACCATAAACCAAGATTTGTAGTGCCTTGTAAGTACCAAAAAATCCTTTTTACTGCTGATTCATGATTTTCTTTAGGATTACTCTGAAATCTTGAAACAATACATACCACATTCATAATATCAGGTCTTGTTTGTATCAAATATAGTAAACCTCATATCATAGATTTGTACCTAGTTGGATTAACAAGTGTAGATTCATCCCTTAGTGATAATTTGTCATTTGTAGTCATAGGTGTGCTTACCGGTTTAGAGTTCTCCATCCCGGATTTCTTTAGTAACTCCTTCAAATACTTGGATTGACTCAAGAATATACCTTTGTCAGTCTGTGAAATCTGCAATCCTAAAAGGAATTTTATCTCTCCAATCATAGACATTTCAAATTCTTGTTGCATTTCAATAGAAAAGTCTTTACATAATCCATCTTCTCCTCCAAAGATTATATCATCAACAAAAACTTCTATAACCAAGATGTCATAATTAGTCACTTTATAGTATAAGTTGTTGTCAGCATTACCTTTAGAAAAACCAATCTTCAAAAGATATTTATCCAATCTTGCATGCCAAGCTCTTGGAGCTTGCTTCAACCCATACAAAGCTTTCCTTAACCTGTAAACCATATCTTTGTTAATTGTCAAATAAAATCAATCAAGTTGTTCAATGTAAACTTCTTCTTCAAGATCTCAATTTAGAAATGCATATTTAATATCAATTTGATATACTTTGTAGTTCTTGTGTGCTGCAAAAGCCAAGAATAATCTGACTGCCTCAATTCTAGCTACTGGCACAAAGGTTTTGTTAGAATATTTAATCTTTACTTAGCTTAGGTTCATTTTTATTTAATTTAGGATATTCCTTTGGAATTCCTACATGTAATTTGTCCTCTAGTACATGTGTGAGGACAAGTCATTTCTTTTATTTTCCTTTATTAAGGAATTTTAGATTTCCTCCATAAGAGGATGTGAACACATGGCACACACATTTTATGAATGGTGGCATTCATAGATTTGGAGTTACTTTGTAACTCCTCTCCTCATCTCTATTTAAGAGATGCCTCCTCTCTCATTTCTTCTTAATGACAATATTGTAAAGAGCTTCTTGCTCTCTCTCTCTCTCTCTCTCTTTCATTTTTAGGCATTGCCTCATTCATAATATCACAAGGGGTTTTTCTTTGCTTTTCCCCTTTCAAAAGTTCTTGTGCCTCCTTCTTCTCATTTGGGTGATGCTCCAAGTTTATTGCTTTTCTCTTGGTAACAATTACTTCATCATAAACTTTCTTGGATTAATTTTCCTTTCCTTGCTCTTTTATTTCCTTTCATGGTATCAGAGCAGGTTTCTAATCCTTGTTTTAAGTTAACATTGATGAAGGTTACCATTCAGTGGAGTTCACCTTGTTGGAGGCATTCTTGAGAGGAGAAGAAGTTCTTTTACTAATATTTTCTATTGTGCAGGTTTTGGTTTCAAATTTTAACTTTTTTTTTCAAACTTGTTAACAAGTTTGCCTGCAGGTTTAATCTCCTATTCTAGTTAGTTTTTTTAAAAAGGGCTTTGGAAGGCTTGCCGCCAAAGTTCCTTCTTTCTAAGTTCAAATTTAATTATTTTTAAAGTTTTGAAAGGCTTGCCGCCAAAACTCTAGTGCTAACTTCTTTTCCTGCATATTTTAGATCTCATATTCATTTAGTTTGGAAGGTTTACCACCAAACTTAGTCTTCTTAATTTATTTGGTCGGCTTGCCGCCAAAACTAATTGATTATTAAATTTCATTTCTGATTCACTTGCAGATTTTAACTCTTTTTCTTGCCATTCAGTCCTAACATCTTTATTTGCAGGTGTTATTGATAAATAAAAGGGTTTATATTGTTAAAATAACTGATTGTAGCAAGCTATTATAATTTCTCTTTAAGGCAGATATCATTTATTCTTTATCAGTTTATTTCAAACCTTCTCTGTATTTAAGCATTTTGAAAATTTAAAATCTAAAATCATTTTCAAAATAAAATCTAAATCTCCATCCATCAACTCTAAAATCAAAATTTTTTTTTAACTGTTAAAAGCGGTTTGAGAATAGATCTTTAAAAGAACAAGTTTTGCATAACCCTCATACAATAGTAAAGGCAGAGGACTGGGCCAAAATTGCAGTCATCTCACTGTAAAAATCTTAAAGTAACACAAAATAGTGACTAGAAGCCGTTGTACATAAGGAAGACAGTCTCATTCTTAACGCAGATTAAAAAAATTACTGTAAGTTGCATGTTTGATAAGAAAATCTGATTATTGCATAATCATTTTGATCAAAATATTCATATCTAAAACACCAATTCGCTGCTGCCTTTGGAGATGATATTGCTATCTATACTCTCGCTACTGAGTTCAACCGTGAAATATTTGTGGTTTTAATGTAAGTTTATGTATAAGTTCCTGACAAAGGATATCAGTTTATTCTAAATAAATATCACCATTTTGGGTGCATCCACCAAAGCCCGATTCTGGTCAAGCTTGTTCCTGCGAGGTGCACTGAGACGAGGGTATTTAGGATTCGAGGTGTCTTGAGTGTCTCGAGGTGTCTTTGGTCGGTAAAACTAGTTAGGGCAGGGACCATACAAGCATTAGATATACTGTTTAACGCACTTTAAAATTGTTAATAGACTCGCATATTGGGGATTGGGGGGGTTTGAACCACCTACCACCCATCTCTCGTTAGCATCTCCAGACAAATAGATCCTGCACGAATCGTTATTTGTGAAATACTGTGTGTCCTTGAGTAGCCTCATCTTCTTGCTGGTTCGCCTATCGTCTTCGACAAAGGGCTTTCGTCTTCTGCAATCTGCCCAATCCTTTTGCGGCCGAGGCGAGGACCGGTGCATGTACTTATCTATCAGCAGATCTGAGACTGAAATCTGGTCTCCTTAGAACTCTCAGTCAAACCATTTAAGCAAACTGTCTTTGATAACCCTGCATTTGCAAGTTAAAAATCTGAAAATCATCTACCTGCGTTTGAACGTCTCCTTCTAGGGTTTACACGTCTTCTTTGATAACTGCGGCAAAACAAATCTTCTCTGCAACTTCTGTAGATTCCCTGCGTAGCATTATCATTCTCCTATCATTTTAACGTCTCTGCTTCTCTGACGCCTGTGTTTGAATCAATCATTTTTTTTTCTTACCTGTGTATCAGTTTGGTACATGCATTATTAGTTCGTATTTCCTTTCTTTTGCATTATTTCTGAAAACTTTAAAAGTTTAAATTTCTTTTATATTAATTCATACATTAAAAAATTTATACATATTTTAATATATATAAAAAGTTTTGTTAAACGTTTTTTAAAAAAAACAAAAAAAATATTTTTTTAATTATATAAACCTTGTTTATATAAATAGTTTTTTTTTAATTAAAAATTTAAAGTTGTTTTAATAAAGTTCGTTTAACTAAAATTTAAGTTTTTAAAATTTATTATTACAAATTTTTATTTTATTCTTCTTTCATAAATATTTTTAAATATTTTGTTATTTTAAAAAAAAAAAAAAAATAAAATAAAATAACAAAATTTTGTTAATCAAATTTGGTTAGTTTTTTAATCAAGGAGGTTAAATTTTTTTTATTTTTTATCCAAGAGGGCATTTTTTTTTCAATATTAAGCATAATTTGTTCATTATTTTGCTATCATGTCTACATTAATTCCAGAAATTAAATTAAATAGTTCCAATTATCATTCTTGGAAAACACATATCTCATTTATTTTTCGTTTCAAACACCTTTTGGATGTTGCGACTGATAAGACATTTGAACCCGCTACATCTGCTCCTCAAGCCGACCTAGATAGATGGAAGGCTCAAAATGAGGAAGCACTTGGTTTAATTGGTATTTCAATGGTTCCTGATTTGTATGTTTTAATTGGACATTGTACAAAAGCGCATGAAGCTTGGGAAATTTTAAAAACTACTTATGATAGCTCAAATGAATCCCGAAAAATTCAACTTCAAGATCAACTTGAAGATCTAAGGTATACAGATTTTAAAACTATGGATGAATTCTTATTAAAGTTTGATTCTGTTAATAGTCAATTAACTGGTTTAGGAGTTACTCTAGCTGATTTACGTTTAATTCATCTTATTCTTAAAAAATGTCTTCCTCGTCAATTTCAACAATTTATTACGAATATTCATGCTCAACTTGCTATTCCTAGCTTAGCTACTCAATTAACATATGATATTTTTCGTAATTTATTGCGTCAAGAGGAAGCTAAATTAATTCAATTTGGTACTCTTAAAAGTAGCGAACATGCCTTTATGTCTAAAAATCAAAATCATAATAATAACTTTAGATCCAACAATAATAAACATAATCATACTCATAATAATAATCATCATAACAATCACAAATCTTCTAATTATCAATCTCATTCTAAATCCTATCATAATAATTCTCATAATAATAATCATAATAATAATCACAATAATCAAAGGAATAATTCTCAAACAAGACCCCATTGCACATATTGTGGGAAAGATGGACATATTACTAATAATTGTTTTAAGAAACAAAATGGTAAAAAGCCCATGAATCAAAATAATCAAAATAATCAACATAAACCTCATTATAAGAAGGGTAATAATAATAATGGTAATTCATCTCGTCATGCATTTACATGTACTTATAATGTTTCTCAACCACTTGAGTGGATTATTGATTCTGGTGCATCTCAACATGTTACTTCTCATAAAGAATGTTTTGAATCTTTGCATCCCGATACTTCTAATATTCCTGTTCAATTAGCTAATAATCATAGTTGTAAAGTTGAAGCTATTGGTGATGTGAATGTTCCTAATGGGAAATTACATGATGTTCTTTATGTTCCTGAATTAAAATCAAATTTGATTTCAGCTCCTAAACTTTGTCAAGATTATAAGATTAACTTTTATAGGGGCGTATGTTATATCATTGATCCAAACACTAATCATGTTATTGCTACTGCTAAAATGGATAGTGATAACTTATTCAAGTTCTATGAATTTGCTCCTCCAAAGTATTCTTTGCTTACTACTGTTGATTTTACTATATGGCATGAAAGACTTGGCCATCTCAATTCTGATTATATTTCATTAATGCAAAAAGCAAATATGGTTGATGGATTGCCTACTATTGTTCCTTCTCAAATTGTTTGCAATGGTTGCATGAGTGGTAAGATGCATAGGGAACCCTTTCCTCATGGTCAATCTTGGAGGGCATACACTAAATTGCACCTCGTTCATAGTGATCTCTTGGGTCCCATGGAGAATCCCTCCATCCAAGGTTCAAGGTATGCACTTACCTTTGTTGATGATTTTTCCAGAAGAACATGGATATATTTCCTTCATAGTAAGGATCAAGTGCTTGATGTTTTTACTGAATTTCATATGTTTGTAGAAAGGCAATCTGGTTCTAAAATTAAGATTCTTCGTACTGACAATGGAAGAGAATATGTCAATAATGCATTTAATGCTTATTTAAAATCTCTTGGAATAAAACATGAGCTTACCGTTCCTTATACACCACAACAAAATGGTGTGGCAGAACGGAAGCATAGGACAATTGTTGAAATGGCTAGATGTTTATTGCATGCTAAAAATATGGATTACAAGTTTTGGGCTGAAGCTATGGCTTGTGCAACATATTTAATTAATAGAACACCTACCAAAGCCTTAAAGGATAAAACTCCTGAAGAAGCTTGGTCTGGTAGAAAGCCTAACTTGCAGAATTTAAGAATTTTTGGTTCCATAGCTTATGTTCACAAACCTAAGGAGAAAAGAAAAAAATTAGATGCTAAATATTCTCCTTTTATTTTTGTTGGTTATGATGAAAATACTAAAGGTTATAGAGTTTACAATCCTATTACTAACAAGGTAAAAGTTGCAAGAGATGTTTGTATTGCAGAAAAAGGCATTCATGATTGTTCTAAAGTGAAGGATGATGAACTTGGTCAAACCAAAGTTGTGCTTGTGGAGGACCAACCTCCTTCTCTTAACCCTACTCCTAATGCATCTCTTTCTATTCCTTCTAGTGATAGTGATGATGATAATAATAACTCTACTCCTCATGACTCTTCTTCTAGTGATGAATCCATTACTTCTAAAAGAATACCTAAATGGTTTAAATCTTTAATTCAAGATAGTGATGAATACTTAGCTAGAATGGATAAACTTCAAGCTAGGAGAGTTAATTATTGTAATTATGCTTTAATGACTACTATTATGAACTCTAATGATCCTAAAACATTTGATCAAGCTAAAAATCAACCACATTGGCAAAAAGCAATGAAGGAAGAATATGATACTTTAACTTCTAACCAAACTTGGGATTTAGTTCCCTTGCCTCATGGTAAAAATCTTGTTTCTTGCAAGTGGCTTTATAAAACTAAATTGAATGCTAATAATCAAGTTAGTAAATTTAAAGCTAGATTAGTTGCTAGAGGTTTTTCTCAAATTGAAGGCTTAGATTATACTGAAACTTTTGCTCCTGTTGCTAAAATGCCTACAATTAAACTTGTGCTTGCATTAGCTTCTAGAATGAATTGGCCTATTCACCAAATGGATGTTAAAAGTGCTTTTCTTAATGGTGATTTACATGAGGAAATTTATATGTCTCAACCTCCTGGTTTTATTAAAGAAGGTAATGCACACTTAGTTTGTAAATTAAAGAAATCAATTTATGGATTAAAGCAATCTCCTAGGGAGTGGTATGCAAAGATTAATGAATTCTTTCTTTCTCAAGGCTTTATTAGAAGTAAAAATGATCCTAACTTGTATATTAAACATAGTGAAGATGATATTATAATTATTATCTTGTATGTAGATGATTTGATTCTTACTTCAAGTTCCAATACTTTGATTTCTGATATTAAGTTTCAACTTAATCAAAAATTTCAAATGACTGATTTAGGTCTTTTACATTATTTCTTAGGAATGCAAATTTGGCAAACCTCTAAAGGAATTTTCCTATCTCAAAGTAAATATGCTCAAGATCTCATAGATAAGTTTAAAATGAATGATGCTCATCATGTTTCAATTCCTATTGAATTAGGCACTAAGTTAATGCTTGATATGCAAACTCCTCTTGTTGATGCTACTTTGTATAGACAATTAGTTGGAAGTTTAAATTATTTAACTCTTACTAGGCCCGATATTGCTTATAGTGTTGGTTTGGTTTCAAGATTCATGTCTAAACCTCAACAAACACACTTTAAAGTTGCTAAAAGAATTTTAAGATATATTAAAGGAACAATTAATGTAGGTTTGTTTTATGATGCAAATTCTGATTTTACTTTAAAAGGTTTTACTGATTCCGATCTAGGTGGAGATCCCAATGATGGGAAATCTACTTGTGGTTATTGTTTCTTTGTTGGTTCAGGAGCAATTTCTTGGAATAGTAAAAAGCAACAATCTACCTCTCTTGGCTCCACTGAAGCTGAGTACAAAGGATGCACTAATGCTTCCAAAGAAGTCTTGTGGCTTAGAAGATTACTTGAAGATTTGGGTCTACCTCAACATGAACCAACTCCATTGTATTGTGACAACCAAAGTGCCATTGCCTTGGCTAAAAATCCAGTTTTCCATGCAAGGACAAAACACATTGCTCTCCAACACCACTTTATTAGAGAACAAATTGAAGACAAGCAAGTTTCACTCCTCTATTGCAAGGGGGAAGACCAAGTTGCAGATATTTTGACCAAGCCACTTTGTAAAGAAAAATTCCAATTTCATTGTAAAAATCTTGGATTACAACCCATTGAAGGGTTTTATGTAAGCTCCCCAAGTAAAGCTTAAGGGGGGGTGTTAGAATATTTAATCTTTACTTAGCTTAGGTTCATTTTTATTTAATTTAGGATATTCCTTTGGAATTCCTACATGTAATTTGTCCTCTAGTACATGTGTGAGGACAAGTCATTTCTTTTATTTTCCTTTATTAAGGAATTTTAGATTTCCTCCATAAGAGGATGTGAACACATGGCACACACATTTTATGAATGGTGGCATTCATAGATTTGGAGTTACTTTGTAACTCCTCTCCTCATCTCTATTTAAGAGATGCCTCCTCTCTCATTTCTTCTTAATGACAATATTGTAAAGAGCTTCTTGCTCTCTCTCTCTCTCTCTCTTTCATTTTTAGGCATTGCCTCATTCATAATATCACAAGGGGTTTTTCTTTGCTTTTCCCCTTTCAAAAGTTCTTGTGCCTCCTTCTTCTCATTTGGGTGATGCTCCAAGTTTATTGCTTTTCTCTTGGTAACAATTACTTCATCATAAACTTTCTTGGATTAATTTTCCTTTCCTTGCTCTTTTATTTCCTTTCAGGTTTCATTATAATCAATTCCTTCTTATTGAGAATATCCCTTACACACTAGTCTTGCTTTATTTTTTATTACCTTACCATCTTCATTAAGTTTGTTTCTGAATACCCATTTTGTTCCAATTACATTTTTGTCTTTAGGCCGGGGAACTAATGTCCATGTGTTATTCTTTTCAATCTATTCTAATTCCTCTTCCATAGCCTCAATCCAATGATTATCTTTACATGCATCATTAATTGATGATGGTTCAATTTGAGAAATAAAACATACCTCTTCATTTTCCAATCTTCCTCTTGTCATAACTCCTTGATACTTGTTCCCAATTATCTGATTTTCAGAGTGGTTCAATCTTACATATGGGGTGTCTTTGTTTGTTGTTGTTCCTCAGTTATAGTGGAATTTTCAGATGATACCTATGTAACTGGATCTTCATTATGTACTGGTGGGTTCAATGTAGGTTCATTTGTCAGTATCTCTATTGCCGGTTCAGAGTCTATATACCTTGAAGTTCCTCTAAATTGTTCATCAATCTTCACATTTGTACTCTCAACAATTTTCTGCAATCTTTTGTTAAAACAGCTATATTCTTTGCTCTTAGATGAATAACCAAGAAATATTCCTTCATCACTTCTAGGATCAAATTTGCCAATATACTCATCTCTTCTAATATAGCATTTACTTCTAGATATTTTGAAATATTTAAGAGTAGGAGTAATACCAAACCATAGTTTATGAGGGGTCTTACCAATTTCTCCTTTGATGTGAACTTTGTTGAATGTATAGACTGTTGTACTTACTACCTCTCTCCAATACACATGTGGTAGATTTTCTTCTGATAACATGCTTCTAGCTGCATCCAAGATAGTTTTGTTTTTCCTTTCTACAACTCCATTCTGTTGTGGTGTCTGGGGTGCTGATAACTGTCATCTGATTTCATTCACTTCAGATAATGCATTAAATTCTTTAGATGTAAATTCACCTCCTTGATCTGATCTCAGACATTTGATTTTCTTATCGGTTTCATTTTCTACCATTGCTTTGAATAGTTTGAATTTCCCAAGGGCTTCTGATTTTTCTTTGAGAAAAGTAACCCAACACATTCTAGAATAGTCATCAATGATTAGCATGAAATATCTATCACCTTGTAAGTTTTTAGTTCTAGCTGGACCACATAAATCATTGTGAATTAAGTCAAGAGCATTATTGGATTTTTTAGGAATACTTTTAAAAGATGCTCTAACTTGTTTTCCAAATTGACATTCCTTACATACCTGATTGTGAGGTTTGACAATGTTAGGTAAATCTCTAACTGCCTTAGTAGTACTGATTTTTACCATGCAATCAAAATTTACATGATAGAGTCTCTTATGCCATAGCCAACTTTCATCAATATGTGCAATCAAGCATGTCTTTTCATTGTTATTCAAATGAAAGATGTTACCTCTAGTTTAATTACCGGTTGCAATTTCTAAACCAGTTCTGTTCATAATCTTGCATTTTCCATTCTTGAATTGTAACTAAAATCTTTTTTTAACTAACTGACCAACACTCAAAAGATTATGCTTTAAACCTTCTACATAGTAATCATTGTCAGTATTATGCTTACCATCAAGAGATATAGTACCTTTTCCTTTGATCAAATAAGCTTTATCATCTCCAAATCTTACTAGACCTCCATTATATTCCTGAGAGTTTAAGAGTTTACCTTTATCACCAGTCATGTGATGTGAACATCCTGAATCAATGATCCATTCATCATTAACTTCAATCTTAGCTGTCAAGGCCTACTCTAGTGGTTGAACAGTAGGTGCTAGTTGATCTTTAGTTATAGCAACAAAAAACCATCCATTGTCTACCGGATCCTCATCAGAATCATTAGTGAATCAATAAGATAACAAGATTTATCTTTATTCTTCTTAAATCTATATCTCTGATATTTAGGGTTAGGCTTGTATGTTCTTCTAGCTTCTTCTCTTAGTCTAGCATGTCTATCAGGGCATCTTGAAGCCATATGACCAATCTTATTATAGTTAAAACATTTAAAGGGTTCTTTACCTTCATACTTACTTCCAGTTGGACCTTTAGGCATTTTCCTTGCAAATAGTGCTTCAAGTTCTTTGAGTTCTTCATTTTCTCTCCTGCTTTCTTCAAGTTCTCTTGCATAAAAGGCTTTCCAATCAGATTTGTCAAATGATGGTGCAGATGATGTTGATGTCTTAAAAGCTAAATCTGTCTTTATAGTAGTAACAAGACTAAATTCCTCAATTTCAAAAGCTAAAAGTTTTCCAATCAATGTATCCCTAGTTACTGATGTATTAGGCATTGTTCTTAATTCATTGATAGCAGTAACTTTAATTTTGTATGCTGGTGGCAATCCTCTTAAAACTTTTGAAACAATTTCATCTTCACTTAAGGTTCCTTCATAACATTTAATACCTGAATCAATTTCATTAACTCTTTCCATAAAAGCATAAATCCTTTCATCTTCTTCCATTTTCATATTTTCATACCTGACCCGGAAGCTTTCAAGTTTTGCAATTTTGACTATGGAATCTCCTTCATTCAATATTTCCAAATGATCCCAAATAGCTTTAGTAGTAGACCTATCCGATAATCCCATGATTTGCTGATCTGATAATGTGCTCAAAAGTGTTTCCCTTGCATTGCAATCATTTTCTTCATCTTTTCCTAAGGTAGGAGGATTAGGCTGACTAGGAGTAGGAGCAGTATAGCCATTCTTTGTAACATCCCAGATGTCCTTTCCAATGCAATTCAGATGTGTCTCCATTCTGATCTTCCATATACCATAGTTGGTTCCATCACGTTTAGGACTGTCCTTCCTGAAATAGTTAGTAGACATTGGATCTCCTCAAGCTATTAAACTTCTGCAAAAGAGGACTAGGCTCTGATACCAATTGTTAGGTCCTAGAGACAACAAAGAGGGGGGGGCTGAATCAGTTGTCTAATAAATTTAAACCAAAAACAACTTAACCAACCTAAATTCTTAATACCAGTAAACCAAACTTTATGTCGGTAGACATTTTATCAATTAATTGCAGTACCGGTAAAGATTAATGCATAAAACAGAAAGACAATAACATCCAAAACACATAACACCAATGTTTGTACATGGAAACCCTGTAAGGGGAAAAACCATAGTGGGAAACCTTACCCACAATCAGATGATACTACTGCAGATAGTATGTGTATATAAATGGGGTCTGCACATGCAGAAAGGCCAAATGCCTAAAGTTAACTACTCAACCACAAATAGGAGTCACACTACCTACAATTGGATGGTTAAATCCAATAATGATATACTGCTCAAAATAGCATCTTCATATGTTGGATTCAATACCAATGTAGTTCTAATATGTCTTCACAAAAACCTTGCTTCACCTTCAAATGATGTCTGTGTGTATAGCTCTTCTTATTCTTGCATATACCTTCTTACAATTCCTTTTTCTAATCACATATCGATCTTACAAATAAGATCTTACATATATACCATAACCTAAGACCAATTTTAGTAGGTCGGCTCTAAAAGATATTACAATACAACAATTACAAGTAAATCAATAACTGATACAATATCCGATTCAACATGTCGGCTTAGTGCATTTACAATAACAATAAAATCATCTCCAAAGTGTGTCGTACTGATCTAGAATAGATAAGCCTGCTGGTGCATAACCTGGACCTATTTGCTGATAACAACAAATATGAATATACGAACATACCAATGAACAAATCTCCAATACAAGATGTGCAAATGATGTCTTCAACATAATCAAGTGTTTTTCATGTTATTCCAAGTGTCGGTGAACAATATATTATGTCGGTGTACCAGATACCGGTGACTGTGCATAAGTCACTTGCTTGCAGGTGAACATTGCTAATTCTTCAAGTGCCAGAGTTGATGAGTGTTAATAGGTGTTGACATCAATGACAAAACCATATCAACATAACCAAATTACCAACAGAATGAACCCCTTGGCCAACAACTCCTCAACCTACAACTTCAACTCACTCAACTATTGAGTAGTCATCCGATATGGTGCTCTCAAAATAGGTTCCGCACCAAGAACCAAGTCAATGCAAAAATCTATGTCTCGCTTCGGAGGCATACTGGGAATATCCAAAGGAAACACATCAACATACTCTCAAAGAATAGGATGACCATCAAGAGAAATTTCTCGACTCTCTTCCTCATCCACATCATCAAGAGCAACTGCAAAAAGCTGATACCCTTGACGCATGCACCACCTAAGTTGCATAGCAAAGATCATACATAAGGATATCGATCGCTGAACTCCAACGATCCCCACTCTCCTACCATGGTCATCTAAACACTCTACTATCTTCAGACGATAGTCTACATGAGCATTGTGAGATGATAACCAATCCATCCCTAACACAACTCCATAGGACCCCAAAGGAATGACTCGAAGGTCAACTGAAGTGACAAATGGTCCTAGGTCCAACTCACAACTAGGAACGAATGAATCTGCAAACACACGCACATTGGTAGCCAACTCTACTTGCCACCTATCCACCTGCTTAGCAAACACAAGCCCACACCGCTCCATAATGGATGAAGAAATAAAAGAATCTGAAGCACTGGAATCAAAAAGTACAGAGATAGGAATACCACACAACACACCTGAAGTCTCAATCACGGTACTCTGATACTTATCCTGGCAATCAGCCATCACTGCAAATACTCTATGGGATCTACCTGCATCCCCCACTATCAGCTCTGATGTGGTTGGCCTTTGGCTACTCATCTGGGGAGGATGCTAAGGGCACTGAGTGGCTTTGTGGCCAAACTAACCATAGGGGAAGAAAGCTTCTCTAACCTCCACCAGATAGATGCAAATCTCTCAAAATGCATGATTGCATATCTCACCTTGGTGTTGCTACCATATGGATACATGGAAAAACACCGATCTAAACTGATAAGTGAAGTCTCTGCCTTGAGACCGGTACCTTTACCATCAAAGAAAGGAGGATTGGACCTCATCAAGTCCCTCATGTGCCCCATGTTAGTTGGGTCCTAGTCCACTGGGACCTCTCTCCCTCTAGGAGATCACTCTCTCTCTCTGGAATATGCTGAAGTGACTCCGCTACCTAGGCATAGATGGGATGATCCACCTCAAGTTTGGGGCCTAGTCTAGCTAGCACCTCCTAAAACATCTACCACAACTATTCCCTTTTAGGAACCTACTCTCCTGAATATGGTCCCTCCTGATGAATAGACTAATCCTGATCCACACTCACATGAGTACGTGGTGGCGAAGGACTATGGCAGTTGGAACCTTGACCCCATCCTCCTCCTCTACCTCTGGTGCGACCACCAACACGGCCACCTCCCTTGGCTTTCCTAGCCATGACCTAACACTGCACAAGAGAGAAAAGTTCAGATCAAAGGCAAGGAAAGAAGCAAGAAAGTCACACCATAAGACCTACACAAAAGGTCAAAGCAAATGGGCTCACTACAAACCCAAAGTACCAAGAGTTGAAACATGGGCTCTAATACCAAATGTAATGCCTCGCCAGGAACCCCAAAGGAAAACCTACAACAAGGGTGAAACAATTTTTTTTTTTTAAGTATAAACATAATAGGTGCATAACATACAACATGCATGATAACACAAGCGGAAGACTTACACCAGAATTCTTTAAGGGTTACCAACAAAGAATTAAAACCAAAAGATAAATTCCACAATTAAGGTTAATCCAATAATCCATCATTAACTCAATTATCACAAGAAGCCATAAGCAATATAGATTACACCATTGAAAGATTGAAAGGATACAATATAATTTCCTCTTCAATAAGCATGTACACATAACATAAAGGAAACTAATAAATAACATCCCAATCTTAGGATTACATTGTTCTCCCAATACATGGCTTCTCAATATACATATAAAGATACAACTTAACCAAATACAAGGTTACAAAGATCATGATACAATGACCACATAGGTCTCCAAATAACAATAATCTCCAAACATAAGATAAGCATGAGCCTTGAACCACATAAAACACCTATGAAGCCAATCCTTGCATGAAGGTATGAACAAGAACATCCGATGGGAAGTGGCACTACCACCCGACCATGTAATTCCCAAAATGGAATCACCCCACCATGCTAGGAGATAGCTGAGGACCCTCAAGTAAGAAAAAGCATGACATGGTTGACAAAACAATACAACTCCATGACAACACAATAAGATTCCACAATAATCCAAGTGATGCAATATCACAATTACACAAGTGAACTGACATCATAAACCACAAGTGACTTGACCTCACAAAAAAAAAGTGACCCTAAAGAGAGAGTTTCATCACATAGCTTATGATGGTTACCATGGTCGGCCTCCATAGGTCCCAACTCACTGTCCTAGTAACCTTTCCTGAACATCCGACTCCAACTAAGTTTCATGTGGACCCTACTAACCTTTCGTGAAGACAAGGTGGTTGGTTTGCCATTCCATGCCTTCTCACTATATTATGAGCCTCAGTACAAGAACTCACCTATGCACGAGGTACAATATCTTTATTAATGTTTGAGAACTACCACCTAATCAATAAATTAGATTATCACTTATTATCTTACTTTCAAAGGGTCATCCTGCCAGCCTCTTTGGATGTAGCCCCCATTCGAAAGCCACTCTCTCAAAGGACACTAAACAAACATGGTCACTCCATGAGGACCCTATGGCAAAGAAGACAACCATAACACCACTATCCAAAAACAAGTGGTCAAACAAGGACATAATGACTCTTGGTTAACCATAAGGAAAGACACTACATGGTTAAGACAATGAAGTCATCATATATCACTTGGTCAAAGGTACCAAATATGCCACCACAAGATGACTAAACTACAAACCAGAAATAACACAATTTAACTCTTGCAAGGAAGGATAATTTCACTAAGTCCGCACTCAGACATTCTTTGAGAAAATCAGCATCAAGCACTTGCAACATCATTGATTGAAAATTAAATAAAACACTCTTTTACCATTCACATCTATTCAATTTCCAAATCAATATTCCATCAAGGGTAAAACTCATGTCAAATACTCAACAGAATAAAAAACATGAATTCCTAATAGGCATTTAATTCATTTCCAGAATATATATCCAATTTAACCCATTTGAATGACTAATTAATGCCTTGATTTCCATTGATAAATTTATTAAACCACATAGTAAAAATCACATGAAAATGTCTTTTTAATAACATAAAAACCACTTTAAAATATTTTATTTTATAAAAATTAACTTTAAAGTACATACCGGTTTGAACCGATAAGGGTACAAAATCAAACGGGGGTCAAGGCCAACTTGTAGCAGTGTTTCTACTCAGGAAGCAGACACTACCTACTGGTAGTACTGCTACCGTTGGTAACAACCCTACTGACTGGTAGTGCTGCTACCACCGGTAGCAGCCGCTACCAACCAGTAGTGGTACTGCCGATCGGTAGTACCACTATCGCTGGTAGCAGCCGCTACCAACCGGTAGCTCTACTACCAACCAGTAGCGATACTGCCGACTGGTAGTACTGCTACCTGTGGGTAGCAGACACTACCGACCCATGTGGTGGGAATAGCCCGCCATGGGGTAAGGTAAGGTCTACTATAATAAAATAAAATACTTGCCTTCCAAAGCATCAAAATCAATATGCCCAAAAATGTTTAAACATGAAAATGATTCATTGTCTGATAATTTCACGGGCACACACACATAGTGCCAAGATCCAAATTCAAGGGGATATTTTTCTAGTATGGTAAATGGTGAAATACAATCACACAAGAACCCCAAATCTTGGGCAATAAGATAATAGGAAGCACGCAACAACTAAATCCAATTCATTCTATTCCAAATAGAAGAGGCAATCCAAGAAGTTGATTTTCAAGAATACAAAACATACAACAAATAGAGAAATGAACCATTTCTTTCCTATAAGAAATCATATGATATAAGCTTCACAAAATCAACAATAACAAGCATTCCTTCTTCCATTCCAATCATTCCACAAGAATTTACAAGGAGATTTGCATCTTTTCAACACACAGGAAGCAACTAAAAAATCAAATTTAAATTTCAAAACAAGAAGAGATTATCCAACCTTGAAGCAAACTAGAAGCAAAATGGTGGAAGAATCCCAGTCCTTGCAAACCAAATCAAATTCCAGCTCCTCCTTCAAAATGTTTTACCAAATTTCTCTTCCCAATTTTCTACCCTTCATTCCCACAAATTTCTAGGAATATATGGGGAAAATATTTTCAACCTAAACTTTCTAGGTTGAAATTTTTCTCCACCAATCAAATTAAATTATTTAAAAAGTAAATAGCAATCAACTTTTCCTCTTTTCCAAAAACAATTCTTTTCTAACAATTAAAATGAAAAAGTCAAGTGGAAAGGTAAAAAGAAAAGTTTTTTTTTTATTTTCTATTTTCCATAATACTTTCCTTCAACATAATCATTTAACATTTAAATGGCTAGGCAATTATTTATTTCCTTCCACAAAATATATTAATGCAACTCTACACAATGAAATAAGCCATTTAACCATTTAATCTAGCAAATCATTAATTTAAGTAAATCAATAATCTCAGAGCATAATAATGGACTAATTATGCCAACATAAGATAGAATCATCCATTCAATTAAATAGCCATTCAGATGAATGAAAGCACACAAAATGAAGGATGATCAAATGACAAATCACAAATGACCAAGACAAAGCACTATGACTCGCATATCGACTAGACAGAAAAGACAACTGACTGACAACACTCACACGGGTGTAACTGTGGGTCAAGTCAAGGTCCAACAACTATCTTCTCCACTCCCATCAGACATATACGACATGCTAAGACCTGTGAAACCAAGTGGAGTCGATACCCCGTACCTACCTGGTACTTGTACATATAATGTCCAGCACCAAAGAACCACACATGCATATAGACAAATATATATATATATAGATACGACACGCACACTGATGAAGGAGAGTCATGGCATTCCCTATCACACTGGAGTGAGTATATATATATAGACACAACACGCACACCGATGAAGGAGAGTCATGGCATTCCCTGTCTCACTGGAGTGAGTGAAGGAAGATCATCTCCTCGCATCCCATACACATGCAAACATGCAACACATAAATAATGCATCGCACATATAAGGTAAAAATGTCAGTCCATGATAATGACCCATAAAATAGCATTAATCATAAGCACTGAGATACTACATAAAATCTTACATCATAAATCCAGATAAAGCATGAAATAACATCGCATAAAATCTGAATCCATATACAATAATGTTCCACTAAAGTCAATCAAAACATACAAAAAGAGTCTAATCAAGGAGGGGTACTACACAAAGCCAAAAGATATGAAACTCAAACATGATAACGACCATGAACACAATGGAATAAACCCAAAAATATAATGCTAAACACTCAAACATGAAGAAATTCCACACTCTCAAGAAATTCCATTGAAATCTTCTCAACCGATACGAACTAGACCGATGCTCCTATATCAGAAACTTGGGGTTAATTGAAAAAGTGAGTCCCATCACTTGCTCTGGTTCTGCGATCGGCCAGTAGGTACTTGCAACTGCCTCCGGTGATTTGGTGATCTAACCACAACTTTTGGTTGCCTCTCCACGACGATCTACCGGTCCAAGCTGCAGCCTACCTCAAGTTGGTGATCTGTTCAAGTCTCCACCCACTAACTGCCTCAAACTCAAGCTCTAGGATCAACAGTCTACCTGCAAACCTTGTTGTGCCTCACATTTAGTGATTTGAACAAGTCCACAAGTTGCCTCAATCTTCTCTCCAACCAGCCAGTGCACAAACAACACTTTGTCCAACAACAGGTTCATGAACCAGCTCTGATACCATTTGATGCAGTCAAGGAAGGGAGATCTAATGAATGACAGCCCAACCTTACAGCTAAACACATGAATCATGCAAAGCATACCGATAACTGGTAACAAGATGCCAAAAATAGTAGAAAGAACAATCGATAACAACACAAAAGACATAACCAGTAAATGATGTGAATGAATCTTATTACAATCTAGAAAATTATACATGCCACATGCTGGATCGCAGTCCAGGATACAAATAATGCTTACAATGCAATTACAAGATCTGCAGATCATCCTCATATCAAATTGGCTTCTGATAACAGTCTACCAGTGCTATCCTAACCTGAACCTCATCCTTTCAGCCTCAGTCCTACTGGATCAGAATCCTGGTGGTTCTACATCTTCGCTCAATCTCCAAGCTCTATATTCAATCTTCTAACTTCTCTCATATGACTTCCCACTTCAAATGATTCACAAACCTCCATTTATATACCACCTTCAAATAATTACAACTTAATCAAGTTGGCCCAAAGACCAACCGATTCATGAAACGTGCAATGGTAACATGTTGACTCAATCATTTAAGAACAATCTCCAAATTACAAAAACAATGCACAAACCTTCGAGAATACTAGCCAAGGCCCAAAGCAATGCCTCAATGATCCACAAGTCATGAAGATCAACCACAACCCGAGATCATCTTCACTCAACACACTGCAAGCTAACCGATAAGAACATACCAACTGGGACAATACTGGAATCCGCATACTACCGGAAACAAAGCCAAAAGATATGAAACTCAAACATGATAATGACCATGAACACAAGGGAATAAACCCAAAACCATACTGCTAAACACTCAAACATGAAGAAATGCCAAGCTCTCAAGAAATGCCACTGAAAACTACTCAACTAGTACGAACTAGACTGGTGCTCCTGCATCGGGAGGTGAGCCTCCATGGTCACAACCATGAGAGTTATTTTATTTGTAGGTCTTCTTATTGGATGTAGAAGGTGGAAGAAAAAGAGTTATCTATGTGGTTGATTGAGGAATGTATTTTATTCACCCCTTTGGGGTATATATATATATATATATATATATATATATATATATATATATATATATATATATATATATATATATATGTGGTAATTATAAATGGACACCTTGGGTTAATAAATTAATATTAACACCAGGGAATCGTATTTATTTTAATTCAGTAAAATGACCATGTCGGCTTCTAAATACATATGAATACTAAATTAATATTATTATACAAATTTAATATTAATATTAATATATTAAAGTTGGAAAACTCGCAATTAAATAATCCATTTAGCATTAAAGATAAAATGGTAATATTTGAGTTAATTTAATGAACTCTAAACAAAAATGGACTTAAATAGTTATTCCTAGGAAATCGGATTATAATCCTTTGGGAAAGTTATATTTTAAATGAATGGAGCTATTCAAGCCCTTAGTTGTGAATTAATAAATAATCTAATTAAACAAACTAAATTATCGTTGTTAACACTAGGGATGGTATATTTAATTTATTTCAAAGAACTATTCCCCATTGAGTGTAATGTAGAACAATGGCTTAAGGGGTTAATTTACCCCATATAGTCAATGTTTGTTGCATGTTGCCATTTCAATTAAAATTTAAATAAAACATTTTGTCATTCACATTAGAGATCACATTAAGTTGACGCTAGGAAAATTAAGTTAGTAAAACTATGTGAGCATCCACGTCTGAACACATTATGTAAATACGGGTAATTGAGCCCTGTTTAAAAAAAATGTTGTGTTTTTGCCCTAAAGTTTGGGCACTACACAAATGTTTAGCCATATTAAATGCAGCATGTTCAATTCACCTCCCAATACATCAATAGATAACCTACTTCATGTCCTTTGCCACCGTGTATGTCACTTTATCACCCTGTCAGTGTCTAACGCATTGGTAGAAAACGTGTTTGGTGAACACACAAATCACATGGAAAACAAAGATTGACCACAAGTGGCTCGAAGACCGATGATTACCGGAAGGTTGACACTTTCACAGGAAAAAGCTTGCACGAATAGCCTATCAACTAATTATTGAACAATATAAATTGAATCATTCCTATAAAAAAATCTCTAAAAAAATTAGATTATTAAAAAATTTATAAGCATGAAATGGAGAATATTTAAAGATATTCAAACTTACAATTTTTAGATTTTATTATAAAAATATTCATTGCATAAAATTACATGAAAAGAAAAGATTAAATGTCCAAATTTGGATATTGAATTTCATTGTGAGTGACATCGTTAACAAGCAATTAACACAAGCTAATTCTTCTTATGTAACTTGAGAACTACAATAATTTGAAAAGGTGATAAAATAAAATTTATTTTTTTAAACTTATGGAGTGGTGTTAAGATGGTAACAACATTTGATTTTTGAGTATTTATTTTTTTGATTAAATTAAAAGTTGTGCTTCTAATACCTATTTGTAAGGGTAAAAAGTGCATACCTTGTGTCTTTACCTTTTATTTTGCACTAATCTATGTGGTATCGTAACTAGATTGTTCTAGCGCATGATTTTAATTGATTAGACTCCCTTTAACACTTTTTTTTATCCCATCTTAAAAATAAAACTTATCCCATGATTGTAAAATTTCTAACTATCAAATTGTCAAAAAAAAATTTATCAAGCTCAAATTTATGAGTGTAAATCTTTCAAAAGTTAAACCTTCAATATAGATTTGATTAAAAAATATAATTTTCACCTTGGACCTAATACAACTTAGATTTAACAAGTCATTTTGTATCAAAATCTCAGACCAAAACTTTCAAATTACATGCTTATGGAAATTATTCAAAAGGACATCACTACAGATCATTAATAACACATATTAAAAGGAGGATTCTAACTAGATCCTTGGGACAACCCCACCACATTTATTTTACATATGCTAGCATCCAATAATCACAACTTAGTCTCTGGCATCAATCACATATGCTATATCAACAAGTTTCAAAATATTAGTTCTTACATTGGTCACTTTGACATCCATTATATCATCTTAATTGTTAATTCTGTAATAGGTAGATATTTCTCATTTATATTGTTGTTTTTTGCATTCCAACTATATTGAAACCATGCAATCGAATATAAGGGTTTGTCCAAGGAGAATATTCTTGCATATTAAGCTCCAAATGATGTTCATCAACACCCTGAGGTTTCCAAATTGTTTGTGTAGGTACAAGTGAGTTTCTATTTTCAAATATTGAAGATTTGAAGATCATAAAGTCAAACTAATATAGAAAGTCAAATCTATGGATTAGGGACTGAATTTGTGAACACAAATTCAATTCTATGATAGAGAACTGACCCAAATTTATGCATAATCTTATATTTAAATTTTAATTTAATATCTAAACTAATTTATCAAATTCAATATATTATTTAATTATTAACTTTAAATATTTATATAAATTAAATATATTTATATATTATTTAAGCAAATAAAAATAAGGTTTTTGATCTTGTAATTTACCGAAACTAATAAGTTACAATATTTTTAAATATGATTTATATTTTATTTGCACCAAAATTTTATATGTATGTATGTATATTTGTCTGTGTAATATATTCACACCATTAAATCATGGTGGAAGGATTGTCGTTGGTCTTCTAACACTACTTTCTGCAATTATAAGCCATGTTTGGGATACAGTTGGCTCTCTCTCCACCTTTGTAGGGTAGCTACTTTGAACTTCTAATGGCATTTGCAATCACTTCTATCTATTTGGCAATGGCGATTTCACAACATTTGGTTGATCGTTACTGAGCCTAAGCTTTCCCATTTTGCATGTGTATTCCTTTCCAAGGCTTGTTTGTGGACTCTCATCTTCAGCAAATGGGTATACTAGACCATCATTATCCATTTTGTAGCCAACCAGAATCTTTAAAACACTTTCTTTGGTTTTTCCACCATGCTCAACATCTGTGGAGTTGGATTCATGAATTCTTTCACCTTTTTGGTTGGAACCATTTTCTTGGCATATGGTTCTTCTAGGGGATTAGCCTCACATTCTCTTCAATTATACCTATATATTCTAGGATTTCAAGGTGGAAAATCTTTCTTTCTTATGGAAATATAGGAATACATTGTTGTTTTTTGCAACTCTATTGATAATTTTGTTACACTTTTCATTAAAACTTCTATTTGTAATAATGTTATTATTCGAATTCAAGTTCAAGAAAATAAATTGGCATTGGAGGTGACCCACATTTAGTAGTTACTTGATCACTAGGGTAATTTCCCTTGTACTATAGTCATAAGCCCTTGACCAGTTCTTCTTTCTGTCATTGTTCTCTGCTTACATCCACCAACATGGCTAGAGATTTTTTCTTCAGTGCTCTTAGTCCTCGGATCTCAAGCTCCTCATCACCACTTTGGTAGAAAAAGAGGCTCAACTCAACATTGCTCTACCTTGCTACCATGTGGAGGATTTTCCTCTAGGTGGCCCTCTAGCAAGGTGAAGCTATTTATGAGTGGTAGTAATGCTTATCCATCAACTGGTGGTGGTGGTGGTTGACCAAAATCCTCAAAGTTACTCCCTCAGATGGCTCTAGTGCTTTCACCTATAAGGAATGAAGACAAGGACAATGAGGAGGGAAAAGCTAATTTTAACAAAGGGTAGCCCATTCCTAATGTCACCCCAAACCCTACTGATGTATGGGATGTTATACGAGAGAAATAATCAAATTATTGCTAATTAGAATTATTGGGAAACCATGAAACCCTATCTAATTAATGTTATTCTTACATAATACCAATGAAATTGTACAATTAAAATAATAAGGCAATAAAATAATCAATCAAAACTCCCTAATGATGTAATCCATGTCATATCCATTATTCTTCTCATTCCTATAGAGTTTTGGCTCTTAGAGTTGCACTACTAACCTAAAATATGACAACAAGAATTTGAAGATCATGATTGTTGAAAACAAGGGATTGATGCTAAATTTATATATTCTTGGACGAGGATTGGAATAGCTAAGATTGATATTGAAGACTAATTTGATCAACAGTCAAGATTGATTGAGACAGAATTGATTGGAGATGATTACGATGAGAATTGGTTGCATGACTAAATTGATTGAGAGTTTAGCTCATTTGATTGACAGCCAGACTTATTTGATTGATTCACTAACCTGATTGAGGAAATGACTGAATTGATTGATATGTTCAAAACTATTTGAGAGTTAGAAAAGGTGATTGGAGAGAACTGAATTAACTGACCAGTGGACTAGATTGATTCATCCGTAGTTAGAATTTAGGCATATGATGAAGGAAATTAGCATGAAATTGAATTTAAATTTTCAAAAATGAGAAATGAAATGAAATTAACATAAATTTGAATTTGAGGAAGATTGAATTTTGAGTTTAAAGATTAAATAACTTTATTTAATTTGGAAAGCATAGTTAGCTAATTAAGTAATTTAAAAAAATTATTTAGTTAGGGGAAAATAGAAATTGAACTTAATCAAATAATAAAGATGATTTAATTAAAGTAATTAAATCATACTTAATTAAATAAATCTATTTAATTAATTCACAAGAGGAATAGTTAAATTATTGAGTGATTAAGACATAAATTGATTAATTAGTTCATGATAAAGGATAAGATTATCGATTTAGATGATCAGAATATGTTTAATTAAATAATTTAAGAATTATTTAATTAATATGAAAGAATAATAAGCAATGATAGTAATGAGACAATTTTAGGTGTCTACATTTTCCCCCTCTTTGAGACAATGTTCAAAGTAATGTTGTTTCAAAGAAAAACTGGAAAAAAATGTCCCAGTATCTTGAGGGATGGAGGTAGGATACCCCTTCAAGAGATTATTTGTGCATTAAAGGCATGAATGATCTCTCAAGAGAAGAAGATTGTAATATGAGAGATAGAAGAATTGTTAGTTGATGACATGTATAGGTTTGATTGGGAATGAAGAAATGGTTGGAGTGATTTGTAGATTGATTGATTAGATTGATGTGATTGATGAGATTGGTGGGTAAAGATAAAGTTTGGTTTCAGGAAGGACATATCGTATATAACACAAAGATAGATGATCGTTTGGTTTCAAGAAAGACACATCCTATATAAGGAAAATAATAGATGAAAGTGTCTGGTTTCAGGAAGGACACATCCTGTATAAGACAAATGATACATGAAAGTTGGATGAATGATGAAATATTGTAAAAATGAAGAATGATTAGTAGGAAGTGAAGAGTGCTAGGAAATATATTTGATTGATGGATAAAATAATTGATATAGGGAAATTAAACTATCACCAATTCTTTTTCTTCTTAGGTAGTGCAATAATTTCATCATTGAGACTTATTATGTATCAATGGAGTTTTGTACACCAGGGTATGAAGAACCAAGGGGTAAATGATCCTCTTTGCAGAAAAAAACACATGGTAGACAAGGAGTGAATCCATCCATTCTATGGTTGTTATACTAAGGGTCAATGTATATGCTATAGTCACAAGCATAGCTATCCTTGACTTTCATTTTTGCATAGGATACTTACTGAATGAGTGTACCAACACAAACACCTAAAGTACCTTTACTCCAAAACTTCATGAAAACACACCATAGACAAGAAACAAAGAAAAAGGATCATGAACCATCCCGGATCCTCTAGTCACTTGTGGACATCCTTGAGTAGAATAGGAACATGATCCATCATAAAATGATAAAGATAAATTAAATAGAAGTTAAGACTCATTAGGCCAAACAAGTCAACAACTATATTGATCTTCTTGCCAAGGATAAGTGTTTTTTCGTAGGATAATTATTTGATAGGATGCCCATTGTAGGAAAGATGTATCCATTAGGACATGATATTCGATCGAGTGCCTATTTTAGGAACAATGTATCCATAAAAGCACTTTGCTTGATAGGGATGCTGAAAACTGATAGGTAGTTGATCAATTAAGTTGTAGGCTAGCTTGGTAGATTGGTTGTTGGTGCATGATTTGTTAACCTAAACATTTTGCATGATGTTCTACTTGTGTTTGCTCAAATGTTTGTCTTTACAAAGTATAATTTGTTGTGAATTGTGATTGACCAACTGTTTTTATGCTTTGATTATTTTTCTAATTTATAGGATTTCTTCAAGACTTTGTTATTTATTTTTATTTTTTCAAGACTTTTTATGATGTTTATGGATTTTTCAAGACTTTCTTTAATGTTTTTTTTTATTTTTTCAGGAAATTATTTGATTTTTTGGGATTTTGAAGACTTTTTTACTTTTTTTGGTTTTTGAAGATTTTGTACTTTTTTTTTCAAGACATTATATGTTTTTTTTTGTATTTCACTAATTGAGGTAAAATACATGTGTCATGATTTATTCTCAAGCGAGATATATTTATTCACCCTGATGTCTAGCAAGGCATGTAAAATTATGAATGTATAGAGGAACTAGTGGGATTGAAATGGACAATTGAAAGATGGAGGTAACTTATTATGGAATCATATCTGGTTTGTTTTCCAAGGACTATCTCACAAGGTGACCACATGTTTATCCAAGCTAGGGGATTGGATATAGTGAGGTAAGATGGTAGCTTGAAGTGGTGAATGTTATGTGGTCCATAAGGATGGACATGTCAAATGGATTTTGGAAACATGTTTTATAGTTTACATGTCATTAGTTTTGATCAAGATCAAGGGATGAATTTGGATAGGATAAACATAATATTGGATAAGATAAGCAAGATCAAGAGTGACGATGAATGATGGAGTAACAAAAATATAAGATAATGGATATGGACTAAAGGGTGTGGCTAAGATGAAGCAAAGAGGATTTTTGATGCTTATGGAGATCCTTAGCCTTGTCAAGATCAAAGGTGGAAATAAAACAAGATGGATGTAGATAGGGTGATGGATAGTGGGAAAAGGGGAGATGTGGTAGGAAGGATATAAAGGATGAAGCTTTCCCTTAAGTATAGAAGTCTTCATTTGCAAAAAGGTGATTTGTGAAATCATCACAACATCTAGCTCTACCTAAATAAGTGTTCCTGAACATTTCAAAGATAGAGACCCAACCCATGCTTAGAACCTCCAAAAAATTCAACCAAAAATATCTAGTGACTAGAAAGCATACTCAAAAGGGAAGAAGAATCCTAAATTGGATCAAGGTACCTATTATTTGTTTAACCATGTGTATGCAAATGCATTCATTTTGGTTCATATGATCATTGTAATCTTTAGAATCAAGTGTGACTAGCTACATGAATTATCTTGACATCAAAAGCATCCTAGATAGAGCCTCAGTGCCAGTGAGAATCCATAGTTTCGACGAGGTTATCGTTGTAATCTAATGAATATTGCTCCATTTTTATCCAGGTGCCCATAGCCTCGATGGAGTTACTCGCATGTTCCCAAAGCCAAGCTTTTGATATTTCATTTTATGCTTTTCTTTTCTTGATTTTCTCTTTCTTGCACATTTTTCTCTTTTGATATTTTGGCATCATTTTTTTTTTCACATATTTTTCATGTGTTGACTTGTAAGAAAATCATTAAGTGTGTGAGATATAGTAATCAAAAGATGTTGGTATCAATATACAATAAGCGATTCTCTTCCGAGTTGAGTACTCATCACAACCAAAAGATAATTTTGAAGAGGAACAACCTCGGATTCTGTAGCGTTTCATAAATACATATCTAGGAAATGGATTGAACATAAGACTGAGCATGGGAAAGCGTGTGACAAAAAGACACAAATGCCTACTTCAAAGATGAAGGATTTACGAAAAGGATTGAATGGGAGGGATGGAAGCGTATACACCTAAAAATGAATAGAGATAATTTAATGACTTTATTCTTCTATCAAGAAATAAATTGAATAATTTATTTATTTGATTCATTTATTTTATTCCTCTAAACTAAATTATTAATTAAATATTAATCATTTAATTAAACTTTATCATAATTCTTCTAAAGTCTATCCTAATTAAATGATTCTAAATTATTTAATTATTCATCTAACCTAAGTCTTCAATTCTAGAATTTTTATCATCCTTACATCTCATCTTCTACATCATCATGCCACCTCATCACCATGTGGCTAAATAAATTAAATATTTTAATTTTTAATCCTTCAATTATCATCAACGTCAATCCCTAGTCAATAAGAGGAGGAGAATTATGTGTCCTCTTATCTCCTATATTCTCTCCTACATCCCTATATCTTAGAAGGTAGTTTTGTCTACATCAACCTAGTCAAAGTGACTCATTGTCCACTGGTCCTAGGAAGCCTAAATCTCCTCCAACCTCCTTAGATTTTTGACACTTTCATGTCTTAGGAAGCCTATAGTCCCTCCAACCATCCCATATCTTTGGATTCCTTATCCAAGTGTTACCTATTTTTTACTTCCAAGTCAAAAATAGGTTCTATTAATAAATAAGATCTTTTAAAGCTTATCTCAAATAGCTTTAATCTAGATTGGTAATTTTTTAAAGAGCTAAACTATGATTAAATGGGTGAGACATCATGTTGCATTAAAACAAAAGTAAAATGTTAGCCTCCATATGTCTACTTTGCATTTGATCACACCTTCCATGTTGCACATTAAGAAAAATTTCATTCTTTTTTCTTCCAAAGTGGAGTTAGGTTGCGTTTAGGGGTTTTGTGTTTTGGCTTTCCTTCAAAAAGTAGATTGCATGATGCTCTTGGCCGCTAAGACTATGACTAGCCTTCAATGAGGACTATGATAGAAGAGACACATTCTTGGTATATGCCTCAGTTTGAATGAGATAAGAAATTGTTGTAGGGGATTTGAACATGATAAATTCCTTTCTTGATAAAGGAGAAAGTGTGAAAGGGATTGAGAAAATCATGATTTAACTTCAGTGATCCCATGCAAAGTTCATGCACAGAAGTTACTCCAAAAGTTCTATCTCTTATCACAGATACCCTCACATTATTATTGATAAGATTTTTTTTTATCTCACATGCATTTGAGAGTTTTTGTATCTTTTACTTCAATGAGATTTCCAAATGGCATATATAGTCCATGCATAGAGGTTAAGGCACAAAATCTTTCAATGGTAAGATAGATAAAAATCTAAAGATAGAGTCTATCTTGTTCTCATAATAACAATGACAAATCCTAGCCATTTATGATTAAATGAAAGATATGAATCCTTAAAGTGTTGTTGGATCATATATTTAGAGACATATAGTCATAGATCAAGCTAGTATCAGAGGTAGATTGATCATCAATATAGAGAAAAATAGAATAAAGAAATAGTAACCATGATAACAAAAGGTCTGAGACAACGTGATCTCAAAAAAAGTATGGAAACACAGTAATAACAATAGGGTTGATATAGTTTTGGCCTTGGCCTAGTGCAAAATATCAATATAAAAGACAATCATTGAAAAGCCTCTTTCAATATTGTCTTTGAAAGCAAGTAATCAGAAAAGACGGTCTTAATGAGATGACAAGAGGAGATTTGAAGCTTTGAAAGAATGCCTTGATAGTAATGGCAATAGGAAACAGTAATGGTCTCAGATCCATCCATGTGCTAGACAACCTTAAGAGAAAGGAATAACAATCATAAAGGATACTAGGTCTACATAGTAAGGACTTGACAATGCAACAATGACAACAATAGAAGTACACATGAGACATAATGGCTTCATCAAGGGCACCTATTAATTTTTTAAGATCACGCCTCATCATTAACACATGAAATTGAAGTCATAAAAAGGTAAATGTCATTGTAGTTGTATTCATGTACATCACAATCCTAAAAAGTCCTATAAAGATGTAGAAGTCAGCATATAAGATATCACTACATATCGTAGTCCATTATTGACAATGAAAAGTTAACAATCTCATGCCATTGAATAGTTGAGCAATGATATTGAAAAGAAAAAAACAAAAGACTATTGTAGTTGACATAATTGTAGAGTTCATATAGTTCATTGAGATGAAGGAATGTTTTGAAAATATAGTAACACCTTGAGAAGGATCACAATGCCAAAATGCAGATTTGAAGTCAATGGAGAAGTCATATAAATTATACAAAGATGTCCTTTATCATTGTGAAAAAGTTTTGAAATAATAATAGTTAAAAGACTATTGCATAACAATCTCAAGAGCATGGATCTCATATGATAATGAAGAGCCAATGGACTATTAGGATAAATTGTTATAAAAAATAGTGTATACATTAAGGTGGTGTGACAAAGTAGTAAGTAGTAATATAAAAGTGAATGCACGCCTCACAACCATCATGCAACACAAATTTGTGAAGAAATAGATTTAATATAGTAATGACACAGATCAAAAGATGATGTAGTCAAGAGAATGGATAGTCAGAGATTAAGTACATCCTTAGCTATTATAGCCAAACAAAGAGATCAAAAAAAAGAAGAATAAAAAAATGCAATAATTAAATGACCAAGCTAGGGATAGATTGTCCAAAACAAAGCTATGATAAACCATTGATCAAGAAGACTTGATAAGAGACAGATTAAGGCCCTATGGAAAAGGAAAAAATGTAACGATTATGAGCAATAAGAAGGTAATAGAGTCTATGATGTTCCAAAGGTGATAACAATCATGATAATCAATGTTTATGATAGTTAAAAGTAATCAATGCATTATACTTCCAAATAGCAAAAAGACCCCATCAAAGAAAAAAGAAGCCACAACAATAATGAATGACCTGATGGTAAGTTAAATAATAGTGATAAGGGTCTAATAAAAGGGTCATGGCAGTGCTTTAAGATAGTTCACAAAGTGACAATAATGAATGACCTGATGGTAAGTTAAATAATAGTGATAAGGGTCTAATAAAAGGGTCATGGCAATGCTTTAAGACAGTTCACAAAGTGACAAAATCCCTCCAAATGTAGTATATAATCTTCAAGGATAGCAGTCTCAGGTTAGACATTACGGTTTTCTCATTTTGATAGAAGCTACTACAAACAAAAATTCACATCCATTCACTATACAAGTTTTTGAACAGAGCATGATGATATTAGTAGTCCAAAAAAATGACCATGAGTATAATACAAAAGAGTCTTGGACCTATAAAAGAGCAGGCCAAATATAGAGACAAATATCATGAAAGGGGAGTAGATCGATTAAGGACCAAAACCCCTAAGGTTTGTGACAAGTGATGAAGTAGTCAAAAGTCTATTTGCAGTATTATCTTTATTTTTAGAAAAGGGATAACAGTGATACAACAACAAATAAAGGATGGTTCCAGGAAGAAAGGGGTATCAACAACAAAAGGAGAAGTTTCCTTTGATGTTTAAGGTAGTCATGACAATGTGTTAGTGACAAAGGAGAGTGGAAGTTTGTGGTAGTAAAAAAGTAAAATCATTGTACAAAGAAGATGCACAAAAGGCTGTCATGACTATGATAGGAGGTTATGAAAATCAAAGTAGTCTTAGTAATGTAGAAATAAACATGAATCATAGCCTTAAGATAATAATGGACTCTATGAAGCATACAAAAATAAATAAAAGGGTAGATTACACCCTCAAGATAGAGCACCAAAAGTATAATAATATTTATATGGTCAAACCATGTGATAGGACTATGTTGCATTTAAAAGAAAAGTAAAAGCATTGATGGATAGTGTTTCCTTGCATCATAGGTAGAAAAAATGGCCTATAAATAAAAGGAATCATCTTCAGCAAGAACAATGAGTTTGTAGAAGCTAGTATTGGTAATATAACTAAATGATTGTTTCAATCCTTGATCAAATTTTCTCAAGGAAACAAAGGTCACTCATGACATATAGAAAAATCAGAGATATCCTATTCCTCCCAAAGACTAAATTGAGACTTGAGTACAAATACAAGCCTCGTATCATGCAATCATTTAGGAATTTGGGTAATCAATGTAAGATTAGTTAGAGGCCTAAAAGGATGGAGTTTTAAGAGAAAAAGAAGTAGTTATACATCAATTAAGTATACTAGATGGATACACCATCATTTGAGAAGCACTTTAGACTTGTTAACCTTCAGTTAGCATCACTTTTGAGAGATATTTTGCATGACCCTAGATCAATTTTGACCCCAAGCCACTTCCTCATATAATTTGGAGATAAAAGAAAGAAAAGGACAATCAGTTTGAGTTGAGTTCAAAGAGGCACAACCAGTTCATCTTTTATCTCTTCCTCAGTTATTTCAAGGCTTCTTCTATAAGTCTTTTCTTCTTATTTTTTCTGGCTAGTTCTGTTCTTTCTCTAACATGTATTGTAGGTTCTCAAATCTCTTTCAAACTTAGCAATGCAATTGTAACTTATAATTTTAAGTTATAGTAAGCATTTTGCAAGTGATGCACACAAGGTAGGGAGATCCAATGAAGGACAGCCCTGACTTGTAGCTTATAACACAATCACCATGAAAAATACTAGTAACCAGTTCACACAACACAAGATATAACCGAGGAAAACATAAATGAGCAATCCTTAGAATAGTTTAATGAGTTGCATATGCCCACAGGCTTTACATATGTTGGACTGCAACCCAAGATTAGAAAACACTTCTTATAACTTAAATCCATGATCTGTTGATCATCTGCTCAACAATTAGGCCTCTAGTAATAGTCTTCTCAATAATTAGGCAATTAGGCCTCTGGACTTTAGTCCCCCTAGACCAAAATCTCTTAGGTAATAGTCTACACTATTTGCATTGATCTGGACCTTAGTCCCTCTGGACTTTAGTCCCCCCCAAACTAGAATCTCTTAGGTAATAGTCTACATTGTCTGCACTGATCTGGACCTCAGTCCCTCTGGACTTTAGTCCCCATGGACCAGAATCTATTTGGTAGCAATCTGCATTGTCTGCACTAATCCAAGCCTCAGTCCCTCTAGACTTGAGTCCCCCCAAACTAGAATCTCTCTAGAAACTACATCTGATATGAATATTTTCTTCTTTGGACCTCTATCATCTCAAATTAATCTCCTATCTTCCTCTTTATACCATCCGCAAGCAACAACAACTCGATCAAGTTGGTCAAAGATCCACTGGTTCATAATGAAATGTGCAAACTATAATATGTTGGCCCAAATCACCAAGAATA
The DNA here is from genome assembly GCF_030272615.1 of Cryptomeria japonica. Taxonomy (NCBI): domain Eukaryota; kingdom Viridiplantae; phylum Streptophyta; class Pinopsida; order Cupressales; family Cupressaceae; genus Cryptomeria; species Cryptomeria japonica. Next base: position 92,130,698 of record NC_081412.1, read on the forward strand.
TCTCCTACAATTCTTATAACTTCATGTGGACCTCCAAGAACATTGGTCAAGTCCAAAACAACATCTCCCAATGATCCACAAGTTACAAAAAACATCTGCAACCCAATTTTGCTTAGCTCCACATACTGCAAGACCAAGTGATAAGAACACACCAATACCAAAATCAATATCTCACCGGAATCAAGTACAAATGCCATTCAAATCTCGATTATGTTTAAGACAATGATCTCCAGGTGCTAATTCCAAATTTGCAGCTCTAAATTCTCAAACATGAAGAAATACAACAATCTCCAAGCAACTTCACGGCTAGCTACTCCAACCGGATGAACTACTCAAATGCTCCTGCATCAAACTCTCAGGGTTAATTGAATAGTGTATCCCATCACTTGATATGGTTTGGCGATTTGTCAGTAGGTACTTGCAACTGCCTCAAGGGTTTGGCAATCTAACTACAAGTTCGGATTGCCTCTCCTTGATGATCTACCATACCACCCTGTAGCCTGCCTACCTCAAGTTCATTCTCCTAGGTTTGGCGGTCTACTTGCAAGCATTGCATTGCCTCAACATTCGATGATCTGAACAAGTCTGCATGTTGCCTCAAGTTCTTTTTATCCAACCAGTTCTCAACCAACTCTTCCTCCATCAATAGGTTCATAACCAGCTCTTCCTCCATCAACAAGTTCATAACTAGCTCTTCCTCCATCAACAGGTTTAGAACCAACTCTGATACCACTTGATTTAGACATGTTAGGGAGATCCAATGAAGGATAGCCTCGCCTTCCAGCCTATAACATAATCACCATGAAAGATACCAGTAACCGGTTCACACAACACAAGATATAACCATAAAAAATAAAAATGAGCAATCCTTATAATAGTTTAATGAATTACATATGCTCGCAGGATTTACACATATTGGACCGCAGCCCAAAATTACAAAAAAAATCTTATAACTTAAATCCATGATCTGTTGATCATCTTCTCAACAATCCAGCCTTTGATAATAGTCTACATTGTCTATGTTGATCCGTACCTCAGTCCCTCCAGACTTCAGTTCCCCCAGACCAGAATCTCTCAAGTAATAATCTGCACTATCTACAGTGATCCAGACCTCAGTCCCCCCAAACCAGAATCTCTCTCGTAATAGTCTGCACTATTTGCATTGATCTAGACCTCAGGCCCTCCGAACTTCAATCCCCCTAAACGAGAATCTCTTTGGTACAGTCTGCACTGATTTGGACCTCAGTCTCTTTGAACTTCAATCCCTTCGGACCAGAATCTCTCTGAAAACTATATCTAATCTGAATATTTTCTTCTTCAAACCTATGTTATCTCAAATCAATCTCCTATCTTCCTCTTTATACCATCCACAAGAAACAACAACTTGATCAAGTCGACCAAAGACCATCGATTCATAATGAAATGTGCAAACCATAATATGTCAGCCCAAATCACTAAGAACATCTCCAATAATGCTTAGAACTTTGCACAGACCTCCAAGAACATCGGTCAAGTCCAAAACATCTCCTAATGATCCACAAGTTATGAAAACCATCTGCAACCCAATTCTGCTTCACTCCACAAGACCAACCGATAAGAACGTGCACCAACACTAGACCAATACCAGAATCAATATCTCATTAGAATCAAATCCAAATGCCATGAATCTCGAATATGTTTGAGACAATAATCTCTAGGTGATAATTCCAAATCTGCAACTCTAAATTCTCAAACATGAAGAAACCCATCAATCTCCAAGCAACTCCACTGCTAACTTCTCCAACTGAATGAACTACTCAAATGCTCCTGCATCAGCAAGTTGTAGCAGCAATATTCCTTTCAATTCAATAAAAGGTGGTAGTTCTTTCCCAAGCATCTTTTGTCTCAATTATTATGCGTGAATGATTTGATATGTTTCATTGTGTTCTTCATTTACAAAACCTTTGAAATGTCTTATTTATGGTGATATGGGAATAAGAGATCATTTTAAATTGGGTTGTGTCATGCATTCTCAACAAATTGAATTTGTGGAAGTTATTTTCCCTTCATGCAAAATATGAATGCAAACCTTATAAAATATTTATGTATTGATAAGTTTGGGTTGTGAGAACAAAACCTCTATTGAATTTGATTGTGAGTTTAGAATAGCAAGTAACATCATTCAGTTTGGTGCATCACCTCCTACTAGCATTTTTTGACTTCAACAATCTTTCTCCTCTTTTCCCAATAAAATTAGTAATTTTTGGAGGTGTTTTAGAAGGGAATCAACCCATGATATAGAGTTTGATTTTCATTATAGGAAACCCACAGGCATGAAAATCATCTCATGTTTCATAGGTTTGTTGAGTTTCATACTTAGCATTTGGGGTGCAATCCTTGTGACAACAATCCTTAGTCAAGATGAGCATGTTTTCATATTTCTCCCCTTTCCACCTTTTCCTCTATCTTGTCATCATAGCAAGAATATATTCCCCCTTTGTCTCTCAATTTTCAACTAGTTTCTTCTCAACCATCCATGATCTCAAGATTCACTCTCAACCATTGATCTTTGTCACCTTATATTTTAGTCCTGCAAAATCTATAAAAGAAATCCTTCAACCAACATTTCAGGCTAGTTACTAGTAAGCATTCGAGCAATTCAACATTCAAGAATTCTAGCATCAAAGCATATCAAAAGCATTTTAGTTATCATAGCATATCCATCTTAGTGTTCATCATAATTGTAATTGTAGGAGTAGAATCCACTTTGTATTTCACATTGCAACATAGGTCCATTCTTGTGTAGTCATCTTGAAACCATAAGTGCAATATTCCGAGAGCAATAGCAACAAGATCACACAAGATAGAATAGAATGGAACTTCATTAGAGTAGTTGATATGCAGGTATAATTTTTTTGAATTTTTTTAATTTCTTTTCTTTTTTTCTTAGTATATTTTATATTATATGGTATTCTAGAATAGGTGTGTGGCTATTTATTAGTTTCTATCAGGGTTTAAAATTTTAAACATCACATTTTTGGCGCCCACTGTGGGGCCCTACCCCATTTTTAATGTTTTTTTGTAAGCTTTAGTGCATGCAGGTGTAAAAGGTCAATCTAGAGCATTTACTTTCCATTCTAGTGTATTCATGATAGAGAGAAGATTTTCTTAGACTGACACAAGAATATGTTCACATAAATTTAATCTTTTAGCGCATATACTCCATCTTTTAGTGCATTTGTAATACATTCTAGCGCATTAATTGCATATGTAGCTTAGTTTAGCACTTTTATTAGTTGTTTTAGTGCCTATGGTAGTTATTTTAGTACATTCATCAATTTTTGTAGTGCATTTGTTGCATAGCTTAGCGCATATAGAGCATATTTTAGTGCATTTAACCACTATTTAAGCACATATGTCACAATGAGCAATCTGTTTCACCTAGTTTTCTAACTTTTTCGTCTAACTTTTCTTGTAGCTATTCACAAATGTCCAATAATTTTATTTTAAACTATTGACAATTATTTTGTAGGGCTTTTGCATTTAGTTCATAATTTATGTATTCATAATTACATAATTAATTTAGGCACCTTGTATAATTAAGAGGATAAGTAATTTTAACATTCATCTTTGCATCTTATTTTCACATAGAATAATTTAAGGGAATTATTTGATTCTATTTTTCTTTTTTATTTATCATACTAGGCTTTTGCATATTGTGTATGTGAGTTTAGCATAATTTCGTCTAGTTTAATCTAGGATAGAAATAAACCAATGTCTTTTGTGTCTTCAAAACGTGATAGGTATATGCTCTCACCTTAATTGGGTGATCAAAAAGCCAAACTCGCTTTCTTTTTTTAATTTTTTTTTAAAACCCCATTTAGAAGGCATGCCTTCCAATGGTGCACTTTACCTAGTGAGAGGGGGTGATCTAAGCAAGATTATCATCTAGCCGCTATATAAATTATTGTGGTGGTCACAAAAGTCATTCACCACACAGTGCTACTGTTATATATCAATGATTGTCTCCTCTAGTATCTGTGTGATACATAAAACCCTTTGGGGTGGGAGGCCTCTTAATTGAGAAAATCCCTCCATGTATATACACCAATATACCCTAAATACAAACTAAAATCCTTTAGTTAGAGGCCCACCCAACTCACCTCCAAAAACTATGGTAATTTTCAGTGCAAGGCATAGCAAGTTTTTCCCCAAGACACTCACCATAAGGGTCCCTTTAGTAGAGATAGTAATCCCCAATATTGTATAAGCTTTTTAAGCTTTGTGAGGGAGGGGGGGAGATCCCCTATCTGTTGGCTCTTGAAAAAGGCAAAAAGGTGTGCATACCCATTTAGGTGTGATGATACTTGAGCTGAAGGAAATACCAGGATGTGGGTTGATGATGCAGGAGCATCCCTGATTCACAACAATCTTGCATCAACCAAAAACATTTCCTTTTTTGTTTGTTTTTTTGTTTACATTTTTAGTTTTCCTTTTTGTGTGTCCCAGTTTTGGCACACTAGTTTCCTATGGAGTTGGATTCTTCTTGAAGACTTGATCACCCTACTTTCTTTCTAACTGCATCTCATTTGGATCACTTCCCAGCAAGATATTGCTACCAGCTTCCTTGACAGTTTCTTGTTATCGGTTGTTCCTTTGATTACCAGTTGCTTGAGACCTATTCTAGTGATCTACCAGAACCCATTCTAATGATTGCAAATCCTTGGACATTGATCTCGATGTTGCTTGGCATGTGGCTAACCTTCTGCATTTCATCCTTTAGATTTTCTGGAGGCCGACCTCATTCATTTTTGCACATTAGGGTTTTGATCCTTTTGGGCCGACCAGATCCTTTCGATCGATATATATTTGTAATATGGTTGTTACCGATTGGATGTAATCGACTTTCATGCAATAAAAACTATCTGTTAAGAATTGCCTCCATCATATTTGTGTGTTTTCATTGTGTTAACTCTTGCTGACTAGTTTGGACTAATCTCCTCGAGGTCCCTCTTCATCGGTGACTACACCAAGTGGTATTAGAGTGAAGTTCATTCTGAAGGTTGTGTGTCCTAAATCTTGTTGTAGGGTGGTAGATTATGGATCCAACTTGCAATTGCAAAGGACTAGCCTAGATCAATGGCGCGAAGAGGAAATAGGAATGGTGGAGTGCATGGGAATGCATACCTTGTTGTAATGGAGATGTTGCAAGGAATAGTAGCCCGGTTAGAAGCCATGGAGACAACCCAGAGAAGAGGCCGACATGTTGATAATGTGAGCGAAGATGAAGGAGAAGAAGCCCCAACAGAATAAGTGAACCTACCGGTAGTTGACCTAGAGGAGGAAAGGTTTTTAAGGGTTTTGAGTAGGGTGAATACTAAACCTCATTTTACCCCACCACAATATGATGGGAAGTTAGATTCAAATGAATTGATGGATTGGATCTCAGAGATGGAGAAGTATTTTGATTTTGAAAACACTGTAGAAGAGAGGAAGGTGAAGTATGCCTGTACCTGATTGAAGGGTCATGCATCTCTTTGGTGGGAACACTTGCAAGTTGATAGGCAAAGAAGAGGTAATGAAAACATTAAAATGTGGGATAGGATGATTACTAAGTTAAAATCAAAGTTTGTCCTGACAAATTATCAAGTAGATCTGTTTTGGAAGTTGCAAAATATGAGACAGAAGGAATCTAGTGTGAACGAGTACACCGAAGCATTTTACAAGTTGAACATCAAAGCTGGACCTGTCGACAATGAGATTAAACAAATTACAAGATATTTGAATGGATTGCGGATGTCTATACAAGATGAACTCAGTATGATCAAATTAGAGAGTGTTGAAGAGGCTTACCAGTATGCAATGAAGGCTGAATAAAAGTTGAATAAGAGGCATGAGAAGAGAAGAGAGTTAGAGGTGGAAGGTTTGCCGGAGGAAGATTTCAAGGAGGATGAGGATACACCAGAGGAAGAGGATCCAATACAAATCAGCTAAAGGACAAGGAAGTGAGCAAAGAAGGTAATTCATACCAAAAAGGATGATAGAAATTTCTACTAGAGGAGAGAACCAAATGGTTATCGGAATGAGAACTTTAGAAGACAAGACAAAAGGACATTTAGAGGAACTTGTTTTAAATGTGGAGGAGAAGGAAACCATGCATTTGAATTTAAGAATTCAAAGACTACTGGAAGAGAAGCAGTGGTGGAAGAGAACCCCATTGGATCAAACAATAAATTGGAAGATGGAGAACTATTGATGATGAGGAGAGATTTGTGTCATACCAGAGAAGATAAAGAACCCTTATAGAGGAAGAACCTATTCAAGACCAGATGTAAGGTATCTGGTAAGTGTTGTAAAGTTGTTATTGATAGTGGTAGTTTAGATAATCTTGTTTTAGAAGAGATGGTGAATAAGTTGAAATTGGAGAGATTGAAACACCCTAAGCCTTACCAGATAGCATGGATTCAAGATGAACATAAGTTGTTAGTAAGTGAACAATGTTTAGTAAAATTAAAAATTGGGAATTAGCATGATGAAGTTTTGTGTGATACTATGCCTATGGACATTTGTCTTCTTTTATTGGGAAGACCCTGGCAGTTTAATAGACAGGCAATACATGATGGGAGAAAGAATACATACACTATTGTTGTCAATGGGATGAAGCAAACCTTGTTGCCTTTGGAGGAACCTATGAAGAATGAAGTCTGTACAAATACCAGAATCTATCTTGTACATGGAAGGAAGTTCATGGATGGAATGAGATATGGGAATGTGTCTTTTGTCTTAATTCCTAAGAAGACTAAGAGACCCGAACCAGAAGGAGAAAACCCGATAGAAATTACAAATTTTCTGACAGAGTATTGGGACATCATTTCAGATAATGTACCTGATGGATTGCCACCTGTTAGAAGTATTAGTCATTGCATGGACTTAGTTCCCTGAGCCAATTTGCCTAACAAAGTTTCAAACTAGTTAACACTCGTAGAGAATGAAGAATTGAATAGACAAGTGCAGGAGCTATTGAAGAAAGGTTTGATTAGGGAAAGTCTAAGCCCTTGTGCAATACTAACAGTATTAGTACCTAAGAAGAATGGATAATGGAGGATGTGTATAGATTCAAGAGCAATAAACAAGATCACAATGAAATATCGATTTCCCTTTCCTAGGATGGATGACACAATGGACTGTTTGAGTGGAGAAAAGTACTTTACAAAGATAGAATTAAAGAGTGGATATAATCAGACCAGGATCATGGAAGGTGATGAATGGAAGACATCATTTAAGACAAATGAGGGATTATATGAATGGTTGGTGATGCCTTTTGGACTGACTAATTCACTGAGTACTTTCGTGAGGCTGATGAATGAGGTTTTGAAGAAATTATAGGGTAAGTTTGTTATTGTGTACTTGGATGACATTTTGATTTTCAGTAAGACAAAAGAGGAGCATTTGTTACAATTAAGACAAGTTTTGTAGTGGTTGAGAGAAGAAAATTTACTAATCAATATCAAGAAGTGTACTTTCATGAAGGATGAGCTAGTCTATTTAGGATTTGTGATATATGAGGATGGTTTGAAGATGGATCCTAAGAAAGTGAAAGCCATTGTTGAGTGACCTACACCAAAAAGGATTGGAGAGGTAAGATCATTTCATGGATTGGCTAGTTTTTACCGGAAGTTTATCAGAAATTTTTGTTCAGTTTGTAATCCTGCGACTAAGACCATAAGGGGAGATAGGAAGGAATTCAACTGGACCACCAGAGCAAACAAAAGTTTTGAGTTTTTGAAATAGAAAGTGACTGAGCAACATGTGTTGTCTTTACCGGATTTCAATAAGGTATTTCAAGTAGATTGTGATGCAAGTGGAATAGCAATAGGAGCATTTTTTAGTAAAGAAGGGAGAGCAATAGCATATTTCTGTGAGAAATTGAATGATGCCCGGAGGAGATATTCAGTATATGACCAAGAATTTTATGCCATAATTCAATCCTTGAATAAATGGAGACATTACTTGCTCCCTAAGGAGTTTGTGTTGTATACAAATCATCAATCTTTGCAATATTTGAGTAGTCAGAGTAAGTTGAATTAGAGACATATGAGATGGGTAGAGTTCTTGTAGAGTTACACCTTTGTGTTGAAACATAGAAGTAGGAAATATAACAAAGTTGTTGAATCATTGAGTAGGAGAAGAAATTTGCTAACAGAGATGAGAGTGACCTATTAGGGTTTAAAGATTTGAAGACCTTGTATGATGAAGACCCGGATTTTACAGAACCTTGGAAAGCATGTAGAGAACCAGTTATGGTTGATGGAAGAAATTTTTTGGATTACTTCATTCAAGATGGGATGTTATTTAAGGGAGTTTAGTTGTGCATTCCTAAAAGTTCCATGAGAGAGAACCTAATAAAAAAGAAGCATAGTGGCTAAGGTTTAGCTAGACACTTTGGCATTAATAAAATAGTTACATTGGTGATTGAGCAGTACTTTTTGCCCCAGATTCATAAGGATGTTAAGAGATATGTGCAAAGTTGTAGAGTTTGTCAAGTTACAAAAGGTAGTAGTTAGAATGTGGGATTGTATAAACCTTTGATGGTACTGGTAAGACCTTGGGAGGATATAAGTATGGATTGTTTATTTGGCTTACCTAAGACACTAAGAGGGAATGATTCTATATTTGTGGTAGTGGATAAATTTTCAAAAATGGCTCATTTCATACCTTGTAAGCAGACATTAGATGCATTTCATATAGCAAACCTATTTTTCAAGGAAGTGGTAAGATTGCATGGATTACCTAAGAGCATAGTTTTAGACAGAGACACTAAGTTTGTTGGCTATTTTTGGAGAACACTTTCGAAGAAGATGAAGACAGATTTGAAGTTTAGTTCTACTTTTCATCCACAAATTGATGAATAGATAGAAGTAGTTAATCGGAGTTTGGGAAACTTGTTGAGATGTTTAGTAGGAGATAAAACCAGAACTTGGGATTTGATCCTTGCACAAGAAGAGTTTTCCTATAACAATTCAGTGAATAGAAGTATTGGAAAAACACCTTTTGAGATTGTTACCAAAGTGCATCCTAAAGGAGTAGTAGAATTGAGGGACATTAGTAGTGAAGATCGAAAGAGTTCAGAAGTAGAAGAATTTGCAGATCACATGGCAACATTACACATTTAGGTTAAACAACATTTAGAAGGCATGAATAGAAAATTAAAGGAGAAGACAAATGAGAAGAGGAGACATAATGAATTTGAAGTTGCCAAGGAAGTGATGGTCTATTTGAGAAAAGAGAGATTCCTGATTGGAACTTATAATAATTTGTAGATGAAGAAGTTTGTACCCTCTAAGATCTTGAGAAAGTTCAATTTTGGAAATGCATATGAAGTGGAGCTACCAAATAGTCTAAGTATTTAACCTATATTCAACATTACAGATCTTCATTAGTACCATGAACGAGAATTTGTTGGATTATTGGCTTTGACAAAACTGGTCAATATAGAGAACTGGTATATGTGCTAAGGTTTGTCATTGATGTCCAGCACTTACTGGTGAAGACACTAACTGGTGAAGTGGTATAGGTAGAGTGGTGTTTCTTTTCAGTAAGAAAAAATGATGACTTACAATACATGGGAACAACATTGGCATTGAATGATCAAAGGTTCATTCAGCTCAAGGAAAGATAAATTAAGTCAATCAATCTATCATTCAGGAAGATCGGTCACTTTGATGATGGTGAAGTCACAAAAGGTGACTCAAGCAAGAAAAATTATTTGTTCCAAAAAACTGGTAACTCATTGGTAAACAGGGGAAGAGACTTAGTGCTAGCACAACAAATCGACAATCAAAGGATGAACCAGTAATATAGAAGTGTAATGACATACCGGAATACCGGTATGAGAGAAGGAAGATAGGTGAACACCATAAATCTCAGAGTGGTGATCAGTTATTCAGTTGCGGTGGAAAAGGATGATTTGATGAGCTTGTATCTATGCCAAAACATAGGTTGGTAAGGTCAACTTCCATTCATCATGCAATCAAGCATGATGACATGCAAATTTTTTGGTTCGCACTTATTTGGCTTAACATGACTCAAAAGTTTCTATCTTTGGGATATGCGGTGGCATAATTCGGTGAACACTTGGTGAAATTGTTGTAAGGCGCATAAAGAAAGAGTGGGAGATTTTGAATTTGAAATCTTCCAAAATAGATGATGGGTTTGATTGAGGGAATGCCTGAAGGTGTCGGAAGAAATTGTATAAAGTGTTCTTGAAGTTCGTTCATAAATTTTTGACCGTGAAACTTCCAACAAGGAGAATTTGTTCAAGGTGATCTAGAGTAAAAAGTAGAGAGAGAGGAAGTGCTAAAAGCTATTAGCACAGTAGAGTGTGTTTGAGGTAGATCAACTAAGTGCAGAGTCGAGAGATAGTAAACCGATAGAGTACAGAGCCAAAGATCAGATGACCAACAGAGTGCAGAGCTGAAGGTCAGGGGACCGACAGAGTGCAGAGCCGAAGGTCTGAGGATTGGTAGAGTATAGGACTGAGGGATAGGTGACTGGATGGGTGAAGAGCCAAAGGTATAAGAAGGAAATTGGTGTTGTGCAGAGAAGACACAACTAGTGTGTATTGAGTGTGATGCATATTGAGATCTGATCAAGCTATTGGTAGCTAATTTAGCAGATCATCCATTTGTTGCTTTATAACAACTAAAACATAAATCCCTTAACTGGGTGGACTTTAACAGGTCCCTATTGTAAAATCCCTTAACCGGGTGACATCTTAATTGATGTTCTAAGTCCTCTAACTAGGCTACCTTTTACAGGGTAAATGCACTAACCAGCCTTGTTCAAAATCGATTAACCGGGTGGCACGTAACAATGTCTTTGTAATCTCCTAGCAGGGATGGCTCTTAACCAGGCGTACTCTAGAAGAGTAAAAAAAAATTGAGTTCCTACTCACACTGAGGTTTTCTCCCTATTGGGTTTCCACAAGACAACTCCTGGGTCTCACTATCAACTTTTCATGCTTGCATATTTTACTTTAGTGATTAAGTATATTGTTTGATCTTAGATGAATTCAGATTTAAGATACAAGTTAAATTATGAAAATTTGATACATGTTGATTCACACCTCCCCTCTTAGCACCGGTTGGGACTAACAATTGGTATTAGAGCATCAGGTCCCTATAATTAGAAGAAGCTTAACCGACTTAGGGAAAGATAAAAGATGATGCGTAAGGAGGGTCCTAAGTTCTCTAAGGAGAACTACACCTTATGGTGTGGAAGAAAGAAACTCTATCCTAGATCCCTAAGTGAACACTATTGGAATCATGTGATCACAGAGTACAATGAACCTTCAGGGACTCTTAATCTGGACTAGATCAGGGAAAGGCAAGATAATACTGTTGCTATGGATCTGATTGTTAGCACTCTTTCAGATAATGAATTTGCTGAGGTACAAGATTCAAAATCATCTTTTTAGATATGGAATAAATTGAAGACAATCTATGGGGGAGATCCCCATATTCAAAATGCCAAAGTAGACAACTTATGAGGAAAATATGATGAGATGAGAATGCAGGAAAGTAAAAACATAGAGAAGTATAGTAAGAGGATAAAGGATGTAGTAAACTCCATTAAAAGTGCAAGAGGAAAGCTCAAGGAGGGTGATGTGGTTAGTAAAATCCTAAGAACTTTGCTACCACAATATGCCATAAGGGTCTCTACTATCCAGGAGCTCAGATCCTTGGGAACAGTCAATGTAACTCTTGACTCATTGATCAGTAAGTTGACTGCTTTTGAATTGAGCAATTATTACAACATCATACCAAAGATTGATGCTGCTTTCAAAGAATCCATGATATATGCTTCAACAAGAAGGAAAGAAATCGGTAGTAGCTCTACTACCAGAACCAGTCATTCCCATGACCATGACAATCTGCTCTTTGAGGAACAAGAGAAAGATGAAATTGAAGCTCTAATAGCAAGAAGATTGCCAAGAGGTAAAGGCAAATACAAAGGTAAACTACCCCTAAAGTGCATCTCCTATAATAAGATAGGTCATATTGCTTCAAGACTCCTTGAAAATGATATAGAAATGAAAGATAATTTCAGAATTTACAGGGACAACAACAAGAAGGAATGTTATCTTGCAGAAAAGGGAGTCACTGATGAAGAATCAGAGGAATCTGATGGAGATGGAATTGCTTTTGTGGTATTCAAAGAGAAAAGAATAGAGGAAGGAGATATGGCATTCATTTCAAGCACAAATTGATATGGAGAATGGGTGATTGATAGTCACTGCACTCACCATATGACCGGTGATAGAAACAAATTCATTAGCATGGAGAATTGCAATAGAGGAACAGTAAGGTTCAGAAATGATGCCTCATGTGCAGTAAGAGGTAAGGGGTATATAGCCTTGAATGTTAAGATAAATTATGATGATGTCTATTGGGTAGAAGGATCAAAGTACAATTTGTTAAGTGTTGCACAACCTAACAATAAGGGATATTGATTAGAGTTCAATCAAGGGATATGTAAAATAAATGACAAATCTGGAAGTCTGATTGCAACCTGTAAATAGTCAAGAGGAAATTTGTTTCATCTAGATACCACCATAGGTAATTGTCTAGAGGCTAAGGTAGAAGATAGCTAGTTGTGGCACAAAGTATTGTGTCATGTTAATTTTGAGAGCATAGCTAAAGTCAGTAAGGCAAAATCTATTAGAGGTATGCCTAACATAGTAAAACCTAAAAATTCTATGTGCAAGGAGTGTCAACTAGGAAAGTTGGTTGGGTCCAAAGGCTCAAAGCCTTTCACATGTTTAAGGTGTTTAAGGCTCGAGTAGAAAGAGGAACCGGTAAGAATCTGAAGTTCTTGAGATCAAACATAGGAGGAGAGTTCACCTCTCAATAGTTCATGAACTACTACAAGGAACATGGGATCATGAGACAAAGGTCTGCACCCAGAACACCTCAGCAAAATGGAGTTGCTGAGAGAAGAAACAAAACTCTTATCAATTGTGCAAGGACTCTAATGATATAGAAGGACATCCCACATATCTTCTAGAGAGAAGCAATAAGCACTGTTGTATACACTTTGAACCGGATACAGGTAAAGAAGGGACAAACAAAACAACCTATGAATTATGGAGTGGATACTCACCTAATGTCTATTATTTCAAAGTATTTTGAAGAAGGTGCTATATCATAAGGGATGAGTACACTAGAAAATTTGATCCCAAGACTCTTCTTATGTTACTCAACAAAGATAAAGGCATACCGGTGTTTAAACAAAAGAACCAGTAATATTGTGGAAGGTACAAACATTAGAGTAGATGAGTACTCTAAGAAAAATGAACAGGACAATAAGAGTGAACCGAAGGACTATAAAGGGTTTGAGTACAATATATCGGTGGAACCTACTATAGAAGATCTTGTTGAAGTGGCTAATGAAGAATCTTGTGAGGTAAAACCAACACAACCGGTAGAAGAAGCTCTAAGGAGTGAACATGTATTGGCTAAATATGTCAAAAATAATCACTCTACAAAAATATCATCGGTGACAAGGATGAAAGACTTCTATCCAGAAGAAGACCAAGAGAGAATGGGTGTATGCTCTCAATTCTTGAGCCCAAAATAGCAAAGGAGGCTCTTAAATATGATGACTGGGTGAAAGCCATGGAAGAAGAGCTTAAGCAAATAGAGAAAAATTATACATGGACTCTAGTACCTAGACTGGAAAATAAAAATGTAATAGGCACCAAGTGGGTGTTCATAAATAAGATGAATGAAACCAGTAAGGTGATAAGAAAAAAGGCAAGATTGGTCTGTAAGGGCTATGCTCAAGAAGAATGTTTGGACTATGGAGAAACCTTTGTACCTTTAGCCAGGCTGGAAGGGGTCAGATTCTTGCTCACCTATGCTTCATATAAAAGTTTTAAAGTATACCAAATGGATGTCAAATTGGTATTCTTAAATGGGGTATTAGGGGAAGAAGTATACATAGAGCAACCAAAAGGGTTTTCATCTGAAGATGGGAGGAATATGGTATGCAAGCTGCAGAAGGCTCTATATGGTCTAAAACAAGCACCGAGAGCTTGGTATGAGAGGTTACACTCATATTTTCTAAGCATAGGGTTCAAAAGAACCAATGATAACAGTAACCTGTATCTAAAGAGTGAAGCTAAAGGAAAACATCTGATTGTTGAGATCTTTGTAGATGACATCATCTTTGGGGGAGATGATGAGATGAGAAGAATATTTGGATGACAAATACAGCAAGAATTTGAGATGTCCATGATTGGCGAGATAAAGTTCTTTATTGGTCTTCAAGTCTCTCAATTAAAGAATGGCATCTTCATCAGTCAGACTAAGTACATAAGAGAAATTCTGAAAACTTTTGGAATGGAAGATTGCAAACTTGTTGGAACTCCAATGGTTAAAGGTTGAAATCTATCTAAACATGATGAGGCTGAAGAAGTAAATGAGACACTTTACCGGTCCATGATCGGTAACTTACAGTATGTAGTCCATAGAAGACCAGACATAGCACGAGTTATTGGCTTGGTTGCTAGATTTTCTCCAAACATGAAAGAGACTCACGTGATGCCAATCAAAAGAATATTTAGATACCTAAAGGGGCCTGATGAGTATAGTCTTAGGTATCCACATAAGGGAGACTTAAGTTTAAGTGTCTTTACTGATTTACATTGGGATGGAAACATTGATGACCAGAAGAGCACCAGTGGAGGTGCATTCTTTCTCGGAGACATGGTTGTATCTTGAACAAGTAAGAAAAATAACTGCATTTCTCAATCCATAGCTAAAGTTGAGTATGTAGTTGCTGCAATTAACTACACATAGATAGTTTGGATCAAGCAACTACTGGAAGGAATACAAGAAAAAGTGGTTGGACCGGTAGTGATTCATTATGATAATACCAGTGCCATTGCCATATCCAAGAACCTAGTGATGCACTCCAAAACTAAGCATATAGCCATCAAATATCACTATCTAAGAGAACAAGTTCAAGAAAAGGAAGTGATGTTGGAGTATATACCAACAAAAGAGCGGGTGGCTGATATCTTCACCAAGCCACTATATAAGGACAACTTTGACTATCTTAGAGGTAAGTTGGGGGTTATGCCCCTCCATTTAGTAAGGTAAGCAAACAGGGTTCTACATCAATCTGGTATGATTTCAAGTTTTTTTTTTTAGAAAACAACTAGATTGATGAGTGTGGACTACTTTGGTTAGGGGGAGCAGTCTTGTAAGTGTTCAGAAAGGACTCTATGGTATTGTTGTCAAAGGGGGAGATATGTTTAGAGTGCTTGAGCATTGGCAAATATCAGTGACAGGGGGAGATATTCATCACTTAGGGAAGAATGACCGAACTGGTACTGAGATGAAGAAACATGCATCTAATCAACCAAAGTTTGAAGTGTTTGCCATCAATGCCAAAGGGGGAGATTGTTGGATTGTTGGCATTGACAAAACCGGTCAATCTAGAGAACTGGTATATGTGCTAAGGTTTGTCATTGATGTCCAACACTTATTGGTGAAGACACTAACCAGTGAAG
This sequence comes from Cryptomeria japonica, assembly GCF_030272615.1. Classification (NCBI taxonomy): domain Eukaryota; kingdom Viridiplantae; phylum Streptophyta; class Pinopsida; order Cupressales; family Cupressaceae; genus Cryptomeria; species Cryptomeria japonica. The sequence continues at coordinate 92,146,254 of NC_081412.1, forward strand.
TGGTATAGGTAGAGTGGTGTTTCTTTTCAGTAAGCAAAAGTGATGACTTACAATAAATGGGAATAACATTGGCATTGAATGATTAAAGGTTCATTCAGCTCAAGGAAACATAAATTAAGTCAATAGGTCTATCATTCAGGAAGATTGGTCACTTTGGTGATGGTGAAGTCACAAAAGGTGACTTAGGCAAGAAAAATTGTTTGTTCTAACAATGGTAACTCATTGGTAAACAGGGGAAGAGACTTGGTGCTAGAAAAACAAACCGAAAATCAAAGGATGAACTGGTAATATAGAAATGCATTGATATACCAGTACATCGGTATGACAAAAGGAAGACATGTGATCACCATAAATCTTGGAGTGGTGATCAATTATTCAGTTGTGGTGGCAAAGGATGATTTGGTGAGCTTGTGTCTATGCCAAATCATAGGTTGTTAAGGTCAACTTTCAGTTATCATGTAGTCAAGAAAGATTACATACGGATTTTTGGGTTCGCACTTATTTGGTTGAACAGGACTCATAAGTTTCTATCTTTGGGAAATGCAATAACAGAATTGGGTGAACACTTGGCAAAATTGCTATAACACGTGCAGAGAAAGAGTGGGATATTTTGAATTCGAAATCTTCTGAAATCCATGATTGGTTTGATTGAGGGAATGTTTGAAGGTGTTGACAGAAATTGTATAAAGTGTTCTTGAAGTTCATTCAGAAAGTTTTAATCGTGAAACTTGCAACAAGGATAATTCTTTGAAGGCTATCTAGAGTGAAAAGTAGAGAGAGAGGAACTGGTAAAAGGTATTAGCATAATAGAGTGTTTGAGGTAGATCGACTAAGTGCAGAGTTGAGAGATAGTGAACCGGCAGAGTGCAGACCCGAAGATCAAAGGACTAACAGAGTGTAGAGCTGAAGATCTGAGGATTGGTAGAGTATAGGACCGAGGGATAGGTGACCAGATGGGTGAAGAGCCAAAGGTATAAGAAGGAAATTGGTGTTGTGCAGAGAAGACACAACTGGTGTGTATTGAGTGTGATGCATATTGAGATCTGATCAAGCTATTGGTAGCTAATTCAGCAAATCATCCATTTGTTTCTTTCTAACAACTACAACATAAATCCCTTAACTGGGTGGACTTTAATAGGTCCCTATTGTAAAATCCCTTAACTGGGTGACATCTTAACCAATGTTCTAAGTCCTCTAACTAGGCTACCTTTAACAAGGTAAAGGCACTAACTGGCCTTGTTCAAAATCCCTTAATCGGGTGGCACCTAACAGTGTCTTTGTAATCTCCTAACAGGGATGGCTCTTAACTGAACATACTCCAAAAGAGTACAAGTTTTGTGAGTTCCTACTCACATCATGGTTTTCTCCCTATTGGGTTTCCATGAGATAACTCCTTGGTGTCAGTGTCAACTTTTCATGCTTGCATATTTTACTTGAGTGATTAAGTATATTATTGGATCTTAGATGAATGCAGATTTAAGATAAAAGTTAAATTGTGAAAATTTGATTAAGTATTGATTCACCCCTCCCCTCTCAGCACCGGCTGGGACTAACAATTGGTATCAGAGCATCAGGTCCCTAGAATTAGAAGAAGCTTAACCGACTTAGGGAAAGATCAAAGATGATGTGTAAGGAGGGTCCTAAGTTCTCTAAGGATAACTATACCTTATGGTGTGGAAGATTGAAACTCTATCTAAGATCCCTAGGTGAACAATATTGGAATCATGTGATTACATAGTACAATGAACCTTCAAGGACTCTTACTCTGGACCAGATCAAGGAAAGGCAAGATAATACTGAGGCTATGGATCTGTTTGCTAGCACTCTTTCAGATAATAAATTTGTTGAGGTACAAGATTTGAAATCAGCTTTTCAAATATGGAATAAGCTGAAGACAATCTATGGGGGAGATCCCCATGTTCAAAAGGCCAAAGTAGACAGCCTGAGAGGAAAATATGATGAGATGAGAATGTAGGAAAGTGAAAACATAGAGCAGTATAGTAAGAGGATAAAGTATGTATTAAACTCCATTAAAAGTGCACAAGGAAAGCTCGAGGAGGAGGATGTGGTTAGAAAAATCATGAAAAATTTACTACCACAATATGTCATAAGGGCCTCTGCTATCCAAGAACGCAGATCCTTGGGAAAAGTCAATATAACTCTTGACTCACTGATCAGTAAGTTGACTCCTTTTTAATTGAGCAATTATGAAAACAACGTATGAAAGATTGATGGTCCTTTCAAAGAATCCATGATGCATTCCCCAACAAGAAGAAGGAAAAAAAACATTAGTAGCTCTTCTACCAGAACTGGTCATTCCCATGAGAGTGAGAATCTTCTCTCTGAGGAACAGGAGAAAGATGAAATTGAAGCTCTACTAGCAAGAAGATTGCCAAGAGGTAAAGGTAAATACAAAGTTAAACTACCCCTAAAGTGCTTCTCTTGTAATAAGATAGGTCATATTTCTTCAAGATGCCCTAACAATGATAGAGATAGGAAAGATAATTTCAGAATTTACAAGGACAAGAGTAAGAAGGAATGTTATCTTGCAGAAGAGGGAGTCACTAATGAAGAATCAGAGGGATTTGATGGAGATGGCATTGTTTTTGTGGTAGTCAAAGAGGAAAACATAGAGGAAGGAGATATGGCATTAATTTCAAGCACAAACTGGTGTGGAGAATGGGTGATTGATAGTGGCTGCACTCACCATATGACCAATGATAGAAACATATTCCTCAACATGGAGGATTGCAATGGAGGAACAATGAGGTTTGGAAATGATGCACCATGTGTAGTAAGGGGTAAGGGGTCTATAGCCTTGAATGATAAGACAAATTGTGATGATTTCTATTAGGTAGAAGGATTAAAGTATAGTTTGTTAAGTGTTGCACAACTTAACAATAAGGGATACCGGTTAGAGTTTAATGAAGGGATATATAAAAGAAATGACAAATTTGGAAGTCTGATTGCAACCAGTAAATAATCAAGAGGCAATTTGTTTGATCTAGACACCACCATAGGTAATTGTCTAGTGGCTAAGGTAGAAGATAGCTAGTTGTGGCACAAAAGATTGGGTCATGTTAATTTTGATAGCATAGCTAAAGTCAGTAAGGCAAAATCTGTCAGAGGTATTCCTGACATAGTAAAACCTGAAAAATGCTATGTGCAAAGAGTGTCAACTAGGAAAGTTGGTCATGTTGAGTTTCACCAATAAAAATTTCTCATCTAAAAGTGTGCTAGACTTAGTTCACACAGATCTGTGTGGTCCCATGAGAACCAAGAGTTTCTATGTTGACTGGTATTTTATGTTATTTGTGGATGACTTTTCAAGAATGATGTGGGCTATATTCTTGAAGGAAAAATCTAAAGCCTTTCACATGTTTAAGTTGTTTAAGGCTCAACTAGAAAGAGGAGCCGATAAGAATTTGAAGTGCCTGAGATCAGGCAGAGGAGGAGAGTTCACCTCTCAAGAGTTCATGAACTACTGTGAGGAACAGGGGGTCATGAGACAAATGTCTATAGCTAGAACACCTCAGTAGAATGGAGTTGCTGAAAGAAGAAATAGAACTCTTATTGATTGTGCAAGGACTCTAATGATATAGAAGGACATCCCACATATCTTCTGGAGAGAAGCAATAAGAACTGTTGTATACATTGTGAACCAGATACGGGTAAAGAAGGGTACAAATAAAACCCCCTATGAATTATGGAGTGGATACTCACCTAATGTCTATTATTTTAAAGTATTTGGAAGTAGGTGCTATATCAAAAGGGATGAGTACACTGGAAAATTTGACCCCAAGAGTGATAAAGGAACCTTCTTATGTTACTCAACAAAGAGAAAAGCATACCGGTGTTTAAATGAAAGAATCGGTAAGATTGTAGGAAGTGCAAACGTTAGAGTAGATGAGTACTATGAGAAAAATGAATAGAATAGTAAGAGTGAACCAGAGGACTATAAAGGGTTTTGAGTATAATGTACCAGTGGAACCTACTGAAGAAGATCTTGTTGAAGTGGTGAATGAAGAATCCTATGAGGTAGAACCAACACAACTGGTAGAATAGGCTTTGAAGAGTGAACCAATATTGGCTAAATATGTCAGAAATAATCACTCTACAAAAAAAATCATCAGTGACAAGGATGCAAGAGTTCTAACTAGAAGAAGAGCAAGACAAAATGGGTGTATACTCTCAATTCTTGAGCCCAAAATAGAAAAGGAGGCTCTAAAAGATGATGATTGGGTGAAATCCATGGAAGAAGAGCTGGAGAAAATAGAAAAAAATGATACATGGACTCTAGTACCTAGACCGGAAAATAAAAATGTAATAGGCACCAAGTGGGTGGTCATAAATAAGATGGATGAAACCGGTAAGGTGATAATAAACAAGGCAAGATTGGTTGGTAAGGGATATTCTCAAGAAGAAGGTTTGGACTATGGAGAAACCTTCACACCGGTAGACAAGCTAGAAGGGATCAGAATCTTCCTCGCCTATGCTGCTTATAAAAGGTTTAATGTATACCAAATGGATGTCAAATTGGCATTCTTAAATGGGGTATTAGAGGAAGAAGTATACATAGAGAAACTAGAAGGGTTTTCTTCTAAAGATGGGAGAAATATGGTATGTAGGTTGCAGAAGGCTCTTTATGGTCTGAACCAAGCACTAAGAGATTGGTATGAGAGGTTACACTCATATCTGCTAAGCATAGGGTTCAAAAGAACCAGTGATAACAATAACCTATATCTGAAGAGTGGAGTTGAAAGAAAACACCTAGTTGCTGAGATCTTTATAGATTACATCATCTTTGGGGGAGATAATGAGATGAGCAGAAGATTTGCAAGACAAATGCAATAAGAATTTGAGATGTCCATGATTGGTGAGATAAAGTTCTTTATTGGTTTGCAAGTCTCTCAATTAAAGAATGGCATCTTCATCAATCAGACTAAGTACATAAGATAAATTCTGAAAACTTTTGGAATGGAAGATTGCAAACCTGTTGGAACTCCAATGGTTATAGGTTGCAAGCTATCTAAACATGATGAGGCTAAAGAAGTAAATGAGACACTTTACTGGTCCATGATCGGTAAGTTACAGTATGCAGTCTATAACAGATCGGACATAGAACAAGTTGTTGGCTTGGTTGCTAGATTTTCTGCAAACCCAAAAGAGATTCACGTGATGGTAGTCAAAAGAATATTTAGATACCTAAAGGGGACTGATGAGTATGGTCTCTAGTATCCACATAAGGGAGATTTCAGTTTAAGTGTCTTCACTGATTCAAATTGGGCTGGAAATATTGATGACCAAAAGAGAACTAGTGATTGTTTATTCTGTCTTAGAGATAGGATTGTATCTTGGACAAGTAAGAAACAAAACTGCATTTCTCAATCCATAGCTAAAGCTGAGTATGTAGTTGCTGCAATTAACTGCACATAGATAGTTTGGATCAAGCAACTGCTAGATGGAATACAAGAAAAAGTGGTTGGACTGGTAGTGATTCATTGTGACAACACCAGTGCCATTTACATATCCAAGAACCTAATGATGCACTCTGAAACGAAGCATATATCCATCAAATATCACTATCTAAGGGAAAAGGTTCAAGAAAAGGAAGTGATGTTGGAGTACATACCAACAAAAGAAAGAGTGGTTGATATCTTCACCAAGCCACTATAGAAAGACACCTTTGACTATCTCAGAGGTAAGTAGGGGGTTATGCCCCTGCATTCAGTAAGGTAAGCAAACAAGGTTCTACATCAATCTAGTATGATTTCAAGTTTAAAAAAAAAAAAACTAGATTGATGAGTGTGGACTACTCCTGTTAAGGAGAGAAGTCTTGTAAGTGTTCAGAAAGGACTCTTTGGTATTGTTCTCAATGATTAATAATGATGAACAGTAAATACCCAATGGGTACTGAGAGGGGGGGCTGAATCAATACAGAGAAAAATTTCTCCGACAACTTAAACTGCAAAGACTACACTAACTGGAAAACAACATCACCAACCTAAACCAAGACAATGCCAGTAAAACACAGTAAGACTGTACAAGACAAACTAGTAACACTTAGAACTTCTCAAAACCTAATATCTCATCTCAATTTCCCCCATATGCTTAAACAAGTAATACATCAGAAATACAATGACCATTAGATCAACATGCATTACCACTTAACAGAAAACACTAAATCATCACATGAAAAAGCATCACACATAACAAACTGATTTTTCAAGTGGAAACCCAACTAGGAAAAACCATGGTGGGGATGAATACCCACAATTTGTTCTTGAACTCTTATGAAGTTCACTCTATTAGGAGCCTATCCCGGTACTTTACAACAGATTCTACTAAGAACCGATCCTATTAGGGATCACCTGGTTAAGGGATGGCTAAATACCTGGTTAGAGGTTAAAACAATGTTAAAGGTTACCTCACAAGAGGATTTGAAGAACTCAATAATTTTGAGTCACCCTGTTAAAGGATTTACAAAACGCCTGTTAAAGCTACCCAGTAAAGGGATTTTCCAACTGCTGAAATGGTTAGAAGTCAACTGGTAATACATTGATCTAATAAGAGCACTCAATTCCAAGGCAGATCCACTTCAGTTCCTTTACATCTGCAATCACACTCTGCAGATCTCTACTCACTTCTCTAGTCTGGAAAGAATCACCTCACATACATTCATTTGCCAACAACTTCAAATGAAAATCATCATCGACCTTATAAACAACAATTAGGTTGGTGGCCAAAACCTAAAACCATAAGCATCTAGGTTAACAAGACAACCGGTCCAATCTTGACCATTTAATCACATTACATAGGGTAAAACAATCTTGAACAAATCTCAAGATGGTTTGCATCATCTGTTCTTCACCACTTCTGGAAGCTGATAACCCATCACACGCTCTCCACCGTTTACTAAGATTTTGCACATTCTGGAGGTAGATAGAATCAATCTTCTCATGCAATATCCTCAAGGAAATCCTTCACGTGCATAAGACTGACATGGCAACATGATCTAATAATCATTTCAATGCTAACTCATCACAGGATGTCATCGGTCAAATCACACAGACTTGGAATGCATCAGCTGGAAACCCTGAAGCTGTGACTACCAATCGGTAGTCATATCAAGTGAAACCCCAATACAAACTTTGCATATACTGGTTCACTTGCTAGCTTACTTACTTCAACATATTGGTTCACACTTCATCATACCAGTTCACTTGCTAGTTTACTTACTTCAACATACTGGTTCACACTTCATTATATCGGTTCACACTTCAGCATATTGACATCAATGACAACATATATTATCATCATGTCATCAAACTCTGCACATATTCCAACAATCTCCCCCTTTGACATTGATGGAAATACATGAAGATATCTCTACATCTTCTTCTGTATAATATGTCTTCAATACTGCAGATATCTTCTATGCTTCACATCTTCTCTCCCTTTGACAACAATGCCAAAGTGGAGGCATAAGCTTCCATGTTCCATTATGCTGCTCCCCCTGAGGAGTAGCATCCTTCAACACATCAATCCTAAAAATATTTGACAATGCAATACCTGATTGATATGGAGCACATACCTTTAGTTCACCTCTTTAAGGGACAACACCCCTAATTCACCTCTTAAATAGGTAAATGTAGCCTTTGGTAGAGGCTTGGTGAATATATCTACTAACTGCTCTTTACTGGAAACATGTTCCAATACAACCTCTTTGTTCTTAACTTTCTCCCTCAAGAAATGATACTTAAGCTCGAAGTGCTTGGTTCTAGCATGCAATACCGGATACTTGGAAATATTAATTGCACTTGTGTTATCACAAAATATACTCACCGGTTTAGATACAGGGACTTTGAAACCACTTAATACATACTTCATCCAAATTGTCTGAGTACATTTCATAAATGCTAATACATATTTTGCTTTTGCTATGGACTGAGAGATACAACTCCGCTTCTTGCTCATCCATGAGACTAGTCTACCACCGAGAAAGAATGCACCACTAATTGTGCTCTTCCAATCGTCCACATTACCAGCCCAATCGGTATTGGTAAACACTTTGACATTGAAATTATTATTGTATGGATACCACAATCCATAATCTATAGTTCCCTTCAGATATCTAAGAATTTGCTTGACTGCTACCAAGTGGGATTCTCTTGGACTTTTATGAAAACATGCAGCAATGCCCACTACATGTGCAATGTTTGGTCTTCTATGTACTACATAGTTCAATTTACCAATCATTGACTGGTATTCCTTCTCATTCACCAACGTTGAATCATCTTCTTTTGACAATTTACAACTGGTCATCATCGGTGTACCAACCGGTTTGTTGTCTTCCATGCCAAAGGTCTTCAACACCTCTTTGACATACTTGGACTGACTGATAAAGATACCATCTTTCATTTGTTGAATCTATAGTCCAATGAAGAACTTAATCTCTCTAATTAGTGACATCTCGAATTCCTTCTTCATTTCATCTACAAACACATGGCTCATCTTATCATCTCCACCAAAAATTATGTCATCAACAAACACTTCACAAATCTGAATCTGATCTCCTTCTGACTTTAGATAGATATTGCTATCTTCACTTGTTCTTTCAAATCCAATATTTACAATATGGGAGTGTAAACGTTCATACCATACTCTAGGTGCTTGCTTCAATCCATACAAGGCTTTATGTAGCCTACACACCATATCACTGTCTTCTGATAGGGAAAACCCATCTGGTTTCTCTATATACACTTCTTCTTCAAGTATTCCATTGAGGAATGTAGATTTTACATCCATCTGATACACTTTGAATCCCTTGAAGACTGCATATGCAAGTAGCATTCTAACTCCTTCTGATCTAGCTACTGGAGAAAAGGTTTCTCCATAGTCTTATCCTTCTTCTTGAGCATATCCCTTACATACCAATCTTTCTTTGTTTCTTGCCACTATGCCATCTTCATTCAACTTGTTTCTAAAAACCCATTTGGTGCCAATAACATTTTTGTTCTTAGGTCTAGGTACCAAAGACCATGTACCATTCTTTTCTATCTAGTCAAGTTCCTCTTCCATAGCCTTAATCCAGTCTTCATCTTTGTGTGCCTCTCTAAATGTTTTGGGCTCAAATTCAAAAATCATGTAAGAATTCTCTTTGACCTTTCTTCTTGTAAGTATTCCTTCATCCTTATCCCCTATGATTTGCTTTTGATCATGATGTAACTTTACATACCTAGGAATGATCTTGGCTAATTCCTCTTGCTTTTCCTCTTCATCCTCATCTTCATCTTAATCTACATCTACCGCAACATATACTGGTGTAGGAGCATTGTTACTTGTACTTGGTTGTTTTGTAGCCGGTTCCCAAAAGGTTACACCTGGTTCATCTACCACTCTCTCGCTGCCTATTTCCTCAAGTTTCTTAGAGTTTTCATCAACTCTAACATTGATACTTTCAATAATTCTCTGAGTCCTATTGTTAAAACACTTGAGAGCTTTTCTCTTGGTAGAATACCCTAGGAATATTCCCTCATCACACTTTGCATCAAACTTGCTTTGGTGTTCACTTCTCTTGATATAACACTTGCTACCAAATACTCTAAACTAGCTTACTACTGGAGTCTTACCAGTCCAATACTCATAAGGAGTTTTATCCTTACTTTTCTTGATGAGTACCCGGTTCATAGTGTAGACTGCAGTGCTCACCACTTTTCTCCAAAAAGTGTGAGCAACCTTCCCTTGAATTAGCATCGTTCTAGCTACTTCAACTATAGTCCAGTTGTTCCTTTCTGCTAGGCCATTCTATTGTGGAGTCCAGGGGGCAGACAGTTGCCTCTTGATATCGTTCTCTTCACAGGTACTTATTGAATTCACCAAAAGTGAACTCACCTCCTTGGTCGGTTCTAAGGCATTTAATCCTCTTATCGATTTCCTTTTCAACTAGTGCTCTAAAGGATTTAAACTTTCCAAAAGTTTCAGACTTGTATTTCAAGAATGTGACCCACATCATTCTTGAGCAATCATCAGTAAGAATAATAAAGTACCTATCTCCCTAAACACTCCTAGTTTTCATAGGACCACACAAATCAGTATGCACAAGATCAAGTAAATTATCTACTGTGAAAGATTTACCTTTGAAGGTTAAGGAAGACATTTTCCCTAGTTGACGTTCTCTGCACAAAGGATTCTCTGGTTTGTTTAGCACAGGCAATCCTCTAACTGCCTTGATCTTACTGGCCTTCACAATATTATCAAAATTTACATGGCAGAGCCTCCTATGTCATATCCAACTATCATCAAACTTAGCCATTAAACATTGACTGATATTTGTATTTAATTTAAATAAGTTACCTCTAGTCTGCATACCGGTGGCCATCATTTCACAAATCTTTCCTTTTATTTTTCACACTCCACCTTTGAATTATAGAGTGAGTCCTTTATCATTCAGTTGGGCAACACTCAAAAGGTTATGCCTGAGACCTTCTACCCAAAACATATTATCAGCACTGCTGTTTCCATTTAGAGAGATGGACCCTTTGCCTTTTACCATACATGGTGCATCATTACCAAATTGGACTACACCTCCATCGTACTCTTCCAGAGACAGAAACTTTCTTAGGTCACCAATCATGTGGTGGGAACATCCACTATCAATAACCCACTCCTCCACTCATTAGAATTATCAAAGCGGGAAACAAGAGCCTTCTTGTCTGACACATCTTCCTTAATGGCTACAAACACTATGTCTTCACTTTCTTCATCTTCTGATTCATCATCAGTGACACCTTCATTGACTGCAAAAAGATAGTTTCTCCTATTTTCTCCTTTGAACTTTTTAAACTTCTTCGGTTTGTCCTTATTATCACTATTAGGACAGTTGACAGCAATGTGTCCTATCCTATTGCAAGAAAAACATTTCAAAGGGAGCTTACCTCTATATTTTCCAGTTCCCTTAGGAAGCCTCTTGGTGAGAAGAGCTTCAAACTCCATCATGATCTCCTCATCATCCATATCTCTGCTTTGTCTAGGTTCATAGCTGGTACCAACTTATTTTCCCTTTCTAGATAATGCAACAGATGCTCTCAAGGCTAATTCAGTCTTGTGAACACTGCCATCATAACTATTTAGCTTATATGCGGTCAACTTAGCAATGATGGAGTCTAGGGATACCTTTGTCTTGTCAATAGATCTCAACTCCTTAATAGCGGCAACCCTTATTGCACAGACCAGTAACAAGGATCTCAAAACTTTGCTAATAACTATGGGATCATCCATTGTACCTCCTGCACTCTTGATGTCTCCAACAACAATTTTAATTCTTATCCCATATTGTTGAATGGTCTCTCCTTCAACCATCCACATGCATTCAAATTTTCCCCTAAGGCTCTCTTCCTTAGCTTGCTTCACATGCTCATCACCGCCATAGATAGTCTCTAGAGTATCACATACATCTTTGGGATTGTCTTTATCTTGAACATCTATAAACTCAATATTAGGTAGACTGCTGATAAGAGATTCCATGAGTTGCCCATTCTCCTGAATCTCTCTTCTTTGATCATCGTTGAGAGTACCTATAGGGACAACATAAGTATTCTCAACATAGTTCCATTGTTGAGCACCCATGCTTTTAATGTAGATCTTCATTCTGTCCTTTCATATCTTAAATTTATCTCTGTTGAACTTAGTACCTTCCCTCTTCATCATTAGAATAGGATCTTTTCCTCAAGTAGTTAAGCTTATAGAACCAAGGACCTAGAGGATGCTCTGATACCAATTGATGAATAATGATGAAAAGTAAATACCCAACATGTATTGAGAGGGGGGGGTTAATCAGTACAGACAAAAATTTCTCCGACAACTTAAACTGTGAAGACTGCACTAACTGGAAAACATCATCACCAACCTAAACCAAGACAATACCGGTAAAACATAGTAAGGCTATAAAAGACATAAACCAGTAACACTTAGAACTTCTCAAAACCTAATATCTCATCTCAACTTCCCCCATATCCTTAAGCAAGTAATACATCAGAAATACAATGACCATTAGATCAACATGCATTACCACTTAACAGAAAACACTAAATCATCACATGAAAAAGCATCACACATAACACACTAATTTTTCACATGGAAACCCAACTGGGAAAAACCATGGTGGGGATGAATACCCACAAGTTGTTCTTGAACTCTTCTAAAGTTTTCTCTATTAGGAGCCTAGTCCAGTTAAAGACTTTACAACAGGTTCTGCTAGGAACCGATACTGCTACAGATCACCCGATTAAGGGATGGCTAAATACCTGGTTAGAGGTTAAAACCCTGTTAAAGGTTACCTCATAAGAGGATTTGAAGAACTCAATGATTTTGAGTCACCCTATTAAAGGATTTACAAAAATCCTATTAAAGCTACCCAGTAAAGAGATTTTCCAACTGCTCAAATGGTTAGAAGTCAATAGGTAATACACTGATCTGATAACAACACTCAATGCCAAGGAAGATCCACTTCAGTTCCTTTACATCTGCAATCACACTCTGCAGATCTCTACTCACTTCTCTAGTCTGACAAGAATCACCTCACATATATTCATTTGCCAACAACTTCAAATGAAAATCATCATCGACCTTATAGACAATAATTAGGTTGATGGCCAAAACCTAAAACCATAAGCATCTAGGTTAACAATACAGTCGGTCCAATCCTAATCATTTAATCACATTACATAGGGTAAAACAATCTTGAACAAATCTCAAGACGTTCTGCATTGTCCGTTCTTCACCACTTCTGGAAGTTGATAACCCATCACACACTCTCCACTGTTTACTAAGATTTTGCACATTCTAGAGGTAGATAGAATCAATCTTCTCATACAAGATACTTAAGGAAATCCTTCACATGTGGAAGGTTGACATGGCAACATGATCTAATCTTCATTTCAATGCTAACTCATCACAAGATGTCATCGGTCGAATCACACAGACTTGGAATGCATCAACTGGAAACCCTGAAGCTGAGACTACCAATCGGTAGTCATATCAAGTGAAACCCCGATACAAACTTTGCATATACCAGTTCACTTTCCAGTTTAATTACTTCAACATAACAATTCACACTTCATCATACCAGTTCACACTTCAACAAATTGACATCAATGACAACATACATTATCATCATGTCATCAAACTCTGCACATATGCTAATAGTCAAAGGGGGAGATATGTTTAGAGTGCTTGAGCATTGGTAGATATCAGTGATAAGGGGAGATATTCATCACTTAGGGAAAAATGAATGGACTAGTACTGAGATGAAGAAACATGCATCTAATTAGCCAGAGTTGGAAGTGTTTTCCATCAATGCTAAAGGGGGAGATTGTTGGATTGTTGGCATTGACAAAACTAGTCAATCTAGAGAATTGGTATATGTGCTAAGGTTTGTCATTGATGTCCAACACTTACCGGTGAAGACACTAACCAATGAAGTGGTATAGGTAGAGTGGTGTTTCTTTTTAGTAAGCAAAAGTGATGACTTACAATAAATGGGAATAACATTGGCATTGAATGATTAAAGGTTCATTCAGCTCAAGGAAACATAAACTAAGTCAATTGGTCTATCATTTAGGAAGATTAGTCACTTTGGTGATGGTGCAGTCACAAAAGGTGACTCGAGAAAGAAAATTTTTTTGTTCCAACAAACCGGTAACTCATTGGTAAACAGGGGAAGAGACTTGGTGCTAGCACAACAAACTGGCAATCAAAGGACAAACTGGTAATATAGAAGTGTAGTGACATATCTGTACACTGGTATGACAGAAGGAAGACATGTGATCACCATAAATCTTGAAGCGGTGATTGGTTATTTAGTTGTGGTGGAAAAGGATGATTTGGTGAGCTTGTGTCTACGCCAAATCATAGGTTGGTAAGGTCAAATTTTAGTTATCATGCAATCAAGCATGATTACATGTGAATTTTTTGGTTTGCACATATTTGGATGAACACGACTCAGACGTTTCTATCTTTGGGAGATGCGGTGGCAAAATTGGGTGAGCACTTGGAAAATTTGTTGTAAGGCTTGCAGAGAAAGAGTGGGAGATTTTGAATTTGAAATCATCTGAAATCCATGATTGGTTTCATTGAGGGAATGCCTGAAGGTGTCAATAGAAATTGTATAAAGTGTTCTTGAATTTCATTCAGAAAGTTTTGATCATGAAACTTGCAACAAAGAAAATTTGCTGAAGGCGATCCAGAGTGAAAAACAAAGAGAGAGGAAGTGCTAAAAGGTATTAGCATAGTAGAGTGTGTTTGAGGTAGATTGACTAAGTGCAGAGTCGAGAGATAGTGAACTGATAGAGTGCAGAGCCGAAGATCAGAGGACCGACAAAGTGTAGAGCCAATGGTCAGGGGACCAGCAGAGTGCAGAGTCGAAGGTCTGAGGATCGGTAGAGCGCAGGTTCGAGGGATAGGTGACTGGTTGAGTGAAGAGTCGAAGGTATAAGAAGGAAACCAGTGTGTATTGCATGTGATGCATATTGAGATCTGATCAAGCTATCAGTAGATAATTCAGCAGATCATCCATCTGTTGCTTTCTAACAACTGCAACATAAATCCCTTAACTGGGTGGACTTTAATAGGTCCCTATTGTAAAATCCCTTAACTGAGTGACATCTGAACTAATGTTTGAAGTCCTCTAACCAGGCTACCTTTTACAGGGTAAAGGCACTAACTAGCCTTGTTCAAAATCCCTTAACTGGGTGGCAACTAATAGTGTCTTTGTAATCTCCTAATAGTGATGTCTCTTAACCAGGCATACTCCAAAAGAGTACAAATTTTGTGAGTTCCTACTCAGACCATGGTTTTCTCCCTATTGGGTTTCCACAAGATAACTCCTTAGTGTCATTGTCAACTTTTCATGCTTGCATATTTTACTTCAGTGATTAAGTATATTGTTGTATCTTAGATGAATGCAAATTTAAGATTAAAGTTAAATTGTGAAAATTTGTTTAAGTGTTGATTCATCCCTCCCCTCTTAGTACTGGTTGGGACTAACAAAATTTAATGAAGACAATATTGCAGACTTGGAGAAAAAATTTCCCTCGAAGGAACCAGATCAATTTGAAGAGATTTTGGACAGTAGGATTGGGCATAGTACCCAAAGTAGTCAGTAAAAAGAATATCTTGTGAAGTGCAAGAACATACTAGTGGAAGATTCATCTTGGATTTCTCAGGTAGAGGTAGACCACTTTGGTTTTCCTCTAACCCCAGCAAAGTGAGAGGCTCACTTTTTTTATTAACCCCAGATGTCTGATGCAGGAGCGTCCCCTATTCACAACAATCTTGCATCAACCAAAAATGTTTCCTTTTTTGCTTGTTTTTCTCTTTGCAGTTTTAGTTTTCCTTTCTCTGTGTCCTAGTTTTGGCACATCGGTTTCCTATGGAGATGGATTATTCTTGAAGACTTGATCACCCTACTTTCTTTCTAACTGCATCTCATTTGGATCACTTTCCGGCAAGATATCACTACTAGTTTCCTTGACAGTTTCTTGTTACAGATTGTTCCTTTGATTACTGGTTGCCT
This sequence comes from Cryptomeria japonica, assembly GCF_030272615.1. Taxonomy (NCBI): domain Eukaryota; kingdom Viridiplantae; phylum Streptophyta; class Pinopsida; order Cupressales; family Cupressaceae; genus Cryptomeria; species Cryptomeria japonica. Next base: position 92,161,828 of record NC_081412.1, read on the forward strand.
ATGACCTATTCTAGTGATCTACAAGAACCCATTCTGATGCTTGCTGAGCCTTGGACATTGATCTCGATATTGCTCAGCGTATGGCCGACCTTCTCCATTTGATTCTTTGGATTCTCCAGAGGCCGACCTCATTCATTTCTGCATGTTAGGGTTTTGATTCTTTTGGGCCAACTAGATCCTTTGGATCGATATATATTTGTAATCATGCTTTAGAATATAATCAATCAATCAGGAATCAAAGGACTATTAGATAGATAGATTTTACTTAGAAGATAAATCTTTCAATTCAAGGTCCCAGTGAGACCTATTCTACCAAGCCTGTGTGCCGATATGTTGTAATCTGATTGTTATTGGTTGGATGTAATTGACTTTCATGCAATAAAAACTATTTGTTAAGCATTGCATCCATCATATATGTGTGTTTTCATTGTGTTAACTCTTTCTGACCATTTTGGACTGATCTCCTCAAGGTCCCTCCTCATTGGTGACTGCACCAGTTGATGTATCACAACTAAGCCATTGACCTTAGGTAGAAAGTGCTTGATGTGTCTTCTCTTGTCTATAGACTAGTGAAAACTTGGGCTTTGATTGAGCCTTGAACATACAATTTTTCCTTAGATTAGAAAAATAACCATTGTGTCTTTATTGTTTGTTGTGTTTTCTTGTCATAATAGAAAAATCATCCCCAAAAACATCCGAAAAATTTAAAAAAACTTAACCAAAAACATCAGAAAAAGTCTAACAAAAATAGAAAATTTTCAAAAGACAACCAGAGTAGTACATTTGACATATATTTTAGTGTATCAACCATTCTATGGTGCATTTGTGTCATATTAAAATGCATTTAACACATTTTATAGCGCATTTGTTAGTTACTTTAACACATTTGCAACATAGAGTAGTGCATTTGCTAAATACAGTAACGCGTTTGAGACATATTGTGGTGCATTTAAGAAATCTTTCGGCACTTTTACAAATTATTTTAGCGCATTTGAAACAAAGAGCAAAAAATCAGGTCTAGGGAAAAATCATAATTCAAATTGAAATACCCTTTTTCGCAAAGAGTTAATTTCAGTAAATCATGCACTCAATTCAAATCCATATCAAACAAATTTTTCAACATACCATTCATTTCACACATAGAAAACTCTTAGAAAAAAATCAAGCTTCTTCTAGTGCTTTTGAGATCTTTATCAACACAATTTAATTAGTTCCCCTATCAGGATTTATCATCCTTTATCTAGGAGATAGACTACTATAAAAATATTGGCAAGGTTAATCACCATCATAGTGAGATCCATCATCTTCACATTGATATTCTTTGTATCACTCATTCATAACTATTCCTTAATAGTTCAAGATTATCTTTTCAAAACAAGATCAAAACAACACTTTAGATTCTTTGATTTAGTATTTTCCCTAGTCCCATTCAAATAAAAACAACAACATTTATAAAAGGTTCATACACTAAGTTTAATTCATCATCATTTCCAAAATCTCATATGGTTGAAACAAGAACACAAAATAAAAACAAGGAAAAGGATGGATTTCTTTGAAAAGGGTTCTAAATAAGATCCAACAATTTTTTTTGGAGAAACTTAAAGACAAATACAAATGTGTTTGCATTTTCAATATAATGTCCTAAGCCATCTTCTATGTCCAATCAATATAATATCTTAGAACAACTTAAAAAGACACTAGACCATATATCTATTAATTATATCATATTTCCACAATCCATAGCTTGTTCTCACACTTTCTGGATTAGACTATGTATTAGTTTTTTTAATCAACGTTTCAGATCACACTCCATGATTCATCATTAGGATACTAGAGTGCTAAGAGCATGAAATGATAAGTTACATAGTAGGTCTAAGATAAAAAGGAAGAAGAGAGGCAAGAAAAGTAGGCACAGGATTCAAAGCCAAAAAATAGAATAAAAAAGAGAAAATCAAAGCAAAAAGAAATAACAATAAAAAATAATAAAAAGTGATAGCAACACAAATAACAAAAGATAATAATAAAGGAAATAATAACAATATTATTACTATTGTAGAAGAAAAACAACAACCTCAACAATAATAATAATATTATATAAAATAACAATAATAATAATATTGTTTAAAAATTTTACTAAGGCAATTTCCCTTCGGTTAGCTAAAATTCTTCCCAAAATTATCTCTTTGGAGAAAGGTGGCTTTGTGCCCTATGGGGAAATAGCAGAGGGAGCTATTGTGGCACATGAGGTGTTGCATTCTATTTCCATTTAGAAGTTCCCAACCATGATACTTAAATTGGACATGATGAAGGCTTATGATAGGGTTGAATGGGGGGCTTTAGGTCTTGTTCTTGAGAAGTTAGGGTTTTCTAAGGCTTGGGTCAAATGGATTAATGCTTGCATCTCTTCTGCAAGATTCTCAGTTTTAATTAATGGTTCCCCTTTTGGTTTTTTCTCTTCTTCTAGAGGATTGAGGCAGTGGGATCCTTTGTCCCTTTTTTGTTTATACTTTTAGCTGAGTCCTTTAGTTGGGCTATTAAGGCTACAAAATTGAAAGGGCTTTGGAAGGGGGTAAGTATTCCAGGGGTTCCAATTTCTATTTCTCATTTTCTATTTGCGGATGATACTTTGTTATTTGGTCAAGCTTCTTTTAGGGAGGCATATACTATAAATGGAATTATTCAAAAGTATGCTGCATTTTCAGGTCAAAAAGTAAATATTGAGAAGTAAAAAATATTCTTCCTTAATACATCACAGTTAGTTCAGCATAGATTGTAGTCCTTTTGGTGCTTTCAACCTAGTAACCTCCCATGTACGTATCTTAGTATACCTTTCTTTATTAAAACAGACAAATTAAGCTTTTGGGATAAGCTTATTTCTGCTATTTCAAAGAGAATTGTTTCTTGGAATCACAGATGGTTAAGCCTTGCTGGGAAAATTGTTCTTATTAAATCTGTATTGAATGAAGTTCCCATTTACCTTATATCAGTGTTAAAATCTCCAAAATCTATGATTGTGAGTTTGCAGGACACTTTTAGTTCCTTTCTCTGGAGTAGCAATTAAGATGGAAGGAAAAAACTCTCCCTAGTAGCTTGGGATAAAGTCTGTTTGCCTAAGGATCTTGGGGGTACAAGTATTATGAACTTGGAAAATCAAAATCTGGCCCTTGGAGCTAAGTTGGTCTGGAAGTTGTATGAGCATCCTGAATCTTTTTGAGCACAAATTATGTTTGCAAAATACCTTAATAATGGTCCTAGAGAGTATGTTTTTCAAATTTCAAATTTACCTCCAAGTTCGGTAATGTGGAATTTCATATGCAAATGTAGGAACATTATTTTGCCTCATCTCTCTTGGATTGTTCATAATGGGAAGAAGGTTAGATTTTGGGATGAGGTGTGGAATGGTCACACTCCATTACTAAATATAAGGGACTAGTCCCCTTTGATATCTATTCTTTCTTCCCTTTGGGGGGTCTTTATGGCAGATTATTTTGAGATAGTATACATTGGTAATCTTAGGATGGAAAAGTGGAAATCCATTGAGTTTTTGGATGTTGATCAAGATCTTAAAATGCATTTTGCTAAGGTTTTGGGAGAAAGAATGATTATCCTTTCTGATTCCGAAGATGAACTTGTTTGGACAAAGAATATCTCTAGTAAATATTCGGTCAAAGATGGTTATAATTCTCTTATGTATGTGAAAGATTTATCTTCTTGGCCACATAATTTTTTTTGACATTCGACCTATCTACCAAAAGTCGGTGCTTTGCTTGGTTAGCAATTTAGGATAGGGTCCTTACAGGCATGCGTTTGGATAGACTTGGTATCAATGTTATTTTTCCTTGTGTGTTATGCAATAAAAATTTGGAATCCTTCTCCCACCTTTTTCTTCATTTTGATTTTGCATATCAATGTTGGCAATGGTTGTTTGATAAATCGAACTTGGCTTTTGTTATAGGGAAATATCTTATATCTCATTTTAGATCTTGGCCATTTCTGTTTGCCTCATCTGTTTATGCTTTCCTTTGGATTGTCTCTCCATCTATTTTAATTTGGAATATTTGGTTAGAACGAAATAACATGATCTTTAAAAAAACAAGTTATTCTCTTGAAGAGATTTTATTGAAAATTGAATCTTCCATTTCTAAAGTTGCCTTGTCTCATATCTACAAGAACCTAGAGAATCTTACCTCTTTCTTGCATTGGGATAGTAGGGTGTCTAGAGTCTGGAAGTTGTTATCTATCCCACCTTCTCATGGGTCAATTTTGAAAAAGAATGATGCTTTAATCAAGATAAATTCGGCTATTTGGAAGCCCCCTCCTCATGGCCATTTTAAATTTAATTTTGATGGAGCTTCTCGTGGGAATCCTAGTTTGCCAAGGGTAGGTATGGTGATTTTTTATCGTCATGTAAAATTTGTTCAGGCTAGGTGTCATGCCATTGGGCATAAGACTAATAATTTTGCAAAGTTTAATGCCTTGTCTCTAGGCTTGGTTATGGCTATATCCCTGGGAATTAAGGATCTTGTAATAGAAGGGGATTCATTGGTGATCATACAAAGTGTTATGAAGAAGAGATCTAATTGTTGGATCACATTTTACAACAGTTAGAGTTTTTTTATTCCTTCTTGATTTCTCATTGTTATATAGAAGTAAATAGAATTGCGGATTTCTTGGCAAATTTAACTATAGACAATAATGCCAATTTGCGTAATGTAAGCATGGAAGAGATCCCTACTTCAGTTCAGAAATATCTACACTAAGATTTGGGCTTCCTCCTTTTATATGGTAATTTTGAAATTTTCCTACCCTTCTTCCTTTGGAGGCAGTCATGTTTGCTGGATATGTTTAGGTGGCAAGTATTCTTTGTAGGTGAGAAATAATTTTCATCTATAAAGTATGGTTACAATCTGGCATAGGCAGCAAGGGTGGTTACCTTACATGGTTTTAGGGTGGCGGCCTGTCATCATGCATTTCTGGGTATGGTCTTTTCAGTTTAAATTCACACGAGTGTTTTATGTGCTTTGATTACTTTGTGTTGTATGGAGGGATTGCCTATTTGAAGTTACCTGTTATGGTACTTGTGTTGTGATCATGTTTGAGTAAGCATTTTCTTTGTTTCATCAAATGGGATTTCATGTACTTCTTTTCTACTGCCAGTACCGTGAGAAGTATTTGGCTATTATGATTTCATTTATGTTGTTATCCCTCACGAGTTTTAATCTTGCTCATTGCCTTCATTTGTAATCATGAATTGTTGTGGTTCTTCTCACTCACTTTTTTGTTGGCAGATGTCTTTATAATAAGATATCATTTATGAATTTTGCATTAGGCTTCATCGCATTCTTTCTTGGATATACATATGTCGAGTGTCTCTGCTCTTTCATGATATAGTGTTATTGTTGAATTCCATTTTGAGGCCTCCAATGAGGATTCAGGAAATAGTTCTGAGATGCTTGGAAAAAAATTTCATTTGTTTTCTCCTTAGGTGGATTTTGAGGTACATAGGTTGGTGGGGAGTCCTTGGTTGCAAACTGGTTCTAATTTTTTTGGCTCTGAGATTTTGTCTCAATTTCTTACTATTTTCCATGATATTTTTCTTGATGAGGGTTTACTCCAACTCTTGGTTTCTATGTTCATTCCTCCCTTGGTATGCACTTGGGAGCTTGTTAGGTCTGCACTGGATAGCTATCATTTTGAGTTGGGTTCTTTTTACTATGGGGGCTTTCTTCCTCATTCTGATCTTTTGGACAATGGGTGCTGTAGGGAATTATTGTTTGAATTGAGAATGCGCTTAATATGTGATAGATTGGGGGATACTTTGAAATCATTTGAAATATTACTAGATTGGGTTTCTCCTTATTTTGTGGATAAGGCTTTGGTTGTGCTTATGGGTTTACATTTGTTGTTCTCTTTTGGTTTTTTGGCTTAACACCTCCATGACTAGAATTCCCCTTGCAGATTGTCCCTCCTTTGAGAGAGGACAGGGAACCTCCTGATGAGAGCTCAAGCTCTTGGTTTTTGACTTAATTACTCTATGCAGATATCTTTTGGTTAATATCTTTTTGATGTAGGTTTTTAACTCATGAATTGTTCGAATTTTTGCGATCTTGAGAGGGTTTGATGCGGCCTGGTTATTTGCTATGAGGTTGCTTCTGCAGTCCAAATTTTATGTTGCATGACCTGTTGGGGCTGTGTGGTTCTCTCTCATTTTTTGTTGACATCTAGACATATGATATGTATATCTCTAAAGCTATGTAATGGGTGGTCGATTCCAGACTAATTTTGTAAATGGGATATTCGGGTTATTTAATTTTTTGCTTTTTTGGGCTGCAACCAGAGGTTTTCTTGTGGGTTCTTTCCTGTCAGTATGCCCTTTGAACCCGTTGTAAACAAAAAATTCAATATTAATAAAATATAGTTTAGTGGCATGTCCACTTTTATCAAAAAAATAATAATATTATGATTATTATTATTGTAGATATTGTTATTGTTGTAAAGAAAATAAAGAAAGAAATAAAATAAATAATAATAATAAGATTAATATTAATATTGTGGGTATTGTTATTGTTATTCCTATAATAATAATAATAATAATAATAATGTTATTATTATTATTGCAATAAAAAATAATAAATGAAAAAGGAAAGGGGGGACAAGAAGATAAGTAAAGCAAAGATAAGGAGCAAGAAAAGAAAGGATAAAAGAAGGAGCACAAAGCAAGGCAGCAAACAAAGGAAGATAGGCGAGGGGAGGGTAGTAGACTGACGGAGAAATCTCTAGAGATTTCTACCAAGCCAAGTTATGGTTCCTCTCCATCTCCAAACCTGTCTAATCCCCCTTACCCCCTACTGGATCGCTTCCCTACATCAATGGCCTCTCACAAAAAATCAGTTAGATCCTTCATAAGAAAGGAATTCGATGTGCGTTCAAGCCCCTCACTATGTTCAACAATCACTTACCCTCTATCAAAGACCCTAGAGACATCTTTTTAGACTCTAGTGTCTATAAGATCACCTTCTCTTGTAGAATACCTTATATAGGAGCGACAGATCGCTCCTTCAACATTAGAATCAAAGATCATTGTACATACATTAGACATGATTGAGTCTCTAAGTTAGCCCTTGCCAAACACTCCTCTTTGACCAAACACCACATATGTTTGGAGAACGTTCAAAAATTATCCAAAGAAGAGGATTTCGTCAAGAGAAAGCTCAAGGAAGCCATTGATATTAACAACCACCCTAGTAATTTCAACTGTGATGAAGGTTGGAGTCTCAGTCCCACTTGGCAATCTCTTCTATCTAGCCTCAAACAATCTCACTCCATAACCTGAGACCCCCCCTCCCCCCTTTTTTAGATTGGCTATCCCCCTTTCCTCCCTCCCCTCTCATCTTTCCCCCATGCCTCCATGTTATGTTGGTCTTTCATCTTGTCTAGCTTTTCCTTTTTCTTCGCCAATCTACTCCCCTCCCATCACATGTCTTCCTTTGTTCCCTGCCTTGCTTTGTGCTCCTTTTATCCTTTCTTTTCTTGCTCCTTATGTTTGTCTTACCTTCTCGTTCCCCCTTTACTTTTTCATTTATTATTTTTTATTGCAATAATAATAACATCATCATCATCATCATCATCATCATCATCATCATCATCATCATCATCATTGTTATATCAATAATAATAACAATATCCACAATAATAATATTATCATCATTGTTGATGTTGCTATTGTTATTGTTATATTATGGAAAAAAAAAGTGCTCTACAAATTTTCACACTGCATGGGTGGATGTGGCTTGGGAGGATCTGCCACATGTCCCACAATGGGTTTTTAAGAAGGGCAACTGGGTAGACATGGCAGTTTTGCCTGGTTGGATAGTTAATGCTAATTTTTTCAGACCATCTTCTAGGTATTTTTGGGGCTTCTGGAAGAAACCAGTGGGTTTTAGTTTTCATCACTCAGGAGCTTGGGATAGTCACTCTCGATAGGGGTTTCGTGGGCAATTTCACTATTATGATGGGAAGGATTTAAACCGTAGGCATTTTCAATCCCATTTGCTAGGTCATCCGAGGCTGAGGACTACGGGGATGGGGGGTCAACCTTCCTTTGCTATGATGGTTAAATCCTCAAAAAATGCAGAAGATGTGCTTCCAGAAAAGGCTGATAAGGTTCCTTCTAATCCATAAGAGGATAAGGTGTGTGAAAATACCTCTATTTCTAATCCGATTGTTGGTTCCTCTCCTCAGGTTTGGGCTCCCGTTCCTTTTTTGGATCTTTCTCGATCATACATTGCTAAAAAAGCTAGTAGCTTACATTCAATTGCTATCTCTGGGGTTTTTTGGGCTCAACAGACATGTTTATCGAAATTGCTTCATAAATTGAAAAAAATTTGGTCGGGCATGTGTTATTTTCAGCTTTTATCTACAAATTCATTTATCATTGTTTTCGATTCTCCTTTAGCCAGAGACCCAGTTCTTAAAATTGAACATCACTAGTTTGGGAATAGTATGATTTCGGTCTCAGCTTGGAAACCATTTTATGTGCCTAATTGGTCAAAACCTAAGGGTTGTCCGGTTTGGTTTAGTTTTCCCTATTTTCCTTTCGAACTCATGGATCTGGAGGTATTACAAATGATTGGGGATAAGTTTGGCTCTATTTTAACTTCTAAATCAGAGATGGTGGATGGGGTGGTTCTGGTAAAAATTTGTGTTTTGATCAGTCTTGATTTTGTCTTCCCTAGGACTTGCACTCTTAAATCCAATGATGGGATATGGTAGCAACCGATTGATAAGTGGCCTAATGAGCTCCCTTCAGGATCTTTAATTGTTGATGGTCCTTTGTTTATGGATTTTAAGATAGGCATGTCCTTCGATTCCGATTCAGTGGTAGATCATTCTATTGGCATTTTTGATGATTATGTTGTGATTGTCATTGATGGACACATACTTTCTATGAGATCACTTTTTGTATGTATGAGTTAAAGCTCAACTAGTATTTGTTCCAACCAGTATGATGTATTATAGTCTTTAGACTATCGGTGTTTTGCAAAAAGTGTTTACTGATCTGAAGCGATATGAAGATCCCAAGCAGTTCGAGGATCTCAAGAAGAATGAAGTGGCACAACTCATATTTCCCAATCTTTATATTTGTCAAACTAGCAACTGGTATTTTGCTTAAACTGGTATTTTGTTTGAACTGGTAATACTCTGTGATGAGTTACCAACTGGCATTTTGCGATGAGTTACCATCCACCGATTGTTCCGCAGTGCCGACCCTTTGGCAGTGCTTTTTGTGTCATGTTACCAAATATGTCTAGATGCATTGAACCTAGGAAATTGTATTGTAATCCTATTGGACCGACCTGAAATCAGATTCCTTTATAAGGACATCATGTCTAGGGTTTTAGGTTGTTGCAAGGGTTTAAGGTGGTTGATGAATTTTTGTAAGTGAGATTATAGAAGAGAAGTTCATGTCTATGAGAAAAAGGTAGAGTATGAATGTGTTGAAGACTGAAGTAATGTTGGAATGCATTAGGAATGAACTATCAAGGATCTAATCAAGCAATCTGTGCTATTTTCTAGGTCACTTACTTGTTGATTACTCACATCTTTGACAAGTCTGAAGCCCTTAACCGGGCAGGCCCAAAAAGCCTTTTGTAAATCCTCTAACAAGGTGGTTCACATCTATGGATCTAAAATCCTCTAGCAAGGTAGTCCTTAATCAAACTTATCTCCTAACAGAGATTGAGATTCCTAACAGGATCTGTTCTGGTAAAGAACATTATATGACCTTAACCGGTCTGGTTCCTATTCTATAGATAGTTACTTGTGAGTTTCATCTCACCATGGTTTTTCCCATTTGGGTTTCCATGTCAAAATCTTTTGTGTTATGGTGTTTGTGCTTCTGTGGGTGAATGCATTATTTGCTATTTGGTTTGCATGTGTGCTAATCGGTTTGTTTTCTAAACTATTTTACCGGTTTACTATTAGAATAGTAAAGTGTTTAAGTACAGTAATTTTTGGCATACTAATTCACCCCCCCGCCTCTTAGTATTCATCACATTCTGCTAGGAACAATGGTGTTGGGCCTAAATCTACTGAGCATTTATTGAATTCTCTCCACACGCTTGATGTTAATATGTTAGTCCCTTCTAATAATGGTGTGGTGTCCCCTATTGTGGGTAATATTGCTAACACTATTGAGCTTTAGGATAACATCCCTATTTCGAATAATGATAATCTAGGTTTAGGTTTGAAGTCAGAAAATGAGTATAAGGCACCTTCCTCAAATTTGAGGAACCTTCCAAATGAGGAAGCCCTGATTCATCATATTCAGGACTTAGTGAAAAATAAGGGTATGGGGGGCAATGATGTGCCTCTGGATGAGTTGGTTTTTATCTCGGATGCTAATACCATCCTTCAAGTTAATGAGATTTTGAATTCCCAGGACCTTCACCTTGATGAGCATGTAATTGAGTGAGTAATTAATTCAATTGAATGTGATTTGGATAATATTAATTAGACCCTTCCTTTATCTACATTTGTGAATCCTTTTGAGGTGTTGGCTTCTAAATATGTTGAGGAAGTTGTAGTGGAAATGGTGTTTCCTGAATCAGATATCAATATGCCAATCATCCAATCAAGTATGACTTTGACACCCCCAGTGGTTTCTCCTTGTAGGGGGAGACCTCCAAAGAATCGTAAAACTCAAATGGAGATTGATGCGGGTATTCAAAAGACTCTATCACCATCTCCTATTGATAGGTTAGGGAAGTTTTCTTCTTCTATGGGTAGATCTAAAAAGTTAGGTCTCCTTTCTAAATCTTTGGCTAAAAGGGCTAGGAATTCAGTTTCTAGTCCTCTAGTTACTCGGTCAGTGGTTGTTAAGAGGAATTTGCAGTCTTCTTTTGGAGATAGTAAAAATTCTCCATCATTTGGGAAGAGGGGAGCTTCTGCCTCCCCTTGAGGACAATGAGGATCATTTCTTGGAATGTTAGGGGCTTAAATACCCCTAACAAGTGACGCTTAATTAAGTCTCAGCTTGACTTAATTAAGTGTGATGTCTTTTTGCTTCAGGAAACTAAGTTGTCTCTTTAGTCTGCAGATAGGGTTTTTTCTTCTTGGAAAAGGTGGAATCATGTTTCGATTTCTTCCTTAGGGGCCTCAGGGGATTTGACTCTTTTCTGGAACAGTTATAATATTGAGCTAAATCTTGTGGCTTTTGATACTAATTGGATGTTGTCCTTTGTTAAGAGCAAGATCTCTAATTTTAAATTTTGGCTTTTTAATGTGTATGCTCCCTCGAGTATTCAAGGTAAAAGTAAATTATGTAGGGAACTTGGAAGAGTCTCTTCTCCTTTGAGGCAAGGTTCCTTTGTGGTATTTGGGGGAGATTTTAATCCTATTACTGATTTAGAGGAAAAGAGTGGTGGTATCCTTCCTAATAGTAGGATTATTGAGGACTTTAGATCCTTCATTTTAGATGTGGGTCTTTTTGATTGTAAGTTTCAAAATGGAGTTTTTACTTGGGCTAACATGAGGAGGGGTTTTTCTCAAATAGCTTAGAGGTTAGATAGGTTCTAATTATCAGAGAATTGGATTGATTTGGATGTTGATTTCTCTTCTTCTATCCTTCCCAATATGGGTTCAGATCACTTTCCAATCTCCTTCTCCATTATCAAAGACATGCCTCTTTATAAATCTCATTTTAAGTTTGAGCCTATGTGGTTCAAAGATCCCTCTTTTCTTTCGTTACTTCAAAATTGGTGGGACTTTGCTCCTTTTGTTTTGGGTTCTAGAATGTTTCAAATTGTTTGAAAGCTTAGTTTTTTAAAATTGAAAATTCGAGATTGGAACTTGGTTCATTTAAAAAAAAAAAATTGACGAAAAATTAAGAATTCAGGACATGATATTAACCTTGAATAACCATGTGATTCAACATGGTATGGTTCCTTCATTTTTTGATGAGTTAAAGTCTCTTAAATCTCAGCTTGACAAGATTTTGGCTAGGGAAGAAATTTATTGGAGACAAAAGTCTGGAGAGTTATGGCTTTTAGAGGGGGATAGGAATTCAAAGTTCTTTCATTCCTCCACCAAGTTGAGGAGGATTAGGAATAGAATCACTTGTATTCAAGATCAGCAAGGAAATTTGTTGACCAAGCAGGATGATATTGCTAAGGAGGCAGTAAGGTTCTTTAAAACCCTTCTGTCTTCAGAAGTAACTAATTTTAGCAATTTCGATTCTCATGTTCCTTCTCTGGTTTCCATGGAAGATAATAAGATGTTAATGGCACCTTTTTCTCTAGATGAAGTCAAACAAGTAGTTTTTGCCATGAATCCTGATAAGGCTCCTGGTTTTGATGGTTATACACCTTTGTTTTTTCAGAAATGTTGGGATTTTGTGGGTAATGATGCTCTTTTGGCTCTTGAAGAGGCTAGGCGGAATAGGTATATTTTGAAAGAGCTGAATACAACTTTGATTTCTATCATTCCTAATGAGGATGTTAAGTCTTTTGTGGATTTCTGGTCTATTTCTTTGTGTAATACCCTTTATAAGACATTCACCAAGGGTATCTCTTTAAGGTTAGCAAAGATTTTACCCAAGCTTATTTCCTTGGAGCAAGGGGGTTTTGTTCTAGGGAGGGAAACTACGGAAAGAGCTATTGTAGTGCATGAGGTGTTGCATTCTATCTCCTCCTAGAGGTCTCTGGCTATGATTCTTAAGATTGATATGATGAAGGCTTATAATAGAGTAGAATGGCATACTTTGTGTAAAGTGTTGTTGAGTTTGGGTTTTTTGTACACTTGGCTAAAATGGATTCGCTCTTGTATATCTTCTGCTAGATTTTCAGTAATCCTCAATGGTTCTCCCTGTGGTTTCTTCTCCTCTTCCAGAGGTTTGAGTCAAGGAGATCCCCTTTCTCCTTTTTTGTTTATTCTCCTTGTTGAATCCTTTAGTTGGGCTATCAGGGCTGCTAGATCATAGGGTTCTTGGCAAGGTATTATGATTCAGAATTTTCCTCAAGCTATTTCTCATTGCCTCTTTGCTGATGATACCCTGTTGTTTGGGCATTCTTCTCTATCAGAGGATAACATTATCTCAAGTGTTATTCAGGAATATGCCTCATTTTCAAGTCAAAAAGTCAATATTGATAAGTCTAAAATATTCTTTCTAAATACATCATTGTTGGTGCAACAGAGGTCGCATTCCTTCTAGGGTTTTCAGATTGGTAATCTGCCCTACTCCTATCTTGGGATTCCCTTTTTTGTTAAGAAAGATAGGCTTGTCTTTTGGGATAAGGTAACTTCGGCCATTTCAAAAATAATTCATTCTTGGAATCACAAATGGTTGACTTCAGCTAGAAAACTAACACTTATTAAATCCGTTTTGAGTTTTGTTCTGATTTATTTAATGTCGGTTTTAAAGTCTCCCAAGTCCGTTGTTGTAAATTTGCAAGATACTCTCTAATCTTTTCTTTGGGATAATAATAAAGATGGCAAGATGAGGCTGCCTTTGGTTGCTTGGGAGAAAAATTTCCTATCACAGGTTTCAGGGGGTACTGGGGTTCATAATTTGGAGAGCCAAAATTTAGCCTTAGGGGCCAAATTGGTTTGGAAATTGTATGAGAAGCCTACTTCTTTTTGGGCCCAGATTATGTTTTCCAAATATCTAAATAATGGTCCCAAAGAGAGTATTTTCAAATTCTCTAATTTACCTTTTCGTTTGGTCATTTGGAATTTCTTATGCAAATGTAGATCAGTTATTATCACACGCCTCTCATGGGTTGTTCATAATGGAAGGAAAGCTAGATTATGGGATGAATCATGGAACACACATTGTTCTTTGATTAGTATTATGGATTGGTCTCCCTTGATTGGTCCCCTCACCTCTCTTTGGGGTGTGTTTGTGGCAGATTGTTTTGATATTGTTCAGGATGGTCCTTTGAAGTTAGTCAAATGGAAGTCAATTGACTTCCTTGACGTGGATTTGCATTTGAAAGAAGAGTAAGATTTTGAGTGAAAGATTTATTACTTTCTCGGACTATGAAGATGAATTTATTTAGACTGAGAATGCTTCTGGAAAATATTCTATTAAGGGAGGTTATATTTCCCTTTTATCTACAGCTTCTGGCTCTTATTGGCCCTATAAGTTGTTCTGGCATTTAGCTTGTTTACCCAAGGCTAGTTTTTTTGCTTGGTTGGTTGTCCAGGATAGAGTTCTTACAGGCATGCGGCTGGATAGATTAGGCATTATTGTGACTTTTCCTTGTGTTCTTTGTAATAAGAACCTGAAGTCTTCCTCACATTTGTTTCTCCATTGTGATTTTGCTTATGATTGTTAGAATTGGTTGCTTAGTATATTGGGCTTATCTTATGTTATAGGCAAGGACCTTGCCTCTCATTTTCATTCCTGGCCTCTCATGTTTGCTTCTTCTTTTTATGCATGTCTTTAGGTTATCTCTCCATCTATTGTCATTTGGAATATTTGGCTGGAACGGAATAATAGGATTTTTAAGAAGGTTACTTCCTCGGTATCAGAGGTTCTACATAAAATAGAAGCCTTGATTTCGGAAGTTGCTTTGTCTTATATCTATAAGAACTTGGGAAGTCAATCTTCTTTCTCGCATTGGGATAGTAGGATTACCAGGGTTTGGGGAGCCCTCTCGACTTTACCCTCTCATGGCTCAATGTCCAAGACTTAATTTTGATGGTTCCTCCTAGGGAAAACCTAGGAAGTCAAGGGTGGGGATGGCTATCTTTGATCATAACATGCATCTCATTCTTGCTAAATGCTATGATCTTGGATATAACACTAACAATTTTTTTGAGTTTCAAGCGTTATCTTTAGGGTTGGATATGGCAATTTCTCTAAAGATCAAGAACATAGTAATTGAAGGTGATTCAATGGTTACTATTCAGAGTATTATGAAGAAGAAATCTAATTGTTGGATGTTGCAGTATTTGCTGGATCAAATTTTACAAAAATTAGATGCTTTTGATTCTTTCCTAATATGTCATTGCTATAGGGAAATTAACAGAGTGGCTGATTTCTTGGCAAATCTTGCCATTGAAAGTAAAGCTCATTTCTGATTGGTTGATTCATCTGAAATTCCTTCGACAGTTTGGGAAGGTGTTCAAAGTTCTTTGCTTTTTGGCTGATTGGTTGCTCGCCCTCCTTGATTGGTCAGGTTCATCTTCTTTCTCACTTTATGGATGAATTTGTATGTGCCTTATATCTGATGTAGAAACCATACTTCTATTTTAAGTATCTGTCATATATAATGCAATTTATAGGGTGAGGACATGGCTGATCATGATATATTCAAGGGTGGCGACATGTATGTTTGAATGTCCTTTGTTTTCAGTCCTTCATAGGTTTGTGGCACGTGTGTTACTTCTTAATATGCGGTATGATCTTGGGTTATTATTATTTGTTGAGGATTGGTACTGCACCGTTGTTTGCCCTGTGTGAGTTTTTGGCCATGGCAGATTTGGTGTTATGCAATGATCATTTGTTTTGGTAGTGGCATCCTCTCCTTCTTGATTTTCATTTATGTTTGTCAGTTTTCAGGGTTGTTAACCCGTGTGAAATGTTCAAATCCTGGAAGTTTGCAATGGATATTTTGCGTATCTGTTCTTGTCATTATGGTAAGTTGATGGTGGTTTTTTCATTAATACTTTCATGTGTTATCTTATTTTATTATGATAAAAGCAACATTTTGTGTTTTATGGTTCTGTGGTTTTTTCTGGAGTTTCTTCTTTCTACAAATGTTGTCTTCCCTGGCCTCTTGTATATACAGAGTGGTGCACAAAGCTGGGGTATTGGAGGATGAGAATGTGGATAATGGTGACAAGCTTGGTAAGGTCTTTAATTTGTTTTCTCCTGCGATGGCTTTTGAATTCCGCAAACTTCTAGGGTGTTGTTGGCTGGAAATTTGCCCTCATATTTCTTATGCTGAGCTTTTGTCTCATTTTGTTACAATCTGTTATGATGTTTACTTGACGATGATTTGGTTTGCCTCTTGGTTTCCATGTTCATTTTTTCGACAGTATGCAATTGGGATATGGTTTCTTCTACATTGGCTGATTATCATTTTGATGTGGGGTCTTTTTATTATGGTGGGTTTCTTCCTTGCCATGAGCTCATGGTGAATGGTTGGTTTCGTCAATTATTATATGAATTAAGAATGGGGTTGATTTGTGACACCATGGAAGATACATGGGCTTCTATGGATTTTCCGTTGTATCTAGTTCCCGATCAGTATGTGGATAAAGCTTGGGTTGTTTTAGAGGCCTTGCAATCGTTGCTTTCTTTGCGACTTTTGTTCACCGCTCCTACTCATTTGGCACTTCCACTGAGGGTTATTCCTCCTCTGGATTCAGCTCATGATCCTTCAGAGGAGAGCACTAGTTCTTGGTTTTTGCATAGCTGACTGTTTTTATCTTGGAGTTGGTATTATGGTTTTTGGATGCAGATTCAGAGGTTTTTTTGGCTGCTGTTATGCTGGAGTTTTTTGGTAGTATCATATCTTTTGAGGAGGCTCTCTTTGGTTTCAATGTGGAATTGGCAGAAGTTCACTATTGTCTCTTGTATCCTTAGTGGTCCTTCATGATATCTTGATGGAATTTCGTTATTCAGCCCTTTATTTGGCAGCAGACTGGTTTTCTTGTAAAAGTCCTATGGGACCCTTGTATAATTTCAGATGTAGGGCTTTGGGGGATCATACTAGATATGTAACAAATGATGTAAGGGTGGTGTTTAGTTTTTTATTTTAAGGCTACAACCGGAGGTTTCTTGCTGGTTCTTTCTTGCCGGTATGCCTTTTTTGAACCCGATGTAAACATATTTATGAATAATAAATAAGTTTAGTGGCTTGTCCACTTTCATTTATCCTCTTCTAGCCTTATTTCTCATTTAAATAAATACTTTTATTTATTTAAATTATTCCTTTTTTAAAATTAAATAAATATCTTATTTATTTAATTGATTCCACTTCTTCTATTAATTAAATAAATCTTTATTTATTTAATTAATTCATTAGCCTTTTCCACCTATGACACATGTCATTCATCTCTTAATTCCTACACTACCTACCCTCTTATTATTTTCTTATTTTCTCTACCTACCCTCTAATCATAGCCGACCATTCATCTTCTACACCTCTCAATCTTATCCCTCCATTTCTTATAGTGTCTTCTATATAAGGAGATGCTTCCTTCATTATCAAACCCCCGATGATTACCCAACTACTCTACGCTTTCGAACTTGCATATGCGATCAAGCCTATTTGCAACCACATTTCCGTTCTTGGTTGGGCTCTTGTGCACATAAAATATGAGAGAAAATATATCAAGCAAGATCAATGGAGATGGGAATAATGGAGATCCAAACACTATTGGACATGTGATGGTATAATCTTTGTGATTTCATTTGATTTGCATTGTATTAGGTAATCTTCATATGTTATGGTGGATCTTTGTTGTTGTTAGGCTAGGGTTTTGTGGTTGAATTCATTTAGCCTTCCAATATTGTTGTTATCCATTTTCACCGTATACATTTTGGCATGCCCAGTGGGACCCTTGTCCCTTTTGCATTTAACATTCTTTTGTTGTAGATTTTGTATTTTTGAAGTTGCAGATCTGACATTTCCGACAACATTTTGACATTTCCGCGTTTGCGCATTTTAAGATCGCGTTTCTGAATTTCTATCGCGTCTATGACATCTAGAATCGCGTCTGCATCTCTGACAGTATTTTTTTTTTTTACAGATTCCAGGAAACACGTATGTGTTCCCTATTCGCATATGTGAGGTCTCCAGAAGCATCTGTGTTCAGGAATAGTGTCTGTGTTTGGGAACCGCGTCTGTGTCGAATCTAACCGCATTTGCGTATTTATATAGCATTTGTGTTACTTATAACCATGTCTGTGTTCAGTTGTTGCATTTTGGCTTCTTTGATTCAGTTTTTAATCAATCGAATTTCAGATCTGGTTTATATTGAGCTAACATCTTCAGATCTAACAAAAGTGGTGCAACTTGTCTTGAAAGAAAAATTGTTTTGTCGAAGGCCCTTATTTCACAGTCTTTTGGATCTAAAATTTACTTAACTTGTGTGCTTGCAGGAAGGGGTGATCATTTGAAACAATCCAAACTACTAATATATCTTTGTTGGAGGACCTTGGCAAGGGTTTTTGATCTTTTATTATGTGCCTTGTTTTCATAGATTAGAAAACACTTCAATTGGTGCACTAAAATTGAACCAGTGTCCTTTGTGTCTTGGGCAATAGGCTCTTTTTGTTTAATCTCTAGAGGGCCTGTCTCTCCGTGTGGTCATTAGGACTACTAGTGAGGAGAGAATGACCCAAGTGGTAGCAACAAAAACCCACCTCTTCCAAACCACTATAAATAATTGTATTCATGGTGAAAACTATGGATAATGTGTGCTAATTAGTTCATACCGACACTATGTCTCCCCATAAACCCGTTTGATCAAATTTATTTGATCAGTTGTAGGGCATAACCCCTACCGGCTGGGAGCCTTCTATATTTACAGAGCTGAAAGTGTCGCATGTATGGCCACACGAGCAGATGCCCTTACTAGCACCTTTTTGTTTTAGAAGCCAAAATCCTTCTAGTTGTTGGGGCAGGAGGTCGAACCTCTGGAGTGGCCCACACACATACAGTTCTTAGTAGAGATACAAAGTTTGCCATGAGGAGTTTTCATGGGGACTGATGCTTGGCTGCCCCAAGAAGTGAGTGCCGAGGGTGGAGCTAGTGGGGTCAAGCATCTAAGTATCCGCTTTGAATAGCGTAGCCTCATGTGGGATCAACAACTATTGTCCTGGCCATCCATAAAAATTGTGCTTGTCTTATTTTGAACAATCAAACATTCAAGACCAAACATCAAAACATTGTGTCTTTTGTGTCTTCAAATGTATGCAAAACAATCTTACATCAAATAACACACTTTCTTTTGAGTCATTTTGAGTCTAAACACTTGCAAATGTTGAGTCTTCATCAACATTGTGTCCTCTTGTCATGAAAAATAGTCAAACATTCAGATTTGGTCACAACAAAACAACTTCACAGATTGGAAAAATTGCACAAAATCTCAAAAACATGTCTGTCTCTGACAGAACCGCGTTTTTGAAGGGCAGAAATGCATCTGTGTCCTTGAGCAACATTGCACTTACAACATTTTAGAAACACGTCTGTGTCATCTAACAGCATCTGTGTCCTTTGAGAAACATTGCACTTACAAACATCTCAAAAATGCATCTATGTCTGACAAAACCACATCTGTGTCATTTAAGCGCATCTATGAAGTATACAGGTATGTCTGTGTTCTGAATTGAAAAACTTTTACAATCTAGCAAACAAGAACAGTCAGTTTCAGACTTATTGAGTTTCCTAGGTTATCTCTTTAGGTTTTCATCTAGAATTCAACCTGTCTTTGGGTCTCACAAAGTCCATCATTGCTTTACACCTTACATTACATTCACATTTGTCTAAAATTGAGTCAAAAGGTCACTTGCTTGTTCTCATCACACTTTGTCAACACATTACATACAATAACATTTTTCTAAGTGGTCCCTCATCAAGGTCTATCACCTTTGGGTCTCATTTGGTCTTACTTAGAGTCAAGG
Organism: Cryptomeria japonica; assembly: GCF_030272615.1. Taxonomy (NCBI): domain Eukaryota; kingdom Viridiplantae; phylum Streptophyta; class Pinopsida; order Cupressales; family Cupressaceae; genus Cryptomeria; species Cryptomeria japonica. The sequence continues at coordinate 92,181,467 of NC_081412.1, forward strand.
TCAACTTACCTCATCAAGAGAAACTATCATCTCTTTGGAAGCCACACCTACTCTACTACATACATACTTGGTCTTACACTTTGGACATTGCAAGTACACATCAGATTCATTTACATTCCATCCAACTCTTGGTCTTTTATACTATTTCCATTTTCATCTAGTTCATGGTCCAAAAATCTAGAAGAGAAACTAAAGAGTCTCAAGAGTCCACAAACATGAGTTCCTATGAGTATGACAATGATATCTTTTTCAATTCTGATCATACTACATTACCTGAAATGGATGCCTATAGAAACATTCCAAATGTTGAGAACATGGACACTACAAACAACAATGATACACACAATGACAATATGGACAACATATCAGTACAGTTAGCAGAAGTGGAAGAATCCATTATGGATCCCTATTTTAATCGATTGGTTGAGGAAATAATGAGGATAGATAGACAATACTTCTTACAAGTGATGGCACAAAGTGGAGCCAAGATCCCTCATGAATTTGACATGTCTCAAATAATGGAAAATCGACCTTTGCAACAACCTCACCTCAACATGGATCAAAGGAGACCTAACAGTGGAGGCAATAGAGGACCACATCTTGTGCCTGAATCACCATCATCTTTGTTTCAAAAACCAGAGGTCCCATACACACATGGTCAAGCATATGATACTCACCTTAGCAGACCATTATGGAAGTCTTATGCAGAAAAATATGCTCAATCACATACCAATGCTAAAGACCTACCACCAATGCAATTGGATATCCAAAGGCATGATCAAAATTTGGACACAAGGAAACCCCACGTCAAATTTGGGGACAACACAATAGAAAAAACACATGACATGCCTATAGAGTATGGTATACATGGACAAAGCAGATATTCCATTCCTCGCCATGATTCTATACCAAGTGGTCCATATATGCAACATCATTATAGACCTCCTCCATATGAACATGTGTATGATCAATATCATCCATATATGCAGCATGCTCCTCCTCCACTCAGTGGTTTAGGCATGGGGTATGGTCCAAGAAGTCGATCTCCACCTAAGAACAATTTGGAATAGCAAATCAAAGATTTACAAAAGAAAATGGAGGACATAAATACACCGAAGCCAACTTACACAATGAGAGACATATGTCCTTAGCCATTTGACAAAAGAATTCCAATGCCTCCATTTCCTACACACTTTGTGACACCTAAGTTTGATAAGTATAGAGGCAAAGGGGATCCTAAGGCACACATAAGATAGTTTTTCACAGTCTGCATTGAGGTAGCACTAGAAGAGACATATTTGATGAGATTATTCCCACAAAGCTTAGGTGATCAAGCTATGAAATGGTTCTCCCAACTCCCACCTGGAATTAAATCTTGGGGTGATCTAGCAGAGGCATTTATCCAACATTTCTCATACAACATAGAGACAGACATATCAGTCACTACTTTGTGCAACACCAAGCAAAGGGATGGAGAATCTTTTTCATGATTTTTACAAAGATGGAGAAATCTAGCTAGTAGATGCTCTTGTGAAATTCCACATAAACAAATGGTAGAAAAGTTCACCCAAAATGTTAACAAAGACATTGGTTACGACTTAAGAAAGGCTTGTTTGTCCACCTTCAAGGACGTCATTGAAAAAGGCTTAGCAATAGAGAAAGTCCTAATTGAACAAGGAGTCATTAAGATATTCAAGGAAAACAAAGATGACTTTAAAGGAAAAGACAAGCCAAGATTTTGGAATAAAAACAAGAACACACTCAATGATGGTGTTGTGCAACCCAAAATCATTTTCTTTTGGATCAAGCTCTACAAACAATCAGGTGAATACTCAAAGAACTTCCAAGTCACGAAGGAAGTACACACCATTGGGAGAACCACTAGAATTAATTTTCAAGAAGCTAGTGGCAAACAAAATAATAACAATTCTAGATTTGCCTCCATATGAGCCAAAGGTTAAACCAAATTGGTGGAATGATGACAAATATTGTGAATTTCATAAGAGAAAGGGTCATAAAATAGGAAACTATCACCGACTGAAGAACATCATACAAGATCTCATTGATAGAGGTGACATTGAGATCGAGGGACACTCATCCAATCAAGAACATGAGTTGTTTAAAGAACCATTCCCAAAGCATGACAAGGGAAAATCTAAAGCCATAGATGACCAAACCAACTATATAAGAGCATCTTATAACTATGATTCAACTGTCAATCACATTTCAATGGACAATTATGTCTCTACCATTATCATCAAGGACAAAACACCTGAGAATTCTACCCAAAGACCCAAGATTGTCCTAAAAGGCATTGGATCTTCTTCTGAACCTACCTCTGAATGTAATGTTACAACTCATCGAGGTAAATTCACTTTGCAAGGTGCTCCAACTAAAAACACTGCTTCCTCATCAACCAAACCCGAGTATGAACTTGTAGAACAGTTAGGGAAGACACCCGCGCTCATATCCATCCTTGAGCTCTTATGCATATCCCCCACACATAAAGCTATTCTTGACAAAATCTTGAGAGACACTTCTATTCCTGGTGATCTAAACGTGGACTAGTTTCAAGCCATGGTGGGATACCTTTCCATTCCACACTCCCTTACATTCACAGAAGCCGATGACGCCTCCATAAATCAGCCATATAATGCACCTTTACACATTGAAGCTTTCATACACAAACATCAAATAAAATGAGTCCTGATAGATGGAGGAGAAGGTTTAAACATTTGTACATTGAGCACTATTAAACAATTGGGATATTCAAATAAAGCTATGAATTCTACAAACAAAATTACCATCAAGGCATATGATGATGAAGAGCATTCATCCAAAGGCACAGTCACCTTGCCTCTTAGAGTTGGGCCAGTTATAAAGGATGTGGTTTTTGAAGTCCTAGACCTGGATCTTACATATAATATATTGCTAGGACGTCCATGGATTCATGAGATGAGGGCAGTCCCATCTATATATCACCAATGCATTAAGTTTCCTCACAGCGGAGTTGAAATAACAGTTAATGGTGATCCTAATCCATTCATATACTATAATAACTTGAGACCAAAAATTGAGATGATCATTCCAAGTAATAGGGAAGCTATCCCTTCTTCTGCATACATTGATCCAGAATCCTTGAAATCTTTTACATCAAAACAAGCAGAGATCAAAGAAAAGTTCAAGTTTAAAGACATGGGACGTGGTGAGTATATCTTTCATGTTGATCAACTCCCACTATCTCCTAAGGTATTCAGTCGACAGGAACATCCTACAAACAATTTGCAATGCCAAGGAATTGGGTGTGAACCACCTAGTGTTGTGGCTACTAAGTTTGAGTGCAAATCTCCTCTAGTGGTGCAAGCACCTCTTGATATCAATAGTCCTAAGATTGGTTCAAACAAAGAATCTATGGAGCGTATCACCAACCCTCTTGAGAACTCACATAGCTTTAACATTTCATCCACTCCCAGACTTGGATCAACAAGAATTACAAAAGCCCTTACTCATTGGGGATCAAAAATCAAGCTTTGAAAAGAAAAATCTAAAAGTCAAAAATAAAGAAAAGTCCTTTAGTCCAAATCAAAATCAAAAGCTATTGGACTCTGCAAAAATAAAAGTCAAGGATAAAACTCCTATGAAGAAAAAAGAACAAGAGTTGATCTCCCCTAATATCAAAATAAGGGGGGGCAAAAGTTCTACAATTTTAAGTCAAAAAGCATACTTGTTGATTCCAAGTCTCCATCATGTCATGATACTTTCACTTCATTTTGCAAGCATAACCCTTCATCACTCATCCACTTGTTCCACACATCCTTTCTCTTCTGGCCATACATCATGGACCTTTAATGGAGCTTCCTCAAAGGACTGTGTTATCAGGGATGCCCAAACTTCTTCAAGTGACATGCATATGAGCCTACGTAGTCCACACGTTAGTAATTCTATCTCAGTTCCTTTATCAAGGAAGACAGTCACTCAAGCTACACATCATTCAGTGAAGGAACAATTCAATTACAATCATAAAGTCAAACCTCTCACATTTGAGGTAGGTGACTTAGTTCTCAGAGAAAATCCTAAAAATCAGCAAGACAGAGAGAAGAAGGACAAGTTTGAATCAAACTGGCTTAGTTCTTACATCATCACAACAACATATGGATCTGGCGCATATCAGCTCTCAACCATAGAGGGTGAACCTTTGGAGGGTCCTATCAACAACATGCACCTTCATAGGTTTTACACATAGCTCTTCAGAGTATCCTAATTCAAAAATACAAAAAAATCAAAAAATTCAAAAATGCAAAAAAATCATAAAAATACAAAAATCGTTACTTGATGAAAACCTAGCAAACAGGTGCCTTGTGACACAAAAAAATTGAAAAATCATTAAAAAGTAAAGAGAAATAATTTCATCCAATGGTGAAAACCACTTTGGTGGTGCCCTGGGGAAGTACCATGGTGAAAACTAGGTTACCAGCGCCATGTGTAGAGACATTGCTCCTCCCTCCTTCAGGATTGACCTTCATCCTTCACTTTGCACACACTCACAACCTATTCATCCACAATAAATGTTACACATTCCCATCATTCCTTGTTATTGATCTACCCAAGATTGGTTAGCTATTCATAATAAACTTTCATTTTCATCCCTTTCCATCCATAATAAATCAGCTCCTATCTATGGCTAAGGAAAATCCTATGTCTAGTAATGGGTTTGGAACTAAGAGCATCACACATTTTGAGGAGTATATTTTCTTCCATCTTTCTTCAATCTATCCATGCACAATCCACAATAAAGAAGCATTTGCATCACATATCCATAATAAAGTTCCATCTTCTTCGCAATAAAGTATCAGTTTCATGGATCCAGTCAGTTTCAGATGAGACACAGCAGCAACAATGGGCTTCAACAAAATCAAATCTTTCAACAGACTCAGACAACATTATGGCTCAGTGCTATCTACCCTTTTGTGAAAGTAAACATTTTGATCACAATCAAACTAGACTTATACAAGTGACAAGAGACACTAAACTTGAGGACTATAGTGGGTGTCGGTGTCAAGTCTTGGTTTTCTTTTGATTTTAATTTTCTGGTGACATGTCTTTTAGCTTTTCTGAGATGTCTCTGACTAGAAATTTTATCTCCAGGATGTCTTTGACTAGAAAGGCGAGGATGGGGTATCGTCACCTATTTTTCTTTGCTGTCTATGGATTGTCTCTTAGTAATGCTATGACTTGTCAAAGAATATGAGGACATTGAGAGTCTAGTATGAACTGGGGGCATTCCTTGTTTGTGATTGTCTTATCTCCATGCAAACAGGCACAATGACTTTCTGGGTCGAACATAAGCCTCGATGGTCATAACCTACTTGCCATAATAAAGCTCAATGATGATAACACACAAGAAGCTCTTTCACTTTCATATCTTCTATCTTCCATCCCCCTTTCTTGATTGACTTCCATCGTCCTTCTTGAGTCTGTGTAACCTGCTATCACATGACTGAGTATAATGACATGCCAAAAAGATTTGTATTTCTTATAGTTACACCTACATTACCACATATAAGCATTTCATACATACATATAGATATCACTGTAAAGCGGAAAATCGCGATCGAACCCTAGTCGTTCTCCCCTCTTCCAACTCCGAGGAGAGAGAAGGGAGAGTCACTAGGGCTGATGGTTTTCACTTAGGAGGGACTTTACATTCAAAAGAGGGGTTGAAACCCACAAGATCCAATCCCACACAATGCAAGATTGGATGCTAAATGTGTTTCAAGGGTTAAGAAAGCAAGGCTACCCTCTTTTGTAAAGAATGTTGATGGAAGAATTAAGCTAGGAATGCATAGAAAGTGAATAAGATTCGCTTATAAACTGAGATAGGGATATAGGATGAAGCTGCAGACCTAGAATTAGCAGTAAAATGTCGATACGGCGCTGTCCTGCAAATTTGAGCAAAAGTTGTCGGGACAATGGTGCCCGGCGCCACGGTCCTCCGAAAAATCCGCGAAATGAAGGGGGATCTGTTCGTCTCTGCACAAGGATTCTAGATCTTCAATTTCAGCTGCGTACCTGCAACCTACACACATAAAAGTGAAGATGATTGGGGGGTTAGGGATTAGGGGTTTGCCTTTAGGTCAAACCCCGGTTTTGGAATTAACCAAGAAATGAGAAATGTTGTAAATGTAATGTAAAACAAGTACTAATACCTTGTTGTAAGGATGTTTGTATCCTTATATGCGAAGGTATAGATGTTGTTGTTTGTTGTATGTTGTATGTTGTAGCATGTAATGTGTGATCTCCTCTTCAATGGTTGAATCCTTGTCTTGAATGCAACACTTAGCCTTGAATGGAGACTTAGAATGATCAATTACTTGAAGGAATGCTTGAATGCTTGAATGCTTGAGTATAGTTTCCATGATTGTCCACATATGTCCTTCTTACTTTCGACCTCCTCAAATGGGAGAGGAAATGTAGTTTATATACTTGCCAATTAGGGTTAAAAGATTGATTTTCCAGACCTTAGGCCGACCAGGAAATGTTATTTTCCAATTTGCAAACAAAAAGGCCCGAAGTCCCATGAGACCAGGCCCAAAATAGGGCCAGGGACTAGGGCACTGGGCGCCATGGTCCTAGGGGACCAGGGCGCTGGGCGCTCTGGTCCCACCTCCCGGGAAAGCAGGGTGCAAGGAGGATCAGGCAGGGTGCTGGAAAAATGCAGTTTTTGATGTCATGAGCCAGTTTCGGGGTCTCCATTCAGGTTTAGTGTTGCATCACCATCGTGAAGACCGAAATGCAGTCGAAATTGCAAGTGTCACAATTTTAGGATGCTACATTTAGCCCCCACTTTAGCGGGAGTATAGGCGTACGTCAATACTTCCAGTAAAGTACAAGGAAACAACATTGAAAAACTTTCACCACGTCAAGGAGGCAAGATACACCAAGCCCCCAGTGGACTAAGGATCTTACGACTTTGATTGACAAAGTAAAAGGGAAGATCACGAGGGAGAACCATGACTGTCAGTAGTAAGGTTCCCTCACTATGAGTCATGCAGGAAAGATATCAAAAATTTTCAAGGCAAGGTTAAATTTGCCAAGAAATTTTCAAGTATCTTGAAAAGATATGAACGGGATGTATGCCCCCCTACGTTAAAGCGACCGCACACGCCTCACTGGGGGTGATTGCTTTAAGGTAGTGATACATATAAGAAATGAGAAGGAGCACATTATCACAAGGATTTAGCCCCCAAGTGTGAGATAAGCCCAAGGATAATAGACACAAAACACAAAGCACGAGGTGACTTCGCTTTCCTCGGGGTCAGTATGCTGTATGATAATTCATGTATATCATATGTATGTATGCATAATTGTTCTTCATTCCCCAATCAAGGAAGGTCACCTAGAAGAAGGGAACACATGTGTCTTTTGAGTCAACATGAGAGAGATCGAGAGATCTCAATGCTTTGCATCATCCTCAAGTAGACAACACTAAGGACAACAAATAGAAGAATGAGAATAACACATAGAAGAAGTAACAAAAGAGAGGGGGAGAGAATCTGCTATGCTAATGAAACTAGTCTAGCACGTCATCTACCCCCTGATCTTGCTGATCAATGTTTCAGGAAGGTAGGGAACACGCTAGAGGAGGAACATCCAACACAGCAGATGGAGCTATCACAAGATCCAAACAAGGGCTATGTTCATATCCCAAGCCGCGGTGTTCTTGTCTAGGAGCTAGGATAAGTGCTTTAGAAAATTCATTAGATAAGTGGTTATCAACATCAACATATTCATATTCACTATCAGAATGAACAGGAGTAACATTTGCATCATAAATAACATTTTCATCTATATCATCATCAAGATTTATAAAAATAGGATCTTTAACTCACACAGGATCAAGACCATCATGCATCTTATGTTTAGGAGATTTTGGCTCAATCGTCGGCTGAGGAGAAAATGGAATAATGCTTGTTGAAGGTGTTTTTGGGGATTGCAAAGTTTGAGAAGCAGCTGCCTGAGCTCTAAGATGATGCTTTCGTCGGCGTTCACATGCAGAACAATTTCGTCTAGTCTTAGTAGCAAGTTGCAAAGATTGAGGAGGAGGAATGTTCTCATCCTTATCACTTGGGTGTGTAGGTTGTGGTCTCTTAGGCTGAATAATAGGAGAAGAAGAAGGTCTCTTCTCTCTATAGAAGGAAGGAGGAGGAACTGCTCCATATAAAGGAGGAATTTTTGGTTTAGGAAGAAGACCAAGTCCATCATGACGAGGAGGTATAGGTCTACTTTTAGAAGGTTTATTCGGCATAGACATAGTCACATCCATAGGGATGGGTTGGGAATCTTCTTAAGGAAAGACATTAGTTTTATCTTTCAAAGGAAGAACTTCCTTCTCAAGAGCGATAGGAATGTCAAGCTTAGGTGTTCTAGGTTCGCTTAGAGATAGGATCATATCCGTTTTCCACTTTTGATAAGATTTGAAAAGATGATCACTTCGCGGAGGAAGGGATTGGAATTGTTTAGGCCAAAAATAATCAATAGGAACACTAGAAGTTCTTTCAGCTGGTTTAAAGAGACTATGATTGACAGTAACAACTTCACCATTATGGGGAAATTTCAAACATTTGTGAATAGGAGAAGCAATAGCTTTCATGGAAGATAGCCAAGGATAGCCAAGCTTCACACGAAATTGTTCGGATGAAGGAATAATAGCAAAGTTCACATCAAGAGATTTGTTATGGACCTCAATAGGTAATGTAATAGAACCAATTGCAGGAGAAGAAAATGCATCAAATAATTTCACAATCACATCTGTTTTGTCATAGATCACTTGATTCAATTGCAAAGTAAAAAGAAATTCTTCAGTAATAAAATTAACCATGCACGAAGGATCAATAAGCACTCCACGGAAAGGTGTATTCTTAACTTTTGCAACTATGTATAAAGGACCATCGGGTGCCCTAATGGTTTCACTAGAATCAAATGTGATGGAAGGTTCTTTAGGGATTTTCTGTTGTCCAACAAAGTTAATCACATTTGGAGTCATAGACACAAGATCATCATGTGAGATAGAGGAATCCGTAGTATCAATCGCATTAGAGGTATGAGAAGGCAATGGATCAGTGAAAATCTGAAGATTTTGGTTAGGAGGAGCTACAGATGTGTTGCCTTTATCATTCACTCTAGAAACAGAGATAGTATTATTATCAATTAAATCTTGAATTTTCCCCTTTAAAGCAAAACATTTTTCAGTATCATGCCCAGGTTGACGATGAATTAATCTTTGCAGGATCAATTTGCCTTATAGGAGGAAGAGTAAGCACATTTTGTTCCAATAACTTATTCATAATACTATGCAATGATTCATTCAAAGGAGTACACTTTCTTTCTTTCCTGAAAAACTTAGAAATAGGAGACACACCTGATGCTGCATTCACATTGTTGTTGATGATGTTTTCATTGAATTTAATGGACTCTCTGTTCGGTTTAAACTTCCCAAATGGTTGTTGACTACTATCACCCTTATCACTCGGAGCCATAGGATGTGATTGTTCCATTTGACTCACAGTCAGTTGATAATTGTGAAGAGTTGCGCACAACTGTTGGAAAGAAGTAAACTCAGAAAACAGGAGTTTTTCTCTAATGTCTTTTTGTAAATTAGAAATAAAGATTCTTTGAATATCATTGTCAGGCACTGGAAAGGAAATTTGAGCATACAAATGCTTATATCTACCAATGAAATCAGTCACTTTTTCTTTAACACCTTGTTTACAATGCATTAAATCAATCAAAGTAACTTTAGGACTTATATTGTTTTGAAATTGTTGAATGAAAGCATTTGCAAGTTGTTCGAAAGAAGTAATAGAATAGGAAGGCAACGAGCAATACCATTGTAGGGCTTTGTCTCTTAATGTTCTAGTAAATAGTTTTGCAAGCAACCTTTGGTCATAAGCAAAATCAGTACATATTGTTTGAAAGGTCTTAACATGTGTTAGAGGATCACCCTTACCATTATAAAGCTCCAAATGTGGAATTTCAACATGTTTAGGGGGGATAGCTCGAACAATGTCAAGAGAAAGTGGGCTCGCAACGTCAAATGTGGGCACACTAAACTTAGATTGATTCATAGAGGCAATTTGTTGCTGTAAAGAAGAGACAGTTTGTGCAAGATTGTTAATGGTCGCTTTAGTTGAAGAGTTCATATTAGACATGTTAGATTGTGATGGATGTGTTATGTTATTGAAAGAAGGTAGAGAGTAAGGTGGTGGGACACTATGATAGTTAGTCATAGGAGATGATTGGACAGGAGGAACACTACAAGGAGGAATGGAATGGTTAAATGAATTGCCCCCTTGCGTCATGTTCATTTGTGGAGATATAAGAGGAACACTCATTGAAGGAATGAATGAAGAAGTCGGATTGAATGAAGGAAGAGGGTTAATTGAAGAAGAAGGATTGCCCCCATGACTAGTGATCATAGGAGGAATGTCTTGTGTTGAAGTAGTCATTATGTTTGATGTAAAAGTAGGTATACTAGCAATAGGAGTCGTCAAAGGAATAGAATGATTGTCTTGAGTAGGAGGTTGTGTATAACCTAAGGTTTCGGCACAACTTTTCATAGGCATCACATTTGAATCCACAATGTGTGCAATACCACGCAAAATATCAATTCCATTCTTATCACTTTGAAGCATATGTTTTAGACCCTCAATTAAAGGAAGAGCTTGACTATCAGGGTATTCTTGAGACATCCATTGTCGAAAATCATCAAATTGGTTATCCAATTTTGAAAGTTGTTCTACAGAAACCTCATGGAGAGCTTCTTCATCATTAAGAGGATTAGAGGAATTACCCATGTCCTCGTTAAAAAGGCCATTCAAATTAGGTTCCATCTCCTCAGTAATTAAACCTTGGAAGGACTTAATTCTAAGGCTTCGTCTAACGGGAATAGTGTAAGTAGGGCTGATTGTTGTAAAACTCATGCATTAAAGAAAGAGAGAAGATTTTGAATTTTAGAGGTAGCAAATTTCAGTAAAACCAGCCAATCTTCTAGATTTAAGCTGTTAAATACAATCAGGACAATCTCCTGAAATTTCGGAAAAAATGTCCGAGACCGTGGCGCTCGGAGTGCACACGGTCCTCGCAACTTTTTTCGAAATTTGCAGGGATGAAAGTTATGATGATTTTACAGCTAACCTGAAAAAATTGAGTGATTTTACGATCTGTAGATAGGCCAAATTAAAGTTGCAATCTCAAAATTGAACCCTACCAAGATTGTCGAAAAATGCAAAATTTGAATTTTGAAAAAGAGAGGGAAACTGAAATTTTGAATTTTATGATTTTAGAGGGAATACCAAAAGCAATGCAAGTTTTGAAATTTGAAAGTTGACTCAATTTCACGCAAAATTCAATTTTGAAAGCGGAAATCAAAGTTGTTGTAATTAAGCACTTAATTTCAAAAGTCACAAATTGCAAAAATTTGAATAAATCACTGAAATTTCGAATGAATGATAACACACTTTTCAGATTTAGGACTGTAAGAAACACAATTTTGACACAAATTTCAATTTCAACAATTTTTGAATGATTAGAATCCTCAATCCAAGCAATCACTACACCAATTTTGACTGTAATTTTGAAAGTGTTAAAGTTGATAAAATCAGCCAAAATTCTGGATTTTAGCAGAAAAATACAGTAAGATCTAGCTCCCGAAATTTCGGAAAAAATGTCGGGGACGATGGCGCTCGGAGTGCACACGGTCCTCGCAACTTTTTTCCAAATTTGCAGGGATGAAAGATATTGTGATTTTATTGCGGAATCCAAAGTTACAGCTGATTTGGAGATGTTTTGATCAGTGAAATTGTCGGACAAAGGTTGAATCAAGAGGGTTTCAAAAATTAGGGTTTTGACACTTAACCACTTAATTTTCAAAATCAAAGCACAAATATGAATTGACAATTTGTAATAGAAGGGCAGATCTGAAACAAGCATTAACAATTAAACATTTCACAAGTTTAATTACTTAAAAAGAAAATTTAGGGTTTTTATGCAATTAACCTCTAAAATTTTGCAAAAGATCAAACATGGAAATGTAATCAAGGAATCCAATTTTCAGATCTAACTATGAATAATCAAAAAGGATGTTCACGTCGGGTTCACCAAAATGTAAAGCGGAAAATCGCGATCGAACCCTAGTCATTCTCCCCTCTTCCAACTCCGAGGAGAGAGAAGGGAGAGTCACTAGGGTTGATGGTTTTCACTTAGGAGAGACTTTACATTCAAAAGAGGGGTTGAAACCCACAAGATCCAATCCCACACAATGCAAGATTGGATGCTAAATGTGTTTCAAGGGTTAAGAAAGCAAGGCTACCCTCTTTTGTAAAGAATGTTGATGGAAGAATTAAGCTAGGAATGCATAGAAAGTGACAAAGATTCGCTTATAAACTAAGATAGGGATATAGGATGAAGTTGCGGACCTGGAATTAGCAGTAAAATGTCGATACGGTGCTGTCCTGCAAATTTGAGAAAAAGTTGTCGGGATGATGGCGCCCGGCGCCACGGTCCTCCGAAAAATCCGCGAAACGAAGGGGGATCTGTTCGTCTCTACACAAGGATTTTGGATCTTCAATTTCAGCCGCGTACTTGCAACCTACACACAGAAAAGCGAAGATGATTGGGGGGTTAGGGATTAGGGGTTTGCCTTTAGGTCAAACCCCGGTTTTGGAATTAACCAAGAAATGAGAAATGTTGTAAATGTAATGTAAAACAAGTACTAATACCTTGTTGTAAGGATGTTTGTATCCTTATATGCGAAGGTATAGATGTTGTTGTTTGTTGTATGTTGTATGTTGTAGCATGTAATGTGTGATCTCCTCTTCAATGGTTGAATCCTTGTCTTGAATGCAACACTTAGCCTTGAATGGAAACTTAGAATGATCAATTACTTGAAGGAATGCTTGAATGCTTGAATGCTTGAGTATAGTTTCCATGATTGTCCACATATGTCCTTCTTACTTTCAACCTCCTCAAATGGGAGAGGAAATGTAGTTTATATACTTGCCAATTAGGGTTAAAAGATTGATTTTCCCGACCTTAGGCCGACCAGGAAATGTTATTTTCCAATTTGCAAACAAAAAGGCCCGAAGTCCCATAGGAGACCGGGCCCAAAATAGGGCCAGGGACCAAGGCGCTGGGCGCCCTGGTCCTGAAGGACCAGGGCACTAGGCGCTCTGGTCCCACCTCCCGGGACAGCAGGGTGCAAGGAGGATCAGGCAGGGTGCTGGAAAAATGTAGTTTTTGATGTCATGAGCCAGTTTCGGGGTCTCCATTCAGGTTTAGTGTTGCATCGCCATCGTGAAGACCGAAATGCAGTTGAAATTGCAAGTGTCGCAATTTTAGGACGCTACAATCACAATTGCATCACATCCTGTACACAACACATGTTAGCACATTTTACATTCTCATCATGTAAATAGTTCCTTGCATTATCATATTCATCTGCATTTCATACATTTAGATATGCATAACATATTAAAAACATAAAAGAACAAAAATATTGCATTTCATCATTTACATATTTGCATCCATATCATAACCATCACATAGAAACATACATCATGAAACATCTCATCACATAGGTACACATGCATATAGTGGCCGTAAAGATGAATCTCATATATATATAATCAAAAGTGTCATGATACAATGATGTCAAAATCATATGCCTACAATCACCCGAAGGTGTCTACATCATCATACAAAATGGTACAAAAACTGATACATAGGGAGCCCTCTAAGGCTATGATGAACTCCCTCCCTCGGAGCCACTTGCCTCGATGGAGTCTGAGCCTTGGAAGGACCCACCCCAAGATCATCTCTCCTACCCCCTCTATCCGGTGGTGGTGGAGGACCCATGACCCCACCGCTAGACGCTTGTCTCCTATCCCTCCCTCCAGTGGTCATCACTGTCTGCGATGGTCTACGAAAGCTCCTAGCCCACTACTCTGGTGGCATAGCTCCATAGTATAGGTCTCTCCAGTAGCCTATCTCCTCCCTAGCTCATAGAAAATAAGAATAACCAGCTCCTGTGTCCTCTGCCACTTGCCTCACTACCCTCAGTGCTATCTCAGCCTCTATGTAATACTGGATAGCTTGATCTCGCTCCTGCTCAGTATCTCTCAGCTGTCTCCTAAACCTATACCTCTCTCACTTGAGATCCTGGATCTCATCTGCCTATCCCTAGTAGATCTCCCTCAACTCCACTATCTCATCCTCCTCCTCTCCCCCTGTGGCTACTCCTGTACCTGTGGCTGTCCCTATACCTATGGCTACTCATATGGCTGCCCTTGCCCCTGTCCTCATCCCTATCCCTCCTATACTTGTCTAGGACCTTGTGTTGCTGGCACCTATAAAGGCAATCCACCTCTGCCTCTCACCACCCGAGCCTATCTCTCCTCTCCACCCTCTCTTCGCAAAGCCACTCTCCTCTCCCCTATCACACCTCACCTCCTCCGTCAGCCTCTACCCCCACCATCTCCATCATCATCCTCATCCCCCCCACCATCTCCATCTATCTTCTCATCTGGATCTATCAATTGAGGAAATGGATGCTTAGTCCAATATGCAGTATACTCTACATCCATCCTTGCATCCTCTATCTCTGGCCACATATCCCAAGGCAAGGGAATCATCTCTACCAGCTGCATCGTTGCCTGGTCATATGATAACAATGGCCCAAAGTGTGCCTGATCTCTCATTGTCTGAGCATACATCCCAGAACCCCGTGGCATCCGTCGAATCCTGCCGAACTGCCTACCAACCTTGTCAACCAGCTGCATCTCCAGTACATAGGGCATCCACCCAATCAGATACCTGCTCTTGAAGGTGTATGGAAACTCCACTGCATCATCCTCCCACTCCTCGCACTCTCAGTATGGTCTCCATACCATAGTGTCAATCTCATCGATGACCCTACGCCAGTGCTCCAGTCTCCCAATCCACAGCTGCAAGGTAATCATGTCATATAAGTGAACAAAGTACGCCCATGGCCCCTGCCTCTGAAATGAATTGGTCAGGTAACTGAAAGATGCTCATAAGCCCATACCTGCAATAATGTCACTCCGTAGCCCAATCCTATGGATCCACGATATACAAACTGATGAAGCTCATAGTACAAATGTGCTAGCACACATGGTCCCTAGGCATATCTGGTATGCTTTGTCACCAGTGTCTCCAATGTACTCCCCCAGCCCACAGCCAACCCTCGTGTTGCCCTATCTAGACACAAGAACCCACTTATCACTCCTGCCAGTACTATTGGTAATGCTAACCTAGTTTGTGTCATCATGTCCCATGCCACATGTCTAGCCCTCATCTCCAATCCCAAATCCTAAAACACTCGTCTCAGTGCATCCTTGTCTCCATCTTGATCATAAGGAACTAACTCCCCATTGATCAGTATCCATAGAATCCTGTACACATCCTCTAAGGTGACTATCATCTCACCCATCGGCAAATGAAAAGTACAAGTCTCTGAGTGCCATCTCTAAGCTAAAGTAGTCAGCAACCCCATGTTCGCCCAAAACTCAGGCACATATAGAATATGTCGCAACCCCATAGCCTGAACCGCTGCTCTCTCCTCAACCGTCAGCTCTTCTCATAAACTCTGAGTCGATGGGAATCTCTCCCATGACTCTAGCATAGGTAGATACTCCTGTAGTCAAGAAAATCAACTGTGTCAGTCAAAGTGGCATTTCCTATTCATCACAAAATGCTACTTTTTATCCTAAGTGCTTATGATACTCTAACCTTGTGATACTCACTGTTCATCACAAAGTGTTGTTGTTTATCCTAGTGGTACTCCTTGTTCATCAAAAAGTACTACATTTTTTTGCACTCCCTGTTCATCACAAAGTACTATGTCTTGGTACTCCCTATTCATCACAAAGTGCCTTGATTTATCCTATCCTAGGGCCTCTGCTTGAGTGTATCCTCTTGAGTAGTTTTCCTGATTGGCAATGTATGTTCTATCACAAAATTGTCAATCCTAGCCCTATTTGCTATCATTGTCTTCCCTAGAGGACCTGCTTGAGTGTATCCTCTCAACAGCTTATCCAATTGATAGCATATGTTCATCACAGAACTGCTGATTCAACCTAGAAGACATAAATGCACATTTTTTACACAAATGCGCCTTCATGATATAAATGCGCTTACATACTGCATAAATGCGCCTGCTCTGCATAGACACACCTGAAATACACAAACGTGCCTACTCTGCACAAATGTGCCCACACAGCACAAATGCGCCTACACAACACAGATGTGCTCGCATTTGACATAGACACCTTTTTCTTCATAGATGCACCTGGCACAAACACAAATGCACCTAGCTAACCTAGACGTGCCTGACACCAACACAGACGTGCCTTGGCATTTTTTGACCTTGTTTGACATATTCTAGAATGCATTCATTACCCTACCTAGCATGCATTTATGACAACATTTATTGCGACAAAGTACAAGGAGTTCTTGTGGTACTTACCGACTCTCTTGCATCTACTAGCCTCTGAAATCGGCCAACGTGATCGAATCTGTACACCAATGCCATTGCAGTTGACTGTTGCTGCTCTATTCTCTCTCTGCTCTCTGATTTCTTGGATGTGTGGATGAAAATGAGGATGTTTTCCCCTCGTGTTCTATCTTATAGACTGCCCTAGCCCTAGCCCTAGCCCTCATTTCCCAAGTCAGTCTTCTTTATCTCGTGACTCTGTCACTCTATCCGGTCAGTCCATTCTAGCCTTTCTTTCTTATCGAGAGATTGTCTGCAATCTTTCCAGATATTTTCATCCAATCTCTTGAGGGGGCATATCATTCCCATCTTGGGGCAACTTTGTATCAGTTCATATTATCTTCTTTGAAACAACGCAACAAGTTGCATTGTCTCAAAGAGGGGCAAAATGTAGACACCTAAAATTGTCATATCTAATTAAATAAATATCTTTATTTATTTAATTACTTTAGCCTAATTCTTATATTAATTAAATAAATCTTTATTTATTTAATTAATTCATTTATCCTCTTCTAGCCTTATTTCTCATTTAAATAAATACTTTTATTTATTTAAATTATTCCTTTTTTTAAATTAAATAAATATCTTATTTATTTAATTGATCCCACTTCTTCTATTAATTAAATAAATCTTTATTTATTTAATTAATTCATTAGCCTTTTCCACCTATGACACATGTCATTCATCTCTTAATTCCTACACTACCTACCCTCTTATTATTTTCTTATTTTCTCTACCTACCCTCTAATCATAGTCGACCATTCATCTTCTACACCTCTCAATCTTATCCCTCCATTTCTTATAGTGTCTTCTATATAAGGAGATGCTTCCTTTATTATCAAACCCCCGATGATTACCCGACTACTCTACGCTTTTGAACTTGCATATGTGATCAAGCCTACTTGCAACCACATTTCCGTTCTTTGTTGAGCTCTTGTGCACATAAAATATGAGAGCAAATATCAAGAAAGATCAATGGAGATAGGAAGAATGGAGATCCAAACCCTATTGGACATGTGATGGTATAATCTTTGTGATTTCATTTAATTTGCATTGTCGTAGGTAATCTTCATATGTTATGGTGGATCTTTGTTGTTGTTAGGCTAGGTTTTGTGGTTGAATTCATTTAGCCTTTCAATATTGTTGTTATCCATTTTCACCGTATACAATAATAATAATAATAATAATAATAATAATAATATTATTATTATTATTATTAATCATATTTATTATTTCTTTCTTTATTTTCTGTACAACAATAACAATATCTAGAATAATAATAATCATAATATTATTATTGTTGAGGTTATTATTGTTTTTGCTTGTACAATAGTAATAATATTATTATTATTTCCTTTATTATTATCTTTTGTTATTTGTGTTGCTATCATTTTTACTATTTTTCATTGTTATTATTGTTATTATTTATTATTGTTATTTCTTTCTGCATTGATTTTCTCTTTTTTATTCTATTTTTTTTAATCTTTGAACCTCGTGCCTCCTTTTCTTGCCTCTTCTTCCTTTTTAGCCTAGACCTGGTCTGCAACTTATCATTTCATGCTTTTAGCTCTCTAGTATCCTGATGATGGATCATAGAGTGTGATCTGAAACATTGATGCAAAAAAACTAATACATAGTCTAATCCTGAAAGTGTGAGAACACCATATATCTATCTCAGGGCTTTTACGTTTATCACCATCCCATAAAGCTATCTTGGAGAAGGCTCTACAAGAAACTAGGTACCCCTAGACCTTGACCAGGCAAATTTTCAAGATATGGTGGGACATCTTACCACACCTCATTTCTTGTCTTTTAGCAAATATGATGATATGTCCATAAATCAACCTCATAATGCACCTCTTCATATTGAAGTACTTGTCCATAACCATAGAATAAAATGGGTCCTTATCGATGGAGGGGTTTCTTTATATATCTATACTTTGAAATTTGTCCTTTCCTTGGGGTTTTTTGTAAATGTCATAGATCCCAAGAAGAAGATCATTATAAAGGCTTATGATGAAGAAGGAAGAGCTTTCAAAGGGATCGTTTTGCCTGTAAGAGTTGCACCAATGGAAAAATATACTGTTTGCTAGGTGCTTAATTATGACTTAGTATATAATATACTCCTTGGACATCCTTGGACTCACACAATGCAAGTTCGCCTATTTACATATCACCAATGTCTAAAATTTCCCCATAACAGTCAAGAAATAACTATCCAATGAGATCCCAATCCTTTTTAGTATTGGAATACCATTAATCCTAAACCCAAAGTCATTGTCCCTAGTAACCATTCACTTCATCCTCAACTTCCCATGTTGACACAACTTCATTACCTTCAACATATAAATCTGCAAAACCAAAAATTAAGCTCAAAGACAAGGGTATGGAGAATACTTTATTGAACAAACCTTTTGCATATCCCAGTTACCTCCCTCACTGAAGTCTTATGGCAAACCATCTTTGGAAAAACAACAATCCTTGGTTCCTATGAAGAAGCCTCAAGGTTATTTTATCAAATGGGGGACTTTATCAGATGAAAGTGAAGAAAAGGACATCAAAGAATAGATATAGAAAGATAAATATAATGATTTGAAAAAACCTAAATCAGAAATACAACTACCTATTGAACAATATGGTAAGGGTTTTACTATAATGCAAATGATGGGATATGATGGCCACAATCCCATTGGATTAAGAAAAGGACTCATTAAACCCATACAACCTACTTTTTCATTTGCAAGAGACACAAAAGGATTGCGTTATAGAGGATATGTCATAGAGAAAGCTAATACTAATTTAATTGAACAAATTCAAAAATTGCAAGATGACAGTGAAGTAGATTATCACGAATGGGAGGGACTTTTTACGATGTCTTATGAAGATAAAAGGTGGATGTATTTCATTCTTATCATCCTACCAGAATATATAATGAGGGACAAATTTCAAGGTTAGACCGCTAGAGAAAGATTCACAGAATATCAAGAGTGACTCCTACAAGGAGAGTCAGATATTGAACATGACAGATAACTTATATGTCTAACCATCATATCCTTTGATCCCAATCAACCAAATGACCCTCTTCCACTTGTACATCCTAAACTTATATATTGGGGACAAGAAATCATACCTGAGCTTGAGACCTTTTTATAATGAGAGTTTTATCATTGACTACTTGAATCCCAAGGATCATTCATTTATAGGAGATTATGAGACAAACTTTACTTATGAACTAAATAACATGACTTCTTTTGGAGAAAATGTCATCTTTCAGTCACAAAAGTATGATAATAAAAGAAAGATCTAATGGTGAAAACCACAATGGGGCAGTATTAGATCAAGAAAAAGGAAAAATAAAGGACACATCTAGTGGTGAAAACCTCTCTAAGGTTCCAAAGGATGGAAGGCTTGAAATTATTCCCCAAATAGCATACTAGGAGAGATCTTTAGTTGTTATTGAACCAACAAAACCTGTCAATATTGGAACAGAGGAAAATCCTAAGATCCTTCATCTCGCAGCTTCTTTGTCAACACAAGAAAATGAAAATTTTATCAATTTCTTTAAGGATAGACAAATAAATTTTCTTGGTCCTATGCAGATATGTCAGGCTTAGACATAGATCTCATCATGCATTGTCTATTAATAGCTCTTGGGTTCAGACCAATAAAAAAATTAAGAAAGATGCATCTGCATATAGCCCTTTTGGTCAAACTAGAATTGAAGAAAATGTTAGATGTAGGATTTATTAGATCAATTGATTATGCTAAATGGATATCCACCATTATACCTATTTATAGACCTAACAAGAGCATCAAAATGTGTGCAGACTTTTGACATTTGAATAAAGCATACCCATAAGATGATTTTCCTTTACCTAACATAGATATAATTGTGGATTTGAAAGCGAGACATGTTAAGTTATCATTAATGGGCAAATTTTCTAGTTATAATCGAACTAGGATAGCTCCAGAGTATCAAGATAAAACAACTTTCACCTATCTATGGGGTACATTCTACTGGAATATTATGTCATTTGGTCTAAATAATGTAGGAGCAATGTATCAAAGAGCAATAACTATTATCTTCCATGATATGATGCTTACTTTTATGGAGGTACTAATACATTTGGGGCTCAATTCTGATGGCAGTTCGTCAGAATTCTGACTACAATTCATCAGACTGTCGATGAGAAACACCATCAAAAACTTGTAGTCGGACATTCTAATAGTGCTCAAGACCATCGGAATTCCAATGTCACTGAAGACTCTTTCGACAATGACCATGACTGTGCTTAGCCGTCAGTAAAACTTGATAAGTCATCAAAATTCCAACGACTTCCAGGTAATGTTCTGATGGTGAACATGACCGCCCATTTGGCGAGAATGTCATAAGATATACAACATCCTCATTGGATGTTCTATGGTGGTCTATCAAAGTTTTGTTGACGTCCAACGACAACTAGGGCATCTGCACCAATGAGGATGTTGTATGTGTGACGGTTTGGGCCTCGAAGTAAGTTGGGTGGGCATCAGAATTTTGTGGCCCCCACACTGCTTTTCCAACGAGGATGTTGTCAGACATACAACATCCTCATCAAATGCTTGGTGGATGAAAATATTTGCACTTATTGACAAATACGATAATACTATAGATTTATTATTCTATATCAGCCAACCAAATGACAATAGAAATAATTTGACAATCTAAGCATGCGACGGTTCAGGCATCAGATGCTTGGTGGATGGAAAGATTTGAACTGATTGACCAATACAATAATACTAAAGACTCATTTTTTTGTATCAACCAACCAAATGACAATAAAAACAATTTGACAATCTAATCTTTCCACTTGAAGACCAGCCTCAAAAACCCATGTATGATTGAAGAATTGTGTCACATGTTAAGTTCTTCAATCCCATCAATAGCCACCCATAGGTGGCATACCATAAGATATCATGGGAGGCATTCCCATTCCACTCATGCCTGGCTGAAACCAACCTCCCATGACCACTCCCATGCCAGGAATTGGAGGTGCTCACAAAGCAAGGGGAAGCAGCTGAGCATACATATTCTGTAAACAAAATAGGCACATATTTATTTATGTGGAAGATTTAAAATGTTTATTAAGGAGAAACTTAAAATATTCACAGAATCATGAGAGTATATTAAGAACCTAAAGCAGGTATGGAAACACAAATTCAATCATATTATTCATCCAAACAAGTTCCAAATCCATATCTTGTCTGATCAAGTCATAGCATATGAACAAGCATGAAGCAAAGAATTCTTTCTTGCCCTGTAGTTCCAAATGAAAAAGTAAGCCCCATTTCAATGCCCCAATCCAAAATAAAAAGTCAAAATATACTTTATCCTATGAGAGAGAACAACCAATTATATGTTTTACCAATTGTATACCTATTCCACAAAATACACTAGCAATTCCTCTGCAAGTTCACGATCACCCGATTGAGAACTAGTTTCCATTGCATCCTTGTAAAGATTATCCTTTTTAGATAGTGCAACATATTAGCACATAATTTTTCTATAATTTCCTCAAAAATGTTGTTTTTCTATAATTTTCTTAATTATTCTCTTAAAAATGCTATTTTTCTATAATTTCCTTAACTATGCTCTTAAAATACTATTTTTCAAATTAATTATGCTCTTAAAAATGCTATTTCTCTATAATTTCCTTAATTATGCTCTTAAAAATGCTATTTTTCTATAATTTCCTTAATTATGCTCTTAAAAATGCTATTTTTCTATTATTTCCTTAATTGTGCTCTTAAAAATGTTATTGGAGGTGTTGGAAAAGCAAAGGGAAGAAGCTGAGCATACATATTTTGTAAACAAAATAGGCACATATTTATTTGAATTTTTAAAAACCATCAGTAGAGTAGAACAAGTGCTCCGTGAGGCTCAATTAAGAAAAATGCATACCTATTGAGAAACAAGATCTTTTTCTTCTTTCTCCTTGGATTTCTCTTCTTGGATAGCCTCTAACTTGTCCTTAACAAGCTCATCAAATTTTGTCATGTATTCTCGAATGAACTTTGAAAAAGAATTTTTTTGAATATTAGCTATTTAATTCTGTAGAAGATTTAAAATGTTTATTAAAGAGAAACTTAAAATATTCACAGAATCATCAGCGTATATCAAGAACCTGAAGTAGGTATGGAAACACAAATCATATTATTCATCCAGACAAGTTCCAAAGCCACATCTGGTCTGATCAAGTCATAGCATATGAACAAGCATGAAGCAAAGCATTCTTTCTTGCCCTGCAGTTCCAAATACAAAAGTAAGCCCCATTTCAATTCCCCAATCCAAAATGAAAATTCAAAATATACTTTAGCCTGTGAGAGATATCAACCAACTATATGTTCTACCAATTGTATACCTATTCCACAAAATACACCAGCAATTCCTCTGCAAGTTCACGATCACCCGATTGAGAACTAGTTTCCATTGCATCCTTGTAAAGATTATCCTTTTTAGACAGTGCAATGTGTTAGCACATAATTTTTCTATAATTTCCATAAAATGCTATTTTTCTATAATTTCCTTAATTATGCTCTTAAAAATGCTATTTTTCTTTAATTTCCTAAATTATGCTCTTAAAATGCTATTGGAGGTGCTCGCAAAGAAAGGGGAACAAGCTGAGCATACATATTCTATAAACAAAATAGGCACATATTTATTTGAATTTTTAAAAACTGTCAGTAGAGTAGAACAAGTGCCCCTTGAGGCTCAATTAAGCAAAATGCATACTTGTTGAGCAACAAGATCTTTCTCTTCTTTCTCCTTGGATTTCTCTTCTTGGGCAGCCTCTAACTTGTCCTTAACAAGCTCATCAACTTTTGTCATGTATTCTCGAATGAACTTCGAAAAAGAATTTTTTTGAATATTAGCTATTTAATTATGCAGAAGATTTAAAATGTTTATTAAAGAGAAACTTAAAATATTCATAGAATTATCAGAGTATATCAAGAACCTGAAGTAGGTATGGAAACACAAAGTCAATCATATTATTCATCCAGGAAAGTTTCAAAGCCACTTCTAGTTTGATCAAGTCATAGCATATGAACAAGCATGAAGAAAAGCATTCTTTATTGCCCTACAGTTCCTAAAGCCCCATTTCAATGCTCCAATCCAAAATGAAAATTAAAAATATACTTTATCTTGTGAGAGAGAACAACCAACTATATGTTCTACCAATTGTATACATGTTCCACAAAATACACCAGCAATTCCTCTACAAGTTCACAATCACCCGATTGAGAACTAGTTTCCATTGCATCCTTGTAAAGATTATCCTTTTTAGACAGTGCAACATGTTAGCACATAATTTTTCAGATTAATTATGCTCTTAAAAATGATATTTTTCTATAATTACCTTTTATATATTGAGCACTTTTTCCATAAGAATAGTTATTGTTGGATTTTATGTGTAGGTGCAATCTTGTAGTGACAATCTCCATCCATTTGTGACTTCTCTCCAGAGATTCAACCATTAGGTGGGCATATTGAGGGTGGCATTGAGACAAGATGAAGCACTTTGGGTTTCCTTTTGAGGTGAGGACGCTTGAAAAATAGGTTCTTGCGATTGATTAAAGTGCACAAGTAATTATCAAAAAGGGTAAAGCTCCCATGCAGAACAAAGTTTTTGTTCATATTGTATTAAATCCATTATCAATTTTGTATCTTAAAGGAGTTGAAAATGATTGAAATTTCATATTATCGGTATAAGTTATATCGATGAGGGCACTTAAACTAACAAAGCCCAATTTTGCATCGGGATACCATATACCGATGAGAGAGCGTAGCAAGCTAGATTTTTACTCATCGGCAGAAGTTATACCGATCAAGGAGAAAAGTTGAGGAGAATTGATGCATCAACAAAAACTATACCGATATGACCCATCGACACAGTAAACACTAGCAGCAACAATGGAGAATTGTCTTTTTGATAGCCGATGAGGGTATCAGTAAGACTTATACCAATAAGAGTGGCAAAAAGAAGAGTCCATCGGTATAACCAAAGAGATCGGTATGTGTTATTTTGAGCCAACTCGATGCCCGAAGAAATCATCGGTGAAATATATACTGATGGAACATACTCTATCGGGAAGACTTTTCTTATCGGTATGTTTCATTTTAGATTACCCTAATACCCAATGAAGGAGCAAACTGATTGAGCAAAGTGAAGATACTATCAGGAAGACTCATGGCAATGAAGCCAGTTGCATCGGTATAACCAAAGCAATTGGTATGTGTTACTTTGAGCCACCTCGACGCCCAAAGAAATCATCAATGAAACATATACTGATAGAACATACTCTATTGGGAAGAGTTTTCTTATCAGTATGTTTCATTTTAGATTACCCCGATACTCGATGAAGGAGCAGACTAATTGAGCGGAGTGAAGACACTACCGGGAAGACTCATGGCGATGAAGCCAATTGCATCGATATAACCAAAGTGATCGGTATGTGTTACTTTGAGCCACCCAATGCCCAAAGAAATCATCAGTGAAACATATACCGATGGAATAGACTCTATCGGGAAGACTTTTCTTATCGGTATGTTTCATTTTGGATTACCTCAATACTCGATGAAGGAGTGGACTGATTGAGCGGAGCGAAGACTAATGGTGATGAAGCCAGTTGCATTGGGAAGAGCTATGCCGATGGTGAAGCCCATCAGGGAAACAATGTCTATCGCGATAATGCTTAATGAGCTCACCCAACGTTCGATGAGAATATCGGTTTGAGATATACCAATGAGGAGGAAAAGGAGTCATCGGCTTAGGGTACCCCGATAAGAGAAAGTAAGATGTCAAAGCAGATAAAGGGTTGTTTAGAGAGTGCCAAAAGGGAAATATTCATCGGGGAGACATATGTCGACAAGTCATTGTCATATCAGAATTCAAAACAATTTTTTTAAAAATCTTCTATTTAATACTTACAGTAGATGCATCTATGGTTCGTACGAGGAAAATTTTATGAGAAGTTCATTATTGCAAAAGAATACGACAGAACTAGAAATTGCCTTGTCTAAGTATTGCATTGGTGAAAGAAGAATACATAGATAGAACACATTGCGCCTTTGAAAAATAGAGTAGATGATTGTAATTATAGAAATGGAAGCTTCGAGTTTAATAGGAAAGAAGAGGGCAGCCAATAGCCTTGACTCTAAGGCGAAGAAAGGAAAAATTGAAGAGGTGCCTCCAATTAGAAGGTTAAACCAAGACATGATAGACCAAATGTAGGCACCCGACCTAAAATCCAAAAGGTCGAAGCACCACCTGTTAGGGAGAGACCAATTAGAAGACAAGTACAGAGAATTCAGAGATGTTTGGACTAGGGTAAGGGGACATGAACTGTTTATGTTCCACTATTTAAGGAGCAAGGAGATGTCACTCTACAATCCTTGGATGACAAATTTAGGTAAGCTAACAATCCCCAATGTTTTTGTAAACATAAGATTTCTAGAAGTTTTGGTGAGGAATTATAATTCGGTGAAGAGGTGCATTCAACTCCCAAATGGGGAAGCATTTATTAGATTTTTTGTGGATACCATAAATGAGGTTTTCAATTTAGACCCCAGTCCTGATAAGCCCTTATCCTTTTGGGAGTTGGAGGAAGAATACCTTAGAATGGACACTACATAAACTGGCTGGAAATTTGCCATTCACAAGAGGTAGATAGGAAAATTAACAGAGGAAGATGGGCCACCATTCAGCATTGATTTCTTCAAATACTACTTGCAGTACACATATATGCCATGTGGGCAAGTAGGAGGCATGGAGGTGCCTAATCTGGCAAGCACTGGGCCGCTGGTGTTAGCCTCTGATATACAAATGTATGAACCTAGGCCTTTTGACTATGCAACATATCTAGTGGAGAGGTTGCACGATGGTTTTTTAAACCTTAGGGATGATACTCATCCCAATTTCAAATTTAATTCACTATTGATGCATGTAGTTTTATTTTATGGATATGTAAAGGGTTTTTGGCCTGAGGGCCTAAAATTAAATACCAAGAACAGGGGAGGTGAGGAGCAACCCATCTAATTGTGGATCTTTGGGATTCTCGATATATGAGGTCCAACTATATTAAGTTTGAAGAACTTATTGTGATGTCATTGTACTGAATGTATGGGATTTCATTTGAAGGGTCTATCTCTGACGAGATCAAGAAGTTCCTAAGACCCAAGTATTATGATGAAATACACATTGTTGATCATAACTGGGGGGACTGGTTTGTGAATAAGGATTTTACATGTTTTAGAGTATATGGATTTGAGGGGAGCCCCTACATGCTGCCAAAACTAGTACAGGACAAAATAGCTTATCTAGAGATTGTGAGGCAATTGAGTGTGTCCAATGTTAAACATTTTGCAGATATGCATAAGCAAGCCTTCCTACCTGGGACACTGAATTTTGGTGATTTCACCATAGTGTCAACCAAAGCTTATGAAATAATTGATAAGAAGCTGATAGAAGAATACAATTTGTTTGAGCATTATGCCAGGAAAAACTATGATTCTGAAGGATACATTCACTCTTCCAAGAAGAGGAGAAACTTGGAAGGTTATTTGCATGTTAGTATTGAGGCTAAAGATATCTTCAGGAACATGGAGGATGCTGGTGCCAAATTGATCAACTAAATAATGAATTGGCAGAAAAGAGATGAAGACTCCACGAAATTGAAACCAAGGAGGAGGAGGTAGAAAGTGAATCTGATGAGAATGTAGTTGTCTCTAGATGGCAAGTGCCAGAGAAGGAAAAAGAGCCAGACATGTAGGGCCAAATAGAGATAGCATTAGAAGTTCATGCTGACTCTTGGTTAGAGGAGTTTTCTGCTTTTGTTGCTGATGATGTTTTTATTCATTCCAAAGAATTTAAATCATTCTTGTACAATTTTAAAGGGAATAAATTGAGGGACTCTATTCCTAACATAATGCCTGATAATGAGGATGAGTTGTTAAAGAAATTAAAAGAGGAAATTGATGCAGAGATAACCACAATGACCCCTCAAAAGGGGAGGCAACTATTTACAGAGGCTGAGGTGATTTTGTTTCCCGAATGGGATCTTAGTGCTTCTTTTATCTTTGACAGTTTATTGCATTCAGAAAACAAGGAATTAAAATTGGATATACAAGGTGTAAATGATGTATTTATTGGTTCAATATTTGATTAGGATGAGGAATCTTTGAGGTTATGGGATTTTTACCCTCCCCACAAGAGACCAAAGATCATTGATGTTGACAAGGCCTTTGGCCATATGATGAAACTAAAAGTTGGTGAAATTCATCCAATTGTTTCTGCTGATATCGGAGTGGATATTTCAAAATTCAATAAAGCACAGATGGTCAGAGTAGTGAGGGAGAGGAACTAGTACAAGGCATTGTATGAATAAATGCTAAGGAGAAGTGGACAACAGGTGCCAATGGTTCTTACTCCGGATAGATCTCAATGGAAGAAAAAATGCGAGGAGTTGCAGCAAAAAAATAAAAGTATGGCCACTTTTCCTCTATGTCCATAAATGTTGAACCATCTGTAGGCATTCGAATAATGTCATCTTGACTTCTATTGCGTGCATGGTAATCCATATATTGTGCCAAGCTAGTACACTTGAATAATCGTTGCATATGTGGAATAATGGGAATATAACGAAGAACCTTGCAAGGCACATTTTTTGTTATTTGATTTGTTTGATATCTACTGATATGACATTCAGGGCATTATGTTGCAAATTCATCTTGTTTATGATAATAATATGATCATTGGAACAAGAATCTATTGCTTGATACTCCATTCCAATATCTTTCAAAATGGAAGATAATTCTCGATATGAGTGAGGTAGAATATTTGATGGTGGTAACAAAAACTCACCTATCAATCTACAAAATATTAATGGTACATGATTCACCCTTTATTAACTATACTGACATATACAACATACCTTAACATACATGAGATTATTACGTTGGATAAACCATTCATAACCTTGAAGTTCACCAATAACAATACAGTGGAGAGAAGAGTTGTTTGGGAGCCTTCATAAAGGGGCTCATATGCCTTCTCAAGTATAGGTAAATCATGAACAACATCAAAGTCATCTTGATCATCATGATCAGCTATGCCAGTACTAAATGTGTCATGGATCAATGTATTTGTACCATCATCTTCATTATCTTCAGCTTTGATATTCACACCTCCATGTTCCTCCACTTCGAAAAACATATTCTTTGGGTTATGTTGGTCCATATCATGTGCCCTGGGGAGCTCAACCTATATAAAAATGATCAGCATAAATAAACTACGATCATGATCTCATCATGAAGTTATTTCTTATGTATATAAATTGTTAAAATGATATAATGAACAACTTACCAATGGATGATAATCATGTCCCCCTTTAATGTGACCATGTTGCATACAATGTTTCTTAGATATTTTAATTAGAAGTATTCTATTCTTTAAGCCCTTACAAATTTTGCAGGGACAATAACATTTTCCATCACCTTTTCTTTTCAAGTTAGACCATAATCTAGTAACTGTCTCCTTATTTTGTTCTTTGCTAATATTTTCTGACATGGTCTTTCTTCACACACAAAAAAATCGGGCTATCAAAACTTTGGTGCATAGCCTTCACAAACTATGCAAAAGGATATCACAAGTACGGAAGTCTTCTTAGAACTAGTTATATAGAAGTTGAAATGTTACTTAAACTTAGACTCTCTTCAATTATGAAGACTATTTTATTTAGATAGTTTTCTTGCCTAAAAAAGAAGTTTGATTTTGGCAAGTTGATGAAAAACATTTGAAGTTTAAAAAAAGAGAAACATTTTTTATTGTGTCATCTAATAGAATCAACTTAGGAATAATGAATTTACAAAGAAATAAATCAATTCATTCATAATGGATTAATGTTTTAATTTGAGAATTTTAGGGTTTTATCATTCATAATGTGGTTTTGAGTCAATGGCATTTAGGCTCATTCCATATTTAGCCTGCTAGGGCATAAGATTTATTACAATTTATACAACCAATCAACATGAAACCAACTTCATATGAAAGAGAATTGAATTGACTATTAGAATCCAAAATTTGAAGAAAGTTGCTCAGTTACATTAAGAGTTATAATCAATTCTTTTGATGCAACCCTATCAACAAGGGTTTTATGATAGTTTTGACAAAAATCATTAGAAATTTCTTTATAATCTATGGATGACCTTCAAAACTATCTTGAATTAAAGATAACTCTTCATTATACAACTTCAAATAGGTTATTAGTGTCCGGATTTAATCCAAATCTTATTAGGAAAAACATCTAAAGCAACAAATAAGCATGACTGTAAAAAACAACAGTTAAAAGTATTGAAAAAAATATCAATTTTCTCATTGAATCTTCATGAAAAACATTTTCCAATACATAGTTTATATAAATACACTTCCTATTTATCCAACAAACAATTACATGGAAGTTTTACTTTCAAACTGATATACAACCCTGTAACTGTCACAACCCTGCAGAATTAAGTGACAGTCAAAGGCTTTATTTGATCGAGCCTTACAAGACTTTCCTCTAACTCTATCACATGCAATTAATCTGAATAAATGATGGATTTAATAGCTTCTAATGGTTGTATAACTGTTCCAACTACCCCTAAGACCGAAATCTACAATTTGACAACATTTTATGCATTGTTGTATTACAACTTTTTAGTGACACCTTGACAACTTTTACCTTTTGACATGAATGACCACTAAACATTAATTAGATACTTTGAATACCTTAGAATGGAATAAAAATAACATATTAAACCTTTATTACCCTTCCATGGGTACATTTACATTATTTGAACAATCAAGACCTGAATAGGACTATTTGACAACTTTTGACAAAATGGCTTAGTTAGCCTTACACATTGATTTCAAGCTTGACAAGCTTGTTTATTTCTCATTACTCATGATGATTATGTAGATTCTTAATATTAGTACCATTTATTTCTCCATTTTATTTAAGCAACAAGAGAGTATGGATGTATTTAAGTATGGATGTCTAGAAGTGGAAGAGAAATGGAAGAAGTC
Organism: Cryptomeria japonica; assembly: GCF_030272615.1. NCBI lineage: Eukaryota > Viridiplantae > Streptophyta > Pinopsida > Cupressales > Cupressaceae > Cryptomeria > Cryptomeria japonica. Next base: position 92,212,136 of record NC_081412.1, read on the forward strand.
AATTAGAACTCCACAAGTCTGCAAAGTAGAAGTTATTGAAGATTGCAGGGCTACAGAGAAGGATGGGAGGTCACAAGATATACAAGGATGGGAAGAAGTTTGGATGACCTCCAAAATTCCACAAAAGGGAAAATGGAAGAGGAGAAAAGGCTTGAAAAAATTGGGAGCAAAGAAAGACCAAAGATTGGGATGAGAAAGGGAAGGATGAACCCCGAAAGTCTAGAACTATGCAAAATGGATGGTAACAGAAGCAAGTAAAGTTATAGAATGCAAGAAAATCTCAGAGTACATGAAAATGCAATGATGTAGAAGAGAATGGAATATTGGGACAAAGAGACAAAAGTCTAGCTATTTGTTAAAAACCCACAAAAGGAGGCAAGATCTATGTGATATCTCAGAGATTGAGCTTGTGTGAGGTTTTGTTCAGTTTATATGTAAAAAATCATAAACACATTTTATAAGCAAATCAAACCATCGGTGTAGCCTACCCTAAAGAAAGCACCCTAGCAAAGCCAATGTTCATCTTGAAGTGATTAACTATCTCTAAAAGGGGATAGGAGTTATCCCGATACTCGATAGACACATCGAGAGGATATACACTGACCGAGTCATTACTAAAGTATCATTGGTGTGAATTTTGCTATCAGAACATGCAAATTGTTGTCTTGTCGATAGCTGATAAGGCTATCGGTAAGACTTACACCTATAGGAAGAGAAGCCTTAGTCATCGGTACAACTTAAAGAGATTGGGTGTAACATTTCAAGCTATCCCGACGCCCAATGGAAACAATAAAGCAGGAGATTCATCAGGGAAATAGTGACTATCAACATAGGTTGTTCAAGGTTATGCTAATACTTGATGGAGGGCTCCGGAAGACACACACCGATAAAAAACAAAGTGACTTAGGGAATGAAATATTGTCGATGGCACCAAGGGAGTAATTTGTCGAGAAAGCATATACCGATGAGTCGTTATAGATACAATTCAAAACTGAAACCAAAGCACCCTATATTTAATGTGTGCAATTGAGTAGATTGATGGCTCACACGAGGAAAATTAAGAACCAAATGCAGGTTGCATCTTAGTAAAAAAACACACAAGGTGAGAATTATTGCTCACAACTCATCACGCATAATGGAGGTTGCAATTTAATCAGGAAGAAAGAAGAGTGATAAGGGATTTGAATCCACATCTAAAAAATCTAAAATAGTGGAAGTTCCTCGCATGGAAACTGAATCAAGCTATCATTGATCAATTGTAGTCCCCAGGCCCAAAATCAAGGAGGTTGAAACAATATTTTCCTAGAAAAGACCAGCTTGAGAACAGGTTTAAAGGGGTTGGAGATGTGTGGACAAATGTGAGAGGTTATGAACTCTTCCTATTTCATTTTCTAAGAAAGGACAGAGAAGTGCCAATTTGTAACCCGTGGATAACCAACTTAGGTAAACTAGTTGTTCCAAATGTTTTTTGTAAATATCATATTGATGGAAGTCTTGGTCAAAAATTACAATTATGTGAAGAGATGCATTCAGTTTCCAAATGGGGAAGTGTTTATCAGATTTAGTCGTGGTACCATAGATGAATTTTTTTGTTTATACCCTAACCCTGATGTACCCTTGTTGTTTGAAGAAGTAGAGGAGGAATTTGTTAAAATGGATACTACTTATAAAGGGTGAAACTTATCTTTCCACAAGGTTGAGAAGGGCATTCTAACCGAAGAGGATGGTCCCCCATTCAACATGGACATTTTGAGACACTACTTACAGTACACCTATATGTCATGTAGACAAGTTGGAGGTATAGAGGTCCCCGATGTAGCTAATATTGGGTTGCTGGTGTTAGCAGCAAATGTACAGATGTATGAGCCAAGACCCTTTGATTATGCTACTTATCTTGTAGAAAAATTACATGAAGGTTTCTTGAACCTTAGATTTAATAGGGAGCCCACTTTTAAGTTTTACTCATTGTTAATGCATTTGATTTTATTTTATGGAAGATTTAGGGTATGTGGCCAATGAATTTAAAATTGAACACATTGGACAGAGTAGTTAAAGAACAACCAGTACAGATGTGGACATCAGTTTGGGATTCACAATATGTGAAATCAAACTACATCAAGTTTGAAGAGCTAATAGTAAAGCCATTATACCAGATGTATGGTGTCCTGTGTAAAGGATCTATTTCCACTGAAGTTAAAACATTTCTTAGACTTGTTATTTTTGATGAAAGAGGTATTGTCAATCACAACTAGGGCGGTTGGTTTGTTCACAAGGATTTTACTTGCTTCGGGATTTATGGTTTTGAAGGAACCCCATATCTGTTGCCAAAACTTTTACCAGACAGAATTTCTTATCTGGAGATTGTGAGACAGTTAAGTGTTTCGAATGACAAACATATTGGAGATATACATAAGCAGACTTTCCTACCTGGGGCTCTTAGTTTTGGTGATTTTACCATTGTATCAACAAAGGCTTATGAAGCCATTGATAGGAAACTGATTGAAGAATACAATTTGTTCAAATATTTTGCTAAGGTCAATTATGACCCTGAGGGATGTATTCACAATTGCAAGAAAAGTCAAAATATGGGAGATTATCTTCATGTTTACTTAAAAGCAGAGGACATGTTTAGAAACATGGAGGAGGAAGAGGCCCAGACGGCCATTGATGAATTAAACAAGAAATTGGAAGAAAAGAAAAAGAGATTGCAAGAAATGGAAACTGAAGAAGAAGAGAGTGAAGGCAAGTCCGAAGAAGTTGAGGTGGTATCTAGGCATCAAGCACTAGACACAACAGAAGAGCGAGACCTGCAAGAGAAAATTGTTGCCAAGCTGAACATCCATAGTGATGCAAGATATGATGAGTATTCTGCCTTTGTGTCTGATGATTTTTTTATTAAGTCAAAATAATTTAAATCTTTTTTATATAATTTCAAAGGGAAAAAACTGAGAGACTCTATCCCAAATGTAACCCTTGAAAAAGAATTAGAATTGGGGAAACTAAAGGAAGAAATCAATTTAGAATTGACCACTATAACCCCTCAAAGGGGAAGACAGCTTCTTAGTGAAGCAAGCATCATCATCTTTCTAGGATGAGACATGAGTGCATCATTTATTTTTGATACCATGTTACATTCTAAGAATAAGGATTTTAAATTGGATATGTAGGGGGTAAATGATGTGTATGTCGACTCTAGATTTGACCAGAATGAAGAGGCTTTTCTTTTATGGGCTCTTTACCCTCCAAATAAGAGGCCAAAAATCATTGATGTGGATAAAGCCTTTGGTCACATGATGAAATTGAAAGTTGGTGAAGTATATCCCATTGTTACTGTTGATATGGGTATTGATATTTAAAAATTTAATAAAGCATAATTGGTCAAAGTGATCAAAGAAAGAGATTAGTACAAGAGATTATATGAATAATTGCTAAAAAGAGGAGGACAACCTGTACCACAAATTCATGATGGGTTTCAGTGGAAAAAGAAATGTGAGGAAGTGCAACTAGAAAATAAAAAGTTGAAAAAGAAAATGTAGAGTGTGAGGGCTGACACAACCTCTATTTTATTGACTAAGAGATTTGAAAAATTGCAAGGTTTCCTTGAAGATTTATGGGTTGTTTATCAAAAGAATATGGACAATGCAATATCTCACAACCGGATTTATAACAAACTATGAAATCTATTGCATGATAAGACTGTTGGGACTCATTAAATTTGAGTCAAGTTTAGAGGCCCATTTCAAAATTTTGCTCTGCATTTCCAAATGATCATAAAATGAGTCAATTTGAATGGCCTAGTAGAGAGAGGGTAAAATGGAGCCAGTTGATTTTCAAAGGGTAAGGCTTGGGAAATGTGTCCTAAACCTTTCATTTAGCTTATGTAGTGTGTTGCAACTTTCAAAATTTATTTTGGATCAATTTATCAGGTACCCATTTCAAGGGGTGAGCTGAAAGTGCATTTTAGGTGCAAATGCAGATTTTACCAAGTAGCCTACTTTAAGTGTTTATACCTTTTTCCCTGTTGATATTCATGGTAAAATTCAAAATGAATTCAATTCTATGCATAAATGTGAGTCAGCATGCAAATTTTCAAGTCTCTATGAATCCATTTGCTCAGTTTTCAAAGCTCAATCTGTTTGTAGTTTGTATGGTTTGACAAGTCCCTGTTTCAGTTGCTAGTCAGAGCCTTGTTTTGCATAAGTGTAAAAGTTGCCTCGGTGAATGTCATGTCAGAATGTTTGTTCTAGGCTATTGTTGGTGCAAATGAAAAGCTATGTTTCCAGTTCCAAGCTCCTACCAATCCGTTTGATCGGTTTTCAAAAGGGTTTATTGAGCCATTTGTTTCAGTGATCTGTACTTTCATTGTTATATTAGTTAATGTAGCTATTTTCATGAGCGCACCATTTGCACCCAGTCATCCTTTTGTTCAAACTGAGTATTCTAAGACTTGATATGTACTTCAAGGTACCTATGCCTCATATTTGAGGGTCTATGGAGGTCGTTTGATATTTTTAAGAAAGACATCATGAGTTGCATGCGCATTGACTTCATTAGGTCCACAGTGTCGACAAAGCCAGTTGGTCATCTTTGACCATTAATATCTATTCACTCGGGACTCGTCTTGAGAAACCGTTTGGTAGAGTTAATTTTTGTATATCAAAGTGCATGCTTGTTAGATGGCGAGGTCCAGAAAGGTGTTTTGACTAGTTTGAAAATTATGTCTTCACCATTAAATGCGAAAATGTGGCGTAGGCGCCTGAAAGTTGCAAAACTCAATTTGATGATCCAAAAATGGTGTTGATCATTTCCAGAGGCATGTTCAAGGTTCTTGAAGTGTTTTCAAAGGTCAGTTGAATGAAAAAAAAAAAAATTTTAGTCGGACCCACTTTGGGGCCCGACCTGGCTCATGCCTGTGCATTAATTTTACGGTAAAATGGTCTTAATTCATGGTGATGCATATCAATACAAGTAAATGTACTTGGAAACTTGGCTTAGTGAGAGGTGACTTCATTTTACTTGTTTTCTATGGATTGATCGATATATATTTGAAATGAAAATGTATAAACCATTAAAAAAAAAGTGTTTTATGAACTAGATGTTGTTGGCCATGTTTCCAATGAGATGCCACATTGCCCAATAATGCATGGACTAATTTGGGAAGATGCTAAGAAACTCTCAGTAAATCCAATTGATGGATTAGAACCTTCAGCAAAGTGGTAAATGGGCGGCATAGCGAACAACAAATGCAATTAAATTCCAATGTCTTCCCTCCAATAGCAGCATAGAAGTTTAGAGGGGGCAATTAGAATCTTTCAAACAAATATCTTTGGCAGGTGAAAATGCCATTGTCTTCACACACAACAGTCAAAAGACAGAGAAATTTCCAACAAATGTAAACTCCTCGCTGTTGTGAGCTGCATGAGTGGTGGCATGGCAAGTGTAAAGTCCAAATTATATAACCTTTACCAATCATCCTTGTTGTGCGTATGGAGTGGCTGTGTAGAAGTTTGGGGAGTGCAATTAAAAATTCCAGTAGAATGCAATTGGCAGGTGTATAATCCAATCTAGAACATATAGAAACCTTCAAGCAAATGCATGTGGGCATGCACAATGCCAAATCCTTTGGAGTGCAATAATGAAAATAACATTAAATAGTCTTCAACAAGTTGCAATGTGCAAGCTAAGAGCCTAGCATTCCCCACGTGGTATGTTAAAATTTTATAAATTTCAAACAAATGCAATGTGCAACCATAAACTCTCCTCTGCCCTGTGTGGAAGTGACAATAAAGAGGGCAGCAATAAAACTTAACCAATGCACATTGGCTAGTGTAAGGTAAATTCCCTGCTATGCGTGGTGTTTGGATGGCCTCAGAAAATCCCAAAAAAATGCAAAGGAGACATTAAAACTCATGGTAAAACCTCCAAAATATAGTCTCAGGAAAAACACATTATCCATTCACTGGGCGAAGGGATATTTTTGTAATTAAAAGTAAAACTCCATTCATCCATCGTGTGAAAGCCTCAAAGGCTTTTGATGAATGGTGTCGGTTGGGCACTCAAGTGGACTCCATGCACACGGGTGCATTTCTTGAGGTGACCAAGGAGGCCGAGTGATGACCAGGTGGACCCCAAATAGGCACGATTCTTGAGGCAAGTTTTGTAGAGAAAAGGCGGCTTAACTGGTGAGCAAGTTGCAGGAGATCTGACGGTGTGCGTTGATTCGTGAAGGGAAGATGATCGAGAGTTACCTATCGTGAAATAGAAAATGATTAAAGAGTTCAAAAGTTCCATGAAGATCGACGGCTGGTGTGATTTTGTGAGGCGAAGATACACGCTTGTTACCCTTTGTGAAATGGCGAAAGGTGACATGGCAGGTCTAGGTGGATGTATGGCTTGTGGGTCCCAATAATGTGGCGATGAGGTGGCGTAAAAGAAAGCAGTCTAGTGGTGGTGACGTGGCCGACAAGTAGAAAAAGATGAGGTGTCATCCTAGGTGGCGCCCAGTGGGTCCCATCAGCGAATCACAAGCCGCCACATGGTAGGACGTCAGGCCAAAAATGGGTGAAAAATTATAATTAAATATACAGTTTCAACTATAGAGAAAAATTCAAAAATTTAAATGATGGTCTATATAAAGTGGATTAATTTTCTCAGAGGGTTATTTTTGCCCGAAATGGCAAGTATTCTGATCTTTTTCCCTCTCCTTCTTATTCCCAATTCTTCTCAATTGTAATGGTTCCAGAATTTTGGAGGAAGTGCTCCAGATTTCATGGCTTCTAGTTCTGACTTGCTTGACCCAAATGTGTAAAATTCTATGGATCTTTTCAAGGTATAGAGGTTACGGTGCAGTGTTGTAGATGTGGTTTTTTAGTTATTGGTCTTACTTGTGCCAAGCATGAGTAAATTTCCCACAATATTGTCTCTGTGCATGTATCTCATTATTATGAATTGAATCCTCAAGGAGGCTATAATTTGTCATCTCAAGGAGATTGTATGATTGTTTGTAGGCATTCTTCAGAGAAGAGTTTAAATTCTATAATCAATCATAAATAATGGAATCTGTCCCAGATCTAATAATTTTGTGAATGAATCAAGTAATGCACTAGTATAAGGTATTAATGTAGGAATATTGTTTAAGGAAAACCAATTTGTAACTAGGATACACATTTGCAGTTCTGTGTGTGACTTTGTTGCCCAATGAACAAGGCATTGGTCTTTGAAAGATTTGGGGATAGTTTCAGATTTACAAAATTAAAGACAAATCTATTTCCCTTTATGTTTAGGGGTTTGTGTTATATTCTTTCCAAGCTCTATTTCATCCTATTGTTTGTACAGATCTAGCCAATTTGTAGTGTTTCCTAACTTGTTGAACTTGTGAAATAATCTATCTACTTATTGTTTGATATTGTCATAAGTGTGTAATGAGTTAATTTCATGCATCAAAAGGGTGTTCTCCCCTAGGTCTAGCAGAACCTGAAGTGCAGGAGGATCAATTAGGGTCCTATGTTATGTTGTCCAAGCCCTTATGTGTTTCATAGACTGAAATTGGCCATTTCATAGAAGGATTGCAAGTGAACTTGGGTTAATAATTTTTTATGAACAACAAAGACAATGGCCAATACAGATGTTGAAGTCATTAAAGGAATACAAAAGCTATTGAAAAAGCATGAAGACTTTGACACAAACTTGCAAAATGAATTTAATGAATGTAAGAAAATAGTATAGCATGGTTTTCTTGAAATTGAAGATCAGAATGGACATATTAAGGATATGGATAAATGGATTGTTGAGTGCTAAAGTCTTCTTAGTGCTTCCCTTAATATTGGCCAGTCTGATGTACTTGACATGACATAGACAATCGAGCAGATGGAAAAATTCATCACTTTGGAGATTGTGGTCAAAGATATTATCTACAATGCAGATACCTACAAATTAGAGGGATATTTGAAGCACATTTAGAAGTGTGATCAGATGCTTGGAGACCAACCATAGATATCAAAAGATGTTTAAAGATGTGACTTTGTATTTTATAGTTTTAGTTTGTTAGGGCAGTTTTTAGGTAGTTAGTTTCTAGTTAGTTTTTTGCTAATTTTAGTTTAATGAAAGGGTATTCCCTTTCATTTTTCAAACCGAATCCTCATCTATATGTGGAGGATCTTTTAGGAGAGACAAATATCACAAGTTTATAGTTTTTTTTATCAAGACAATCTCTATGCATTTTCTTATGAACTCATTGTCTGGAAGTACCAAGTTGATGGAGGATATGCACTGAAATCAATTAGTTTAACTATTTTATTTTTAATATAAAGATTCAAGTGTTTCTCATTCATGATGGTATCTATATTTTCAATGGATTGATCACTTCCTTGGATAAATCTATCTACATAGGTTGTTTCATTGTGCAATCTTATGTTGTTGTAATTAAGATTGATTTTCAGTTTGAAGGATTGGTTGGAAAACTTCGAATTGTCTTATTGGTCTTTCAAAGTAAAGTTAAATTCAGTATGACTAACTGGATGTCACATTTTAATTGCAATTCATATGGATGCCTTTGAGATGATGGTCTTGTTTCATTAACAAGTTATTAAAACTGTCTCTATGGTTAAACGCGGGATTTTTATTTGAAATGATATGAAACCAGTAAGGAATCAAGACACTGGTCTTTTATTGATTTTATATATTTGAATCAAGTATTTCCAAAGAAAGTTTCATTAAGGAATCATATTTCTAATTCATACAATCACTATTTTATAAACATTCATTTACAAGAAAGCAGTTATAGTTTTGAGATAATAAGATTGGGTTCGGGAACAATTGTCATCTTCAAGTCACCTAATTTCTTAAATTCACTATATAAAAGTCTCTAACCTACAGTTTTAGGTTTTAGATATAGGTTCACCTACCTTGGTTTAGCGAAGCCTGAAGTGCAGGAGAATTTGATCTATCGATCATCCTCGTTTGTTGGCCAAGACTGATTCAGAATTCATCAAGAGAAGTGAAAAAACTCTTTGATTTCCAATCTGTGGTTTTGGGAACCAACAAATTCCACGTGGGACTGACAATTGGAATTGGATATTAGACAATTAGAATAAGTCTAGTAATCAACAAAAAGTCTGCAACTCCACAAAAAGTGAGAAAAATGACCAAAACCTTCCTGGACAGAGAAATTTTTTGGGCTTTTGCAAATTTCAACATATGATAATAGCAGGTGGAATGAAGAGGAATGATACCAAGACAAATTTGACCGAGGGAGATCCATTTAAAGATTTCTCAAATCAATTATATATGATGGGAAAAATAAGGCTATATGCACAAGGGGGCATTCAAGAAAATTTTCCAACTGTTAGATTGAATCCCAACACACTCTACAATCGGTGCCAAATTGAACTATGAAAGATTCAAATGCTTATCACCTTATTTTATTTTAAAAGATTTTTCTGTGGATTTGACAAAGCTTGGAAGTTGAAGTCTATTTTGTAACATCACTTAGATAAATATGTGGACATCACTGCTGCTTATGTCTTGATTCTAGTATAGTAAACAGGGTTTACTAATTTTTTAATTTTTATATAATACTTTTAGCCTTTATCTAACATAATCAATAATTGGAAGACTTTTCAATAACTAGGAACTGCAGCATTAGGAAAGTAAAGAAAAATAGATAAATGAGAACATACCAGTAGGATGACAAGCTCAAATTTATGAGACACACACTCAGAAATGAACTTGTCTGCAACCAACTTTACATGATTCAAACACACAACCTGCAAGTCCATAGGAGTTTACAAGCATGCAAAAATCTACAGGAATTTCGCTATCTCCAATAGTTTAATACCCTCCAAACTAGATACTCAATCCTTTGATATCACCTACTAGACAACCCAGTTTTAAACTAGGAAAAGATAACTAGACCAAGAAAATATAATTCATATAGATGCCCTTGAAGTGATAGTCTTGTTCAAGAGCAAGTTAAAACTGAATCCTTCAATATCCCTGCTAGCCTTTAAAGATAACAAAACACTCAACTATAAATTTGTTGTTGTTAATTAATAAGTTGAGAGTTAAAGGGAGAAGGACACATTGAACCCAATTTGTAGAGCCAGAGGTAGAGGAAGAGGCAAAAGAAACAATGGAATTGGCAGAGGCAGAGGAAGTTGAGAGTTAATTCAATCTGTCGCACGTGGTTTTCAAATGAACCCGCGCTTCTTTTTTTTTTTTAATAACGTTTGTGGTCATAAGAATTCTAACTAACACGAGCTTCATTGGAAAATGTCGTTAGCATTTTGACGTTATCGGGCATTTAAAAAAAAAAAATCAAATTTGATCACAAAATACCTTGTCTGTCAAAAACCTCCATCGGAGTTTGAGGCCAAATGTATTAGTGAGGATTATGTAGATGATATTTTGCGTAAGTCATTCACATGAGAGGAGCATTAGACTATATTAGACAAGATCTTTCAAAGCATGAAAAAGTTCAATGTACATCTAAATCTAAAGAAGTGTGTGTTCGAAGTCACATCCGGAAAGATTTTAGGATACATAGTCTAAATGAATGGAATTGAGGTGGATCTTAAACAGGTCAAAGAAATCATGGAAATGCCACAACCAAAGACCATTACTCAGTTGAGGTCACTTCAAGGAAGGTTGCAATCAATCTATAGGTTCATTTCATAGCTAGCAGATGCATGTCATCCCTTTTCTCATCTATTACATAAGAATTTACCTTTCAAAAGCCTTTCATTTATTAAAAGAATATTTAATGACTCCACCAATCTTGATGTTGCCAATAGAAGAAAAAACACTTTTTCTATACATCTTTGCTATAGAAGCATCTCTTGGATCTCTTCTATCCCAACAAGACTTTGAAGGAAAAGAAAGAGAAATCTATTACATTAGTTAGACTCTAGTTGACTATGAGTTAAACTAAACACCATTTGAGCGAGCATGTTTGGTTGTAGTGTTTGCATTGCAAAAACTACACCACTATATGTTAACTCATCTTATCAAACTTGTAGCCAAGATAGATCCACTAAAGTATTTTCTTAGTAAGGTGGATTTAACAAGTTGATTAGTAAAGTGGGTTGTGATCCTAAGTGATGTTGGTATAGAATATGTGGATAGAAAGGCTATCAAAGGACAAGTGATTATTGATCAGTTAGTAGAAGCCCCAGTAGTTGATGATTATTCATTACATTATGAATTTCTAGATGAATCCATCCTTACGGTCACTAAATAAACATGGAAGCTCTATTTTGATCAATCTTATATATAACATGGATCAGGAGCTAGATATTTTAATCATCACTCCACAAGGAGATACTATATATAAATCTTACAGATTATTATTTCCTTGTACAAACAACATGGTTGAGTATGAGGCACTTGTTATTGAAATAAAGATAGTAGTAGAGTATAAAATAACAAAGTTGAATGTATATGGAGATTCTCAATTAGCGATAAATCAAGTGAATGATGAGTACCAAAAAAAGGATGAGAATTTGGTGCCATATAAATGTATGGTAGATGACTTTAAGAAGTATTTTGTCATCATTCCATTTGAGAAAATACCAAGACTAGACAACAAAGTAGCAGATGCCATGGAAACCATTGCCTCTCTCCTTGAAATACCAAAAAATCAAGCACATTATGATTTCTTAGTGGAGCAATTGTCTAATCCTACATATGAAGATCTCAAATCTTGTATTATCTATCATTTAGTCAAACTCGATTCCCATTTATATGGCAACATTTATACACACCTCAAAGACAATACCCTACCACATAACCTATCCAATAACTATAAGCGAACCTTCATCTGTCAAGCTTCCCATTATACCATAATTGTTGATACTCTTTATCAATGAGGTCTTGATGGTAATCTCCTCAAGTGTAGGAACATGATGAATATCAAACTACCATAAAGGAAGTTAATGAAGGTATCTATGGGACTCACTCTAGTGGTCCTACCTTGGCTAAGAAACTCATACATATGGGATATTATTGGCCAAGCATGGAAAAAGACTCATATCATTTTGTTCGGAAGTGTAAGAAGTGTTAGATCCATTATAATGTTATACATGTACCATCTCAAGAGATACAACCTTCAACATATCCTTGGCCTTTTTGTCAATGGGGACTCAAACTTGTGGACAAGATCCATCGACCCTCTTCTAACAACCATAAATTCGACATAACCACCACTGAGTACTTTACAAAGTGGATTGAAGTCATACCCCTCACTACTATCATAGGCAAACAAATTGCTTCAATTATCCTTAATTATATCATTTGTCTCTTTGGGATCCCTCTCACCATTATCACTGATAATGGAAGACCTATTAAGAATCAAGATGTCAAAGATATTTGTGATACGTTCCATATCTGACATCATTTATCCACACCCTATTACCCTCAAGGAAACAACCAAGATGAGGCTTCAAATAAAACAATCCTAAAAAAATTGAAGAAGATAGTCAATGATGTCGGTCGTGATTGGCATGTTTAGTTATACCCTTCCTTACGGGCTTATCAAATGAGTATCCAAAAACCTACTGATGCCACCCTTTATACTCTAGTCTATGGTTCTAAAGCTATCTTTCCTATAGAGGTAGAGTTACCTTCTCTTTAAGTTTCACTAAAAGTATTGATCCCAGATGAAGATTATCATGTTCCCAAACTACAAGAACTAGATTTGTTGGATAAGCAACATCAAAAGGATTTCAATCATCTCAAATATTACCAACAACACATGTCCAAGAGTTATAATCACAAAGTGAAGCCATGTGTGTTTAAAGTTGGTGATCTTGTACTTAAGGATAATCCAAGAAATCAACAAGACAAAGAGAAGAAGAGGAAATTTGAACCAAAATGGCTTGGTCCCTATGTCATTGTGGCTGCTTATAGATTAGGGGCTAATTGATTGGCCACACCAAAAGGTGAGCTATTGGATGATCTCATCAACAATATGCATCTTCACAATTTTTATACTTGAGATTTTGGAAAACCTTACTGCAAGGGGCTACAAAAGCAAATACAAAAAAATCAAATAACAATAAAAAGTGCAATAAAAGAAAGTGGTAGAAACCTAGAAATAGATTCTACTTGTGATAAACTATCTCTTCTATTTATTTGGATTATAATTTCTTATCCTTATCCATAATCATTGTATATATCCATAATAAAACATCCTACCTATACCCATTTGAACATATCCATAATAAAATCCTATCTACATTCCTTGTACATATCCCTAATAACAATATTCCTATCCATATCTTACCCATTCCCATTATAATATATCCCACCAATAAAGCTCCATCATGGCTCACTTATGCATCTTTCATATATTCCATAATAAAGTTTCCTCCATCTTTCCATATCAATTCATTCATTATAAAATTGTCCTTTCCTCGATTGGGGGCAAATCCTTGACTTGCTTATAGAATTGGATCCTTGATGTCATACTTTAGGGGGTAACAATATAGATTATGATATAGATCTCTAGACAACACACAATATAACAACGAGCTTTAAACAAAATATTGACATGGTACTTGAATGTTCACATGCACAAAAATCATGGAGCATTAACTATCTACATCAAAACATCTATCCAGATGATCATATCTATTATGATAAGAAAATATATCTATGGCAAGAAGGTTCAATGGTTGTGTATCAATTTTTGTTATCATGTTTCTTGTACTACTCAAGAATGTCTGAGAGTAGAGGAGCTATGATGGAGCATTATTATTTTGTTTGTTTGTTATTTGTGGACTATCATTTAATAATGTTTAAACTTGTCTTAGGACATGATTGACAAAAGATCATCGAGGACATTATGGGTTTATATATGAACGAGGATAATCCTTGTCTGTCATCGTGGTTTAATTATACCTAGATGCTTGTATTAACTTCCTAAATCAAAATCGATGTAAGAAATACTCAGGTCATCCTAGTTTAATTATACCTAGGTTCTTGTATTCTCTTACAACATTTTAAAAGTTCAATGATGAAAATCACTACAAAAATTTGTTAGACAAGATGACATTTCATGCATTTAGATTAAGTCTATGGTTCTAAAGCCATCTTTCCTATAGAGGTAGAGTTACCTTCTCTTTGAATTTCACTAAAAGGCTTGATCCCAAATGAAGATTATCGTGTTCCCAGACTACAAGAACTAGATTTGTTGGATAATCAACATCAAAAGGATTTTAATCATCTCAAATCTTACCAACAACACATGTCTAGCGGGGGGCCCATCCCACATGATGACTCAAAAAAAATGGTCTTCCCTCTTTGGAATAAGACCAACTAGTAAATCTTCATTTCCGCTTGTGAAGAATATTTCTGACCCCTCTGGTGGTAAGTTCACTATCTCTATCCCTGACCTGGTAGTGGATCACAATATAAATAGTATGTCAAACTCTTTGGTAAGCAAATTTATGGGTCTGCGTCTAAATATTGAATTTGTTAGGGCCTATGCTAAGAGAAAATGGGCCCTTAAAGGCAATGTAGAAATTTCAGCTTTACCTAAAGGCCTTCTGTCTTTTTCTTTTTCATGCGAAGAAGATAAACTCATGATTCTCTATGGGAGCCCCTGGTTGGTAGGAAAGATAGCCCTGGTTCTTCGCAAATGGCAACTGAACTTGAATATGAATGACTCTCTCTTGACACATGTTCCAGTTTGGGTTAAGCTTCCAGGCTTGCCTCTTGAATATTGGGCAGAAAGCATCTTCTCTGGAATTGCAAACTCCTTTGGTGAACTTCTTTCAATAGATCCAGTTATAGCTTCAAAAAGGAGACTCACTCATGCTAGGTTCTGTGTAGGGATAGTCCATGATGCAGATATGCCAAAACAAATAGATTTAGTATCTAAGCTGGGAACTTGGAAGCAATCTATTGAATATGAATCTATTCCCTTTGCCTGCTTCCATTGTAAAAAATAGGCCACTGGGCAAAGTCTTGTCCTTCCAAATCAAAGGCGGAATCCAGACAGCCTAAGAGCCATACTGAGAACCAAAGGGCGCCAGAAAAAAATGGTATGGCAAGCCAAACTCTCAGAGAACAAAGAAGAAAATTCAAATCATTTTAATCCCTTGGGGGAGATGAAGGCTATGCCCTTAGCCCCCCTCTCTAGTCCCCCAATCCAAGAAGTTATGATCAATGATTCAAACAAAGTCAACTCTCCGGTTACTTCTCAAATAGGGGAGTTGAAAGACCAAACTAAACACTCAAATGAAATAGTTGAAGTGGTAGCTGACACCTTTGAGGGAAAGGAACAACAAGAGAAAAAAGATCAACCAAAGGAAGGAGAGATCCTTGACTCCCCAGAAGAAAAGACTGATTCCACTCTGATCATGTCTAATCCTGAAATACAAGAAGCCCAAAAATGTGCTATTTTGGGTCTGAATCTCTCGGACTCAGATTGGGGTTCAAAAATAGCTAACAGTGACTCAAATGATTCAAATGTTTCCAGAACTCCAAATTGGGGAAATGAAGAGGAAATTTCCAAAATCCTTAGCAACCCGGAAGTTGTTCCTGAGATAGATGCTGAGTGCAAAATACCAAACTATAGGAACAAGAAAGGATCTACTCCCTCAACTTCTCTTCTAAGGAAATCTAATGGAATAACTCAAGTTGATGTTGGGTATACGTCCTCCCTAGGTCAATCCTCTAATCACATAGTCAGAAACAAGGAGGCCAGCAAGAACATTGTAGATGGAACCCAGAAGACTCTCAAGGAGTTAGGAATTGGTAAGTAACTATGAAGATTATCTCTTGGAATATTAGGGGACTCAATAATCCCCATAAGCATGATATCATTAGGAATATGATTAGGGATAGTAAACCTGATATGTTTTTAATCCAAGAAACCAAAATGAGTAAAGAAAAAGTTGAATCTTTGAAGTTTTTCAAAAATGGTTATGCTAGTGGTGGTAGTTCTGAAGGTGCTTCAGGAGGAATTGCTACCATCTAGAATCTTAATTCTATTAAAGGTCATGTTATTATTCAGGACAACAAATTCTCTTGTATCAAATTTGAGCATTTAATAGATGGCAGAACATGGGTTCTCACCAACATTTATGCTCCCAACAATTTGATGGCTAGAAATTCTTTTTGGAAAAAACTTGCTCATGCTCTGGACAGTTTCAGAAATCTTAGTTGGCTGGTTATGGGAGATTTCAATACTCCTTTGAGAGAGGAGGAGAAATATGGAGGAAGTCCCCCTTAGCTAGAAAGTAGGTTGGCCCTAATGGATTTCATTAACTCTCAAGCTCTTAATGACTTGGATATACAAGGATGTAATTATACTTGGACTAATAGAAGAATTGGTGATGACCTTATCCAAGTTCATCTTGACAAGACTCTTATTTCTGATGAGTGGTATAGTCATTATTTCTGTTTTTTGTCGGCTCATATATGCGTTGGATCGGATCACTTTCCCATCACTTTCATAGTTGACTCTATCAATAGAAGGAGAAATTTCCCCTTCAGATTTGAAAAAATGTGGACCCTTCACCCAGACATCAAAAGTAACATTCAGAAATGGTGGACCATTCAGGTGGAGGGAACTGCTATGTATAGAGTTGTTAAGAAGCTTAAAAGTGTAAAGGAAAACATAAGACTAGAATAAATCCATCTTTGGGAACATTTTTGAGGCTAAAGGTAAAGTCTAGGAAGACCTTAAAGAAATACAAGCTCAAATCCAAAAAGATGGTTTCAGTACTATGTCTATTGCTGATGAAAATGAGACTCTCAAAAAATACCAGGAGATCATTGCCAAAGAGGAAACCTTTTGGAAGCAGGGATCCAGATGCATCTAGCTTAAGGAAGGAGACAAGAACACACTATTCTTCCATATGTCGATGATTAAACATAAAGTAGTCAATAGGGTCACTAAACTTGTGGTTGATAATGGGGAGATCACCAAGGAGGATGAAATCAGGATCGAAGCTAAAAGGTTTTTCTCAGATTTGCTAAGAAGGGATCAAAAGTTGGATGTTGAAGCTCAATCTTCCTTTCTTCATAATATTCCTTGTCTCATTGACAAATGAAAGAATGCCTCCCTTTCTTCCATTCCTTCGACTCTAGAAATCAAAAATGTTGTCTTCTCCTTTGAGGGAAATAAAGCACCAGGCCCGGATGGATTTCCCATGTTCTTTTTTCAAGACTATTGAGACATTATCAGGAAAGATGTCTCCAATGGGGTCAAGGAATTTTTTGGGGCTAGAAAACTTCTGAAAGAAATCAATGGCACTTTTATTGCTCTCATCCCTAAAATTCAAGGTCCTAAATCTATGGACAAATTTAGACCCGTCAGTCTTTTCAATTCCTTTTATAAAATTATCTCGAAGGTTCTTACCTCTAGACTATTGTCTGTCCTCCTTGATATTATAACCTACGAGCAAAATGGTTTTGTCCCTGGTCGTCAAATCCTTGACTTGATTATTACTGTCCATGAGAATATCCACTCTCTTGTCAAAGCTAAGAAGCAAGGTCTCATCCTCAAGCTTGATCTCTCCAAAGCCTATGATAGGGTTGACTGGTCTTTTCTCATGAAGGTTATTGAGTCTTTTGGTTTCTCCTCCAGAGTTTTGGATCTCATCACCCATCTCACCACCTCAGCCTCTTTTGCTATCCTTGTCAATGGATCCCCTTCCCCCTTCTTCCAATCTTCTAGAGGTTTTAGGCAAGGGGATCCTATCTCCCCCATCCTCTTCATTATTATGGTAGAATGTTTTGGAAGGACTATGGAAAATTTGGTTTTGCAAGGCTCCTTTAAGGGTCTCCACCCTTCCTCAGTTGATCTTGTTTGTTCTCATCAACAATTTGTCGATGATACTATTATCATAGGGGAATCTAACATATCTAAAACTAAAAACCTGAAGAATACTCTTTGTAAATTTGCCTCAGCTTCTGGCCAGCTAATCAACTGGACAAAAAGTGAAGTTTTTTTCATCAATTCCCTTGAGAGAAGACAACGGAGAATTAACAGAATCCTGGAGTGTAGGATTGCGTATTTTCCTACTACCTACCTTGGACTCCCCATGGGCACTGCACCTCTTGATTCCTTCTGGAGCTCACTAGTGGAGAAATTCCATAAAAAGTTAGCTGGCTGGAAAGGAGCCCTCCTAAGTCAGGTTGGCAAGCTCCAACTTCTTAAAGCTTCTCTTTAGAGTATTCTGATTTATGTTCTTAGCCTCTTTAGAATTCCAGTTAAGTATGCCGATGCAATCGAGAAAATTCAAAGAAGATTCCTTTGGTCTAGGGTTGAAGACAAGAAAAGATTGTCTTTGGTGGCTTGGGACCAGGTTTGCAGACCAAAGAGCAAAGGTGGTCTGGGCTTGAGGAGAATCAAAACCTTAAATGAAGCTCTCCTATCCAAACAAGTCTGGAGAATGTTCCATTTTGATACTAAATGGTGTAAAATTTGGCAAAGCAAGTACTCTCTTCAGTTCTCTTCTCTTTCTTCTTTTATCAAATCAGATCATAGCATCAATGGATCCCACATATGGAATCATGCCTCTAAATGTAAAGAAAGTTTAGCCAAAGGAGTGATCTGGAAAGTTGGAAATGGTATGAAAGTTAAATTCTAGGAGGATCCTTGGCTATTTGATAAACCTTTAGTTGAAATCAATGATTGGGCCCCCTTTGCTCCCTCCTGTATTAGAACTTTTGATTCCTTAGTTGCTAATTATCGAACTGGAAACAAATGGAAGAACATTGAAAGCACCCATCCTAGCCTTTCTAAACTCAAGATCCATATGTCTACGGTTTGGTTGAACAAAGAGGTGGATTCCCTGATATGGAAATATGATCCTAAAGGTACCTTAACTATTTCCTCTATGTATGGTGTCTTGTCCCCCTCTCTTTCAAGTAACCCCTTTTGGTCTAAAGCTTGGATTAGAGGCCTAACCCCCAAAATCAATTTCTTCTTCTGGACCATCCTCCAAAATAAAATCTTGACCCTTGATAATCTAAAATGTAGAGGCTTTGTATTCCCAAATAGATGTGCTCTGTGCCTCAAGGAAGAAGAGTCTGTGGACCACCTTACCATTCACTGTTCCTTCTCAGCCTTAGTTTGGGAAAGATTTATTAAAAGTTTCAATTTGGCCTGGGTGTTTCCTAAAGCTATCAATAATCTATTTTTCTCCTGGAACATAAATTGGACTAACCCCTTTTTGAGATATTTGTGGAAGATTTCTCTTCCTCGCATCCTGTGGGGTCTATGGAAAGAAAGAAATAACTGAATCTTTAGGGATGTCTCCCTCAATTAGGATATTGTGTTCCAGAAAATTAAATGGGCTATCAAGGAAAATATAGGGATCATTGAGGGTCCTTGTTTCTCGAATAACACTCTGGAATCAACCATCTTAAGTGAGTGGAATATGCAGATTGTCGATAGACCTAACGCCATCCAAAATAAAAGGCTCGAAGCAAGATGGCAAACCCCCCCAAATGGCTGGTTCAAAGTTAATTTTGATGGTGCTGCCAAAGGTAACCTGGGCCCTTCAGGTTATGGAGCTATTCTAAGAGACGACAAAGGAATATGAAAATAAATGGTTGATGTCCCTATTGGAACTCAAACTAACCATAAAGCTGAAGCTATGGCAGCTCTCCAAGGTATCCTCCTAGCAAAAAAATGGAACTGCCCCTACCTTTGGATTGAAGGGGACTCAAACAACATAATTAACTATCTTAAGGGAATTACAAAACCATCTTGGTCGATCTACAACATAATCATCACTGCTACAGACCTTATTAGCACATTTAAAAAAAGCTCTATTTCCCACATTTACTAGGAGGCCAATGGCTCTGCTGACTGGGTAGCCAATGTAGTGGTAAACAAAGAGGAAAAGATTACGTGGATGGGAGAACAAAGACTCCCTGAAAATGTCAGGCAAATCATTTTTAATGATCATTATAAAAGTACCCCAAAGACTCTTGATGGACAGAATAATTATTAAAAGCACTAAATTGAGAACTTCGAGTCATTATAATAATAATAGACTCATTCATTATAATATCAATGCCAGTAGTTCCCACGCTTTCTGGGTAACTTTGATAGTTCCAAAAAGCTCTCAGGCTAATTTGCTCTGCAAGTTTCAAAAATTGGCTTTCAATAGTGACAACATGGGCGAAAATAGGAGGAGATATGAACCAAGTAGCTGTAAAGAGTGGAAACAAAAGGATGAGGTTTGGGGTATTCTACAGAAGGGAGGTTTCTCAAATTTTATGGAGAGACTCCATGGATGAGATGGCAGAGTTACTAGTTTTTTCAGCAAAAACTAGAAAAGGGGCATGCTTAAAATGGGAGACAAAATGGTGGAAATTGATGAAGATTTAATTGCTCAAGCCACGGGTCTCACAAGAGAAGCGTTTAACTTCTACAGAGATAGGAAAGTCAGCAAGGAAGCAATTGAAAGATACCTAGCCACCGAGAAGGAGAAAAAATGACTAGTAAAGTTGAGAAAAACTTACTACCTGCCTAGGGCTTTTTCCAAACCCTGGCGGGAGGTTCTCTTTGTCTTAATGCGTTATATCACTCTAGATGGGAGGTTCACAAAAGTTTATGGTTATCACTTTGTTCTATTAAATCACTCTAGGCACAATGAAAAGGTTAACTTCCCTTATTTTCTACTCTATTCTATGAAAGCTACCATCAAGGCATACAAAGAAAACCCAATGGGTGATACTACTATGCACCAAGGCCTTATGGTCCTCATTTATGACCATATTAAGTTCAACCAAATAGCTCGGATGCAGCCCTCTATGGATTCTAAGGATGAGGGGTCTGACCTGGCCCTCTCAGAGGAAGAGAAATCTAATAGTGACCCTTCAACTGATATAGAGGACAACATGGATGTCTCAGACTATGAAATCAGGAAGAAGAGGAGTTACGCCAAAACAAGACATTCATCCTCTAAGGGAAAAATGTCTAAAGGTAGATCCCAGATAAGTATTTCTTCGGAAGAAGAGGCTTCGAATGACTCTGAGGAGGAGAGCCCTCAAGGGCTACTGAAGAAGAAAACAAAAGTTAATACCCAGACCAGGAAAAAGCATAAGAAGAAAGAGGAGACTGTTAAGGAACTGGATGCCCACCAGCAGGAAAGTGCCCTGGATGCTAATCAGAATTTGGAAAAGGAGACCATGGGAGAAGCTCTTAGAGTTGTTGACACTATCATCACCCGGAACATTCCTAAAGAGGAACAGGCTACCCTTGGAAAATCTAACCCCCCTGCTAACTCCCCCCCCCCCCCCCTGAGGGGACGAAAGGATTCATGGAAACTATGGAGTGGCTTATTAATGGTTACAAGAAAGCTATGGACGAAAATAAAAAGCTCTGCAACAGACTTTTGATCTTGGAAACCATTAATACTGGGGAAGGAAAGACCATGGTCAACTATATAGAGGATCTGAAAAACACCATAGCTAAAGCCAAAAACATATGGATGCCTTCAATCCCAGGTTTGAAAAAATTGAGAAGGATTTGCTAGAAAGGAATAAGCTTGTTGATGCTAACGACCAAACTCTCTTAGAAACTATTAACAAAGTTGGCAAAATTGAGGAGTGTCTGAAGAGCATTGCCGAACAGAGCCTTAGCATCTTGAAGATTTCAGCTAATAACACCAACACCCTTATTAGCAAGTTGGATGAAGAAAAGGAAATCTTGGACATTGACCCAGAAACTGAAGGAACAAGGGATGTTCAAGGTCCCAGAACCTGCACAAGAGGCAAAAAGAAGGAAAAGAAACCCAACAAGGATCTGGAAGACCTTAAAGCTATCGGGGCCACTTATGACGAGCTGGTGATAAAGGCGGAGGATCTGTTGAAGAAAATTACTGTGTAGTGCCTTCTTTGTTTCTTTTTTGTTGTTAGTTTTGTTGTTCTTTTTGGCTATTGGCTTTTTTCCAGTCTTTATGTAAGTAGCTCTTACTAGCTAGACTTTATGGTGTTTCTTTTAATTTGCTTTGTTAAAGGTTTCAGGTCCCGAAAACCTTTTTTTTTAATTAATCAAAACACATGTCCAAGAGTTATAATCACAAAGTGAAGCCATGTGTATTTCAATTTTGTGATCTTGTACTTAAGGATAATCCAAGAAATAAACAAGACAAAGAGAAGAGGAGGAAATTTGAACCAAATTGGCTTGGTCCCTAAGTCATGGTGGTTGCTTATAGATTAGGGTCTAATTGATTGTCCACACTAGAAGGTGAGCTATTGGATGATCCCATCAACAATATGCATCTTCACAATTTTTATACTTGAGATTTTGGAAAACCCTACTGCAAGGGGCAAAAATACAAAAACAAATACAAAAAAATGACAAAAATTCAAAAAAAATCAAATAACAATAAAAGAAAGTGGTAGAAACCTAGAAATAGGTTCTACTTGTGATAAACTAGCTCTTCTATTTATTTGGATTATAATTTCTCATCCTTATCAATAATTATTGTATATATCCATAATAAAACATCCTACCCATACCCATTTGAAGATATCCATAATAAAAATCCTATCTACATTCCTTGTACATATCCCTAATAACAATATTCCTATCCATATCTTACCCATTCCCATTGTAATATATCCCACCAATAAAGCTCCATCATGGATTACTTACGCGTGTTTCATCCATTCCATAATAAAGTTTCCTCCATCTTTCCATATCAATTCATCCATTATAAAATGTTCCTTTCCTCGATTGGGGGCAAATCCTTGACTTGCTTACAAAATTGGATCCTTGATGTCATACTTTCGGGGGTAACAATATAGATTATGATATAGATCTCTAGACAACACACAATATAACAATGAGCTTTAAACAAAATATTGACATGGTACTTGAATGTTCACATGCACAAAAATCATGGAGCATTAACCATCTACATCAAAACATCTATCCAGATGATCATATCTATTATGACAAGAAAATATATCTATGGCAAGAAGGTTCAATGGTTGTGTATCAATTTTTGTTATCATGTTTCATATTCTACTTGAGGATGTCTGAGATTAGAGGAGCTATGATGGAGCATTATTATTTTCTTTGTTTGTTGTTTGTGGACTATCATTTAATAATGTATAAACTTGTCTTAGAACATGATTGACAAAAGATCATCGAGGACAATATGGGTTTATATATGAATGAGGATAATCCTTGTCTATTGATACATGAAAGTGATGCTTAGGTCATCTTGATTTAATTACACCTAGATGCTTATATTAACTTTCTAAATCATAATCCATGTAAGAAATACTCAGGTCATCCTAGTTTAATTATACCTAGGTTCTTGTACTCTCTTACAACATTTTAAAAGTTCAATGATGAAAATCACTACAAAAATTTGTGAGACATGATGACATTTCATGCATTTAGATTAAGTGTTGCATTGCATTATCATTAATTATAAGCATTTTTTATTCATTAGGATATCCTTTATTTATGCCATAAGATCAATGGTTGTTATATGAAGTCATTAATATTTCATGATTGAGTATACTTGGACAAAATACAAATACACCATTTTCATGTAAGTTAAATAATTCATATCATTTTGTTAAATTTTTTAAATCAATTAGTTTCATACATCCATCTATCAATATTTTTCACCACACATTGTTATCATTAATCATATCATCATCATAAAAATAGGTCACTAATGAACATGTAGGATTATAATCAAATTGTACATAAAACATTGTAGATGCAACTATTTCAATTCATCATATAGAACATCCTACATAAATGAAACTTTATATCAATCCCTTTATAGGTTTATCTATATCATATGTACATAATAACCATTGTAACATCATCATCATCACGTAAAATTTACTCTATCAAAAGAAAAACATCCATCATAATCATATGAACATCATTGCATAAACATCAACATCATAACATTATAGTAATCATCATAGGCATTTAACCGTAGAAATCATAACATCATAGATCATCATATTAATGTATATAAGCATGATAGAATTATAATCTAAATAATCATTATCTAGATCATCATAAACATCATCATAGATATCATCATATCACATGATATGGATAAATAAAAATAACTCATAGAACATATATAGAGTCCATCATAGTCCATCTGCATATCATTGTATAAAAGAATAAAATGTCCAAGTATACAATAATATCAACATCATTATCTTGAGTCAAAAATGAATCAAATCAAGTCTCATACTATGTGGAGTTGCCTCCATATGTCATTGGTCTTTGATGACCTGGTCCACTAGATCCTCTTGCACTTGAAGGGCTTTCCCCTGGATCTCCTTTGGGTGGAGGAGGTGGTCCCATGACACCTGCACTCTTAATGCGTGCACACATAGATCTAGCATGGGAAGTCTCAACAAAGCTCCCTTCTCTCTAGTGTAGAGGTACTGCTTACTCATATAGATATCTCCATTACAATATCCTTCATCACCAAAACCATCTCCCTAACAGTATCACCTAGGGGCCTCTGAGTTGCAGTCTATTGTAATGTATCTAGTAATTCCTCCTCCCTAGCATAACATTTAATAGTAGTATCCCTCTCAACTTTCAAATCATGTATCTATCTCTGCAGCTGAGGAATCTGTGCTACTTGTGCCTATAGATTCTCTACCTAGGCTCTTAAAGATGTAATTTGTCCCTCATCCTATCTGGAAGCTTCTATCTATAGTTATACATATACCTAAGGTTGATCTGTGGCCTATCCCTAGATGTTTTCCTATGCCTGTATCTGTGTAGGATCTCTAGCCACTCCCCTCCACCACACCAGCTATGGACCCTCATCATCTCCTCCCACATCTCCATTATCTCCTCTACCTTCTCTATCTCCTCTACCTCTACCTCAATCTCACCCTCCTCTATCACTTCCTCCACCACCTCTACCCCCATCTCTACCACCACCCTCCTCCATCTCTACCTCCTAGTTGTGCAACCCTGTGCCTCCTCCTCCTCCATGATCTATCCTCATCATTATCATAAAATCTTGGAGGAATCTCACTAGGACCTTGCTGATGATATTTGCTACTACCTCCAACCCTAAGGGAAATTTGATGCTATAGGCTAGTGAAATAAACTCACAACATCTAATTCAAGCTATTAATAGGATAAATACAGGAAAATACAACACAACAAGGCCCTAATGAGAATTCTTCACTTTCAGATCTACCTAACTTAGGAAGGTATTCCTACTTAGGACCTGCATGCCCAGTATACTTTGCAATTTTTCACAATCATAAAAGTTCATGATTGGTAGATATTTATTATCTATAAGGGGATTGTTTGCAATTACCTTGTTTATACCCCTAATCCCTCACAATCTGTAATTTGGCTAAGAAAATTATACATGTGCTACTCCAAGGGTATAGGGCCATACCAAGTGCACACAATATAACCTAACCTTGAAAAAATACTTGAATAAGGGGAGAAAAAGAGAGAAAAAGTGAACAAGAGATGCTTCTAAAATATTTTCACAAATGGATTCTACAGTCTAGTGCACATCCAGAGAAACAAAGTCATGCCCACAAATTAAAAGGACAAACCTACATTGTAAAATAACTCGAATTGGGGAATTTTCAGAGTGTAATGCCTAACATTTACACAATTCCATCAACCATTCTTGCTAATCCATTCAGATTTCCTAAACTTATTGAAATTTACAAACAAAATTTAACTCCTTCATTGAAGGATACCCATTAGCACAATCAAACACTAGTAGGAAAATACCAGGACAAACCAACATATCCCTAATATTTTGATTCATATAAATTTAGAAGATACAGATGGAGACAATATATGCAACCATTGAAACATTGCATTCAATACTAATTGAAATCTAGAATATGGAAGGATGACCCTTCTTCTCCATGAGCTTATATGAAACCCTAGATTAACAATGGCTTGCTTCTACCCGCCAAAAATATAAAAAATTGTAGAATCTCTTTCTACAACTCTGGTATTCCTTTTATAATAGCTAGGAATGCCTAAAAAAGCTTCAAGTTGTTTACATGTGTCCAACTTATTTTACTTAATTAGCCCATTTACAAAAAGGTGACCTAATGGAGCCACTTGTCTCTGCTTTGTCCCGAAGTGTAACCATCCAGATGGTTATGCATAAAATCTATCATTCCCATATTATATGGCATGCATGGGAGCTAACCATCCTATGATCTAAGTCACCACTGACCATGGGTGGTTATAGATGTAAAGAAAACCAAAATGAGTAATTCCCATTACTAATCCTGGTCAGGAAGACCTTTGAGAACTTCCAATGAGAAAAATTGTTGGGCTTCAAAACTGCATCTCGTATGTCTTCATCCTTTGTTGTCTCCATAGATCTCTACTTCCAAAGGGAAAATTTGGCTTCCAGGAGGATCGGAATTATTTGCAAGTTGCAAAGTAGTCTTGCAAGTACACTTTGAGCTTCTTGTTCCTCTCTGGAAACCATATGCATTTTTGATGTCCCTTCGGCTAAACAACAAGTTCTTGGTAAATACTTCTTTAGGATTTTTTCATTTCATCTGCAAATGATCCATCTCATGTATGTTCTTTTGGGATGAGACATGATTGTATCATCCATAGACTTCATCCTACTTTCTCTTGAACATAATTTGGTAATATTGGTTCTGAATTTATAATATTGTCACGCTATTTTTGGTTGAACACATTGTCTGAAGCACCTAAGTGGTGAAGGCCATCTATCAAGTTCACACACTCGATCTAATCTACATATGTGTTGATTTATGCAACTCAACCTTTTTTATTTTTCTGCATTAGGAAACCTTTGTGAATTGTTCGTGATGACTCTGATTTTCTGACATTTGTTAATGGCTATCATATCCCTCGCACAAGTTTTTAAAACATTCTTGTAAGCTTTGATAGCATGACTAATAATTTGGGCTTGCCTTGATTATCACGACCCTTTTATTGGAAACTTACTCTGAGCTTTGAAATGTAATTGGCAATGTTCCCTTAGCAATTGATCTTGCACAAACCCAACTGATCCATATCGATCTTTTGTGGCATCTCCAAACTTTCCAAAGCTCCTCAGGAAAATAAGTCATTCAAAATTGATCATATTCACAAGCTTCACAAGTGACACATCCCTTGGTGGGGAACACTTTATATTTCATCTCAACTGGTATCGTCTATGCGCTAAGTGCTTAGCTCACCTTACACCACCATTGTAGTAATGAGGGACCACATCTTCCTCTGGTTTCTTCCTTTGTCTCCTCTCCCACCTACCCACTAAGTATTTCTAAGAACAAGCGGGTACTTTGTGAGGTTATAGGATCACTATACCCTCTATTCCAATTCCCAACATACCCATTAAACAATGTAAAGGAAGGTGAAGAGCATTGCAGGAAAATAGGTGAAACATGTAGAGCATTTTTTCGACCATGGGTTAGGAATTGAGATGTCATATATTCTTAAATATGTTGAAATGAGGCCTACCATGGAAAGAAACCATCTGACCAATTATAATACATTTTTTTGAATGAAAAAGAACCCATAAATTCATAACATAAGGAATGAGTGACTAGGAGAGAAGGTTATTTGTGAAAAGAACATGCCCATGAAAGGGATTAAAATTTTTACCAGGGCATAGTTCCCCCTAATTCATTCAACTAGGGCTCCCAAAATTTGAGAAATTTTGAGGATGCTAATAGACCTATCAGTCTAGGAAAAGTATGCTCCATAAAATATTGTGCATACTCCAGTGTCATCCCTAGATCTAACACTTGTGCTTGAAGATCCCATGTCTGATATGGCTGTGACAAAAAATCAGTTCGTGCTAACTCGAATGATACAAAAGGACCCCAATTTGGTATATCCTTGTATGTCTGAGCATACTCTGCTACACATTGGGGCATCCCCTATGTCCAACCAAACTAACAATAAACTTGAGTAATCAGATGCCTCTCTATCACCTAAGGAGTTTGCACTATCAACCATCGTGACTAAAATATATATAGAAAATTTGTAGCATCATCCTCCCATGGCTTACAATCAACATAAAGCCTCCATGTCACTGCATCAATCATATCAATGGCATGCTTCTAGTACTCAATATTTACTAGCTTAGGTTGGGAAACTAATCCATGATAACCTAACATGTATGGTTGTCCTTCTCCTCTAAAATGCATGCATACTGAATGTGTCAAAGCGATATGCTCCCAACACCAAATATATAGAAAAGTGATGTTGACTAATAAACTAGCAGTCCCATCATTTACAAACTGATGTAGGTCATGATATAAATGCGCTAGTAAACATACTCCCCATGCATATTGGGTCCCATCTGTCACCATCCTCTCCAAAATGCACACCCTTCCAATAGGTAGCCTATGTAATCTCCTCCATGAGCATATGAAGCCACCAATCAAACCTACAAGTATTGAGGGCAAGGGCTCATAGTACTGAACCATATCATCCCATCTAACATTTGGGCCATCTATGTCATAATTCTACAGTCCCACCTCTCTCATGGTGGTCATACTGTACTATCTCTCCTGAGATGGGTATCCTCAAAGTCTTATAAACATCCTGCAATGTCACTGACATCTCACTAGTGGGCAAATGAAAGGTGTTATGCTTGTTATTCCACCTCTATGCAAGTACTATCAACAATCATCTATTCATCCTAATCTCTAGCATCTATAGAATATTTGTTAAGTCCACATGACCCTATGCACTCTCTAGCTCCTAAATATAGATCCCGTCTCAGTTGTTGTGTCTTAGGGAATCACTCCCTAGACATCATGATGTCCAAATCATCCTATAATCAATCAAAAGTCATGGACGTTAATCATCAAATTAGTTGCATTTATCCTAATCCATCTACCAGGTACACAACTAGCTAACCTATTATCTCTTTGGAGATTCTATCCATCTCATTGAGCACCTATCAGTTGGATGCCATTGATAATGAGGTCAACTTATCAACTCCTCATCCAAAATAATCCAACTAAATCAAAAGTGCTACTTTATCAAGCAAAAGTGTTAAAATATGCTTCATATGCACTAAAACCTCAAATGTGCCAAAAGAAAACTCAAAAGCGTTAATTCTTCTTAAATGTGTTAAATCATGATCCAAAAGTGCTAAAGCATGACATACTCTAAAATAAATACATATGCACCACTTAATAACAAAAGTGTTAAAACATTGAGAAAAAGTGCAATAACTCCAAATGCATTAAAATAAACATCAAATGCGCTATTGTACAATAAAAGTGCTAAAAAATTGAACAAATGTGCTTAAAGAAGTTATAGCGAATTCACAAACAAAATTTTTGACCTAAAATTAAACGCATTAAATGCTCAACAAAAGGTAAAAAATTGATGTAGGTGCTGGGGGACTATACTCCTTGGGCCACTCGAAGAAACAAACAAACTCAAATCGATGCATATGCACTAGAATCACCATCTTCACTAACATCACTTCACTCTTCTCACTCACCCTTCTCCACAAATCACTCTCCAAGCTCCATGTGTGTAAATGACTTGGATTTGGACCCAACCTTGCTATATGTTACCCATTGGACCTTAATTGGAGGCGTAATGACCATGTGCTGCTAGGGCAACATTTCACAACTCAAAAACCTATTTATGATAATTTATTTATCCCTTTTCTTTTATTTTCTCATTTGTGAGATTGCTCATCCTTTTTCATGCTTCACCCCAATTTTTTCTTCGATTGATCTGACGAGGGGGCATACCATCAACATCACACTGATACTAGGGGCAAACTAAAACTTAATTATTTTTTCTTTGAAACAATGTGATAAAACATATTGTTTCAAAGAGGGGTAGAATGTATACACCTAAAAATGACTAGAGATAATTAAATAGATATTAATTATTTATTTAACAATTGTATTCTTCTATCAAAAAATAAATTGAATTATTTATTTATTTGATTCATTTATCTTATTCCTCTACACCAATTTATTAATTAAATATTAATTATTTAATTAAAGTTCATCATAATTCTTCTAAAGTCTATCCTAATTAAATGATTCTAAATTATTTAATTCATCTAAACTAAGTCTTCAATTCTAAAATCCACATCATCCTTACATCTCATCTTCTACATCATCATGCCACCTCATCACCATGTGGAGTAAATTAAGTATTTTAATATTTAATTCCTCAATTATCATCAACACCAATCCCTAGTTAATAGGCAAAGGAGAATTATGTGTCTTCCTATCTCCTATATTCTCTCCCACATCCCTACATCTTAGAAGGTGGTTTTGTCCAAATCGACTTGGTCCAAGTGACTCATTGCCCACTTGTCCTAGGAAGCCTAAATCTTCTCCAAGCTCCTTATATTGTTGACTCCTTCATGTATTAGGAAACATATATTCCCTCCAACCATACTATATCTTTGGAGTTCTTATCCTTAGTCAAGATGAGCATGTTGCCATGTGTCTCCTCTTTCCACCTTTTCCTCTATCTTGTCATCGTAGGAGGAACATCTTCCCACGTTATCTCTCACTTTTCAACCAATTTATTCTCAACCATCCATGATCTTGAAAGATTCACTCTCAACCATTCATCTTTGCCATCTTGTATTGTATTTTTATAAAATCTATAAAAAGAAGCCTTCAACTAGCATTTCAGGCTAGTTACTAGTCAGCATTCAAGCATTCAAGAATTCTAGCATCCAAGCATATCAAAAGCATTTTTGTTATCATGAAATATCCATATTAGTGTCCATCATCATTGCAATTGTAGGAGTAGAATCCACTTTGCATTTCACATGTCCACATAGGTTCATTCTTCTGTAGTCATATTGAAACCATAAGTGCAACATTTTGAGAGCAATAGGAACAAGAACACACAAGATAGAACATAATATAACTTCATTAGAGTAGCTGATATATGCAAGTATAATTTTTTGTTATTTTTACAACTTCTTCTTTGTTTCATTTTAGTGTGTTTTGGATTAGATAATATTCTAGAATAAGTGTGTGGCTAGTTAGTAGTTTCTATCAGTGTTTCAAATTTAAAACATCACATTTTTGCACCCACTGTGGGGCCCTAACACATTTTTAATGTTTTATAGTAATTTTTAGTGCATGCAAGTATAACAAGTCATTTTGGTGCATTTACTTTCCAATCTAGTGCATCCATGATAGAGATCAAATTTTCTTAGACTAGAACCATAATACGCTCATAGAAATTTAATCTTTTAGTGCATACACTTAAAATTTTAGCGCATATACTCCATCTTTTAGTGCATTCACTAATACATTTGGACTAGATTTTCAACTGAGGTTTCCGACGAAGAAGGTATATTGTGGCCAAATTTGATTTTTTTTGAAAAAATACCTACATTTGTCGTAATTTCGACAGAAATTTCCCATTTGGTTTCGACGAAGAAGGCAATAGCAATGAGAATTTTCTTTTTTTCCAAAAAGTGCTCGAGTCCGTCGTAATTCCGATGACAACGGCCATTACAAAATAAAAAAGAGGCGGGGAATTCATTTGTGAATTGTAATCCCACGTAGGCGTCCATGGTGAATTCAACTACCAAGAACATCAAACCTGCATCGAAGGCAA
Organism: Cryptomeria japonica; assembly: GCF_030272615.1. Classification (NCBI taxonomy): domain Eukaryota; kingdom Viridiplantae; phylum Streptophyta; class Pinopsida; order Cupressales; family Cupressaceae; genus Cryptomeria; species Cryptomeria japonica. The sequence continues at coordinate 92,243,712 of NC_081412.1, forward strand.
TCCCGTGCAGGAGGTAGATTCAAATTGTCCTAGTTTTTAATTTCATGTTGCAAAAAATATACATGTGGTGGTTAATTGTCCTAGTTTAATCTCGTAAAACCATAGAACTGTGATTGAGGAGTGAGAATTCAATTTTGTAGCAGCAATCCCTTCCTCCCGTATATGCGCGTGTTGATTGTTCACATGAGATCACATCTCTTTGCGACATCGTATCAAACAATTCACGAACCTTGTCCATGTTTCCACATTTTGCATTCATGTCAGGCAGGGCATTTGCAAGTACAACACCTAACAAAATTCCTCTATCCATTATGCTTTGATGGATGTCCATACCCTGTTCCAAAGCTCCCATTTTTGCACAGGCAGGGAGGATGCTGGCAAAGGTTGTGGAATTTGGCTTTATGCCTTCCAATTTCATTTGCTTGAAAATGTCTAAAGCCTTTTTGACAAATCCATTTTGTGCATATCCAACAATCATTGCAGTCCACGAGACAATATTTATTTCAAGCATTCTATTAAATAGTTCACGTGCCTTGTCTATGCTTCCACATTTTGCATACATGTCTACCAGGGCAGTTACAACTACAACATCTGACAAAATTTCTCTATCCTTTATGCTTCGATGAATGTCCATACCCTATTCCAAATCTCCCATTTTGGTACAGGCAGGGAGGATAGTAGCAATGGTCGTGGAATTTGGCTTTACACCTGCCAATTGCATTTTCTTGAAAGTTTCTAAAGCCTTCTCAACAAATCCATTTTGTGTAGTTGCAACAACATCTGACAAAATTCCTCTATCTTTTATGCTTTGATGAATGTCCATACCCTGTTCCAAAGCTCCCATTTTGGCACAAGCTCGGAGTATGCTGGCAAACGTAACTAAAGAAATGCAATGATCAGCTCCAAAGACATCAAACCACTACTAACAAAACCGAGAGTCTAAAATATGACAGGGAATAGTGTGAGTTGTCGTGAAATAAAATATTTTATTTTCAATTTCAACTGAAACATAATTACTCAACCATTTAATGTTATTAACAAGTGTTTAATTTATGAAAGAGATAAATGGTTGGCCACAAGTACATGAGTTAGTAAATGCACATAAATAAGTGAATTTGATATTCAAAACTATCTACAATGAATTCAATTCTTGTCCATTAGTCATTTATGTTTGCAATAAGCATCTTTCTTTGTTTTTCTTAATCTTTATTCATAGTTATGTGCATATTTCACATTCTATAATTAGGATATCAATTACTATGGCTGAACACTAGCATGATGTTTGTTTTGTGGTATAGATGCATGGAAACATAATTATGGTATTGTTATATTATAGAGATCACAAATCTAGATATCACATATTAGTTCTAGGTCTTCTTGGATTGAGTCTAAAGTTGGCATACAGTCATAAAGCCATTATTAGCAGATCTATCTATTTCTAGTAAAGACAATTGAGAAAGTCATTTTGATATTGAGAGTTTCTTATCTGTTTACCTTTTGATCATTATTAAGCCATAATATTTAGGTCTATTTATTTCTCTTGCAAAACCTTTGTAAGTGTCCTAGATTGTCCCTACTACTTACTCTTCAATGAAATAGTGGAGTTCTAAAGATTTGTTGCACAAGATGGTGTTGAACATATCAACAAGGCTAGCATGGAAGGCATGTTCAAGATTCCACTTGTACAACTTACAACAAATGATTTGTTGATAGAAGAAATTCTTGAAATAGGGATACAATCGAGAGACAAGTAAGTACATACAAACCTCCTCAGTTGAAATTAAAATCTGTGTATAAAAAGAGTACATTGAATCCCAATCCATAAACACAATAGAGATACCAATGGAGACTTAATTGGATGTAGTGCATCACACCAAAGTTGTTAGAGTATGCTAAGCTAGTACATAATGTTTCCTAAAGCCACATTAGTATTTTACCCAGATCATTATCTACCAAAACTAACTATAGTAATCCTTTTAAGGATTCATTTCATGGTGCTAGATCTTCATTTAGTTCCACTTCTTGTTAGAGAAATGAACAGTTATTTCTTGAGGTAGATGAATATCACATCAACAAAGGACAAGACCCTTTCTATAATATAATAAATTCTACTCCAACAAAAGATCATGGGGGTTTCACTAGAGATATTGAATAAGAGATAGACTTCTACTGCTGCATTAAAATCATTGGCATGTTTTTCATTTATTGATGTAAACTCTTTGTGACACCACCACAACCAACAAAGGTGTAAAAGGTTGTTTGCAATGCATGGATTTTTAGGATTGTCCTTTGAGAAAACATAATTAAAGTATGGAAGTAGGATCTACCAGCTCCTGAGGGAATCTTGATGAAAAATAACTATAAAATATTTGGGTGAGATTATATGCAAAAAAGCAAACTAGAAATCTAAATTCAATAAGATTCTCTATTCAATGATGATAATTTCTATTTTCTTTCCTGTGAAGAAAGACCATGTCAGACAATATCAATGAACAACAAAATAAGGAGACAATTGCTAGATTGTGGTCTAACTTGAAAAGAAAAGGTGATGGAAAATGTTATTGTCCGTGCAAAATTTGTAAGGGGTTAAAGACTAGAAGACTTCTAATCAAAATAGCAAAGAAACATTGTAGGTTGCATGGTCACATTGAAGGTGGACATGATTATCATCCATTGGTAATTTTTTCTTTATATCATGGCGACAATTTATATACATAATAAATCACGTGATGATGAGATCATGATCACAGTTTATTTATTCCTATCAATTTTATATAGGTCGAGCACCCCGGAGCACATGGTATGGATCAACACAACCCTAAGAATATGGTTTTCGAAGTGGATGAACATGGAGGTGTGAATATCGAAGCTGAAGATAATGATCCCATGGAAGATGACGATCATGAGCCAAAAAACACAATTGAAGATGATGGTACAAATACATTGATCCATGACTCATTTAGTACTCGCACAGCTGATCATGATGATGAAGATGACCTTGATGTTCTTCATGATGTCCCTCTACTTGAGAAGGCATCTGAGGCCCTTTACGAAGGCTCGCAGGTAACTCTTCTCTCCGTTGTATTGTTGTTGGTGAACTTGAAGGTTATGAATGGTTTATCCAACATAACAATGTCACATATGTTAAGGTATGTCATATATGTTATAATAAACTATGAATCATGTTGTACCATTAATATTCTTTATTATAACAAATTATATTTTTTCGTTGTAGATTGATAGGTGAGTTTTTGTTACCACCATCAAATATTCTACCTCGCTCATACCGAGAATTATCTGCCATTATGAAAGATATTGGAATGGAGTATCAAGCAATAGATGATTGTCCCAAAGATCATATTATATATCACAAACAACATGAATTTCGAACTAAATGCCCTGAATGTCATATCAATAGATATCGAACAAACCAAATAACAAAAGGGTTCCTCGCAAGGTTCTTTGCTATATTCCCATTATTCCACGTATGCAATGATTATTCAAGTGCACTAGCTTGGCATAATTTATGGATTACCATGCACACAATAGAAGTTGAGATGACATTATTCGAATGCCTACAGATGGTTCAGCATTTATGGACATAGAGGAAAAGTGGCCACACTTTAAAGAAGAACTTCGTAATCTCAGGCTTTCATTGGCAGCAGATGGTGTCAATCCATTTGGAGAGATGAGATCTGTTTACTCAGTGTGGCCTATTTTTATTATCAACAATAACATTCCTCCATGGAGGTCAATAAAGAGGGAGCACATAATGTTGGCAATGATTGTTCTAGGTATTTTATCATTTAAATATAGTTGTCTAAATTTAATTATAAATATTGGAATAAAATGGTCATAATAATTATGTAATGTTTTTGTTCATTCGATTGGGTAAGTACCAAGTTAAAGATATGAATGTATATATCGAGCCTCTTATCGATGAGTTGCTAGAGTTATGGAATGGTGTCACTATGTATGACATCTCTGGATCAATAGGACAAAGACAATTTCAATTCCATGCGATGCTTCTATGGACAATACACGATGCCCCGTGGCTAACACATTTTTGTGGTATGTCATAGTGTTTAAGTTGTGCATGAACATTATAATTCAAAAAATTATCATATTTAATCCAATTATACATTATCTTGTAGGTCTTCAAAGAAAGGGAAAATTTGCATGTCCTGTTTGTGATCCAAAGATGAAATCTCATCATTCAAAAAGTTTAGGAAAGCAGGTGTTTGATGAGTATAGGCACTTTCTCCACAAAAATCATAAGTATCGAAATATTGAAAAACATCTTTTCAATGGGAAAGAAGAGAATACATCAAAGCCATGAAGAATGACACCTCACATGTGAAAGTTGGAATATAATAGAATTAATCGTCAAGGTAATGCCATTCCATCTATTGGTTTGTCATAAAACATCTTTTTTGTTTTGTTTTGTTTACTGATGATGTGATTGATGATCATGACGGTCGTGAAGGCATAAATGACCTCCTTCCTAAGGGAATAAAAAGTTATCCCCGACAATTTAGTAGGTTGCCCTACTATGAGCAGTTAAAAATTGTTCATTTGTTTGATAGTATGCATATTGGAAAGAATATAACAGAGACAGTATGGAAAATATTAGATGGAAGGCGTGACAAAGAAAAAATTGTCAAAATATGTAGTGACATTCAGGATTCCAATCATGCAATGATAAATGTCATTCAATCAAACAGTCATGGAGACCAAATTAATATAAGTGAGCTTCCTTGGTTATTAATGGACCAACAAAGCAATTCTATAAAAGAAGTCATATGAAAAATTTGATTTCCCATTGGATTTGCTGCGAACTTAAACAATCTCATATCAAAGAAAAGTGAATTTGGGCCAGGGATGAAAACGCATGATTGGCATACCTTCATTAAGGTAATTCATGTTCTTGTGTTTTTAGTATGTATTTAAGTACTACGCGTACGTGTACTTTTCATTATGTTACAAAAAAATGAAAAGATAATTTTATAATTGTTGCAGTACGTTCTACCTCTATCTCTCCCAGACAACTTCGATAATAATGTCAAGCAAGTCATATATGATCTTGGAAAATACATGAGGTAAGTAGTGATATTTGTTTAGTTTGTTGTATAGATATTATATTTGTGATTTGTTTTACTTGTTATGTAATATATTTTTTTGCATCTTGAATACCTTGTAGGTGGTTGTCATGTAACGAAATCCATAAAGACGATATAAAATATTGGAAGAGAAAAAATCCTCATTTAATGTGTGAAATGCAAAAGTGTCTACCTCCAGCTTTTTTCAATACACAAGAACACTACCTCATACACCAAGTTGAGGAGATTTAATTGTGTGGACCTGTACACACTAGGTCAATGTGGATGGTTGAGAGGCACTTGAAATTTTTGAAGGCTTTGGTTCAACAAAGAGCACATCCTGAGGGTCCTATGATGGAGAGATATATGGTATACCAGACTATGGTGTACATTTCTGAATATCTTCCTAAGTTTGCAGCAAAGATCTACGTGGATCGCATTTGGGATCCCAACACCATTAACAAGTTCAAAGGGGAGTACTTGACGGGGAAAGGTAGATTGAGGAAAGTGAGAAGTAATTATAAGATGTTACTGTATTTAATTAATTCTTAATCTTCAAAATAAATCGATTGTAAGACATCTATTTATTTTTTGTATAGTTGGTCGAGAGTGGGATGCACTAGATTTGTATATTGGAAACAATCTTGATTGGATGATGGTATGGATTGAACGTTGTCAACATTCTAGACACATGTTAACATGGGAAGGTGTGGCTTCATTGGTTAAAGAAGCACATTGTAATGGAGATTCCAATGTTACACAAAGGGAAATTGATTTAGCATATGGTTTAAGAGATAAACATGTATGTATAAATTTATTAATCACCCATATGTTTATCAACTCACAATGCAATAAATTTTACATGTTTGACATATCGCAGGTCAAACACCACAACACTATGTGCTGCAATGGTCATAAATTTCGCATAAAAAAGTTGGATGACATGAAGAAAACTTGTGATTTTGGCATCACTGCATCCTTTGAAGTGACAAATATTTCATCAAGAAATGACATTCATCCTCAACATTCTCAAAATCGATGCTATGGCATTTTGGATGATATACTTGAGTGTGACTTTAATTCCTTCAAATTAGTTTTGTTCGTCGTCAAATGGTACAAGCTACAATTGAATAAAAATGATCCTGACAGAATTGTTATTGAACATGATAATGGTTTTATAATGCTAAATACAAGGTCATTTGAACCAGTTGGGGATGAGCCCTATGTTCTTCCAAGCCAATGTGAGCAAGTATTTTACTCAGAGATTCCACATAAACCGGGTTGGTCATTTGTCATTAGACATGATCCAAGAGGAAGGCCGATAAAGTATAATGTGATGGAAGAAGAAGATACCAAAGAAGTTGAAGATGAAGTGGATGATGATCATGATCGACAGTTTCTCAATGATGATGAGGATGATGACGATGGTGGTGATGGTGATAGTGATGGTGATGGTGATGGTGATAGTGATGGTGGTGATGGTGATGGTGATGATGGTGATGATGATGGCAAAGACGTTGATCATGACAACGATGACGATGATGATGATGATGATGATGATGATGATGATGATGATGATGATGATGATGATGATGATGATGATGATGATGATGATGATGATGGTGATTTTTTATTACCTATGTGATGGATGGTGTTTTATGATACATATGTGATGGATTACATGTTTATGATGACACATGATATGTTATGCTAATTGTGATGCTCAATTACATATATGATGACACATCATGTGATGCTTTTGATGCTTATGATACGTATGTATTTATTGTTTATCAACTTACAAATGTAGTAATTCTTATGATGCTCAATTGATGTTGTTGATTTCAGGTATAGTCCCTGTGTGATGCTATCACCCTTGGTGTGAATAAGTCGTTGACTACAAACATAATCAACCATTTAGTTGAGGATCCTGCATAGTCTACATAAAGTAAAGGTAAGGAATTAAAAAATCTACAATGATTTTGATGATAACATCTTTTTATTATTTAATACTCTTTTTGTCTACAAAGTTCATGTTGTTCATGTTGTGTACTATGTAATTTTGCTAACATTTTTTATACATTTTCTTTGTCACAGGCCGACATGGATCCATCACATATCATAGATAGAGATGTATCTTGCAACACTTCTACCGAGCAGGTAAACCTCATTGTAATTGTACAAATTAGATAGAAGCAAATTGTTACATTATTATGTTCTTTTTTTTAGTGATTTGTACTAATTTTGTAATTGTTAATGATATTCTTGACATAGACGGATGTTCAGGGAAAGGGAAAGGGAGTTGCAGTACCTAAGCACCTTTCTATGGATGTGGAATAATTAGGGTTAAGCAATGATGACCATGAAGATCCCACAGACCTTGTGAAATTCTTTAAAATGCCTCTTATAAAATTAGAAAAGAGATTGTTGCTTTGGTAGCCATGCATCCTACCACTGATGAGATACAACATAGGGTGGAATTATTGTTTAAGACAACAGAAAACTTGCAAGTAAGCAGTAATGAAATCTTTAATTATAACAAAAGTTCAATAATGGTTTATATTTTATTCTCTTTTATGTCATTAACTAAAATATGTATGTATTGTTTTTATAGCAATTTATCTGCCCTCATGAAAGTCGTTCCCACAATCAGGGTGTTGCAGGATCTTCAAGTGATGATGATTTTCTTGTATTATCACTTGCTTGGTTATCACTCTGAGTACCCGAAACACATCATACTTGATACTATCAATTTTCAAAATAAAGGTTCATCCTTGTTTACAATTCTTTCACTTTTCATATATTTAATGTTTGATATATTTAATGTATTATTCTTTAGGTGCTGTCAATGTTACTGTGCAAATACCGCCACCGCCTCATCAGAGGTCACCCTCACTTGTATTGCTGACTACAATGTCGGCAACACATAGCATGTAGACATCCTCTACTGCACGTCATATTGGCCCGCCTACTTTTGGTAGATCCCTCTTTTTCTCTATCTTTTGTCATGTGTTTATTTCCCTTCAAGCATTCTTTCTTGAATTCTAATGCCATTTCATAGTGGATTCATTTTTTGTAGGAGGAGATGCACATGAGGATGTGCCAGAGGTGACTACTGTTGATAACATACCATCATTTCCTAGATCTTCTCGTATTGCTAGTACGGGAACATTGCAGGCCACATAGGTGGTGAGCGATGAAGAAATGATTCCCTTAAAGATACAAAAGGTTCCAGGTACTTTAAAATTATTATTATATATACTCTAATTGTAATTTACTTTATGATCACTCGTTGTGGACTAATGATCCCATGAATTTTTAGCAGGCAATGATATTTTCTATAAACATCTTAGTGACATTGCATTGCAGATATTTGGGCCCACCATACATAAAAGGTGGTACATCATATGTGAACTAACCCTAATCCACTTTTGATTTCATATCATTTCTAGAATAGTTTTCCTTTTATCCATTTCTTGAAGTGTAGTAAATGTAGCTTCAGTTCATTTTTGAATCTAACATGTTTGTTTTTGCTTTAAAAGGTGGAATGACCAAGAAAAAAGGTTAAAAGATGAATTGACAAACCAAATGCTTGAGTGGTTTGGAAACGACACCTTTGACAAAACCAAGCTCCTTGAAAAAGTTGGCACATATCTAAAGTATGTGAGGGACCAATATAGGACCCATTTGGAGAGGAACCTAAAGTACAAGCATCCCCCCATGATTCCAAAGAGGGAGTGGAAGGATCTAATTTTGGATGCCAAGGAGAAAATTGAAAGGAAAAAAGGAAATACACCACTAGACGCCAGAAGAAGGTACGGGATACTATTAAGAATGTAATTATGTACTAATTATTTACTCTTTATATTTATATAATCTAACATATTTCAAAAAATTTATAGACTAAGTGATACGTCAAAGGCAACCAAGGTAAGGCAAGAAAAGCACGGGCAACACAAACTTGGCTCTGGTGGTTACATGAAACTTGTTGCACGAATTGTAAGTATCTCATGTAAACAATGCAAGCAAAAATGCAGGGCTCTGAATTCAATAGAGCACCCACAGAAGATGACAAGAGAATTGCCTACCAGCAAGGCTATTCAGTCATGGTTGATCAGCTACGAGAATTGAGTGGGCATACACAACATTCAAGTGCATCCATCACATAGGTAAATATGGTAAACGGAAGTTGCTTCAAATTGAATACTTTACCAATAATCTAATTGATGTTGAGTTCCAACATAAAGTGACTATATTTGTTTTAAATAAGCAAGCAATGATAACAATGTGCATGTCATTGGAATGGAGCCTGCTAATTGTGAAACACCACCTGCACATGAAGGTCCGGATGTGCATCCCAGTAGTGGAGGTATTCATTCGCTATTCAAATTTAATTATTTAGCTATTAATATAAGTATATATATCTTAATTTGTAATTAGAGTAGTAATTAATGTAACCTTTTTTGTTAATATTTTAGAGCATCTAGTTGGTGGTGAGCAAGTGGAGCATGATCTGCGTACACAACCTCAAGAATGTGATGTTCCCCACTCAGGTAAAGAGGACCATTGTTATTGCTTTAAACAAATATAATTGCAATTGGTGTTCAGTATTAATGTAACCTTTAGTATTTCAACTCCAGAAGATCTAGAGGGTGTTCAGCATGTTGAGGTTGAGGCTACACAAAATGATGTGGCCCCATCAGGTAAAGAGCACAACAATTATATTCTCTAAATTAATGAAATACTTATAACAATAATAAATATTTTTTTTGAATTTAGCCCATTTATTTGTTATTGCAGAGGACCCCCCTTCACTTCAATGTCCTCATCCTCAGTATAGCACTAGGCATACATTGGGATCACAAACAGTTAGCGGAACATCTGCAGAGGGGGGAAATGATGAAGAAACCGATGTTCCACTTAGTCTTTTCATAGATTCAATGAAAAAATAAAGAAAGAAATGATTGTAATCTAGCTAATTTGATAATGACTTATTTTTATGTGTTAGTGAATGCAATTATGTGCTAATTAATGGTTATGGATGATATGTGTTAATTAATATTGATGAATGTTGTGTGTTAATTAATGTTAATCAATGTTATGTGTTAATAAACGTTATGTGATATTAATGAATGAATGCTATATTTTATTAATGGTAGAAAGAATTAATGAATGAATGTTATAAGATGTTAACGGGGAATTTAGAGTGATGTTAGGGGGGGGGGGGGGGGGGGAGGGGCCAAATGAGCTTCCACCTTCATGTGGTTGGCCCTGTTAAGTAGAGAATATTAAACTATTCTCAAAACCAAGCGAAGCTCAACAAGGTAACACACTTTTCAATATTTCATTATGTTGCACAATTAATCTTATTGAATAATGTATATTGAATCTTAATTGCAGGGTGCAAGTGGAGCCAACACGAACAACAACACCACAAGTTGCTGGGTATAATGAACTCCCATATTGTCTTATCTATACACGAACAATATGAGTTGCTTCTAGTGTTGATATCCAAGGTAGCACTGCAAAAGTTATGAATATGCCTCATCCTTGTAAGTTTTTTTATTACTTGTAAGTAATGAATATTGTTCTTCAGTTGATTAAAATTAAATGAAAATCTTTAATGAATACACAAAACTATATACATATGCAAGCGTACCATGGTTGAGATGGTCCAACTCCCTAGTCTCACTCTATGACTAAGCTCATGCCATATCAAAATCAAAGACATCTCAAATACATGGTCGGTGGAAAGCTGCAAAATGCCATTTTCATACATAAGCAAGACATACACAATTGGGCAAAGTCACCAAGAGAACGGTGAAAAGTGTGGTTGAGATTGTATCATGGATGCTTTTAAGGATTGTATCATGGATGCAAAAAATCTCTTCATTAATCCTTGACTCATGATTGCTATAATACTTCTTTAGACTTCTCATCTCATTTGTTGCACTTCTTCACTATTTTGGACTGAGTTTCAACTATGAATTTGCCTTGACTTATGACTGTACCTATCTTTGTCCTATCTTTGTAAGCTTCCTCTTTGAATTGTGGTTGTAGCTTTGATAATACCTTTTTAATGTTGCACTATTTGTAAGGAGGACAACTCCTAATGCATGTTGCAAATTGTGTTCTAGTGACTGAGACTAACCTAATGCATCTCAAAATGGCATAAATTGCCAAGATGGAGATATAGTAGATGAGTTCAAGATTGTTGTTGTAGAAATTATTCGATTTATGTGCTTGAAATTTATGTATATACACTATTTATAGTCTACTCTATATTTCCTACTCAGCTACTCCTATTGCTTTAAAATGAAATGTGAACTGATGAATTTTATTCTATAGATGACCAATGCCTTTCTTCGTTGTTCAATTGAAATAACCCTAAATTACCCACATGAAACCAATAAAATATTTGAAAGCATACCAGAAGACAACACAAATTTTAGGCTCAAATTTAATGGTCTTTATATTTATATTCAATTTGGAAAATCTTACAAAACTTAGATAGTTTTCTGTGAAACACTAGAAAAAATGCAGATAAATTTCTGCAGACTTTCTTTACAAATTCTTGTAATCATTTTTCCTCTGTCTTGGTATCCATTTATAACATTATGGATGCATACAAGCTTTAGACATCCCTAAGGAAAATTAGTTACAACCATAGCTTCTTTCAAGAAGTAGTTATAGGTCTTTTTCTGTCTCAACGGCCTTTTCGGTTAGTAACTCTTCTGGAACATCTTCTAACTGTCCCGAAGCATCTTCCAACTGTTCTAGAGCATCTTTCTCTTGCACCACATACCTTTTTGTCCACTCTTGGAACACATCATCAGTAGGCCATGAGTAGCCAACAATCTTTTTGTCTAACTTAAGTAACCTTTTCCAAGAGTTTCTTATTTTCCTCACCTCTGATTCCAAAAAATAGTAATGTGATTTTATCTTTTCTATCTCCTCAATTGTTTTAACAAACAAAGAGGTGTCATCTTTGCTAACAATTTCATTTACCCTCAAAGACAAATTAGCTCCCAACTCATCAAGCCATACCTATTTGTCCTTCAACTAATTTTGGCTGACAAAACCCCCAGGAAATAATTCAAATTTATGCTCAGTATATTCTTTCCTGTACAAGTTAGCTTTCCTCTCTACATTGGCTCTTCCCTTTGCTAACTTGGTCAAACCTTTTGCCAACTCACATGTGGATTTGATAGTAACATTAGATCTTGCTTCATCATAGGATGCACACATAAGTTCTAAATCCACTTCTCTTGGCATCCACTTATTCAAAATAGGCTCTAAAATAGCCTTGTCCTCATTTAACTCACACAGAGTGTCTAAAATTCTTTTCATATTAGTGTGCACAGTGGGGGCCTCTACTGTATCAGCAAAACTCAAAATGGTGGCCTTTACCTTCTCTTCATACTTACTTGCAAACAAGGCTTGAGCCTATTTCATTTTTTCCAACTCATGTTGAAAAGTCTCAGTTGGTTGAAAACCAAAAGGCATAGGAGAAGGGGGGAATTCTATAATAGGACTGGTAGGTGGAGGTCTTGCTGGAGAAGAAGAGATCTCTAGGGTAGAGGACTCACCTCCTTGGTGTTGTCCTACCAACTGACTCTGAAGTCTAGCAATAATAGTATCCTTGTTGGCTACCTCCTTTTTGGCTTCATTATAAGCCTTTAAAATTGTCTCCAACTTGACTTGGAGATCAGCTTTTTCCTTTGCTTCTTTCTCTGCTACTGCCACATTAAACTTTGTAGTTTCTAAGATTGTAATGGTAGCTTCTACCACCCCTGTATCCTGGACACTTTGTACTATCATACATCCTAGAAGATTAGATCCCGAGTTATCTTTCCTTCTTCTACTTTCATCCCTCTTCAGGGACCACATGACCAGAGAAGCATTATCTTTGCTAAATGTCACTCCCTTCATTGGCTTGGTTTCTTTTCTAACTGCTTCAAGAACCAATGCATCTGATATATCCCATTCAGGAAGGATTAGAACACTAGCCTTTGACACCATCTCTCTTCCACCTTCAGGAGTGATAGCTTTGAATTCAACCATCATTTCTTGTTTAACCTCTTCTTCCACTGAATTTGTATCTTTGTGAGGATGCTCACTCATTCTCTTTTCACATCTAGCCTTGAATTGTTCAATGTTTTGTTTCCATACAAATTGCATGAAAGCCCATGTTGTGACAAAATTGTTGTTAGCTAGAAACTCTTCACTAGCTTGTTTGACAGTGAGGTCTAATTCCTTTCCCTTTAGCTCACCATCAGTTATATTCATTTTAGCACTAGGTGGCTCTTCCGACATTCCCTCTTGTGTCTCATCATAGGTGTATGCAATTTCACTGAGACTCCCTAACTGTAGCAATTGTTTGGCCACTGCTTTCTCATCTCCTATGTGAATAGGGGATTGAGATGGAGAGTATTGAGGCTCATCAGTTTCAACTTCCTTCCCTACTCTTTGCCTTTTAGGGGAATCTTGAATATCAATGGCATCTTCAATGGCCCTTTTTCCTCTTGAAGTGGAAGGCTCAGTTGTCATTGGCATCATCATAGTATATTTAGATTTTTTATGCATCATGTAATTACTAGGTGGGATATCCTTAGCAAAGGCAGGCTTAGCTAAGACCAATTTAGCCCTATCAAGATCATTTTGCATTAAAGCCTCCCTTTTTTCTTTTAGGGTTTGCATTAGGTCTTCAAAATAAATAATTAAGAATTTAACCTTCTCTTCAAAAGAGGTAAAACTAGAAAGAGGGCCATATCTAGAATCAAATTGATGAATAAAATCAGGTCCTCTTTTGTATGCAACCCACTTCTCCCTTCTTACATCCTGCTTGTCTAAGCTAAATTCATTTCTAATTAAATCTTCACGAAATTGAAATTGGTGAGGCCTACTTTTACATACTGCCCTCTTTCTGAACATGCCATTGTAGAAATCCTCAGGGTCTACACACCTTGAAACTGTAGTTGACAACATATATGGCTTAAAGAAATCTTCAAAGTTTTTCTAGCCACCTTTGGTAATTACAAAATGATGGGTCATGGTAATAGTTGGGAAAATGGTCCCTTTACCCCTATTGATCAGCTCGGCCTCTTGTACTCCTCCAATCCATCTCAACACTTCTCCAATCCCTATCTTCAATGAGACCTAATAGGGCAGTAGATAGGGGGTTCCTTTGAAGCCATATACTCTGAAAACAGTAGAAACAGGGTACAAATACATGTCTCCCCACTTGTGAACAATCTTGATATCTTCTGCAAACTCTTTAGGCCTAAGGAATTCCAAAAGAGCCTTAGGAATCCTAGGGTTTTCTGCACATAAAAGAACTCTAATCTTAGATGCAAAGCATCTATCAAACTTCAGAAAACTAGCATCCTCTCTATCCCAAGATAGAATAGTGCTCCAAATTTGCACAAACATCTCCTCTTTATCTTTAACCTTGAGAAAATCCATATCTTTTGCAAAATAATCAGCACCTTTGAACAAAAACATGTGCATTAATAGGGAGTACCATCCAAATGGCCTATCCACCTTACCATTTTTAGTCCCTACAAGCCCTGAATGAATAGCATCATTGAGGTATGGGGCAAAATCAAATGTTATTGCTAGGGAAGGGTTTAGAATTTGGGAAATCATCAACATATAATGGGTTGGCATATGTTTCTCAGCATCTTCTCCAAAGATTTGACACAGTGTCCAATACATACCCTTAGCTCTTAAAGTAAACAAATTCAAGGAAAATGGTTCCATTGTACTGGGGCCTACAACTGTTAACCCTCCTATTTTAACAAATAATTCTCTCAATGGGCCACTCCTAAGATGATCTCTTTATGCATTGTAGACTTGAGCTAATGCTTCAAAATCAATAGGCTCAAGATGATTTGAAGCTTCACTAAGCTTGAAAACATTTCTAAACTCATCATCTTTGATTTCAACTAGGGCTGATCCCTTTATATTTCTGATACATCTGGCAGCAGGGTCATAATTCTGTGTGATCAAGGTCAACAAATCTACATCCATGAACACACCATGGACCACAAGCTTCCCCACATCCAGTTTCCAGATGCTATTCAAAGGGGCGGGGGCATGTCTTTGACCAAAACCAACTTTAAAAAGACATAGACCTGATATCCCTATTTCGGGGTCCCTTAACCAATTTCCTTTGTCATACAGGCCATCCCCAATTTTCAAACAAGGGTTTTTTGGTACTAACTCTTTGGCCCTAGCCCCAACATTAGTTGACATGGTTAACTGCTCTAGAAAGTCATCACAGATGTTTCTGTCCTGATAGTTCACCTTTCCTATCAATTCCCATCTGGGTGCCATTTTGAAAGTATGCAACTATGCCAATTATCAATCAAAGCAGTTCTTTAACAAAACAAAACCACAATTCAACAATTTTCAAGCAATGGGTAAGCAAAGAACAAGAAAACCTGATTTTGGCTTAAAGAATTCTGCTCTACACCAACTTTCTCTGCAACAACTTTTTTGATATGATACCTTCATTCAATTGATGTGAGAGTATATATGGAAATTGGGCTTCTTAACTGTGACATTAACACCGCATGCTTCGACCGTCCCTTAATGTCGCATACTTTGGTCGTCCCTTCAGAATTAAATTCATGAAATAATTCAAAAATTTGGCTCCAACGGGTCAAAACTATCCTGAGTATTTTTTCTTTTCACTCTTTCGCTATTTCGTAGAGCATAAAACCCTTGCATGTTCATCTAGAGAAGTCAGGCCAATCGTCCGATCAGATAGAACTTGCACTGCTTTTACCTTTTGACTTTTCCTCATCTGACAACAGGTTAAAATTCCTTTCGCTATTTCGTGAATGGTAACCATCGTGCACTTTAACCCAATGAAACTATGCTAGCCATCTGATCAGATAGAACTTGATCAGTCTTTATCATATCCTGACCCAACAGTTTACCTCACTAACTGCGCACCAAGTATTTAAGGCTAACAGTCTTCGCTGTTTTGTGAACGGTAACTATCTTGCTCCTTCGGGCTGCGAAATAGCACCCACCATTGGATCCTCCTCGAGATACCCACTCTTTAACAACTTTAATCTGGTAGACGTGGGCCCTCTAATTCAGCGCTATCCACCCTGGCATTTGATCTCTTAAGAAACCGATGTGGCAACTTCTTACTTGCTGAAAAACTTCCATGGGATCCACTTCTAAACTACCAACTATGCCTGATAGGTCACCGCTTCGTTGGTGGTATGATTCAATCTATCTATTGGGCCCACCACCTGGTCGTCAAGTTTATTCTTTGATTTACTTAACCTCGAGGCCACATGTGACTTTGTGATTTGCCACCTAAACCACCTGGACCGCTAACTGGACTGCCATGTCATTTCACTACTTTGTGAAGGCTAAATCTCGAGCAACTTTTGGCCATGAATCAACGCGGGCCATTGATCATTCTCTGAACCAACCACTCTTTACTCTTTGGAAAACCTACCTGCTTCTGGGACCTGCCTCTTTTTGCTATTTCATGGAGGGTACAACTCGATCATCTTCATCCCATGAAACCATGCAATCCATCTGATCAAAAGAGAAATGATCGGTCTTTAACTTTAGCTTTACTACTACGTGGAGCCACTTTCCTTTTCACCATTTCATGATAGGTAACTCACGATCATCTTCATCCCACAAAATAATGCGAGTCGTTAGATCTCAGGGACTTGCACTGCTTTTATTCCTTGTATTGACCACCTCACCTGGGCCTACCATCTTTTCGCTGCTTCGCAATAGGTAAACCATGAGCATCTCCCGGCTATGAATCAACGTGCGTTGTTGGATCAATAAATAGTTGCATGACACTTATAGGGCCCCATAAACATTAGAAAAAGGAAAATTAATAGGCGTGTAAAATTTAAAATATTTAAGGGACCACCTAGGTAAATAACAATGGGGGAACACTTCTCATGACAAACGGACCCATCACTTAAGTGGTAAAAAGTAACGCAGAATTAGAACTAGGTTTTTACTCAGACAGCTTGAAGGTTAAAACTTAAAACCCTTAAATCTTCCCATTGACTTACAACAAAACAGAGGTAACAAGGCCAATACCAGACTCAAAATTTCAACAAAATTAGCCAATTATGGACCGAGAACATCCATTTTTTAAAACAGTGATAACAGCACCATCTCTTTCAGTGAGTCTTTTTGCACCGATAGTGTTATATCCTCGAAGACCTTTTCTTGTCGATGAGAACCATCTCCACTTTCCTCGAAATCTTTTATCAATGGAGTTACTGTCTTCAATGAGTCCTTTCTGAAGTTGATCGGCATTTGCTTTCTTCGATGCCCCTTTTATATCGATGAGACATCGTTGGGTCTCATCTATATTATTTGAATCTTAGATACTTCGATAGAATGCTTTTAGACTTGTTCGATAACTTATGGGTTATTACGGTATCAATGAAAATGATGATTTCTTCCAAAGAGAGATGGCTTCTGTGATTTTATTTCTCAAATCAAGATATTTTACTTAATTTATATTTGATGCTCAATAGAATGACTGCACTATCACCAATCTATCTTGAAGATTTGACTACTCTTTAGATTATGATTATGACTGTCATGATATTCCATGAGACTGCTCTATCCCCATATGAAACCCTTTGTTCCCACAAATCAATGCTTTGAACTTGACTACAACTTTATAGTGATCATTGTCTTTGTACAGTAAGCTTGCTACTTTCTCAACTTTTGATATATTGGAGGCTCCTAGGATGGTTTATGTCTTATAGTCACAATACCTTGCTATAATTTGTAGCTATTGTATGTTTATTTGTTTTCCACTCTTAACTCATAGTTCAACCGAATATGGTTCATCTTGGAATCAATGCACGTCGGTTATAATCATATTATAACCAGTCTCCATGGTTGCAAGACCTGAAGAAGGATTCTTATCATCAATTAGATGCATACTTTTAGGAATATAGAAAGACAAAAAAAAATATTAGAACCATATTTTTTGTTGAGTCATAATATGATGTGTTAATTTAGCTAAATAAGAGAACCAATGTTGTATTAGGTTTAATTCCATGATGATAGTTGAAGCTTGTTAGAGATAGGGGATTTGTAGCAGTTGGCTTGTTAGGTTATGTCACAATCCTATGAAGGTCCTTGTAAACTGTTAATGTCAGTAGACATGAGACTGTTATGTAACGAATTGGATCAGCTAAACCTAGAAGTTTTGTAACCAATGAATCAACTAACACAAGTGTATGTTAATTATCTTATGATGGTCATTTATGACCGTTATTCTTTGTAGACATTAAGCAGTTCGCTAGATAGTTGGTTAGTAAACCAGTGAGTTAGTTGGCTCAAGTGTATGCCAGATGTGGAATATTGCATGTGGTATCAGAGCAACCAAGTTTGACATTGAACCTCAGGCTTTCCACCTATAAACAAAACTATATACATATGCAGGCACACCATGGTTGAGATAATATGCAAGCGCACTATATACAAAACTATATTTGCAAGTAAATATTTTATTCAAATCCACAATATGAAACATAGAGTTTTACTGGAAGAACACAAATAACCTTATCTCCTTTAGATAATATCACAAGCAACTGCCTACAGAAAGATGCAGTAATCCACAACATATACACAAAGGAAAGATGACTGATTATATTATGAATGTTCGCAAAATGGTACAATAGTAAGCCTGAGGCCATATTCTACTTCTTCTCTAATGATCCTTATTGTTACAAAAGTTCCCTCATTTATATGAGGGTATACATCGTCACCAAGCATCGTGGCTTTTCAGCACATAACTATTAATTAGCACTTTTGTTAACAAACTGAAAGATAAACAAGTTCAACATTCCTATGTGTTGAATGTACTTATCATCTTTATACATTAGAACGTCATTGTTTAGTGTCCTCATGTCGCTTTCTATCTGGAAATGATTGGATAGAATATGGTTAACACAAAGTGACAATTCTTTGTCCTGATCCAACTCTACTACTACTCGATTATTCTCATCACTGAACTCTTGTTTCCACTATTTGAATGATACTAACTCACCATTACTATAAAAAGAGGGCATCCTAGGGGTATTCCCATCGTCCAGCCTCTGAAGCTCTTTCCTTAATTGATTTTCCAATTCATCATGGGACTTCAAGTAAGCCTCAACTTCAATTTTCTCACCTAGATTAATCAGATTGTTGTCATTCATCATGTCTTCCAACTGAGACCTGAGCCTTTCATGCTCTTTCAAAGCTCTGACTATTCGAATGTATTTTTCTAATAGATTTCTGCAACTTACATCATACTTCTGAACTTATGTTCAATGATCTCTAGAATCAACTTATCCATCTTTTGTTGTACCTTTTCTACTTTCTGAGATGTCTTTTCAGCCCTGTTCCTCCAATACATAGCATCTATCAAGGCATCCATGGAACCTCTATCAACATCGTATGTCATCCCTATTTGACTGGTACCTGTATTAATCTGAAGAAATCTTGCTTGCAGCCTCTATTTTTCTTCATCGGTTTTCTCATATAGGCTTTTGTATGTAGAATTTTCTCAGACTAGAAACTCTATCTGATCTTGGTTCAGTTTAGCGACATCCAAATTTAGTTTGGCAATTATTCTAGGGTCAGTCTTTCCAACCTATTGCACCATCAAATTTCCAAAAGCTTCTTCTGTATCAACCAATATAGGTATTTTATCTTTGGGATAGATAGCCCATTGTAGAAGAGCCTTCTGATATGGATCATATCCCGATCCTCTAAAGAGTTTATCAATCTCTTTTGGCATCATTTTCCTACTTGGGTCTTGTTTCTTGAGGAATCCATCAAACAAAAAGGCAAAGTTCATGTCCCATCCAGAGTATAATAACACACTAGCTTCCTTAAGCAACTGTCTTCCCTTCTCAGGTGTCATTTCTCTCATCACAAGATCCATCTCCTCTTGTAACTTTTGAAGTTGCTGCTCTTCTTCACTATTTCTCATGTTATTTCTAATTTGAGATCCTTTATGTTGATAGAGGAATGCAATGAACTCCTTGGAAGCAATGAAGTCACTATCAGCAATGAAATCCTCATGCTCCAGGAATCTGATGTTAGCCACTTCTCGCACATTTAGTTATCATGCTGCCAAGTCTATCAGTGTATCCTCTTCATAACCAGGGAGTAATCCTCTCAAGGACTGAATGGAACGATGCCAAATGTGGAAGCAGGAGACATATGAGCCAAAGGCTCTATATTCCTAATAGTATCAATGTAATCCCTAAAAACATGAGGCGAGACTCCCTCAAGTATTTCCAATTCATGCTCCACAAGTTTTTTGGCCAACTCCAAGGGGTCTTCAATCTTTTGTAGGATGTTCCCATCCATTTTCCTTCTAAAAAGATTCCATTTATAAGCCTGCATTGCTTTCTCAAACTTTATTCACTTCACTCTGGCCTCTTCTCTACCAATGTTCTTAATGAGGTCATCTGATAGGTAAGATTTATGCTCTCCAGCCTTCAGCTTTTGTGATGACCGGGCTATCCTTATGCATCCTTCGGGATCAAAATTGGGCATTGGATCCCCCATAGCCATGCCATAATAATCCAATTTTGTCTGCAACAAGCCATAACTCTTTGAACTTTTCACAATAAAATCTCCTCACAATTTCCAGACAACCCACTCTATTAGGGACTGTAAGTGGTAGTAAGTATGGTCTCCCTCCAAACCCGTATACCCTGACTTGTGTGCAGTCTGAAAAACAATACCAATATCCCCAATTGTGTTCAATTGAGGGATCTTCAGTGAAATATTTTGGTCTTAGGAATCTTTGAACCTCTAGTGCAAGGGCATGATCGCACGGGCATCCCAACAGTCTATATAATGTCTTGACAAAGAAATTCTCAAAATGCCAATATTGATTATTCACATACCTCTAGCCCCATGAAGAAACCCATAGTTGCACTGGTTTTCTCATCCCAGCATTGTCATATGTCCTAACACATAACTCTTCTAGCCATAACCCTTCATCTTGGCCCACATACAATAGCATATGCACAAGTAAAGAATAATGCTTGAAATGAACATTGATGACATCCCCCTTTAACTTTTCTAACCCATGATTCAAAACCTCAACCAAATAAGCAGAAACATCAAAGAAGCGGGGGTCCTTAGACTACAAATCAGCACAAATGACCATGGCTGCAACATCCATCAAAGGATGGGATTTTGTCCCTAGCACTTGGGCAACACAGTAATAGGTATACTTGAAATATGGATGGAAAGAGTTGACATCATAGGGAGCTTTGTCATCCTGACCTAGTGGCACTAAGGACCCTGCATTCCTAGGTCTATGTATAGGGAGTCTCCATGTTTTGTAAATGTGCTCTAGGTTAAAATATTCACTTGTTAACTTCTTGAGGTCAATCAATTCTTCAAATCCCCAATCCAACTCGAACACGCTGTCAATAACCTCCTTTTTTATTGCAAGAATTGACTCACCCATGTAGTTATATATGGTCCTAGTTTTAGGGTCATAATTGTTTGCCAATGCCTTCATGAGCTCCACATTCATGAATACATTAGCCATAGCTAACCTTACTAAGTTCAATCACCATAAATTGTTGATAGGTTGAGGGGAAACTCTTCTGTTGTACCCATATATGAATAATTCATACCCTCTCAATTCTGTCCATATGTCTCCAAGATCCTCAAACCGGTCCTTCAGGTCTTCCTCGTTAGCTCTAATCTTCTTGGACCTCAAATTGGATTATGGCCACTAGTCAATCAGGTCCTGGGCCAAAGAATGCCCTTCCCTTTTCTATCTTTTAGGTTTTTCTTTTGGAGCGATAGGTTCTTTTCCCTTTCTGGTCTTATTAGTTTTAGATGATGATTCTATTTGAATTTTAAAAAAGAGGTCTGTGTGCAAACAATTTACTTTGAATTACTGATCTTTATCTATGAATTTGCCCAATTCTTGCTTTTAGTTCATCACCTATGAATTCCTTAATGTTGTATCCTTTGATGTTGATCCACTACTTATGGTGTATTTAATCAGTTAGTAATGGAAGTTTGGACAACGGTCACTTGGGCACATGTTTGAATTTAATGGCGATGTGACCTTCCGTGGGATTTGTTTTTGATTTTCGCGGCAATCAATAATCATTTTGATGAGGATATGTCTTTTGATCATTTCTTTCTATAGTCCATCGATCTCTTTGTTTCTATCAACAATACTTTTGTTTCGAATATTACTTCGATCAAGTATTTTTTCCCTTCATCGAAATACTGTATTCTGTCAGTATGGTTGTCTCCTCATCAAAACATATCTGATATCCATTGGGTCTTATGTCAAAGAAACCTTGGGCTTCGGTATGCTCCTTTATTTTTCCATCAAAATACTTCTTTCATCGATATCACTATGCCCCATCGACGAATGAGTCTATTATCTCACCGATAAAGTTACATCGGCAAAACCACGCATATCGAGAAAATGCCTTTTAACCTCCTCGAAACCTATATCCTCATCGATATCTTTTATCGATATAGCTTCCTTTTGTTAGATCGATATTATTCTTTCGATGAAAATGCTCCTTTCGGTGGATCCTTTTTATGTTGCACCAATAGTATTATTTCCTTGAGAACTTTTCCCGTCGATGAAGACCCTCTCTTCTTTCTTCGATATCTTTTGTCGATGAAGTTATTATCTTCGGTGAGTCCTTTCTGGAATTCATCGGTGTTTCCTTCCTTCGATGGCTCTTTTATATCGATGAGACATCACTGGGTCTCATCGATCCGAATTCAAAAGGTATCGATGAGACCCAGCGATGTCTCATCGATATAAAAGAGCCATCAAAGGAAGGAAACACCGACATCGATAATATTTTTTTTTTACATAAAAATTATCATCGTTGGAATTACGACGACTACCAAGCTTTTGACCGCTGATATAATCGGTGGACATACAACATCGGAAGAGTCCATTGGATTGTCGTATTTCTGACGAGTATGGCATCGTTGACCAATCCGACGCCAAGTTTTTGATGGTTGATTTTGTCGGCACTCTGATGAAAATTCGTCGCAAATCCGACAAACAGCCGTCGAAAATCAGCTTCGAATGTACTAGTGATTTGTAGCAAATTTTAGCACATTCATTGCATATTGTAGACGTATAAAAATGACCATATTCTTAAATGAATATCTTATGTTCATTTCACTATTTAATTAAGTAAATTACTCCATTTATTTAAATTAAATTCACTAGACCTCTTTTACCATTTAATAGGATAAATCATTTTATTCAATTAAATCCCCTATCCACTTTTTAATTAAATTCAAATTTAATTAAATAGTTTATACTAAATTGAATAAATCTAATTTATTTAATTTCCCCAATTGCAACCAAATTGAATTAAATTCATTTTATTCAATTAAATCCTATTATCCCTCCATACACTTGCAAAATCCTACATCTCCCACTTGCTTCCTAAACCCTATTTCTAACCTTCTTCTAGACTCTTCTAATCATTTCCACTTAACCTAACCCATCTCCTAAATATTGTCACATCCCTAAGCAAGGGGAAGTCACTTCTCAAACCCTCAAAGTCTTTGAAAACCCTTAAAGGCTTCAACCACTTAACTTTGAAAGTCTCCCAAACCATTAATGGTTAACTCAACCCTCTAGCATGATTAAAGAATTTCCCTAAACTCAACCTCCATGTAACCCAAGGGTCTCATCAAGCATTTATTACTTTGACCATGGTTATCCTTAATCCTTTTCACAAGAGTTTATCCTTTGGATAAAACCTTTATCCATTGGATAACCCTAACCTAACCTTAACCTAACCTTAACCCTTACCCCCTAAGGTAACCATGAGGTCTTCTCAAGCATTTAATGCTTCTTACATCTCCTCTCAACCAACCCTATGTTACCAGTTGTCACCATTTCATTGGTGCCAATTGCAAGCATGGATTCCCAACTTTCAAACTCAACCCTTGATTACCTCTTTCAATCCTGGCCATCCATTGCCCTATTTTTTCTATAAATAGAGCTCTCCATCCTCCATTTTAATCATCCAAGTCTTTAGCATCATACTTATACTAAAATCCATCCAAGCTTTAATATATCATTTGTGCTCATCATTTAGCCTCTCTTTTCAATAGGAATTAATCTAAATATGCATGTTTAGAGTATTTTCCTTATCATTTAGCTTAATCATAGACTAGTATATCATGCTAGGATAGTCTTACTACTAATATTGTCATCTTATAATCTATTTTATTGCATTTATAGGATCATGCATAGCTTAGGATGCATTTCATCTTAAAATAAACCAAAGCATCCCTCGTTCTTGCATTTGTCATCCCTAAACCACTTTGCTCAGTGATCTAAGAGCAAAGACATTGGTTTGAGGGACCTTGTGAGATAGAGAACCATGGAACCAACCTTGGGAAGCTAAGCCATACTTCATGACTCCATAGCTTGCACCAAGAAGTCCCGTGGGTGTGTGAGCAAGGCTCCTTAGGCTTCATTTTTCACATTTCAAGTTCTATCGACCCGCTTTTCCCACATTTACACTCTAGCACATGATTTTGCTGGGATAGGTGTAAATGTTTTTTTTCTGTGTTTGTTGTCATGGTTTTTGATAGTTTGTCCAATATAAGTGCCAATATAACTTGGTTTAATTTGCGATTTTTCAAGTTATTCATATATATTGATGCGGAATTGATATAAACTTGATTTGATTTTCATTGTTTCAAGTTAATATATGTGGAGCTTGATTTGTGTTACAAGCTGATATGATTGTGGAACTTGAGTTGTTTTACAAGTTGATATGGTTAGGAAACTTGAGTTGTGTTACAAGTTGATGTGATGTGGGGACTTGAGTCGTGTTACAAGTTTGATATGGTTTTTGATGTGATTTTGATTTTGATATCTATGTTTTGATGAGAAAACTGATATTGGACTTGTTTTGCTTTTTGATAGGAGTGATTGGGACTGGTTAAGTCATGTGAGCAGTTCCTGAGACAATGGGCATTGATACCGTGGTTGGAACAGGCTGATCTAGACATTATTGATAGATGCGTCCTGTCTTCCCTATTAGATATGCCTCGGTTTACTATGAACCGGGGTTTACTTACAGCACTGGCAGAGAGATGGCACAGTGACATGAACACCTTCCACTTTGCCATAGGGGAGATGATAGTGACCCCAAAGGATTGTTACCAGATCCTGTGCATACCTGTAGTAGGTGCACTACTACCTTATGAGCAGTCGGAGGAGGGTAGGACAAAGGCACTTCACCGGATATTTCACGATGATACAGTGTGTGGATATGAGATTCTATGGCATGAGTTTCTAGATTTGGACTATGCGCCTCTTCCATCGGTACTGGCAGGTTTTATAGGTGGTTTTCTATGTCCCGGCCGTAGGTTGAAGGATCTATCTATGGGATGGGGACTGGTGCTGGAGGAGATGGTTACACAGGATCGCAGGTTCGCATGGGGATTGGCTATGCTAGCCCATTTGTACAGGGACTTGCATGAGGTAGTCTACCTAGGTTATGATAGTTTGTGAGCTGGCGTGACACTTTAACAGGTATGGTGCTGGGAGCACATTCCCACAGCTAGGCAGGCCATTGGTGGATAGAGATAGGCATGTTGGGCCTGCATACATGTATGGATACAGGGGGTTAGTTGTCCAGTGGAAGCTGGGCAAACTTGAGCATTGGAGGAGGGTATTGGATGACATTGATACGGTCATCTAGGGACCGTATATAGGGTGGGAGGTATGGGCCAAGGATGGGTTGGAGATGCCATATGTCTTCATGACTTGATTTTTGATAGGTCGTACCTCATTTGTGAGAGATTTTTGGTTACGAGAGTTTTGCGACAGTTTGGTCGGCAGCAAGGGATACCATAGGGGACCTATTTTTATGCATGCCAGAGGCAGGACATACCAGATTAGGGTCTGAATATTGATAGTGGAGTGGTTGTAGAGGAGTTTGTGTAGTTAGCAGGCCAGATATGGGACTATGCCCCCTGAGATACTAGATGCTGGTATGATGGATGAGTTTGCCAAATTGTTTGCAGCTCGTGTCGTGGCAAGGATATCAGATCCAGCAGAGATGTGGCCCACTTTTGATGATGATGAGGATGAGGGAGGTGGAGATGGGGATGAGGGAGATGATGGAGGTGGTGGAGGAGGACGACAAGAGAGAGGAGACAGAGGTAGAGATGGGGGCGATAGAGGGGTGGAGAGAGCAGTTCGACGAGCTGTGATGGATAGAGGGAGATGATGGAAGTGGTGGAGGAGGACAACGAGGGAGAGGAGATTGAGGTAGGAAAGGAGACAGAGGTAGAGATGGGGGTGATAGAGGGGTGGAGAGAGCAGTTCGATGAGCTGTGATGGATAGAGGGAGAGGAGGTTTGGCTATTGGAGCAGGGGGTGAGGAGATGGTAGGAGAGGTGATAGCAACAGTGGGAGGGACTAATGAGGTGAGACGGCTAGCCCAAAGGAGGAGGACTGATGTGTTACCTCCACCAGCACCTAGGACAGGTAGAGGGATAGGGGGTACCCCTTAACAGGTACCCCTATGGGTCCAGATTCTGACTGATGTGGAGGATGCCCAAATTAGGACCCTACAGGTGATAATGCAGCAGCTGCAGGCACAATTATTAGCGCAGCAGCATTAGATTACATAGCTGACCACCAAGCGTGACACTAAGATAGAGCAGCGGGGTTGAGTAGAGGAGCAGGTGGTCCGATGAGAGACACCTTGAGAGAGCTGGCTTTGAGAGCCCAGGAGCTGAAGTACTACCATTGACATTATGAGGCTGTGGTGCCTAGGGAGTGTCGAGTACAGAGTTTTATGCAATTGAGATCAAATCAATCTCGAGAGACTGGTTCGTGGTCAGAGAGCAGAGGTGTGACAGGGCCATCGAGACATGATCCACCTAGAGATCTAGGGGCTGGGACTTCTACGGCGAGACCGTCTCCTTTAGGAGATAGTCATACTTGAGAGACGATGTCTCCGTTTGTATTTTTGATCATTGTTTTTGTTGTATGGGGCACAGACATGATAGATATTGTACATTTTGATCATTTTTGATATATATATATATGACACCATTTTCTTTGATCATGTGATGTGTTATGGATGCATGCTTTCTATATGCTTGTGCTTATTTTATGATGATGCAATTCTTAGATATATGTTATGATGAAGTGAAATGCAATGATGTAAATGTATGATGTTTATGAGATGTATCTTGAAAATGAGATGTATGATTCAATGTGCAACTAATTGTAAAATGATATGCAACTAACTGTAAAATGATATGCAACTAATTGTAAAATGATATGCAACTAATTGTAAAATGAGCATCCTTATTCTACATTTGTAATCCCAATATAACCACATGTTATTTGCTTTTGATATATGTATCATCATTGAGCATGGATTGATCTTTGGATATGTTGAAAATTTATACAAGCATAATTGTATAATTGAACCATGATAACCTAAGAAAAATTTACATGATGTTTGATTTTGCAAGATAGCACAAGCGTCAAGGTATAATTGAACCAGGATGACCTGAGTGCGGATTGCATATAAACAAACAAGATTTAAACCATTTGTATGCGTAAAGTAGAATCATGTCTTCAGTGATATGTTGTGAATCACATCTCGAGACAAATATCTACACAATACAAATGATCGCCTCACAGATAGAAGACTAAGAAAATATTGGAGTTTCTCGATGTTCTCTAGCTTGGAAGCACTGTTGAGAAAATTTAGAGAAACCAATAATTCAAAAAATTTAAATGCAAAAATAGTCAAGACTTTATGCAAAATGCAACATTCGGTACTTCAGAAAAATCATCCATCATATTTCTCTTGGTAATCTTTTATCGATCGATGTTTTGATTTGGGTTTGTGTAAGTTTTTGTTTGTTGGACATGATACTCTGAGTTTTGCAAATAGTCTTGACGGTTTGAACATGGTTGTAAGTTTTGATGATTATTGTCCCTAGCTAAGTGTACCTCTCGATGCGGGTATGTACAATGATTACCAAGCCCTGGTAAAATGTGGTGAAATGATAGATGGATAAATCAGGATAGTGACTACGTTAAGTATGTCCTGAATGGATATTTGCTAAGTGTCGGGCGATGGCCGATAGTGTTTTACTGCGGAGATAAGGATGTGGATATAGATAAAGGAGCTATCCTTTCACAATAGCACATGTTACCAGGTTTTCACCAGTTGCTTTTATTGTACCTTTTTATTTGCTTTTCCTTGATTTTTTGATTGTTTTTTAATTTTCCTGTGCATTAGACTACTCAAGTGTAGTATTTCTTCAGATGAATGTTGTTAGTTGGCTCATCAAGCACATCTCCTTCTAAAGTTGTTAGCTGATAGGCACCTGATCCATAGACTGATATGATGACATAGGGACCTAACCAGTTAGGTTCAAATTTCCCTTTCTTTTCTCGATCTTGCTGATTTCTTGGATTTTCCTTGAGGACTAGGTCACCAACTTTGAAATTTCAGGGAATGACCTTGTGATTGTACCTTCTACACATGTGTTGCTGATATGCTTTGAGATGAGTGTAAACATGCTGACGTCTTTCATCTAATAGTTCCAGTTCTTGTAGTCGGTTGACTCGATACTCTTCATTTGGGATTAAGCCTTTTAGAGAGACTCTGAGAGATGGAATTTCTACCTCTAGGGGTAAAATAGCTTCTGATCCATAGACCAATGAGAAAGGTGTTGCTCCTGTAGGTGTGCGGATGCTAGTTCTATATGCCCAAAGTACTAGATTGAGTTGTACATGCCAATCTTTGCCTGCATCATCCACTATTTTCTTTAGGATTTTTCAGTATTGTCTTGTTGGATGCTTCTACTTGACCATTCCCCTATGGGTAGTATGGTCCCCTGATTCATGTTGATAATGCCCCCTTAGGAGATAAATCTAATCCAACGCCAAGTTTTTGATGGTTTATTTTGTCAACACTCCAACGAAAATTCATCGCAAATCCAACAAACAGCCGTCGAAAATCAGCTCCGAATGTACTAGTAATTTGTAGCAAATTTTAGCACATTCATTGCATATAATAGTGCATATATAGATCTTAGTTTAGTGCTTTCATTAGTTGTTTTAGTGCATCCACCAATTGTTGCAACGCATTTTTTGCATAGCTTAGCACATATAGAGAATATTTTAGCACATTTAACAATTGTTTTAGCACATTTAAACATTGCTTTAGCACATCTGTCATAGTGAGTAGTCTATCTCACCTAGTTTTGTAACTTTTTCATCTAACTTTTCTTGCAGTTGTTCAAAAATGTCCAAGACAAAATTTTTAAACTAAAGACAATTGTTTTGCAAGGTTTTTGCATTTAGTTTATAATTTTCATATTCATAGTTGCATAATTAATTTAGGCACCTAGCATAATTAGGAGGATAAGTAATTTTAACATTCATCTTTGCATCTTATTTTCACATAGCATAATTTAAGGGGATGATTTGATTCTATTTTACTTTTTGCTTTATCAGATGAGGAATTTTTCATTTTGTATATGTGGTTTTAGCATAATTTCATCCAGTTTAATCTAGGACAGAAATAAACTGATGTCTTTTATGTCTTCAAAATGTGATAGGTATATGCTCTCCCCTTAATTGGATGATCAAAAAGTGACGCTCACTCTCTTTTTATTTATTTCTTTCTTAATGGGCCTTTGTGGCTTTTTGGATATTTCTTTTAGATTTTGGATCAATTTTTTTTTGTTATTATGTCTTTTATATTGGAAATGTTGATGTTTGGATGGATATGGATTTTTGAACTTATGGATTTTATGCTTGGCATCCAAATTGATTCCAAAGGGAATGGGATTCATGGATGAGTCCAAATTGCTTCCAAAGGGAATGGGATTCATGGATGAATAGGAATAATAAAAAGTTCTTTTGGATTGGTTGATGTAGGTAGATGGTTGGAAGGTGCTCAAAGATGTGTGTCTGTGTTGATATATATTTATGACATGGTAATTTGATTGTGAGCTAGGGGTCATATGGATAGTGGATGGAAAAATGTAGGGTCCTAAGATAGATGGAACCAAGGAAGGCTTTGATTTTGGGATACAAGGACCCAAAATGGATTTGGAGGATAGATATTGTGTGTGCTTGGATTTAGATGAATGAATGTGGGATTTAGTAGCGACACTAATTATTTGAGAGTGAGTTATATAGCCAAGACCATAATAATTGAGATTTTCTTTGTATGAAGGGGTTCTAACATACCTTGTTCATGTAGGCCTTGAAGAACACAAATAGACACTAAGAGGGGGTGAATTGGTGTATTTTAAAACTTTTAACTATTTGTGCAAGTACTGAGACTACAAATTAATTAAAAACACACACACATAGATCAAACCAAAACACAAGATTTACGAGGAAAACCCACAGTGGGGGAAAACCTCAATGAGAAATGTTGTTGGAGTCTACTACTCCAATCCACCCTGACAATGAATAATAGATTACAGAGCACCAATCCCTAATTTTATGAGCACCTACCCCTCCTCAAAGAACCCACTCAGGGATTTACAATGATTATCAAAATTTACAATGCGGTGATAAAGCCTTGTTACAAATGAGTTTTGTAACACACATTTTTCATAACTTGAGAATGAATATCTCTACCAGCCAAATCTCTTCCTCTATTTCTTCTTCTTTCTGCTATAGCCTCACCTTGCAATATATTCTCTATTCTTGCTATGTTCTTACTTCAGCCACTTCTACATATTTCTCTATTTTTTCACTCAGGAACAATACCACACTATCTACTCTATCTACACTAATAGCTTCCAATCGACTAGTTTAGATATTTCTATTTCCACCTCTATCTTAGTCTTAACAACCACACCTCCAATGTCAAATCTCATCACATCTACAACTAGATTCGATCAACTCTGTACACATCAATTTTTTCCTCTACAACAATCTTGAATATTTTATTCAAGTTGGTTTTCTTAGAGATCTGCACTTCTGGAGATTTTATTCTTTGTCCTGAATATCATCTCAGATTCACCACCTATAGTAAATGCATCCTATCTTTCTTTGGATAAATCTTTGTACTTAGATTACTAAGTTTAGTAATATTTCTCTTCCCAAAGAGATCAAGAATTCTTCCTTGATCCACACAACCAGCTTGCATTTCAGTCTCTATTAATGCATTCTCCATCCTCTATCGACCTACCTTGAAAAGATCAACAACTACCTCCATCATCACTAAATTCTACGTATCCTATTCTTTCCTTGTCCATCAGGAAGCCTCATATCTTCATATTCTTTTTTAGATAACATGGTCAAGGTTAGTCAGCTACCATATAAAACCCTGTGTCTATTGGCATGCATAGATGTCATCAAAATTCTTCTTTATTGACATCCAAGTCACTTGGTCAACCATGACCAACCACCACGTGGACTATCGATCTAATTGGGATACCTCATTCTTTCTTTTTGTTATCCTACATCATCATTTATGAGCCCTCTTTACCAATATGGGCTGGTGAGATGCAAAATTATTCAATTTATCTTGCCTTGCAAGAGTTCTAACTTATGGTCTTTGACATCGCGAGATAGCGGGGAACATGTCTTGCTTCTCCTTTTGTACTTAGCCCGCATGAAATTCAGCATGACCTCTTAACCCATGTAGGATAAGAGACTTCATCATTCTCTTTGTTCTTTTTTACCTCACAATGTCCTCTTTTCATCCCTCTACATGTTGTGGGATAGCGATATCCTACTCTTGCTTCAGTATCTTATCCCATGCAACCATCGCACACCCATCTTGAAGGTTGTGGGATACCAGGAACTATTTACTGTTATCTACTTGTGGCCTAGCATGACTATCATCTCATCCTTCTTAGCACTGCAGGATAGAGGGAAGCATCTATCCTTCCATTTCTTTCTCATCTCACAAGACCAACTTTTTTTGGTCATCAATGGTGCGGGATGGCAAGGGATGCATTTCCCTTATCTTTTTCTTATCTCACATAGTCACAAAACTCTTGTTCATCATGCCATGTGATAGTGGGGTGTCTTCAACCTCAATGAAACTCTTATCTCATATGACTAGTGTATCTTTATTTTCAATATTGTGGGGTATCTCATGTGGTCACTTTCCTTCATTCGAACACACCATGGGACCCACCAACACACGTGGTCCAAACAACTACTGCCACGTGGGAATTGCAGCTCACCATACCCAACTCCAGATTTGGTCAAACACTAAAGACATCCCTATTGAGTGTTGATTGTGACAACTGATGCACCAAAGAGGCCCCACATGTACAACTCACAAACACGTAACTCCAAACCACTACCGACACATGGAGTTAATGAGCTTCGTGGATGCCCCTATAGCATAACATGATGTGTTATGCACAATTGCATGCATGTTATGCACATCATTCTCCTATCTTCATGTTATGCACAACTACTCCCTACCTCTATGCAACCTCTTGACATCCTTGACATCAATGACAATAATGCCAACAATATCCCCCTTTGGCATTGATGTCAACACACTCACAACACAGATACTCGCAGACCATTTCTCCCTCTTTGACAATAATGGCAAAGAGTCAAACAACCAACTGTCAACTGCTCACTCTCTACCCCTTTGATTTTCTATAGCAATGAATGGAAATTCCAATTTTGATCATGACACATCTGCAATACATTAGAAATTCCTCTTAAAACTTTTTAAAAATATGTCCTTTCATGTTGGTCTACATCTACTGCCTGTGTACTAGATGAACCATTATTACAATATAAAAAGTAGCGCCAATACTACTTATAAAAATTCAAAACTCCCCCTAAGACTGTACATGAGGCTCAAGGTGGAAAGTGTAGAACAATATGCTCCCCCTAAACCATAAAATACACAAAAAAATCTTAAGCGCTAAAGGGCAGGTGGAAGAACACCTAATTTATGTCTCTGATACTCAAAGTTGTCCTTAGGCAGGGGCTTAGTGAAAATATCAGAAATTTGTTCACCGATGCACACATAGTGAACTTTTACCTCTTTCTCTACTAACTTTTCTCTGAGAAAATGATATTTGATTGCAATGTTCTTTGTCCTAGAATGCATGACAGGGCTCTTTGATAT
The DNA here is from genome assembly GCF_030272615.1 of Cryptomeria japonica. Taxonomy (NCBI): domain Eukaryota; kingdom Viridiplantae; phylum Streptophyta; class Pinopsida; order Cupressales; family Cupressaceae; genus Cryptomeria; species Cryptomeria japonica. The sequence continues at coordinate 92,276,977 of NC_081412.1, forward strand.
ATTGATTGCACTTGAGTTGTCACACATGATGGGAATAGGATCTGAAAACTCTACCTAAATGTCCTTCAGTGTTTGTTTCATCCACAACACTTGTGAGCAACATGTAGCAGCCGCAAAGTACTTTTCTTCAGCAGTTGATAATGAAATGGATTCTTGAATCCTTTTGTGCCATGACACTAACCTATCTCCAAGGAAGAAAGCTCCACCACTAGTGCTCTTCCTGTCATCTACACATCCTACCCAATCAACATTAGTATAGGCTTGCAAACTGAAATCTCCTTTCTTTAGATACCATAAACCATAAGTGAGTGTTCCCTATAGATACTTGAATATCCTCCTAACAACATTGACATGTGATTATTTAGGAGCTGCTTGGAATCTTTCCACCATGCACACAACTTGAACTATATTAGACCTTGATATTGTAAGATACAATAGGCTTCTAATAATGGATCTATACAAGGTTTGGTCTACACTAGGTGACTTATCATCTTTAATTAGCTTGCATCCTATCACCATAGGGGTACCAACCAATTTGTTGTCCTCCATCTAAAATTTATTCAACATGTCTTTAGCATACTTAGTTTGTGAAATGAATATGCCCTTATTTTTCTTTGATATTTACAAACCAAGGAAATATGATAACTCTCTAAGCATGGACATTTCAAACTCTGACTGCATCTAATCAGAAAACTCTTTGCATAGAATATCTGTATTGCCTCCAAAGATGATGTCATCTACATATACCACAACTATGATCATGTGGTCTCCATCCACCTTAATGTACAAGTTGTTTTCAATATTTCCCATTTTGAAACCTTGTTGATGTAAGTACTTATCGAACCTATAATACCAAGCTCTAGGTGCTTGCTTTAGGCCATATAATGCTTTCTTCAATCTACAAACAAAGCTCTCATTTTCATGCAGTTGAAACCCTTCAGGTTGTTCTGTGTAGACTTCTTCTTCAAGATTTCCAATTAAGAATGTTGATTTGACATCCATTTGATACACTTTGTATCCATTGTAGGCTAGGAATGCCAAGAACATTCTGATTGCTTCAAGCCTTGCAACAAGTTCAAATGTCTCCTCAAAATCTATGCCTTCTACTTGAGAATATCCCTTACACACTAGTCTTGCCTTGTTTCTTACTACCTTGCCTTCTTCATTCATCTTGTTCTTGTAGACCCATTTAATCCTAATGACATTTTTGTTTGCATCTCTAGGAACCAATTCCCATGTTTTGTTCTTTTTAATCTGTTGCAGCTCTTCTTCCATATCTTTCATCCACTTCTCACTCTTGCTAGCTTCATCATATATTCTAGGTTCCATCTCATTCATGAGGCAGAAATTTACTTTCTTATTATTCCTTTCTCTCCTTCTAGTTTGCACACCATCATTCCTATTTCCAATAATCTGATCCTCAAGGTGATTCTTTTGCACATATCTGTTTGGGGCTTTGCATGGTGCTTCTTCTTCATGTTCACTCTTAGATTGATCTTCATCTTCAACATATGGTTCTTCAAGCTGAGTTACTAAGTTTTTCTTTCCTTCATGCATATCTTCATCGATTCTCATATGTACACTCTCAACTACCTTCTGTAGTCTTTTGTTGAAACACTTATAGGCCTTACTGTGAGTAGAGTAGCCTAAGAATATATCTTCATCACTTCTTGATTCACAACTACCTAATCCATCTTCATCTCTTTTGATGAAGCATTTTCTACCAAACACCTTGAAATAATTGACTAGGGGTCTCCTATCATACCATAGTTCATAAGGTGTCATATTGTTGTGCACCCTTAGTTGTACTATGTTTAAGGTGTATACAACATTGTGAACTACCTCTTTCCAATAAACATTAGGCAGATTTAGTTCATTTAACATTGTTCTTGCCATTTCCTTGGTTGTTCTATTTTTCCTTTCCACAACACCATTTTGTTCTAGTGTCCTAGGGGTTGAATATTGCTTTCTGATTCTATGCCTCTCACAATAGTCTTCAAACTCATTTGATGTAAACTCACCTCCATGATCTGACCTCAAGCATTTCAACTTGTATCCACTTTCCTTCTCAACCATTTTCTTGAAGAACTTGAATCTCTCAAATGCTTGTGAGTTATCTTGCAAGAAAGTGACCCATGTCATCCTATAAACATCATCTATAAGCAACATGAAAAATATTTCTCCATTTAGGGCTCTTGTTCTTGTATGCTCACACAAATCAATGTACATAAGCTCAAGAGGTCTTATAGTTGAATACTCTTTTGTCTTAAAACTGACCTTTGTTTGCTTATCTCTTTAACACTCATCACAAAAGGCACTTGCTGGTTTAATAATTTGAGGTATGTGTCTTACATACCCTTTCTTTCTTACCTTAACAAGGTTATGAAAATTGATGTAGCCTAGTCTTTTATGCCATAACCAACTCTAATTAACTTGTCCCATTATGCATTAAGACTCAAAATATTCCTTCAAGTTGTATACATTTCCATATGTTCTTTTACCTTGTGCAACTAGTTGACCATTAATCTCTTTTTTTATTTCACAACCCTTAGAATCAAAAGCAAACTTATATCCTTTGTCACACATCTGACTCAAACTTAGAAGATTGTGTTTCAAACCTTCCACATAATAAATATCATGAGCTTTCAGCTTGCAATCAATGTTTAGTGTACCTTTACCCTTGATTTTGATTGATGAGTTGTCTCCAAACCTCACTGAGCCTCCATTCCAATCTTTAGGCTTAATAAATTTCTTCTTATCACCAGTCATGTGGTTAGAACAACCACTGTCAACTATCCAAAGATTTTTCCTTTCAGGATTTAGGGCAATTTGAACAATTAAGCTTGACTCAAGCTTGTCCTTCTCCTTTTCTACCCAGACTTGTTTTGATTCTTTCTTGCTTTCTATTGTTGTTGCTTCCTAATCTAAATTGAATCTTGTTTCCAAGGTTGACACTACCTTCTTTTTCTTAGCATTCCTTAGCTTACAGTGTTTTGAAATGTGGCCCAAATTTTGACAATGATAGCATTGAACATTTACATTGAATGATGAATTTGAAAAACTTGTTAGGACCCGGAGGCAACTAAGAGCGGGTGGTGAATCAATTGTCTATTAATTTCAACACAAATATAACTTAATCAAACTTGATGCATAATACCAGTAAACCAAAATTAATGTCGGTTGATTGTTTAACAATTAATAATAGTACCGGTAAAGTTTGATGCATGAAATAGAAAGACAAATAACATCCACAACACATGACACATATATTTGTATGTGGAAACCTTGTAAGGGGAAAAACCATGGTGGGAAACCTTACCCACAATCAGATGATACTACTACAGATAGTATGTGTGTACAAATGGGGTCTGCACATGCAGAAAGGCCAACTTCCTAGAGCTCACTTCTCAATCACAAAATGAGAGTCACACTGACTATAATTGGATGGTTAAATCCAATGATAATGTACTGCTCAAAATAGCATCTTCATATGCTGGATTCAGTACCGGTTAAGCTCTAATTTCCTTCTTCAAACCTTCCTTGAATCTTCAAATGATGTCTACATGTATAGCTCTACTTATATTCTCATATACCTTATTATAATCCTCTACCACACCTTCTACATAATCTCACAAATGAGATCTTACATATATACCAAAACCTAAGACCAAATGTGTAGGTCAACTCACTAAGAATATTACAATTAAATTAGTTACAAATGAATCAATATGCGATGCATCATGTCAACTCAATGCATTTACAATAATAACCAATCAAGAAATCATCTCCATAACGCGTCGTGCTGATCTGGAATAGATAATGCTTGCCGGTCCATAACCTAGACCAATTTGCAGGTAACAACAAATATGCAAACTTGATTAGACCAATAACCAAATCACCAAATTGAGGTGTCCAAACCATGTCTTCGACATAACCAAGTAATCTCCAGATAATAATAGCTCATCCTCAGTGTCGGTGAACAATATAGCATGCCGGTGAACTAGATACCGAGGACTGTGCATAGGTCACTGACCATGTCGGTGAACATAACCAAAGATCTCTTGTGTTGATAAGTGTTGACAAGTGTTGACATCAATGACAAAACCAATGCAACACATCCATAATATCAACAATCTCTCCCTTTGACATTGATGGAAACACAAGATGGAAAAACCATCTAAGTGCCAAAGCAGAAATGCCAAAAACCAAAAACCAACAATCTCCCAAAGAGATCAATTACCAGAAATAAAAATACATAATATCTCTCCCCCAGGAATAATCTCTCCCCAAAAGATAATGTGTTTTTCCATAGATATCTCTCCCCCTTTGATATCAAATGCCAAAGTAATACAAAACTAGATATAATAAGTTCATAGAACTTATTACAAATACCAACTTATCCAATCTACTCCCCCTGAGTGTTAGGATTCGCACAGATACTAAGAGGGGGGGGGGGTGAATCAGTATCTAACCGGTTTGAAGATTTTCTTAACTTAGAACACGTAGAACATATTAATACTGTATACCAGTAAACAGAAAGTAATGCAATAAACAGAGATAATAGCAACCACATGAAAAACACACCATAACACAATAGTTTAGCAAGGAAACCCAGTGTGGGAAAAACCTTGGTCGGATTTGTGAATATTAACTTACTGGCCAATAAGAGAATATTACTACTACAAGAGGGGCCTGCACATGTAGGAAGGCCAAGTGCCTAGAGCTCACTGCTCAATTATAAAATGGGAAGTCTCACTGACTTACAAAATGGATTATATTAATCCAATGTCTTGTACTGCTTCAAAATAGCATCTACTATGCGTAATCCAGTACTAGTTTATAGCTCTGCTTCATACATAAACCCTTAACCTATAATTTGCATAATAGGTCTGCCTTATTTTGCCTAATTACATCCCTTTTTCTTCCTCTATATCTTTTCAATGTTTTACAATGAACTCTTATAAATATGAGTCATTTTAAAACTTGCCAAGTCGGCCTACAATGATTTTACAGTAATTAACAAAATAATTTAGAAACAAAATTCTTGTCGGCCTCTATGTTGGTATGCTTCCTTTCACGACCGGTGTCAATGGTCTGTGTGTTGGTGTAGAGTCTGATCTTGCTAGTGTCAGTGGATTGCCTTGTCGGTGTCATAGGATTGTAAGGTTGCCATCAATGACAACACCTTCAATCACCTACAATGTCTCATTGGAGTGTGCATTTTCCAACAATCTCCCCCTTTGGCATTGATGGCAACACTCCTGAGAAAAATCCAAAAACTGTCATCCAAAAAGAATCTGCCGATATTGTCTTACCAAAAATGTGTACCAAAAGAATGTGTACTCCCCCTGAGTTGATGAGTCATTTTACTGATTATTTTTCTCATTCCACTACTCCCCCTTTGGCATCAATGACAAAGGTTATCAAAGTGTCAATGAGGGTGGTTTCCTGCTTCATCCTTGTAACTGGTTGGTTACAATCTGAAAAAGATCTGTCAAAACTAGATTCAGGCTCTCGAGGAACTTTTTGCTATCTTTTATTGCAGCCTCTGTCCTCTGAACTGTACCAGTGAGGTGTTGCAATTGTTCTGTCGGTGTTTTCTGTCCTTGAATGAAGGCATCAAATATTTCTTTCCTTAAGGAGGCGAGATAGTCCAATTTTGGACTTAGTCTCCATTTAAGATCTTTAGCCTTTCCTTTTATTCTTTCATTTTCTCTTTCCAACTTTAATAGTTCTTCCTCAAAACATGTTATCTTCTGCTCAAAAATTGATAATGAATCAGATGAATTAATGAAATTGTCAACTAGTTGATTTATTTCTTCCTATATCTTGCTAATCTTCCTGTCTATATCAATTGTCAAAAGGTTAGTTTTACGTGTATCCCTATACAAAGTTTTGAATTCCTTCAATGTACTACATAGTTTTGGTAGAAGTGTGTCAAATTGCCTTGTACACTTCTTTATTTCTTCCTCAAAGAATTTGTGTTTTTCCTTCTCTAATCTCTCCTTGAATGCTTCCTCTTTTTTTGTTCAACTATCACAGTGTTTTCAATAATATACTTAGACAAAGTGTCAAGTTGACTCAAAGAATATTTATTATCTACATTACATTTTGGTGCTATCAACTTCAAAATTGGAATGGTGTCATCTATTGCCTTGTAAGCCTGTGAGCTACAATCTGTTATTTTCTTTATGGAATCCAAAAGAACTTCTATTACATTAGTTGGTTTAAATTATGTACTTGAAGAGCCAACACTCTGTATTCCGTCGGTGGGAGCATTTTCTTTGCTTGTGGTGACCTCTGGTAGGTCAGTTTGTGTTTCCATTTCTTTAAGCAAAGGTTTGTCTTGCTCAGTTGTTGCTGATGGCACTGACTCTGTGTGAACCTGTTGTTGTGATGGAGCCTGTTGCTCTACTTGTTGCTCTGTGTTATCATCTACCATTTTACCTTTTGTACCATCAGTTACCGATTGCTCATTAGCCATATATGTCTTTCCAGTTGTATCCTTATCTACCATAATATTAACTTTCTGAGTATCAATGTCAACTGTGTATAGTACCTCAGAGTTAGGATTTGTGTCCTCTTGTGTTATGTCCATGCTCTCACTATCTGGTTGATTATCAATAGTTACTACCGATGGAGTATTCAGAGGCAGTGGGGATAGATTATCTTGTTTTTTTATGCTAGGCAGTCCACCAACCTTGCCTTTTCCCTTATCCTTCTGATATACTTTCATAGGTTTGGGTTTTCTATATTCTTCTTGCTTTTCCTTCTCTACAAGAAATATGTCTCATGCATTGGCAGTTTCCTCTACAACCTCATTTACTCTACTAACCATAAGTGCTATATGCCAATGTGCAATTGAGAATATTGACCAGTTAGCCTCTACAATTAGATCATCTATCTCCTTTGGTGAGTTGACTAGGTATACAACAAGTAGTTTTTCAATTTTTATTTTCTTGTCAAGCTCTACAATAGCTGGCCTTCTAGCTTCAAGTCTTTTGAACAGTTCTGCCGGTAATTCATCTACAACTTGCATTAGAAATTTCTTGTAAATGTCCAAGTGTAGGATTACACTATTTTCAACTTTTTCTTTGTCATCAGCTGATAATGAATCATATAATTTATTGATGTTTTTCAGCTGTCCATCCTCTGTTATTTCATCTAGTAGTTTGTCAATTGGAGCAGTGTTTTGTTGAGTCTTCTTCTTGGGTGTTAACTTCTTCTTCTTTGGAGTTATCTTCTTAGCCAGGGGCCTTACTACCTGTTGTTTCTGTCTAATTCTTCTAGGAGAAGGTGTAGATACCAGTGAAGATTCTCTTTTCCTCACAACTCTTTTAAATGCAGCTGGCATATCACTTTCTGAAGAAGTTGCTACCAATGAAAGGTGATTTTCTAGCTATAGTGCTTCTAACTCATCTTCAATGATACCGGTTTGTTTAAGTACATCTTCTTTGATAGCCTTTGCTTGCCTAGATCCTCTTCTTACTATTGCTTCTACCTTCTTTACCCTTTTCTTAGATTGAATTTGATTCTCAATAATCTCAGCACTACCAAATACCTCTTCTTTAGGTTCCTTGGGTGCTTCCAGAAGGGCTTTTGCATATGTTTCAATTATGTGGTCATCAGTTTCACTGGCCACCTCCACCCACCAGAGCCACCAGACTACCTTTTTTGCCTCTTTCAAGGGGGGTTTGGTTTTTTGGCCTTATCTTGGGCATACGGAGTCATTTTTTTGAAAACGAATAGGCATCGGAAAGCTGGTTCTGAGTCGAACCTCGTCATGTTGGTAATTTTTTCCAATTTTTTTGTTTGAATGTGTTTTTTTCCAGTCAAAGTGGGGTCTTGTTTTTGCACTTTGGGAGCCATAGAATGAGCATCCGAGCTCCATTTTTTGCAAAATTTATATTTCTAGAAAGCATGTGATGTGTAATTTCTAGCCATCTAAGTTTTATTTCTAGATTCTGCTCCATGCATATTTTATTCAGTTTTTTGCTTTTCAGCACTCTGGTGGATATCTTGGTTGTTTCAGGTCCTAGGATCTCTTCTCTGGGTAGGATGTCTCTATTTTGGTTCTCGTTTCTATTTTCTAGTCTTCTTATCATTATAGCACTGTAATTATACAAATGCACTGAGATAAAGTGTCATCGTGCATTGTTTACTTGGGATCTTGCACATCTTGTGCCTTATTGTACATACACTATTGATAAAGTGCCATGAGGGGGTTGATGTTTTCCTATTGTTTGCCATCTTCCTTTGTCAAGTGAGTGTTCCTTCCATGACACCATGTACTTTTCTTAGCACCTTTGATGTGCCTAGTTCTTCATCGTGCAGTTCTTGTTGGCTGTTCTTTTCAGTGTACCTGTCTCTCTCCCTCTTCAGCATTATGGGGAGGTTTGTCCTGTTGGTTCTAATGCTTCCATGGTTTGATTGATCAGCTCTTCAAACTTTGGTTTCTCATGCCATCTGTATCTTCGAGTTTAGTGTTTGCCTTGTTTACCATCTAATTCGAGTAGTGTCATTTGAGGGAACTCATGCAGATTACAGTATTCTCTACCTGGTCATGTTCTATTTCAGTGGAGGTTCTTTAGATCAACAGTTATTCATCGACAGAGTATGTAGGTTCTTCATGCTTCAATGGTGTTCTTTTCCATCTCTTTTTGGAGAAGAGTTTATTTTCCTACGTGGTTTTCTCTATTTCTCTAGTTCATAGAGATTTCATTGTATTTGGGTACTTGATCAAGCCTTGTTGTCGGGACCCATCTTTCTTGCTTTCATTAGTTGTTCTAGGTTTTAGCTTCTCCCTAAGTCTAGCTTAAGGGAGGGTGTTAGAGTATTTGAGTATTTACTTGATTAATTAAACAATATTTGTTTAATTATTTAAGTTTCCTTTATCTCTTTTACACTTAAGCTAACTTTAGGTGCATAATAATTAATTCTTTTATTAATTATTATGTGCAAACCTAGGGTTTCCCTTTTAGGGTTTCTTGACCTATTAAAGGCTGAGTTCATTTTTTTCATAGTAACAGAAGGGAGATTTTACATTACACATTTTGTGAATATTGAGCTCTCTCTTTTTGAGCATATTTTTTGTGTATTTCTTTCTTCTGTGATTTGCTTCCTTGCTTCTCCTTGTAACATGTTTTTCAACTTGCAGAGATCATTTGGGCTCCTGTGGTGTTGTATTTTCTCAACTCCAATAGAAAGAAATGCAATTAATAGAGATAAAAACAACCACATGAAAAATACACCATAACACAATAGTTTAATGAGGAAACCCGGTGTGGGAAAAACCTCGATGGCATTTGTGACCCACAATATTCACTTTGTGAGGCCTCACCTCGACTCAGTTTGACTTTCAGTGGATTTTATATTTTAGACTACTATGGATACTTTGTTTTGATGCATTTTGAGATTTAGAACTTTTTATGATTTCAGGATATAGGATAACATTGCTATGAATTGATGTTTTACTTACATGCTTTATGAGATAGAACACTACATGATTATTAGATAGAATGATGTTGCAATGATAGATGTCGTTAATGAATTTGCAGGACTTTACTTTGAATATAGAGCTATGATGTATGTTTAGTTTATGTGAATTGGGATGAAAATTGCTTATGTGAATTTGCTTGACAAAAGATGTATTTAATCTGTGCAGATGAAAAATTGTATGCAAGTAATGATGTGCATTGTTGTGTTATTGAATTTTATTATATATGAATATTTGGGAGTACTAATGTGTAAATTGAGATGCACAGGAAATTTACCATGTGACCATGGAAAATTACGGAGAATCAAACCTAGACTTATGTATGTTCGTAAAGCCAAGGTTTGTCTATTTGGAGAGACAACACCCCGTTTGTGTTGTATTTTATTCGTACCAGTATATGCTGCATGTGTGTCATGTGTTATTTGAATTTATTGTGTAAAGACCTCAAGAGACAATTTCATGTTTATCTTTGTAAAAGGTATTTTATTAGTGTCACTTGACACATGTGTGGATTTAAATTTAAATATCTTATTTTGTCTCTTGATGGGAAAGTGTTAATTATAATTAATTTTAAATAAAATAATGTGTTGTCAAAAAGATATTTTGAGGATATAATATTTGGAGTGGTCAACTTATGTTTGACCCGAAAATAAACTTCAGAGGGGTTTAAAATGGGTTAAATGAACACCTAGGGGTAGTTTATTAGGGTTTCCTGAAGCCCATAAGGTATACCTAGGGGTTAGGGGTAATTTTAGGCAAGTTTCTACTTTATTATGATCTTTTTAACGTTTTAAAAATTGGCTTTTTGAGTTGAGCGAAAATTGGAAATTGAAGTGAAAATTAAATCAAGATTTTTCCCTCTTGGAAGGGAAGTCTTTTTGCATTTTTGCTTTCTTCCTTCTTTTTGTTGATTTTTTTTAGAATCCTGTGAGAACTCAGAGAGTGAGCTTCTTAAGGGAGATTTTTGGGAATAGTTGGTTAATCACCCACTCTCCATTTTTGGAGACAGAAGAAAAACTTGGAAGAAAAATAATGTTATGGGATAAAGAAATTGATTAAGGAAAATAAAGAATTGTGGATTGGGCAGCTCTTCTTCAGATATCATTATAACCTAGGGGCAGAATAAGGTTGGTTTTATTTTTACTTTTAATGTCTTGTTCTTGTTTATTCTGAAAGTTGTTGAGTAAGAAAATCTGTAATCTTGAAAATGAATGTTTTGAAAATCCTTTTGGTTTTGTTTTGTGAATAAATGTGTTTTGGGAGTTTTCTCAAGATCTCTCTTTCTCTTGGGAGAGAAGAGGATCTTGAGGGTGGTAGCAGTGACAGCCCTCGAGTGAGAGACTCTCTTTTGAGAGCGATCACAAGGGATCTTTGTGTGACCCTTGCTGCATGGCCTGTTTGTGCAATGGGGGTCATAAGGAGGGTTATAAGGCTAAAATGCCTTTGGGGGGCATAAGGATTATGGGGTTGAGATTTGATATTTTATTTGTGCCATGAGGTGGCTTTCTTGTTATTACATACTTGCAGATTCTCCTCAGGGTATTTGGTCCACTACCACCCTTTGAAAATGTTCACCACCAGAGTGTGGTGCTGTGAAAGCCGGGTTGGGAATGTGTCTGGAATATTTGTATGTTTGTGTTTCTTTGTGTTTGCCTGTTTGATACCCGTCTAGGAATTGGTTCTCCGAGCTCAGGGGTGGCTACCAGTTAGCCTAGGCTGGGAGGTGAGCACTCCGTGGTCAGTTTCGTGTTTTCTATTATGCAGGAAATCCAGAGGAAAGAGGATAGAAATTCATGAAAGATATTCAGAAGATGGAATTTTGAAGATATTTGAATTCAGTTGCAGATGTTGTTTTAGAGTAGTTGTGAAAGAAATGCCTCATTCAAAAAAAAAAAGAAGCAAGTTGTAATTTTGTAATTACAGATTTGAAGTCTTATTGTTGTGACTGTTCAGAGAAAACATTCTGTGAATTTGGTAGTATATATTAGAGATGTTTTAAAGAAAGAGTAAAGGCTTGATTTTACTTCTAGTATAATTGAAAAAAGAAAAGTAAATTAGTGATGCATGCAAAGCTTCTTGTTTTATGAAGGAAATAAAAAGTCTGTTTTCATTTAGATTTTTACCTGTATTTTTAATCAAGTCAAATTAGAAGTTTATTTAAGCTGAAAGCTTTTAAGTATTTTAGATAGCAAGAAAAGTTGTTTTTGTGAATATTTTATTTAAAGAAATATTAAAGGATTTCTTATTACAAAAAAAAAAAAAACGAATAATGAATCTTTGTGGAATACTATAGATTGTATTTATGTTAACTTTAATTTAGAAGTTTGTTTTTTTTAAGATGCATTTAAAATTATATATATATTTTTTATATTTTTGATTTATCTTAAGGTCATCTTTTTTCCTTTATTATATTAGCATAAAAAAATTGCATGTAATAATTCCCTTTTAAAAAATATATATATAAATTTTATTTGGAATTAAATTTATCTTGTTATTTATGCATGTTAATTTTTGTAAATACCATATATATTTATATATATATATTTATATATTTATATATATATATATATATATATATATATATTTAAATGTTAATGTTTTTAAAAAAAAAAAATTTAAATTTAAAAAAAATTTATGTTGGGGACCCCGCGGGTTCCACTGTGTGTACGCACAGTGGACGCCCGCGCGGTGCCCACTGTGTGCACACACAGTGGAGCCGCTTGCGGCTCCCACTGTGTGGCCACACAGTGGTGCCGCCAGCGGCGCCCACTGTGTGGGCACACAGTGGCGGCCGCGGCGCCACTGTGCGCTCACACAGTGGTGCGCGCGGCCAGCCACCACCTAATAACCTCCGCGACCTGTAAATTATTTCGGACATGGCCGCCGTAGGATCTTCGGCCCGCCATGAGCTCTTCGCCTGTTAAAAAAAAGAAAATGGGTAAAACCCTAGCCCGATAGGGGCTAGGGAAGTTTTTTTTTTTTAAGATCAAAAAAAAAATAATATGTAATTTGGATTTGGGTATTGGTTAAATAAGAATTTAGAACCCTAAATTAGGGTTGAGGAAATTAAGTGATAATATTTAGAAAGTTGAAATGGATTTAGGAGGTTAGGATTAAAATATTAGAATATATGTAGAATATATATATAATAATATATATGTTTCCATATATATATATATGGGAATATATATATGAATATATATGTATGTTTTTTTTTTAGTTTAATTGATTTAAGAAATTAAATTATTATTATACAGAATATATGCATAATCTATATGTATATATATGTACATTTTATATGTACACAATATTGATTTAAAAAAAAGAAGTATAAAGAAGAAATTAATTAAATTTGCTAAGACTATATAGTCATAGTGGGGAATAAATTAAAATATCTCTCCTAATATTTTTAGTATGATTAATTTAATAAAACTATTAATTTAATATCTTTTGAAGATAAAATTTAAACCAGTAGGTTTTTTTTTGCAATTAGAATATAACTGATTGTCGATGCTTCGTTCGTTTCAGAATGAGCTCGAATTTATTAATGGAATTTTCTCTAATGCTTGTCGCAAGAGTGTGCTTATTAATTAAATTAGTATCTTTTAAAAAAAAAATTTGTTCCGTTTTTGCCCTAAATTTTGGGCATGACACACTTACTAGCCAACGAGAGAATATTACTATTACAAGAGGGGCCTGCACATGCAGGAAGGCCAAGTGCCTAGAGCTCACTACTCAATTACAAAATGGGAAGTCTCACTGACTTACAAAATGGATTATATTAATCCAATGTCTTGTACTCCTTCAAAATGGCATCTACTATGCCTAATCCAGTACCTGTTTATAGCTCTACTTCATACATAAACCCTTAACCTATAATTTGCATAATCGGTCTTCCTTATTTTGCCTAATTACATCCCTTTTTCTTCCTCTATATCTTTTCAATGTTCTACAATGAACTCTTATAAATATGAGTCATTTTACAACTTGCCAAGTCGGCTTACAATGATTTTACAGTAATTAACAAAATAATTTAGAAACAAAATTCCTATCGGCCTATGTGCCGGTATGCTTCCTTTCACTGTCGGTGCCGGTGATCTATGTGCTGGTGTAGAGTCTAATCTTGCTAGTCCCAGTGGATTGCCTTGTCAATGCCATAGGATTGTAAGTTTGCCATCAATGACAACAACTACAATCACATACAATGTCTCATTGGAGTGTGCATTTGCCAACACTGAGAAGTAGCTCTCCTCCATCAAAGCTGGAAAAAGGTTTCTCTGTCAATTCCGATCAGTTTGATGCCAATCTCCAACTGTATATGTTTCTACCAGTGAGGGTATTACTTCAAGCTGCTCTCTGAGATATTCAAAAGTTTCATTAGGCAAAGGCTTAGTAAAGATATCTACAATCTTCTCTTTAGTATTTACATAAACCAATTTCACTTCTTTTGCTTCAACATTCTCTTTCAAAAAATTAAATTTGATATTTAGTTTTAGAGTGAAATACCAGATTCTTTGATATATCAATTGTTGTCATATTATCATAGTAAATGATTATAGATTCTCTGCATTTTACCTTTTTTGTCCTTCAACATTTGCTTAATCTATAATACCCGAGTACAATTAGTCGTTGCTGCAACATATTCTGATTCTGCTGTTGATAGTGATGTACAACTCTGTTTCTTGCGCAACCATGAAATCAATCTTGTACCAAGAAAGAATGCTCCGCCGGTGGTTCTCTTTCTGTCATCTACATCTCCTGCCCAATTTGCATCTATGTATGCACATAAATCAAAATTTTCATCTTTAGGATACCATAAACAAAGATTTGTTGTGCCTTGTAGATACCCGAAAATCCTTTTCACTGCTGATTCATGATTTTCCTTAGGATTACTCTAAAATATTGAAACAATACATACTGCATTCATAATATCAGGTCATTTTTGTGTCAAATACAGTTAATCTCCAATCATAGATTTATATCTTGTCAGATTAACAGGTGTTGATTCATCCTTTAATGATAGTTTATCAGTTGTGGTCATAGGAGTACTTACCGGTTTAGAGTTTTCCATACCAAATTTCTTTAGTAGTTCTTTCAAGTATTTTGATTGACATATGAATATACCTTTGCCAGTCTATGAAATCTACAATCCTAAAAAGAATTCTTTCTCCCCTATCATAGACATTTCAAATTCTTCCTGCATCTTATTAGAAAAGTCTTTACACAATCCATCTTCTCCTCCAAAAATGATATCATCAACAAAAACTTCAATGACCAAGATGTCATCATTAGTCACTCTGTAATATAAGTGGATATCAGCATTACCGTTAGTGTAACCAAGCTTCAAAAGATATTTGTCCAATCTAGCATACCAAGCTCTAGGAGCTTGCTTCAATCCATATAAAGCTTTCCTTAACCTACAAACCATATCTTTGTCATTTGTCAAAGAAAACCATCAGGTTGTTCAATGTAAACTTCCTCTTCAAGATCACCATTCAGAAATGCACATTTAACATCCATTTGATATAGTTTATAGTTCTTGTGTGCTGCAAAAGCTAAGAATAGTCTAACTGCCTCAATTCTAGCTACCAGTGCAAAGGTTTCATTGTAATCAATTCCCTCTTTCTATGAATATCCCTTACACACTAATCTTGCTTTCTTTCTAATTACCTTACCATCTTCATTAAGTTTATTTCTAAATACCCATTTAGTTCCAATTACATTTTAGTTTTTAGGCTGGGGAACCAATGTCCATGTGTTATTCTTTTCAATTTGTTCCAATTCATCTTCCATAGCTTTAATCCAATCTTTACCTTCACATGCCTCAAAAATAGTTGCTGGTTCAATTTGAGAAATTAGACATACCTCTTCATTTGCCAGTCTTCCTCTAGTCATAACACCTTGATACTTATTCCCATTTATCTGACTTTCAGAGTGATTCAATCTTACATACTTGGGTGTATTCACTTGTTATTGTTCTTCAGTCACTGTGGAATTCTCAGATGATGCCAGTGTGACTGGATCAACATTCTGTACCAGTGTACTTAGTGTAGCTTCATTTGTTATTATTTCAATTGCTGGTTCAGAGTCCATGGACCTTTAATTACCTCTAAACTATTCATCAATCTTCACATTTGCACTCTCAATGATTTTTCGCAATCTCTTATTAAAACATCTATATGCCTTGCTCTTAGATGAATAACCAAGAAATATTCCTTCATCACTTCTAGGATCAAATTTACCAATATAATCATCTCTCCTAATATAACATTTGCTTCCAAATATTCTCAAATATTTAAGAGTAGGAATATTACCAAACCATAGTTCATGAGGGGTCTTACCGGTTTCACCTTTGATGTGAACTCTATTGAATGTGTAAACCATTGTATTGACTGCTTCTCTCCAATACACATGAGGTAGGTTTTCTTCTGATATCATTCTTCTAGCTGCATCCAAAATAGTTTTGTTCTTCCTTTCCACAACTCCATTCTACTAGGGTGTCTGAGGTGCTAATAAGTGTCTTCTAATTCCATTCACTTCACAGAATGTATTAAATTCTTTAGATGTGAATTCACCTCCTTGATCTAATTTTAAACATTTGATTTTCTTACCGGTTTCATTCTCTACCATTATCTTGAATAGTTTGAATTTTCCAAAAGCTTCTGATTTCTCCTTGAGAAAAGTAACCCAACACATTCTAGAATAATCATCAATGATTAGCATAAATATCTATCTCCTTGTAAACTTCTAGTTCTTGTTGGACCACATAAATCAGTATGAATTAAATCAAGAACATTATTGGATTTTTATGGAATACTCTTAAAAGTTGCTCTAACTTGCTTTCCTAATTGACATTCCTTACATACCAGATTGTGAGGTTTTACAATCTTAGGTAAATCCCTTACTGCCTTAGTTGTACTAATCTTCACAATGCAATCAAAATTTACATGACAAAGTCTTTTATGACATAACCAACTTTCATCAATATATGCAAT
The DNA here is from genome assembly GCF_030272615.1 of Cryptomeria japonica. Taxonomy (NCBI): domain Eukaryota; kingdom Viridiplantae; phylum Streptophyta; class Pinopsida; order Cupressales; family Cupressaceae; genus Cryptomeria; species Cryptomeria japonica. Next base: position 92,293,468 of record NC_081412.1, read on the forward strand.
CAAGCATGTCTTCTCATTGTTATTCAAATGAAAGATATTACCTCTAGTCTGATTACCGGTTGCACTTTCCAAACTAGTTCTATTCATGATTTTGTATTTACCATTCTTGAATTGTAATTGAAATCCCTTTTCAACTAATTCACCAACACTCAAAAGATTATGCTTCAAACCTTCAACATAATAAACGTTGTCAGTATTGTGCTTACCATCAAAAGATATAATACCTTTTCCTCTAATCAAACAAGCTTTATCATCCCCAAATCTTACTAGACCTCCATTGTATTCCTGAAAAGTTGAGAATTTACTTTTATCACTAGTCATATGATGTGAATATCTAGAATCAATGATCCATTCATCCTTTTCTTCAATTTTAACTGTCAAGGCCTATTCTACTGATTGTACAGTAGGTTCCGGTTGATCTTCTGTTATTGCAACAAAATCCCATCCATTGTCTATTGATTCCTCATCAGAATCATCAGTAACTCCATCATCAGCATAGTAACATGATTTGTCTCTATTCTTCTTAAATCTGTATCTTTGATATTCAGGGTTAGACTTATATGTTCTTTTAGCTTCTTCTTTCAATCTTGCATGTCTATCAGGACACCTAGATGCCATATGACCGATTTTATTTTAGTTAAAACATTTAAATGGCGATTTACCTTCATACTTACTTCCAACTAGACCTTTAGGCATTTTCCTTGCAAATAATGCTTCAAGCTCTTCAAGTTCTTCATTTTCCCTTCTGATATCTTCAAGTTCTCTTGCATAAAGTGCTTTCCAATCATATTTTTCAGATGATGATGCTTTGAAAGCGAAATCTATCTTAATTGTAGCAACAAGACCAAATTCCTCAAGTTCAAAAGCTGAAAGTTTTCCAACCAAGGTATCTCTAGATATTGATGTATTAGGCATTGTTCTCACTTCATTAATAGCATTTAATTTCATTTTGTATGTTGGTGGCAATACTCTTAAAACTTTAGAAACAATCTCATCTTCACTTAAGGATCCTCCACAACATTGTATACCCAAAACAATTTCATTAACTCTTTCCATAAAAGCAGAAATCCTTTCATCTTCTTCCATTTTCAGATTTTTATACCTAACTCGGAAGCATTCCAGTTTTGCAATTTTGACAATGGTATCACCTTCATTCAATGTTTCCAATTTATCCAAAATAGCTTTAGCAGTAGATCTGTCTGATAATCCCATGATTTTCTGATCTTACAATGCGCTCAAAAGTGCTTCTCTTTCTTTACAATCATTCTCCCGATCTTTAGCCAAGGTTGGTGGATTAGGTTGACTTTGTGTAGGACCAACATAGCCATTCTTTCTAACATCCCATATGTCTCTACCAATGCAATTTAGATGTGTCTCCATTATGATCTTCCATATACCATAGTTAGTTCCATCAAGTTTCAGACTGTCCTTCCTGAAATAGTTAGTTGCCATAGAATCTACTCAAGTTGTTAAACTTCTGCAAAAAGAGGACTTGGCTTTGATACCAATTGTTAGGACCCGGAGGCAACTAAGAGCGGGGGTGAATTAGTTGTCTATTAATTTCAACCCAAATACAACTTAATCAAACTTGATGCATAATACTGATAAACCAAACTTAATGTTGGTTGACAGTTTAACAGTTAATAATAGTACCGATAAAGTTTAATGCATGAAACAGAAAGACAAATAACATCCACAACACATAACACATATATTTGTATGTGGAAACCCTATAAGGGGAAAAAACATAGTGGGAAACCTTACCCACAATCAAATGATACTACTGCAAATAGTATGTGTGTACAAATGGGGTCTGCACATGCAGAAAGGCCAACTGCCTAGAGCTCACTTCTCAATCACAAAATGAGAGACACACCGACTACAATTGGATGGTTAAATCCAATGATAATGTACTGCTCAAAATAGCATCTTCATATGATGGATTCATTATCGATTAAGCTCTGATTGCCTTCTTCAAAACTTCCTTGAATCTTCAAATGATTTCTACGTGTATAGCTCTGCTTATATTCACATATACCTTATTACAATCATCTACCACTCCTTCTACATAATATCACAAATGAGATCTTACATATATACCAAAACCTAAGACCAAATGTGTAGGTCAGCTCACTAAAAATATTACAATTAAATCAATTACAAATGAATCAATATGTGATGCATCATGTTAGCTCAATGCATTTACAATAATAACCAATCAATAAATCATCTGCATAACGTGCCATGCTGATCTGGAATAGATAATACTTGCTGGTCCATAACCTAGAGCAATTTGTCGGTAATAACAAATATGAAAACTTGATTAGACCAATAACCAAATCACCAAAACCAAGTGTCCAAACCATGTCTTCAACATAACCAAGTAATCTCCAAATGATATCAGATCATCCTTAGTGCCGATGAACAACATAACCTGTCGGTGAACCAGATACCGGTGACTGTGCATAAGTCACTAACCATGCTGGTGAACATAACCAAAGATCTCCAGTGCTTATAAGTGTTGAAAAGTGTTGACAAGTGTTGACATCAATGAAAAACCAGTGCAACACATCCATAATACCAACAAAACTATTGTATCTTCTACGTTCATAACTCCCATGACCATACCCATTACAATGATAACAAATAACATTCATATCCCTAAGAGAATCAAATTTATTTATACTTTCAAAACTTTGTGGAGACCTATGCATAAGCTTACAATCAACAAATTTATGACCATAAGTATTACATTTATAGCAGTAGCCATGGAATTGAGGTACATACCAATCATTGTTGAAGTTGTTTCTCATTGGTCTCCTTGGAGTAGCATAGTTAGGTCTTCTTGAGATCTTCCTTCTTGTATCCTTGACCTTCATGAAGCCTCCATTAACAATATTGGCTTTTATTTTAGGATCAGCATGTTGGTTCATTGACTAATTCTTTGTAGAAGTAGCAAATGTCTTCTTCTCATTGGGCTTGTTGACTGTGAATGTTTGTTTGACTTCACTTTCACTTGAAGAGGTGAAGTGTATCTCCTTTCCTAATGAATATTTACTATTAGAACATTGTCCATTTTCAAACCCTACACCATTGATGTCCTTGTTGTGCTTCTACTTACTTAACATTTTGTGCAATGCTTTAGTGCTGCCACCATACTTAATCCTCATATTGAGTTCATCCTTATTCTTTTCCAATTTATTTCTTAGATTTACAATATGTTCTTCCAATTATTGACACTCCTTATCCTTCTTTTCTAAGTCTAATTTTGTTACATCATACATCCTTTTTTCTTCTTCCAACTGGATTCTCAAATCAAAAATTGTTGTCTTTGACTCCTCAAGTGATTTGTTTAGTAGATATTGTTCTTCAGCAACAACACTCTTCTACCTTTTATATTCATTTCACTCTTTTCTAAGTTCTTCTAGTGCACTCACAAGTTCACCTTCAAGGTATACTATAGCTTCAACTTCCTCTTCTTCATCATCAACAATATGTTCATCAAATAACTCTCCTTGTACCATAAAGAGATTGACTTCTCTTTCACCTTCACAACAACAATCTTTAGAGACACTTTCTTCATCAAAGGCATCATCTTCAAATGTATAAGGATTTCTCTTTCTCCTAAAATTTCTTCTTCTTGGCTTATAAGAATTCTTCATCTTTTCTTTGCCAAAAACATTCATGTTTTTCTTTCATCTTCACCCTTTTCTTCATGAGGGCACTTAGATGCACTTAGAAGAAACTTTTGTTTCATACCTTGTAGTTAATGATCTTGGGACCTTTTTTACAGTGACTTTATTTGTTACATCTTCTCCAAGTCCTCTTATTCTTCTCACAATCTCATCCACTCTTTGCAGATAGTCAACTATCTTCTCTTCTTCTTTCATTTTCAAATTTTCAAACTGAGTTCTTAAATTTTGAAGTTTGGCTTCTTTTGCTTCAGTATCTCCTTCATATATGCTTTGTAGCTTATCCCATGTTGCTTTTGCTGAAGTGTGGTGCATGACTTTGACAAACTCTATATCAGACAAACCACTTAAGATAGCATACTTAGATTTTGCATTGTTTTCATATTCTCATTTAGCATCAGGATCAGTAGGAGGAGTTGATGGAATTGTATATCCATTCTTTATTGACATCCAAACATTAAACCCAAGGGAAGACATGTATGTATCCATTCTTCTTCTCTAGAAGGCATAGTTGATGCCATCAAACATAAGTGCTTTATAAGAGGACTCATTTCTATCCATTGTGTTCACAAGATAGGATCTACCCAAGCTAGAGGAAGCTTTACACTATGGGAACCTAATGCTCTAATACCAATTGAAGAACACAAATGGACACTGAGAGGGGGGTGATTCAGTGTATTTTAAAACTTTTAACTATGTGTGCAAGTACTAAGACTACAAATTAATTAATAACACTCACACACACAAATCAAACCACAACACAAGATTTATGAGGAAAACCCACAGTGGGGAAAAACCTCAGTGAGAAAGTTTGTTGGAGTCTACTGATCCAATCCATCTTCACAGTGAATAACACATTAAAAATTTTAGGGTGTCAACCTAAGGAGTACCAACCCCTGAACTTTAGGGCGCCAACCCAAGGAGAACCAACCCCTCATTTTATGAGCACCTACTCAAAGGAGAACCTACCCCAACCCTGAGCACCCACTCTTAGATGTACAATGATTATCAAAATTTACAATGCAGTGATAAAGCCTTGTTACAAATGATTTTTGTAACACTTACAAGTTTCTCATAAATTGAGAATGAATCTCTCTACCTACTAAATCTTTTCCTCTATTTCTTCTTCTTCCTCTATCTAACTAGCTTCTTCTTTCTTCTACAGCCTCACCTTGCAATATAATCTTTGTTCTTGCTTTGTTCTTATTTTCACCACTTTTGTATATTTCTCTATTTTTTCACTCACCAGCAACACCACACTATCTGTTCTATCTACACTAACAACTTCCAGTCGACTAGTTTAGATATTTCTATTTCCACCTCCATCTCAATCTCAACAGCCACACCTCCATGTCAAATCTCATAACATCTACTGCTAGATTCAATCAACTCTTTACACATCGGATTTTTCCTCTACTACAATCTCGGATAATTTATTCAAGTCGGTTGTCTTGGAGATATGCACTTCTAGAGATTTTATTGTTTGTCTTGTATATGATCTCAGATTTGTCGCTTATAGTAAATGCATCCCATCTTTCTTCATATAGTTGTATGTACTTATATTAGTAAGTTTAGTAATATTTCTCTACTCGAAGAGATCAAGAATTCTTCCTCGAGCCACACAACCAACCTGCATCTCAATCATCATTAATGTATTCTCCATCCTCTATCAACCTACCCTAAAAAGATCAACAACTACCCTCATCATCACTGACTTCTACATATCTGATTAGTTCTTTGTCCATCAAGGAGCCTCATATCTTCATATTCTTCATTCAGGTCACACGGTCAAGGTTGGTCAGCCACCACATAAAAATTTGTGTCTATCGGCATGCACATATGTCATCAAAAGTCTTATTTATTGACATTCAAGTCACATAATCAACCATGATCAGCCTCCATGTGGACTATGAATCTAGTCGAGCTACCTTATTCTTTCTTTTTTCGTTATCCCATATCATCATTTACAAGACCTCTTTACCAATGCGGGCTGGTAGGATGCATAATTATTCAATTTATCTTGCCTCACAAGAGTTCTAACTATCGTGCTTTGTGTGAAGTGTGATACCTGCAGTGGAAACACAACACTCAATAGATTATTACAAGCATGATTAACAAATCATAAAAAAAAAAAAGATAAAACTATGACAAAGCGACCTATCGCCTCCTAAGAGATGCGAGTATGGATTTGCTCTCAGATCTGGATAAGCAATCCTAGTGACTTGACTACACCTAGATGGGGGATTTGAAATGATAATGATGTACAAAGATGAGATTGTAAGCTAGATTTTTCCAAGAGGCTAATTAAGATAATGATATGCATGATTAAGATATGATGATGATGATGCAATTAAGCTAGAAAAGAGATTGATTAAGCTACATGATTCAACAATTATGCTAGGAAATGATCAAATTAAACTAAATCTAAGATGCAATTTCCTATAATAACAATGCGCAAATGATATGCTAAGAGATATATGCCTATAGTAACAATGAATAAGATGAAATGAGATGGGATACTTTGTGCTCCAAAATGGCGGGATATTTATAGGATTTCCAAGGCCAGGGGTGAGGTGGCAGGAATCAACGGTCAAGATTGAGCCTGAAGATATCAAGGGTGAAATTGGAGGAGGTTGGAGAAGAGGTTGGAGGAAAAGACACATGTCATCTTTGTGGTGACAAGTGTCAAGGAGCTTTTCTCATAAAATGGAAAGTGTCCAAGAGAGGATACATGTGGCCAAAGTGACACGTGTCTCAAGAAGAAAATATCCACACCATAGGAGGTTAGGATAAGGAGGTTAGAATGTGCAAGATAGGATAGAGTTGGTTAAACCCAAGGTTAGGTGGAATGGGTTAGGTTAGAGGGATGATTAGGCTAGGTGGTTAGAAGTTAGGAGGCATGTGGGTAATTTGAATTTAAAAATTCAAATAATAGGAAAAGATTAATTAATTCTTAACAACTCAAAAATTGATTTGTTTTAATTAGTTAGGTGATTAGAAGAATTAATTGAAGTGGGGGAGGATTAATTAATTTGAATTAATTAATCAAATGGAACTATGAAAATGAACCTATTAAATAAATCCTTAGATTTATTAATAAGTAGATGAAAGGGAGAATTTAATCAAACTTCCTAATGAATTCAATTAAATTATGAAGGGGGATTAATTAAATAATTACTTATTTAATTAGTTATCTTCAGATCATTTTTAGGTGTATACATTTTGCCCCTCTTTCAATCAAGGTGTGATGACACATTGATTCAAAGAATAATCTCATTTTGATGATGATATTGGTTTGATAGGATGCCCTAGACATTGATTGATAAATTGTGGTATGATGATGCCCCCTCGGGAGATCAATTGAGATATTTGACGTTTGAAGTTTTTGGTTCTTTGCAAAATTGATTTCCCAATTAGAAATGATTTGATTTCTACAATTGTGGTTGATGAAAGTGTGAGTTCTACGATCACGGTGATGTGGTTCTTTATTATTAATAAAGCTTGATTGATTAGATTGATAAGATCGAGATTCAGTCTAGATTCAGGAATGACACCTCCTGTATAAGACAAAGATGATCAAAGCGTCTGGTTTCAGGAATGGTATATCCTGTATAAGACATGATCAGAATGTTTGGTTTCAGGAAAGATACATCCTGTATAATACATGATAGGATCAATTTAGATGCAATTGATTGATAGAATTGATAAGATTCATTGGATGAAGAACTGAAAGTTTATTGTTATCAAGTTGCAGGAAGATTTAGATATGCTGATGTTGGCAGAGTATAAGATTTTCACTTAGTCGATAATATCTGGAGAAGATGAGTCATCATTCTGATTGTGTATACACTTATGATGATGCCTTGATGATTCTCGTGATAGATTTAACCTTGGATAAAATGAGCATGAGGGATCCCATGCAAGAATGAAATGCAAGCTAAATGCAAATGAAAATGCAAAGCTATGACTAGACCAGTCACTGGGTTATTGCGTTTTGTCATCATTGATCTTTTTTAAAATGTGGGAAGTAAGTGCAAACATTAATGGTATAATTAAACCATGATGACCTAAGCATGACTTTCCTGGATTTTGATATGGCAAGTTAACACAAGCATCGAGGTATAATTGAACCAAGATGATCTAAGTGTTGCTTGCATAAAATAGGCAGTATTAATCATTTCAATATGAAAATCAGAAATGTCTTCGATGATACTCTGATGATCATGTCCTCAGACAAGTTTTCACATATTAATGATTAATTTATAGACAACAAATAAGAAAAATATCATGTTCCTTCCTTGTTCCTCTAGTTAGAGACATCCTGAAGCTACTTAGAAATCAGGATAGCGAAAATCAAAATAGAAAAGTTGAACAATCATGTTAAAATCATTACCCAAAAGATATTATCCATTGAAAAGTGTGTGATGTGCTTAGACCAACTTTGTGATAGTTTGATGGTTGATAATTTGATCTCATGTTCAATGTTGGATGTGTCTCAGTTTTTGCTTGATAAGGGTTGTCTAACTGTTGTTCTACCTATTTGATTAAGCTCAAAATGCTCAAAAATTTTTCCCCCAGCTAGGTGTAGGATTTTGCCCCAAGCCTAAAAACAAATTCATTATGATATACCCAATGATCCAAACCATGGCGAGAAGCCACCCGAGATGTTTGCATATGTACAAGGCTTTTTATTATGGATATGAACAACGCTGATGGAAAATGAATGCAAGAAGAAGGGTGCATAAACTAATAGATGGAAGAGATAGCAGACAGATAGCACCTGTTTTCCAGGTTCTCACCATCTATTTTTATTGGACTTTTTCTCATATTTGAAATTTTTTTTTGGATTTTCTGCTTTTTCATTTTTTTTGGATTTTTTTGCTTTTTCACTGATTTTTATTTTTTTTGCTTTTTCAGACATAATTTTTTTTTAGATGCATGCTATTGATAGGTTGCTTGAGTTGATCTCCATCCTATGTTGATAGTTGATATGCCCCTGATCCAAATACTGTTGTGATCACAAACGGACCTAACCAGTTTGGTTCAAACTTTCCTTTCTTTTCTCGATCTTCCTAGTTGCATGGATTTTCCTTTAGTACTAGTTCTCCAATGTGAAAGACTCATGGTTTGACCCTGTGATTATAACTCTGACACATTCTTTGTTGATACACCTTTAAATGATCAAAGACATTTTGTCTTCGTTCATGGATTAATTTTAACTCTTGTAATCTAGATACTCGTTGTTCTTCATCTAGGATGAGACCTTTTAATGATACTCGTAGAAAAGGTATCTCTACTTCTATTGGAAGTATTGTTTCTAAACCATAAACAAGAGAGAAAGGTGTGGCACCTATTGGTGTGCGGATACTAGTACAGTAGGCCCATAGAGAAGGGTTCAATTGAATATGCCAATCTCTTCCAACATTGTTCACTATCTTTTTGAGGATTTTCAAAATAGTTTTATTTGATGCTTCTGCTTGCCCATTTCCTTGTGGATGGTAGGGTGTAGAAAATTTGTGTTGGATCTTGAATTTCTCACATAGTTCTTGTACATCTTGATTATTGAATGGTCGCCCATTATCAGTGATAATGTTCATCAGTATTCCATAGTGACAGATAATGTAATTCAAGATAAATGCAGCAATTTGTTTTCCTCTGATATTTGTGAGAGGTACTATCTCAATCCATTTTGTGAAATATTCTGTAGCTACAAGAATGAATTTGTGACCATTATATGAAGAAGGATTTATCTTTCCTACTAGATCAAGACCCCATTGACAAAAAGACCAAGATGTTGCCAAAGCATGAAGTTCTTGTGTCGATGCATGAATAAAATTCCCATGGATTTGACATTGTTTGCATGTTCTAGCTATCTGAAAAGAATCTAGTTCCATAGTCGGCCAATAATAGCCCAAGCGTATGAGTTTTTTTGAAAGGGTAAGACAACTTGAATGAGTGCCACAAATGTCATTATGGACTTCTTGTAAGGCTTTCTCAAATTCTTCTTGTTCGAGACATCTTAAAAGAGTACCGTCTAGACCTCATTTAAACATGGTATCTGCGACAAGAGTATAATGGGAGGATTAGCAAATAAAGTTTCTCTTTTGATTTTTTGATAAGTCTGGAGGAAGGATATTATCTTTCAAGTATGTGTAATTTTGGCCATAGTGGGAGGAATAATGCCCTACAAGGGAATAGATAGTTTGGGAATCAGGATAATTATGAGCAAGGTAAAATAACTCTTCCACCAGAAATTCATAACATTGTTGATTTTCCTATGTCTGAAGTAGAGAAGCAAGTGTAGCGATGTCATCTGCTGCTTTGTTGTCATTCCTTGGAATCTATTGAAAAGTTATTTCTACAAAGTATTTCTTGATATCATCAACCATATTTTTATAAGGCATTAACTTTTCATCTTTTGTTTGATAATCATCATTAATTTGATTGATGACAAGCTGAGAGTCTCCAAAGACTTGAAGTTGTGTAATGTTCCATTCTATAGCCATTTTGATGCCTATAACCAAAGATTCATATTCTATTGTGCTGGTGGTGCATGGAAAGCTTAATTTGTATCCTTTCAGAATTGTATGACATTGTGGTGTGATGAATAGAATGCCTGCTCTTGATCCGTGCTATGTATATGAACCATCAAGGTATAATTGCCATGTTTTGTTGTGACTATTAGGATATCAGCATCAAGAAACTCAATCTTCAAAGGATGATTATCTTAAAGTGGTGCCTCAGCTAGTTGGTCTGCAATGACTTACCCCTTGATAGCTTTTATATCTACATACTCAATATAAAACTCACTCAGGATCATGGTCCATTTTTCTAATCATCCTGTTAATGTTGCCTTGCTGAGTAAATACTTCAGAGGATCAATTTTAGCTATCAACTTGATGGAGTGAGATAGTAGATAGTGTCTTCATTTTTTAGAAGAAAAAGCTACCACCAAGCATGCTTTTTATGTTGGTGAATAGCTGAGCTACCACCAAGCATCCTCACATTGATGGTCCCACTTGAAACGAACATTTTTATGCAATAGATGAGTAAATGGTTGACATTTATCTACCAGTTGAGCAACAAATATTTTGATTGATTGTAGTCTTCCTTGAAGTGATCTAAGTTGACTGATATTTTTGGGAGATGCCATTTCCATGATTGCTTTGACCTTAGCTAGATCTACTTCTATACCTCTAGCTAAAACAATGTATCCCAATAGCTTTCCTGAAGTGACACCAAATGTACATTTCTTAGGATTTAGCCGTAGCTTGTATTGTTCTAACTGGTCAAAGATATTTTCTAGTATCTCTATATGTTCTTCTTTGTTGTATGATTTGGCCAAGATTTCATCCGCATAGTCTTCCATGAATGTATGCATCATGTCATGGAATATCATTGTCATAGCTCTCTGATATGTAGCACCTACATTCTTTAATCCAAAAGGCATAACATTCTAGCAGAAAGTACCCCACGGACATGTGAAAGTTGTCTTTTCTTGATCTTCAGGTGCTATTTTAATCTAATTGTATCTGGAGAAACCATCCATTAAAGAAAGCATGGAGTGTCCAATAGTTAAATCTATAATGATGTCAATGTTAGGCAAAGGAAAGTCATCCTTTGGACATGCATTATTAATATCTCTGAAGTTTGTGCATATTGTGATGCTTTTATCTAGTTTTGAAACAAGAACAATGTTGGATACCCATTGAGGATAAGCTACAGGTCTGATGAATCCGACATCCAATAATTTCTTTAGTTCTGCTTTGACTAGGAGAGAGATATGCGGATGCATTTTCCTTAACTTCTGTTTGGCTGGTTTGGCTCCTGGATTGACATTTAAGTGATGCATAATAAGCTTTGGATCTAACCCCGACATGTCTACATATGACCAGGTGAAATTGATTTGCCTTCGTTTGAAGAATTTCATATATTGTTGCTTTTCTTCTTCTAACAGAGAAGTTGTTGTATGTAGGATCTTTGGTTGCTCTGTTGTCCCAATGTTAACTGCCTCTGTTGGTTTGATCAAAATTGATGACCTTTCTTGATAGTGCTCAAGTAAAGTGTTAAATCTCCCATCTTCCGGTGCCTTGAGGAGGTTTTCACCATTAGATGCATCCTTTATTTTTACTTTTTCCTAATCTAATGTTGCCAAGAAATGGTTTTCAACATTAGACCTAATATTGTTTTCTTTATTTTCCTTTTTTGCGACTAGAAGATTTGGCACCCACTTGACTAGAAGATGCATTGCTGAAATTCCTGGTGAGAGTTGTTGTGGGTTTGATTGCATTAAAATATATGGATATGGCATGGTCATTCGTAAAGGCATCAATGGTAGTATGTCCTTCATTTTCCCAATCAATAATTTCAGAGCGGATTAGAGGTAAGGGGTCCTTAGGTTGGGATGTTTCAAGGGTATCAAGGGTCATGATAGATGTATCAAAGTTTTCAATATGTATGTTGATGTCTAGAATGGTATTCTCATTAGAATGACCTTACACCAGAAGCTCCTAATCATCCTTGGTTAAGTCCAAGTCAGCCGAATGTGATTCTAATTCAAATGAACTAGTTCCTAACTTTTGCCCTGCATACGTGTGAACTACATCAACCCCTATATCTTCTTAAAAGCAATTTTCTTCAACTGATTCTTCAGAGTGATAGGAATCCCATTTCCATTCATTAGAATCTGTATCACTTGCAGCTTGCAATCTACAGATTCATATAGTATTTGATTTGTTTCTTAAGCTTTTGTTGCTATATATTTTCTTCTTTCATATTCAACCTCTCCAGGACTGAGATTGAGTTATGTCAACCTAGCTATGAGCTCTCCTTAACTTGTATTAGCTTCTTTCTTGTTTTGATTGAGATTTAATGCTTCTTGGGAGGTATCATTGGTTTGTTTCTCTTGTTGATTTGAAGCTTGCTTCTTTTCCCATTTCATATTTGCTTGTGCTTGTTGCTTAGTTGATGTCTCTTCTCTTTCAATTGCCAGTTGTTCTTGTCTGTTTTCATATTCCTCTTGTTGTTGGCTAAAAGATGTACCTTCTGGTAGAGTAACTTGTCCATATCCTAAGCTTGTTTTGTCTATATCCCATTGAGTATAAGGTTGGATAGGTTCTGATATACCTTCTTTTCTTTTCCCTATAGGACCTATTCCTATGTATCCCATTTTTCTGAGGATGTTAAATCCTTTTCCATACCTTTCTGTAGGTATACGGACATTCTTGACCTTTTGTTTAACTTCTTCATCTTTGTATAGCCACTATAGTACATCTTTGTCTTCTATTTCCTCTGATAAGGTTATAGCACTAATAAATGCTCCATCAAATATTAGAAGATGTTTCACAATTGTTTGTTGTTTAGAGTTTGATGGTTTTCCAAAGGATTTAGGAGAAAGGAGTAATTGTGATATTGAATATTCTCCATTCCCTCGATCTCTTAGGTGCATTTGTTTTTCCATACTTGAAAAAATAGAGGCAAATGATGTTTCCTTGGATTGTGTGTTTGAAGATGATGCCTCCCTATTATGAGGAACAATGACGTCTTGAGCTAGTTTAAGATTACTACAATACTTAAATGGATTTGAATCTACTGAGATCATAATTTCCTGCCCATTGTAAGGAAAATTTAAGAACTAATGATATGTTGATAGAGAAACTTGTATGGCATGTATCCAAGGTCTTCCCAGGAGTATGTTGTATGATAAGTCCAAGTCTAGAACTTGGCATGTTGTGTCTTTCTGTAAAGGTCCCACTCTGATGGGTAACATCACAATTAATTTAGAGATATGCTCTTCTTCATCATAGGCTTTTATGGTATTTTTTCCAGGGGATCAAATACATCTTCTGAATAACCTAGAGCACAAACAATACTCAAAGAGCAAGTGTTTAAGCCAGCTCCTCAATATATTAGGACATGTTTAACGCGTGTCTTATGAATGATGACTTCAATATGCAAGGGATAATTATGGGGATGTTGCAAGGACATGTCATCTTCTTTGATGAATGATAAGCAGTGAGGGGTCATGAGGTGTACTACCATGGTTTGGAATTGATCGATACCAAGATCTTTAAACATTGTTGTATCTACTAATGCTCGTTCAAGAATTTCTTTGTGTGTAGGTGAAAGCTTTAAAAGTTCTAAGATGGATATTTGTGTGGGTGTTGTTTGCAATTCATCCACTATATTGTATTGTTTGGTAGTAGATGACATGTTTGTTGTAGGACCCGACAAAACAACTTTAGCTTTGCTTCTTGTGATAGCATGAGCAGGTTCTTGATTTTTGTTTTTTTAACTACAATCACATTTACCACATTATCATATGTATGAGTGTAGTTTACCTTCGCTTTACCCTTACCATTATTTGTTGTTGATGATCACCTTTCTCATAGTTTGGAAGTGGAGTTTTAAAATTTGTATGAGATTTGTTTGTCGTATGTCCATCCACTGTTATTACTCCATTATCAATCAAATCTTGGATGACATGTTTCAACCGCTAACAATTATCTATGTGATGTCCCTTGTTTCGATGGAAATCACAATAATGGTGATCATTCCACTAAGGTGGTTTTATTTGAGGTTCGTAGTTCCTTTCTTCTGGAAAAGTAATCAATTTGTTTGCGATAAGTGTATTTAGTGTGGATCCAAGGGGTTCACCAATGTTTGTAAATTGTCTTCGAAAGAAATTTTTGATAGTTGGCTTTTTGGTGTTGATTGTTTTGTTGAGCCGCTGCTGAGTGATGGGATAAATAAAAAACTGGTTGCTTTGGTTTCACATTGTTGTTATCCACTATTCCATCATTGATGACATTACGATTTCTATTCCAAAACTTTGGCTTATCATTGTGGTTGTTGTTAGTATTGTTAGGAGGATGAACTTTGTCTTTGTATATTTTCAACTCACCTTTCTGTATCATGGCTTCCTCCATTTTGATTCCATTATCAATCATCTTTCCAAAAATTTGATTTCCTTGAATTTTTAGATAATAACTCATTTGATCATTTACATTGTCGATGAATATGTCCATTTTTTCATACTCTAGCACAGTACGAGGATATCGTGAAGCTAATCGTCTCCATCGTTGTAAAAATGTCATGAAAGTTTATCCACTCTTTTGTTTGGCATTACATAGGTCTAGCATTGTTACTTCATGTTGTATGTGTGTGTGTGAAAAGTGAAATAAGAATCTGTATCTGTAAGACACAACACTTCAATCAAGTCATTACATGCTTGGTTAATCAGCTATAATCAATGAATAATAAACCATAACAAATCGACCCATTGCCTTCTAAAAGATGCAAGTATAAGATTTCTCTCAAATTATTTAGCAATACCAATGACTAGACAACATCAAGACGAAGGATTTTATCTATATGAACATGATGAATGCTAGATGGATGCAATATTAATCTAACAATATTTTTGCAATATTAAACTAAATGATTTAATCAATATGAAACAATTAATATGCAATATCTCAATGAGTCTAGAGCAAAAACAGTATAATAACAATATATTCTCCAGCCTCTTTTTGAATGAGAGATGAACCTAAATTTATAGAAAATTTAGAAAGAAACCAACGGCTAAGATCAACTGATGATGAGCGGTCAAGATTTTTCAAGAGGAAGCACAATCCAGGTGAATTGATATGATTGGATGCTTTTATCAATTGTAAAGGAAGTTGAACTAAATTTAAGATTAAAATCAGGAAAAAATTGATTTATTCTCTATTTCATTCAATTTTAATATTTAATTGTTTTAATTGCTTTCTTTGAGATTATCTATCAATTTTTAATTTGTTTTTTTCAAGATTATCTCCAATTGATTTCTTTTCTCAAATTTTTAATTCTTTTTTGTCAATTAATTCCTTTTTTGATTTATTTCCATTTTTGAAGATTTGTGCTCATAATTTCCAATTCCTCTTTCTTGATTTGTTTCCTTTTTTGAAGATTTGATGGTAAATTGATTTATTTAATTAAATTAATTCCTCTTTTTGATGATTTAATGGCAAATTGATTTATTTAATTAAATATGCTAGGATATTTAATAAAATAAATAAGATAATTGTTTAAAATGATTTACTTGGAATGATTTAATTAATTAAATAAATATTTAATTAATATTGAGTGATTGATTTGCCATGTGACATTTGATGATTTTAGGAATTAATTGTGTGCTCAAGATCTATTTAATTGCCTTTGGTTAGGACCTTGGTGATGTTGTCGAGATTAAGGGCTCATGGTTTAGATGACCATTTTTAGGGTATTACATTTGCCCCTCTTTGAATTAATGTGTGAGCAACGCGTTGGTTCAAAGAAAATTTGATGTCTAGGAGATGTCAGTTCTGAACTTGATTGATCATGAACTACATAAAAAAGCGAGGTGTTTAGTTTGATTCAAAGCGACAAAGATGAATAAAGTCTGATTAATGTGATACCGTTCTGGAACTTCATTGAACTTGGGAACGATAGAAAACAAAAGATACCGAACTTGAACTTGATTGATCAAGAAGGGGATCTTACTGATCTAGAACTTGATTGAACTTAGATAGAGTGAGTGATGATAAAAATCGATCTTGAACTTGATTGATCAAGATATGATGAAAATAAACTATTCAGCTTGATCAAGAAATGAATAAAACGTAACACCTGTTTAGATTTAGCATGATCGAAGATACTCTTTAAACCCTTGATTGAGTTTAAACAAATAATCAGCTTGATGAAAAGTGATGGAACTGATTAACATAAAGAGATTGATTCAGATAAAAGACAAATATCAGCTTGATATGAAGTGATGAAACTGATATGCCCCTAGAGATTGATTTGATTTAGATGATCGAGAGATCTCAACTTGATATAAAGCAATGAAGTTGAGATGCCCCTAGCGATGAGGTCTTGTTTGATTGATTTTCTTTAGTTGAAAAAGATTTTTGCTCGACTTTCGATGAAGATTTGAAAATTTTCTCGACATTTGAAGATGTAAGGTCATAAGGTCACGAGTATGCCCCCTTGGGAGCAAAATCGAAAGATAGTGAGGGTACACGATGATAGGCAATTTTGAGCGATGATAAGTTGTTTGAGCACAAATTGATTCAAAGGAATTTTTGAAATTTTTGCGTTGATTGATAAGAAATTGAGCGCAAAGTTGATTTGTAGAAATTAAATTGAGATTCAGCGTTGATTAACGAGAAATTGAGCGTAATTAGAAGCGAGAATGAACTTTTGATGAAAAGCACTAAGTGGTCCAAATTTTGTGAAATTTTGATGAGAGAGTTGACATTAGATTTCGATTTCGATCTTGAAAATGGACTCAGGATAGCTAATTTACAAGCTCTTGATTTGATTTCATCATACTTGTGTTGATGGATTATGAGATGTTGTTTTATATGCTTTATTCTATATGTGTGCATTTCTTTTCAGTATAGATGAATGAATACAAATGGAATTTGGGTTTTTATTTTTGTTTCTTTTCATATGCAAATAAATGATAATGCAAATGAGTAATGAATAATGAGTAATGCAATTTTTTTCATTTTTCTATGCAATAAGATGAATGCAAATGAATGATAATGAATGTATGAATCTATATAAGATGCTTATGTATGTAGCTAATATCTCAAAACACAAGTACTCAATCAGAGAAATGATGAAAAGAGACCACTTAGAGAAGAAATGGCGATGCTCCAACTCTCATTCAACAGACAAAGAGGAAGCATTGTTACTATACCGAAATCATTCGAAATGCATGAGATGAAGAATGAAATGCAAGAATGATATGCAAAATGAGATGCAACCCTAAACCTAGTCACTGGACTTTGAAAGCTTAATTTTCATCACTGCGCGTTTTACAATTATAGCAGACAGAATAGAGTTCCTTGCTTTTCATGTGCAATATTAATGATCTTGTCTACAATGACCCTTTTTTCTTGTTCATATCCTTGGACAGATTACACATGGATGTGGATTGCACAATGAAGAAATTCCCTCAAAACAAACAAAGAAATGATGGGAACCTCCCTGTAGTATTCAAATAAGCAAAATCGAGGTATGTGAGGCGATTCCACCTGGATGTGAAGGCTCTTATCACAGACACCCAGCTAATTTAGATGTTTCCAGATCATTAAGATCATTCCTACAAGCAGAAAACAAGAAAATATTATGCCCCCAATCCTTGCTCCTCTTAGTCAAGATAGACTTCCTCGAGTTACTCAGAGGGATAATAATCGAAAACCAATATAAAAGAGAGCACACAAAGAAAATTTTCATGCATAGCTCAAACTGTTTAGTGATTGTTTTCAGTTTTGTTGTTTTGTTTGTTAACTCAGTGATAAAACTCTTCAGTAGTCAGGAGACAGGTAACTGACTCGGAGTGGATGCCCAAGTTTCACTAACGTAAGATTGACTTGGTTGACACTGCTTAGGACATGTAATATGCTCTTGTTGATTACCTAAGACTAGGACATTGATCAGTTTCAAGCCATGAGGGTTCCAACAAACTAGGATGTCACCAAAGTGACTGAAATATGTACAAGCGAAAGCAAAGAAGCATGAAAGTGGGAATGCCAATGTTGTGTTGATAGATGGAGCGCTTGAGTACAAGAGGCGCCTGTTTGCTATGTTTTCACTTGCTTGGCAAAAATTCATATATTTTTTTTTACCAAGGTGCCTGTTTACCAGGTTTTCACTAGGGCATTTTCTCTCTTTTTTCCTTTTTTTCTTCTATTTTTCTTTTTCTCTTTTTTTTTTTAAATTTCTTCAGGACGTTTTCTGATTTTTAGGATTTCTTCAGGACTTTTTCTGATTTTTAGGATTTTGTTTCAGGACATTTTATGATTTTCTTGATTTTTTAATGTTTTCCCCTAGTGTCTAGCAAGGAAAAAGGGATTTTGAGTACATGAATGGATAAGCGAATGATGGTGGATGCTTTCAAGGACTATCTCACAATATTAATCCAAGCACATGTTCCAGATATAGAAATATAAACCAAGGATTTTAGTGATGTAAAGCAAGGATTTTAGCAATGTAAAGAAATGATATAGTGTAACTAATCCATATGGTCCAAAGAAGTGGCCATGTCAAGAGGTTTGTGGAAAGCATGTTTTTGCATTTTGTCCATAGTGTTGATCAAGATCAAGAAATAGATCTAGATAGGAGGCAGATAGGATAATCAAGATCAAAGGTGGTAATGAAGGATGTAAGCGAGCAATTGATAGGTGCTAAAGGGTTTGGATCAAGTGCAATATATAGGACATATAAAACCTATAAAGATCCTTAACCTTGTCAAGATCAAAGGTGGAAAACGGATATGAATGTAGATAGAGCAAATGAGGGATAATGGAGGATGAAGGATAATGGAGGAAGATGGATAATAGATGGATGTACATGGATGGAACTTGCCCCCAGTGTAAAGTGCAAAAGGATAATGGATTACGCATGACGCCTGTTTACCAGGTTTTCATCATGGTACTTGCCCAAGGCACCACAAGAAGTGGTTTTCACTCGTGGACGAAATTATTTCTCTTTACTTTTTTTTTCTGATTTTTTTTTTTCATCATTTTTTTCTCATATTTTTTTTATTTTTTTGGAAGATAATGGAGGCATGAGAGGAGATGGAAGAAGGACCCCAATGTCTCATTGCTTTGGATGGTACCTTTAGAATATGAGTTGCAATAGACCATGGCTATGAAGGTATGCTCAAAGATGTTGGTAGGATAATGAAATGAAACTAGGGCAAGGAATTATGCAAAGGATTGGATAAGAGGGATGGAAGGGTGAAAAAGAGGTGTTGGATAATGGATGGGATGTTGGAAGAATTGTGTATCGATAGATGGAAATGCTGGAAAGATCAACATTGGCACACGCCTTGAGGGATGGTGGACATATGGAGGAGAAGTGAATCTCAAATTTTGAGATTTGGATGGAGGAAATATTACAAATTTTGTGGCATAAGAACCCAAAATGGATGAAGGAGGTAATGGAGTAATAGACTTGGAAGGTTTAGATGGAGGAACAACAATTTTGGATGCCAATTTTGATTTTTCTTTAGATTGTTGTGCTTCAAGAATCCGCTTAGGGATCCACATGTTTTTTGATTTTTTATGCTTTTCTAGTTCCTTAGAGCGCATTGCTTGTACAAGTGCCTTAGGAACCCATATAACTTGTGACTTTTCTTCTTTCTTTGTGGGCCTTTGTGGCATTTTGTATTTTTCTTTTTCTTTTTGGATCATATTTTTCTTTGTTTTGACATGTCGATTAGATCGGACATGTTGATCTTTGAATACATGTGGATTAGTTGACTTGTGAATTTTATGCTTGGCATCCAAATTGCTTGGAGGGAGATGGGTGGATAGATAGGAATGATAGGGAGGTCTTTTACATGGATAGAAGGTACTCAAAGACGTGTTCCTTTGTTGATCCTTCATAAGGGATGGAGGGATATAGGGACCTAGAATGGATGGAAGTGATGATGGGGAAAGTGTATATTTGGATTTAATTGGAGAAATGTAGGATTTATGAGGGATACTAACATCTTGAGAGTGAGAAATGTAGCCATTATAATCAAGATTTTCTTTTATAGCAGGGGGTTCTAATATACCTTGTCCATGAATGTCTAACCCTTTTCTTTGATAATGCATGCTTTGAAAGATCTTTTTAACAAAGGGTTTCTTCTTACTTTTGATGCTAGAGGCAAGTCCATTTTGAGGTGGAGGTGGCTTGCAAGGTATGATAGGATCATGAAGTGAACATGTAGGATTATGACAAGGAGATGAAGGGATACTTTGATCTTGACATGGAAGAGGACCATTGGATAAGGTGTTTGACTCTTCATTTTGAATAGGATTGTTTGAAAAGGTGTAAGAGGCATCATGATCTTGCTTAGGAAGTGGATTAGGAATGGGATTTGGAAGGATGCTTTGTTCTTTAGATGGAAAGGGATCATCTCGGAAGAAGTGAAAAGGTATAATGGGATCATCGTGGGATTCTAGTGAAATAGGATATGTTTCAATCATTAGATGGGATTGACGAGTTTTGGTGTCTTGATCTTGATTTATGGTAGGACTTATTCTTCCATTTTCCAAATTATCCTCTTGACATGGAGTCACTTCTAAGGAAGGGATAGGATTTTTCATAGGCGTAGGGGATTCTTGGAAGGTCTCCATATTTTGACATGATGGGGAAGCATTTTGGAAATGGCCTTTTAGAGTGGGTACGTTTGGAATTGAAGTGTATGATGGCATAGGATCTGGGATTTTTAAATCTTTAGAGGAACTTGTATCACTATTTCCATTAACTTGGATTTCCATAGGAGATAGCCCTTGAAGGAAAACATGAGAAGTTTCATTGTTTGAAGGAGATGGTATGGATTGTTGCTGAGAAGTTTTAGGAGATGAAGGCATCATGGAAGGGATGGAGGCTACATATGGATCCTTGCTAGACATAGGTTCATGATTTTGATTATACTTAGAAGTAGTTCCTTCTTTTTCTTTAGTTGAGTCATTAGGATCTTTAATTTCAATGACACCATAATCAAGGAGATATTGAATCTTATGTTTTAATTCCATACACATTGAAGTCTTATGTTTGTTATGCCTATGATATACACAATAACTACTCAAGACTGCACATCCCCATGTGGTATTTTTAGGCAATATGATAAGATTTTTCTTAATAAGCTCTTCCAAAGCTGACTCAATAGATTGCCCCAAAGGTGTAAATTTTCTATCTAGGGAATAGATATCTTTTTGTCTTGGTGAAGGTGTCTCATGAGCTTGTTTGAGATTTGGCTTTTGATTGTCAATCATTTGTTGGTATTTGCTTGTCAAAACACATAATCATTTTAGCACTTCTTGAAGTTTCTCACACTTGATATCATACATTTGTTTTTCAAATAGAGTCATTGATTTATTTTGTTGGATTTCCATGTCATATATTTCTTCCTTTATATCTTGAAGCATTTGAGCATAGGTAGCCATGGGAATTGGAGCTAAGGTATCCAGGAGATTCTTACTTTTGTCAAAAAAATTAGAAGAGCTTTTGGTTTGAACAAGCATTTTTAACCGATAGGACCGAGAGCAAGATGTGTTGCAGAAGTCAAGATCAAATTGTAGCTATTGGTTCATTTAACGTACTGATTGAGAGAAGTAACTAAAGATCTGGTCTAGTTTTAGGAATGATCTATCCTATGTAAGGCGTTATCTAAGTTAACTTAGTTTTGATAAGATGTTTGTTTGAACTAGCTTAGAGATGATTGACAAAAATCGTGCAACGCAATTGCAGAGGTACAATATCAAGGTTGTTTATGCTTAGGAGAATGATAACCAATTTTAGGCTTGTTGTAGACTGATCTAGGAAACTTTGACTATTTTGACTAACAAGATTAGGAATTCATATGACAGAGGATTGGACAGAGACGAGATTCTGACAGACAGAGTTTCAATGATTGACGACTACTAGTTTTTTATAAGGATTGATGTTTCAATGACTGACCGAGACCAGTTTGGACACAGATAGAGTTTATCACTGATTTTGTTTGTTGTTTTCTCTAGTTTTGGTATTCTAGTTTTAGTTTTAGGGATGAAAACATAGAAAACATGCAATATATATAATAATTCAATCACATCACGCTAACCCTATGGAAGTTGGCTTAGAGAAGAAAACCTTTGCTTGTTGACTTAGGTACACACCCAATAGCTAATCAGAATATGGCCATTGAGTCTCACACAATGGATTCTCAATGCTGTATTAGCTGATTCCAAACGCCAATGGGGGCACGATATGGCAAGTGTCTTGGGAGAGTTACTATCTCTCTTGCACAAAGATTATCAACCTTTCGGAGGTGAATCGGGTAGCTTCTATCTTATAGTTCTTAGTCAGGAATTCCATTTGAAAATACCCCTTGATACCCCTTGAAGTCACGCAAGCATGATCGAGGCCTATAGCCCAACAAGGTACCGAAACAAGATGTAGTCACGTAAACGTGATTGAGACCGCGAGGCCCTACAAGATGCTCGATATGAGAGATCTCAAAGAGAAAAATCAAATAATCCCATCCTCTAAGACTTTAATCACCAGAGGCCTATTTATTATAGTGAGTTGGAATGCTCAGGTCCAACTATACTCACTTGGGTCATTCTCACAGGGTGATTACTTTTTCCCATTGTGATAGGCCTGCTAAAGGTACACAAATCTCAAAACCTAGAAAAAAGCTTCGAGGGTCTTGATTTTTGATTGTCTATAAAAGACAAGAGCATACTCTCCTACCTCTTAGATTTTTGATTGTCTATAAAAGACAAGAGCATACTCTCCTACCTCTTAGATTTTTTTGAAAACATGAAAGACAGATTTTTTCTTTAACCAGATAGAAATTTAAGTGCCTAAGAAAATACTAAATGAATACACAATGTTTAGTCGATTCTCCTTAGGCAACCTGTAAAACCAATATGTCAGCATGCATTTTTTTCTTGATTCTTTGGCAGGCATGTGTTTGATTGATAGATTCTTTGACAAGCATCCTGAAAACATTAAAATCCCAAAATTAGTTTCCAAAATAACATAAAAAATAAATATCAAAAGAAAATTCTAGCATGCAAACTATAAATTAAACTAATCTAACAAGAATTTCCATTTTTTATGACTTACCTAGTTATGACAGTTTTGATAGTACTTCACTCTATCATTTATAACTTTTGAAAAAAATATAATTTGGAAAATCTCTTTGGTGGAAATGTGGAAAACTTGGTTTTACAAAACATATTAAAATTTTGTTTAGATCCAACAGTTAAATAAAAAGTTACAATCTCTGAACCGAGACCATTTTTGACTGTCACAGAAAAATGAGTAAAATGACAGTCCTGCACTCTGGCAATCATAACTTTCAAACCCAAATTTTTTAAGAAAATCCCTTCAGTGAACCTGTATAAAAATTGATTTTAAACAACATATCAAAAATGGGTTGAGCTTCAATGGTTCAATAAAAATTTATGCTCTCTAAACCGAGACCATTTTTGACTGTCATAGAAGAATGAGTAAAATGACAGTCCTGCACTCTGTCAATCATAAATTTCAAATCCAAAATGTTTATTAAAATCTCTTTGATTAACCTGTATAAATATTGATTTTAAACAACATATAAAAAATTGGTTGAGATCTAACAGTTCAAGAAAAAGTTATGCTCTCCAAACCGAGACCATTTTTTACTGTCATAGAAGAACAAACAAAAAGAAAGATTTTTATCTGCAAATTTAACACATGTTTATTAGTTATAAAAACCAAACATTAAATTTATTCAAGAAATATTATAAATCTTGTAGTTGTGGGTTCGAGCCCCACGGTGGGCACCAGAAATGTGTGTGTGAAAAGTGAAATAAGAATCTGTATCTGCAAGACACAACACTTCAATCAAGTCATTACATGCATGGTTAATCAGCTATAATCAATGAATAATAAACCATAACAAATTGACCCATTGCCTTCTAAAAGATGCAAGTATAAGATTTCTCTCAGATTATTTAGCAATACCAGTGACTAGACAACATCAAGACGAAGGATTTTATCTATATGAACATGATGAATGCTAGATGGATGCAATATTAATCTAACAATATTTTTGCAATATTAAACTAAATGATTTAAACAATATGAAACAATTAATATGAAATATCTCAATGAGTCTAGAGCAAAAATAGTATAATAATAATATATTCTCCAGCCTCTTTTTGAATGAGAGATGAACCTAGATTTATAGAAAATTCAGAAAGAAACCAACAGCTAAGATCAACTAATGATGAGCAGTCAAGATTTTCCAAGAGGAAGCACAATCTAGGTGAATTGATATGATTGGATGCTTTTATCAATTTTAAAGGAAGTTGAACTAAATTTAAGATTAAAATCAGGAAAAAACTAATTTATTCTCTATTTCATTCAATTTTAATATTTAATTGTTTTAATTGCTTTCTTTGAGATTATCTATCAATTTTTAATTTGTTTTTTTCAAGATTATCTCCAATTGATTTCTTTTCTCAAATTTTTAATTCTTTTTTGTCAATTAATTCCTTTTTTGATTTATTTCCATTTTTGAAGATTTGTGCTCATAATTTCCAATTCCTCTTTCTTGATTTATTTCCTTTTTTGAAGATTTGATGGCAAATTGATTTATTTAATTAAATTAATTCCTCTTTTTGATGATTTAATGGCAAATTGATTTATTTAATTAAATATGCTAAGATATTTAATAAAATAAATAAGATAGTTGTTTAAAATGATTTACTTGGAATGATTTAATTAAATAAATAAATATTTAATTAATATTGAGTGATTGATTTGCCATGTGACATTTGATGATTCTAGGAATTAATTGTGTGCTCAAGATATATTTAATTGCCTTTGGTTAGGACCTTGGTGACGTTGTCGAGATTAGGGGCTCATGGTTTAGATGACCATTTTTAGGGTATTACAGTATGTTGTAGGAGTATTGTGAAACAAACTTATCCACCAATTCCAAGAATGATATGATTCCAGGTGGAAGTTTGGAGAACCATTCCATAGCTAATCCAGTTAAGCTTTTCAGAAATAATCTCATCAAGTAGGTATCCTCATGTGCAAACTCCATACCCATTGTGCAAAATTCTCATATATGATCTTGAGGGTCAGTGCTTCCATCATATTTTTTGTATCTAGGAGTTTCACAACCTATAGGAAATGGTATCATGTTTAGATTTCTGTCAAATCGATAAGGACATATTTCTTGAAGTATCTTCTAACATTTTCTCTCTGCATATCTTGAATTTGTGTTTGTTGTGTGAGAGTTGTGATAGGATTATCAACATAATTTGTTCTTGCATAACTATGATTTTGTATTCTAGGAGGATCTGGATCTCTTCTTGTATCTTCATTGGATTGAAAGTTATTTAGAATTTCTACATCATCTCTTTTGGGAATGTAAGTTTCTTCATTGGTTCTAGTGTTACCAGGAATTGACGTGTCATTCATTTTGAGACCAAAAATATCCTCATATTGTTCGCTATTAGGGGGAGGGTCACTTTTCTTTTGTGTCAATTTGTTCACATCAAAATCTTGGGGAAGTGTAGCACCAAATTTTGCTAACATTAGGAAATATTTTTCTTTTTCTCCCTCCAATAATTTTTCCATAAATTTATCAAATTGAGGATCTTTTTTGATGTCTCTGATATTTTGTTCTGTTATTTCTCCCTCAACTTGTATTTCATCTTCATGTTCCATGGTTCTATGCTCTTCAGTTATTTCCAATGTTTCAATTTCCATTTCTGCGATCTTTCGTCTCTAAGCTCTAGTTAGAATGAGCATACACATGTGTTAGATATTGTGCTAAGATTCGATTGTCCAAAAGTTATTTTGATACGTGATAAATTTTCAACATAAATATGATAGATCGATATGACACGAAAAGATGATTCAAGTGTTTAAAAGTTTGCAAGTTTTTCGATCTTCGGTTTTGGAGTGCAATGATGATGATTTGATAAAAACCAAGTCCAATAGGAACGATATATCCTACGATGTGGGACAAGATTATTCTAACCAAGCGTTGTAGTTTCATGATAAAGGATGATAGATCCTGATGAGAAACTATGTTTGAGTGATTAGTTTACCAAAGAGGGTGATAATGAACTTTGAGATGTTTAGATCTTGAACTTGTTGAATGTGAGTACTTGAAAATCTTGAGGCATTTATGTCTAGAGTCTGATTTGACAAATGATAACTTGACCAAGCGAACAAAAGAGACAATCCAAGCACAGAATGACAGAGAACAAGTGTTTATGATTACTATAAATTGATCAAGCAAATATGACAAACCTGAAAAAGATGCACAAGAAGACAACTCTAGACCAAGAGAGACAGAAATCTGTATGATAGTTTAAGCAACTTTAGATGACAATACATTCAGACCCATATGACAAATCAGAAATCTCATATGACAAAGCACAAGCTCATATGACAATTCCCACTGAACAAAATGATAAACCAGAGACCTCGTATGACAAAACTTATTGATCAAAACAATAAACCAAAGAACTTGTACGACAAAACATACTGATAAAAATGATCAACCAAAGAACTTGTATGAAAAAAATTACTGAACCATATGACAAACAAGAAAGCTCGTACGAGAAAACACAAGCTCAGATGACTCAAGATAGAACAGAGGTAAAAAATGTTGTTTGGATAGATTTTTTATCATTAAAGTTTGATGTTTTGCTTATGTTTTCCAGTTTTAAATGTCTGATTTCCTTGTTTCAGGGATGAATACACAACAAACACATGATATGATAAGTGACCTCAAGCACAATACGCTACCTAAGGAAGTTGGCTGAGAGAGAAAACCTTTGCTTGCAAGCTTAGGTACACACCCAATAGCTAATCAGAATACAACCACTGAGTCTCATGCAATTGATAGTTCTGATACTAAATGTAAGTACAGATCCAATAGCCAACAAGATGAGAGGGGGGGGTGAATCATACAAACTTAATCTTTCATAAAAACATCAGATTCAACCTCGGTAACATATACTTTAGTAATATAACCAAAACTATTAAACATGCAAACTCAAAAGCATATAAACATCATAAACCTCATAACACCAGATTTAACATGGAAACCCAAATAGGGAAAAACCACTATGGGATTTCGGACCCACTAAGAAATATACTCTTCTAGAGTATGCTCGGTTAAAAGCAAATCCTGTTAAAGATTACAAACACATTACTAGATGTGACCCGATTAAGGGATTTCCCTCAGATCTGTTAGGATCTTCACTTTGTTAGAAGTGACCTTGTTAAAGGATTTCAAACACTCAATCAGAATGTCACCTTGCTAGAAGGTTTTACAAATAAGACTGTTAAGTCCACTCGATTAAGAGATTTTCTATCACTTTTACAAAATAACAGTAATAAAATCTATTTGCAACTTCACATCTAAAATGCTAAAGCAGATTCTTATTTGTTCAATACAATCTAGACATAGAACTAATCTTGTCCATCTATTGGGCTTCTATACTATGTTATTCAAACAGGTCTTCAAGCTTCTGTGCTCGGTAATCACTATGTAGCATCCCTGTGCATACACTTGCCAGCATACTTTGTTTATCAAGAGTTTCCTATTTATAAACAATTAGCTAACCACTTAATCTCCTTGATCACATTTCCCATGATCAATCATAGCCATCAGATCTTCAAACTTGTCCAGGTTCAATGCATCTTTCGATCTGAAAATGTTTTACCCCGCCTAGGAACTTGCATATATTTCTTGGAGCTTGTGTCAGGGTATTGTGGTTCAATCTATGTTGTAGATCTTCATGCCGACTTTCCTTTGCCATAGATTCATTAACAAACTATATTTATGGCATACTAATCATTTAATTAGTTCCAGCTCATCAGCTTCCTTCATTAAATAACGCATGTAACCTTTTAATGCATTCTATTATAACTCGATTACAACTCGGTTAATACTAAACTTCACTCGGTAGACATTCTACCTTCATTAACCGATAGCGATAACCTTAGGGTTTACCGACTAGGTTCCTTAGGGTTTACCAACTAGGTTCTTTGCTTGGTAACATAGTATAGTATTGACCTTACAATTTGCAACATATGTATGATGTCAAAACAATCTAAACATCATGATCTCATCATTGTCTGACTCGGTAATAGTTGCCCGTTGAATACCTTATTCATCCCCTTATTTATCATATTATTTCTTGTGTCTTTTACCGACATCTTTATACTCTTTAAATCATACTTCTCAAGATATGGCAACATCATACTAAATTAGAAAATCAATTTCTTGACATCAATGACAAAATAATAATATCAAGACAGTAAACATCCTTAATCAGTTATATCCATAATCATCAACAACCTTCTCAATATCCTTATTGAAATGTCAACAATCTTTCATTGTCTGTTATAATGCTATATTTCCAACAAATACGCTACCTAAGGAAGTTGGCTGAGAGAGAAAACCTTTGCTTGCAAGCTTAGGTACACACCCAATAGCTAATCAGAATACAACCACTGAGTCTCACGCAATGGATTCTCAATGCTGTATTATCCGACTCCAAATACTAATGGGGGCATGATATGGCAAGTGTCTTGGGAGAGTTACTATCTCTCTTGCACAAAGATTATCACCCTTTCGGAGGTGAATCGTGTAGCTTCTAATTTAACCAGAACTAGTGAGGGATCCATTTGATGTGTTGAGGTATAAACTCAATTAAGAGGTCTCCCAGTCTTGAAAACCAAGGTTTGATATACCCGAAGGTACAGAGGAGAGCATTCCCAAGCACTGCCATTGACTTGATTTTCATCAAATCACATCTATTTTATAGTGGGTTGCATTACTTGGCGTTAGACATTCCCACTTAGGTCGTTCCCCTCTCACCAACCTTAATGGTTAAGAGTTATTAGCTCCTTGGGAGGGCAGGCCCGCTAAAGAAATGCACTGATGAAAGCAAAGGATGAGTCTATCTTTCTGATCACCTAAGAAAGGTGAGAGCATACTCGCCTATTATCAGAACACATAAAACGTGATTGTTCATTTCCATTAGCAAAAACAAGTGTGCCTAGAAAATTTAAAGAAGACATAGAGTTTAGTTGATTCCTCCTATGCAACCTACAAAATAGATGTATTAGTAGTCATGATGTGTTTTGTTGAAACGAAGCTTTGACAAGCATAATCTTCAATAAATTGTCTTGCAAAAACTGGTTAGGCTACCGAAAAACTCACAAATAGACTAGGGTTAGCACTAGTAATAATCAAATTGAAGCATGAAAACCCCAAAATGCAAACTGCTTTGAAAATACAGAAACATAATTTTGTACGACATAATTTACTTGACCGTACGAGTATCTTTCTAGGACCGTACGTGTGCAAAATTGAGCTCGTACGACAACTCAGTCTCCTTAAAAGCTCGTACGAGTCAAGAAGAATTATCATTTCAGTGCACAAAGGATCTCATACAACACTGAAAAGGGGACTAGTACAAGATTCTGATTCAGACCCAGCCATAAATGAAGATTTGATGATGCTTGAGAGGCCAAAATGAGAATTTCGGCCCCACGGTGGGCGCCAAAATGTTGTACTCTGTGTGAAATGTGATACCTACAGCTGCAACACAAAACACTCAATAGATCATTACAAGCATGGTTAACAAGTCATAAGCAAAAGAAAGATAAAACCATGACAAAGTGACCTATCACCTCCTAAGAGATGCGAGTATGGATTTGCTCTCATATCTGGATAAGAAATCCTAGTGACTTGACTACACCTAGATGGAGGATTTGAAATGATAATGATGTGAAAAGATGAGATTGATTAAGCTATATTGATCCAAGAGACTAATTAAGCTAATGATATGCATGATTAAGTTATGATGATGATGCAATTAAGCTAGAAAAGAGATTAATTAAGCTACATGATTCAACAATTATTCTAGGAAATGATCAAATTAAACTAAATCTAAGATGCAATTGCCTATAATAATAATTCTCAAATGATATTCTAAGAGATATATGCCTATAGTAACAATGCATAAGATGAAATGAGATGGGATCCTTTGTGCTCCAAAATGGGGGGATATTTATAGGATTTCCAAGGCCAGGGGTGAGGTAGCAGGAATCAACGGTCAAGATTGAGTCTGAAGATATCAAGGGTGAAATTGAAGGAGGTTGGAGAAGAGGTTGGAGGAAGAGACACTTGTCATCTCTGTGGTGACAAGTGTCAAGGAGCTTTTCTCATAAAAGGGCAAGTGTCCAAGAGAAGAGACATGTGGCCAAAGTGCCATGTGTCTCAAGAAGAAAATATCCACACGATAGGAGGTTAGGATAAGGAGGTTAGAATGTGCAAGATAGGATAGGGTTGGTTAAACCCAAGGTTAGGTGGAATGGGTTAGGCTAGAGGGATGATTAGGTTAGGTGGTTAGAAGGTAGGAGGCATGTGGTTGATTTGAATTTAAAATTTTAAATAATAGGAAAAGACTAATTAATTCTCAACAACTCATAAATTGATTTGTTTTAATTAATTAGGGGATTAGAATAATTAATTGAAGTGGAGGGAGGATTAATTAATTTGAATTAATTAATCAAAGGGGGCTATGGAAATGATCCTATTAAATAAATCCTTAGATTTATTAATAAGTAGATAAAAGGGAGAATTTAATCAAATTGCCTAATGAATTCAATTAAATTAGGAAGGGGGATTAATTAAATAATTGCTTATTTAATTAATTATCTTCAGACCATTTTTAGGTGTATACACTAACTTATGGTCTTTGACATCACAAGATAGCGAGGGACATGTCTCGCTTCTCCTTTTGTTATCCCGCATGACATTCGGCATGACCTCTTAACCCATGCAGGATAAGAGACTTTGTCATTCTCTTTTACCCCGCAGGGTCGTCTTTACATCCCTCTGCATGCTGCAGGATAGAGGGATCCTACTCTCACTTCACTATCTTATTTTGCATGACCATCGTACACCCATCTTGAATGGTGAAAGATAGCAGGAACCATTTACTATTATCTTCTTATGGCCCCGCATGACCATCATCTCATCCTTCTTAGCACTATGGGATAGCGGTAAGCCTCTATCCTTCTATTGATTTCTCATCTCATGGGACCAACTTTATTTGATCATCAATAGTACGGGATGGCGAGGGATGCATTTCCCTTGTCTTTTTCTTGTCTTAAAAGGTCACATAACTTTTGCTCATCATGTCACGGGATAGCAAGGGGTCTTCAACCTCAACGAAACTCTTATCCCATATGACTAGTGCATCTTTATTTTCAACTTTGTGGGGTAGTTGTGGTTGGCCTTCTCTTCATTCAAGTGTTATCCCACATGGTCTCTTTCCTTCATTCGAACACACCACAGGACCCACCAACACACATAGACCAAACAACTACTGCCACATGGAAATCATGACTCACCATACCTAGCTCGACATTCAATCAAACACAAAAGACATCCCTGTTGAGTGCAACAATCGACGCACCAAAGAGGCCCCACATATACAACACACAAACACGTAACTCTATACCAATGCTAACACGTGAAGTTAATGAGATTGGTTGAAGCCCCTATAGCATAACACAATGTGTTATGCACAATTGCATGCATGAATGCATAACCTACATGTTATGCGCATTATTCTCCTATCTTCGTGTTATGCATGAATATTGTCTACTTCTCTACAACCTCTTGACATCCTTGACATCAATGACAATAATGGCAACAAGCCTAGCCCTTTACCTTGATAATGAATGATTTGACAATTTTTTTTAGCAATAGGATACTTTTTGCTTCCAAAATAAGACGCGAGTCCATTTTTCAGGAGGATATGGTATGAAAGGAATGATAGGATCATGAAGTAGACTGGATCAGATGAAAGTGGAGGAACCCATTTGATATGTAGGGGATTCATAAGCAACTTGGGAAGATGCAATGGGATCTTGTGGAAGATTAGGACCATGAGGGGGATAAGAAGAGATGATGGGATCTTTAGGTGGATGTGGAAGATTATGACATGGAGGTGAAGGGAAACTCTAATTTTGACTTGGAATGGGATCATTGGTATTTGTATTTTGCTCCCGATTTTGAATGGAATTATTGGAAAGGATTGAAGGAATATCATGATCTTTCTCAAGGAGAGGATTATGAATGGAATTTTAAAGGACACTTTTCAATTGAGGTGAAAGAGAATCATTTTGGATGGAATAAAAAGGGATGAAGGGATCATCATAAGTCTCTTGAGAGATAGGATCCTAGTCAAAAATTGGATGGGATGGAAGGGTTTGTTCTTGATCTTGATTTATTCCAAGACTTGCTTCTTCCGACTTTGAATTATCCTCTTAACATAGGGTAGGAGTTTGGAAATGTATCATGGGGGATTCTTGGAAGGATTCAACATTTTGGCATGATCAGAAAGGATTTTGAATAGGACTCTTTGAAGTGGGTTTGCTTGGAAATGGAGCATATGGAGCATATGGAGGCAATGGATCTAGGATTTTTAAATTATATAAAGGATTAATATGAAGTTTAGATACCCCTTGAAAGGTTTCATCATTAGATGCATTTTCTAATGGAGATGGTAAGGATTGATCATGGGATGGAAAAATTGTGGGAGATATGAGGGGTACTTGACATTCAATTTCCTTATGAGAGGATGAGCCATTGCTAGACACTAGTATATGATTTTTATTAAAGCCTTTATGAGAATGTTTGGAGAAGCATGTGAACTATTTTGAGGCTTCGAAAAGGTTGGATTTTGATCTTGGGTTTGGTTGTAATGAAGTTGGTTTTTTTTATGGCCTTGATTGCATTGGTTTTGACTTGGGACTTGGTTGGATTTTTGTGCTTATTGGTTGAAGGTGATTACTCATGTTTGTTTACGAGACAAGCATTGGTATATAGGGTTGTTGGTAGAATGGATTTGT